>NW_004524598.1:15999756-16040193 GCF_000260255.1 Octodon degus | reverse complement strand
ACTCCTGCCTCAGCCTCCTGAGTAGCTAGGCCCACAGGTGTATGTCATTGTACTTGTATTGTGGCTTTTCATTTTTTGTTATTTTTTTAATCTCACTTTAAAGATGAGCTTGAGAAGCTTGCTCCTGACTGCACATGTGGTATTTCAATCCCAGTAAGAGACTGGATACCCTGACACTGGCATCCAAACTCTAGAGCTCAAAAGGCCTTCGGGGCAACAGAAGAAAACCATTATTTCCTGTCATGTTGTGCTTAATCCCTGAAAAAGTCAGAAGAGATTTCTCAAGCCTCTGGGTGGCAGTTAGTGCTTTCTACAGTCTAACAAGAACGCTCCCCTGTCATTCGCTGTTCCATCCCAGTCCCCCATGGCTGCATGTTCACACCATCCTTCTTCCCGAGTGGCTCTGCCTTCCTGCGTTTCCAAATCTTAACCCCCCTGCAGGCTCACGTGAGACCCCACCTCCTCCAGGTCAGGACCAGAGAGAGTCGTCCCCAGAGTCGTCGGAACCCCTACAAATGCTGAGGTGCTCTGCTCGTTGCTGCCTCTCATCACTGCTTTATTTATTTATCTATTTAGCGGTACCGGGGATTGAATTCATGACCCTGCACTTGCCAGGCAAGCACTTATTCTACTGAGCTCTCTCCCCAATTCAACTGCACCCAAATAACAGCCAGGTCTACTATCAGCACCAAGTTCAGGCATGTCGCTGGGAACGTCCCACGGGGAGCAGGCTCTGTTTACTCAAGGGACACTGTCAGTTTTGGGGAGCAAAGCAGATAAGGAAATAAACAAGCACTACAACCTGCTCTTCTAAAATCGCCAGGAGCTATTGTCAAGAGATAAAAAGAAACAGAGAAAATGTATTTTTACTAATCAAGTTTTCTTTGTTTCCCCTAAAATGTTCTAACACATACACTTAAAACTCATGGGTTCCACACAATTTTAAAGATCTATTTCATCTATTTTTCTCTGAATATCAGCAGTGAACACCTGCCTGTGACAGACACAGGACCTGTGCATGGCCACTTGTCCATCACTTCTCAGGTTATAATGAATTGAATTTCAATTAATGAAATTTTATTTCGATTCCTCTGTTATATCATGCACCTTATTTCAAGAATTCTTTGTTTGCACTGACACTAAATTTTATAATCATATTAATAATTTTAAAAATTTATAGTTCCCATTACTGAATTTATTATCTGGAATATTTGGGTTGAAAGGAGACAAGGAATGGAATCTAATTTTGTTTTCCAGATAAAATGGTGGCCAAGATACTTTTTGTGTCCAATAGATGCTATTATGGAATGGAAAGCTAATGCTGAGTACTTCTGATACTTATGTCACTGTCCTCTAAAGAGAAAAATTCATGTGAAGGGTCCACAAAGTTACCAGCTCTTAATTCTTTCTTTCTTTCTTTTTTTGTATTTTTTAGTAAGGGTTTACAGTGTCTCACTATGTAGATTGGACTCATAGTGCTCCACTTGTGTTCAGCCTCCCAAGAGCTGGGATTACAGGCCTGTCTAATCTCAATAGATGCCTCAGTGTGCCCTGGGGGCAGGGCCAGAACAGCAGGCCGTGGATCGAACCCCAGCCACTGAGTCTGCCTAAGCAGGCACTTTAATCCGTTGAGCTATTTGGCTGGCCCTTAATTCTTGATCTAGGAAATAGAATTCTAGAGTGACCAGAAAAGACAGCATTTCTGGCTTTGTTTTCCTAGAAATGGCACTGCTTAGGAAGGGGAGTGGGATATGAAAAGGTTGTCGTCCCTCCCACCCGAGTTGGTTCCTTTCACCGATTTCCAGTGGAACAATAAATCAGACTCTGTTATTCTGTGAGCACTTGTTTTATTTCTATAGTTTCTTCCCCAGAAAGAAAATCTGCTGAAAGCATGCCATGGCTTCCTCACAACTGGCAGGGTTCGGGACAAAGAATAACTACATAGCTAAGCTCAGGCAGCTAGCAACCCTGCTGTAACAGGAAAAGGAGAGGTGGCCAGCACCTGTGTTTACAGCGTACCTTTCTGTATCTTCTTGTGGTAGATGATCTACTGCCTAGCTGAACTACTTGCCACCAAGGGGTCCCTTATGTGGGAAATTTATATCTGCAGACACCTTTGTGGCTTGTGACCTCAGTTTTGCCTGTCAAGGGCTCTGGCTCTGGGAACTTGACATTTTGTTATCCAGGCAACCATGGGAAAAACGAGGCTGGTTCTTCAGACAGACTGCACAAACCCAATATGCCAGCACAACAGGAAACATACTTGCAGATTTGCGACTTACAGATCTAGGGCAGGGTGGGTGTAACGGGTCCAGCGGGCATTGTTCTGACCCTGGGTCACCTGAAGCAGGAATGAAGGCTCAGGCTAGAGGCTGCATGCAACTAGCAGTATAAATAATAGGGCACGGGTCACTGAGTTCTCTAGCGAAGACCTGAGTAGTCTGTCGACAGGCGGGCAGGGAGCCTGATCTGCTGGGCAGAGATGCCCCTAACTTCTCATCTCTGACTACCAGCTGGAGCCATTTGGTTGTGACGTGTACACAAATGCCTTAGGCAGAAATTGTGGACCATTTCAACCACGCAGCAAGTCCTGCTTTTTGTGTTGTTACTGTTTTAAGAGTTTTGACCAGAACCCTCAAATGGACAATCACTGCTGCTGCTCCTGTTTTATTATTTATTTTTTTATATTAAAAAAATCTTTTATTCATTTATTTATTTGGTACAGGGTCTCGCCACGCAGCTTGGACTTAGAACAATCCTCTTGTCTCAGCCTGCCCAGTGCTGGTGTTACAGGCATGCACCACCACACCCAGTTTCGGAGGCTGGCACAGTGCACCTGGGGTTCCCTGGCTGGTAGTGCATGAGGTACTGGGGATCCAACCTGGGTCCTTCTGCTTGCCAGGCAGGAGTAGGTTGGATCACTGAGCTATCTCCCCAGCCTCCTGCTATTTTAAATAAGTTACCCATTGATGGTATTCAAGATTTGGGTATTTTTAGTAGATACATTAAAATTTGCCCCAAAACACTAATTATAGAGCAACAATCATAAAATATGGCAACACCAACCCTTCTCACCTTTTAGCCTTCAAAGTAAGTAATAAGAAAAAAATTAATCCATAAAATGTCGAAGGAGATCAAATAAAAATATGAAGAGATGTGCACAAAAACTCAATCAGGCTGTGTATAATGGGGAGAAACGTAAGGAATAGAGAACTGCTGGGCTTGGTGCTACACGTCAGTAATCTCAATTACTAGGGAGGCTAAGGCAGGAGGGTCTTCTCATGTTCAAGGCCAGTCTGGGCAATTTAGCAATAGCAGGTCTCCAAATAAAAAATAAATTGCGCCAATAGCTCAGCAGATTAAAGTGCCTGCAAGCAGGCACAGAGGCCAGGGGTTCGATCCCTGGGCCTGCCATGTTGGCCTCACCCCTGGATTGCAACTGAGACTGGGCGTGGTGGTGCAGGCCTGTGATCCCAGCTCTTGGGAGGCTGTAAACAGGCGGATCACTATGAGTCCAATCTAGTAGTGAGACCCTGAACACCCTGTAGACCCTTCCCTCAAAAAAATACAAATAAATAAATAGAAAGTAAATTTAAAAGGCCTGAGGTATACCTCAGAAGTACAACACTTGTCTATCAGGCACAATAGGGTCCAATTTGTGGTACAGAAAGAAACGTAGTCATCTGTCTGACAAGAAGGCCTGCCAACAGGTTGGCCTACTAGAGCATAACTAACTCACAATGGCACATTGGACATAAACCCTTCACTCTGTTTATTGCACCTTTTATGCAGGGGGCCCTAGAATAAGTTTGGGGTGCTAGAAAAGGGTTTAAGTCATAACAACTGAAAAATGAATTGATTTAGTTTATTCCTGAGTGAAAAGATGCCTATATTTTTATAGGAAGAGTGGAATAGGTGGGTGCATTCCTGCACAATGTTTTCAGCAGGTTTGTCTTCATCATTGTTAAAGAAATCCTTCACACTGAGGATGACAAGCTCTGATGTCACAGGAACTGTTACCTAAAGTCCCATTGAGTGGTCTTGTGTGTTTAAGATTTAAAAATGTGAAGGGCCAGCCAGATAGCTCAGCGGGTTAAAGTGCCTACTTAGGCAGATGCAGGGGCTAGCAGTTCGATCCCCGGGCCTGCTGTGCTGGCCCCATCCGCAGAGCATGCTGAGACAGCAATTGAGACTGGGCATGGTGGCGTGCATCTGTAATCTCAGAACTTGAGAGGGTGAAAACAGCAGGATCACTACGAGTCTGATCTGTATAGTGAGACCTTGTAGATCTTGTACTAAAATACATTAAAAAATTTTTTTAAATGTGTAGAACTTTCAGATGCAATCAGTGGAATCTCCCTTCTGAGGTGAGATTAATGGTGATTTCTGATTGCAGACTCAGATGTACCAGTCATCTCTACATTCCTGAATTACAACACAGTACCGAGCCCAATTAATCTCTGCTATATAATAAGCACACAAACATGGACAGGGACAAAAATGAGGCTAGATTTATCTACTGCACAAAACTAACACGGTCAGCACTTCTTACTCCACTGGCTACAGAGGGAGCCTAATTATCAAAGGGCTAGCACAAAGCCAATTATAGGAGCATGTCTAGTTCTAGTTGAATCTTTTTTTCTGCAGTCAGTGGAATCAAACAAGTTTTGCTAATATTCATGGGTCTTTATTTAATCAACCTATTTTTGGCAAAATGATGTACACCTGCAGTCTATTGGCATTTCATAATGTATCTCCCGTCACTCTTAGTAAAATGGTTTTAACCATAAGTGGTACTGAGATTTGCATACATTGAAATAGCACCACATCACATTCTCTTTCCCCAGCTTTTCGCCCATTGTGCTGATTTTCTAAAATTATTCTCTAAATAATGTTCAGTCTTCTCCTTCCATGAAAATGCAAGGTGTGTGGGGGCAAAAACTCCTATCTTATCACCGTATCTGCAGTACTCATAGCTTGAAACGAAGCAAGTGTTCAGTAACTATTCACTGAATGAACAAACTTATAGTCTGGCTTGGCAAAGTAAAGAGCCAATAGAAATTTTCAACAGGATCTATATTCTGTACTAGAATCATAATTTTATAGTAGCTGAGAAGGCTTTCAGAGAATTAGTTATTTATGGCAGTTTTTACAGATATAAAATGTGGACTGGAGATTCTGGAAATGTCCCTGGTCCTTGATGACCTCTTAAAAGCATTCAAAATTCTGTGGTTATTAGGAATAGCTAAGAATGCTAGTTCTGAAATTATTGTGGCAAATGTGGAATGCCTTTCAGGTGTTCATATTAATCCTCACTAGCCATCCGAGTATGTTTAACTAAATTAAATCTCTTTGCTGGCACTTGCTCTTTCTCCCTGTCTTGGGCACCCACACATATACATGGAAACTTTTTCTTTGCTAAAGAGAAAAACCATATACACTTCCCGCTTCCCATCACTGTGTCGAAATGCCTAACAGATTGAGAAGGGAAGACTGAGTTTGGCTCAAGGTCTCAATCCTGCGTCAGCTGGTTTTATTGCTTTTATGTCCCTGGCAAGCAGAGACATCTGGGTGCAAGGGCGAGAGGAAACCTGCTCAGCTTACAGCAGCCAGGAAGGGGGGAGGGGGCAACAAGGAGCAGAGGAAGAGATGGGGAAGAAGACAGGCCTCACGGTCATGTCCCACAATCCACTGCTTCCAACTAGGCCCCACCTCCTGTTTCCATGGCTTCTCGGTGTTACCCTCACATTACATCTGATTAACAGACTTAACAGCTAAGGAAGCTCGAGCCTTTCTGATTCAATCGCTTCTCCCCCAGTCTCACCTCAGACCTACCCACTGTGTAGAAGCTGGTGGCCCACTTGGAGCTGGCGATGGGGCTCTCCCTTTCCAACCAGGGAAGGGTTGGCGACTTCTCATGACAACGTCTTCACCTGCATGACAGGTGCTACTGCAAACACACTATCAGAAAATCTGCCCTTTGTGTGATGCACGACTACCAAGGCCCTGATACCACAACTTCTCAGACTCGCTCCCTCCAGTCCCGGTACTACCCCTCCAGATGGGAGGTGGGCTTGGCTTCCTGTGACCCCAGGTGGAGATGACTGTAACTCCTCGGGCTCAAGCTGACTCAGAGAGACAGAGTACCTCAGAATGTAGGGTGTGTTGTGTCCATGAAACAACTCCCCCTGATGAATGGAATTCATGTGCACTGCAGACAGGTACTAATAAAGTAAACATTTTAAAAACGAACAAATACAATAAAGGGAGAATTACACTTTTAAGAAAATAGAATATCCTTCTAGCTTGGCTTTTTGAAGTTATCTTTTGAATTCTTAGCACCCTCACTAGCTAAACCATAAACGTACATTTAGTATGCGGATGGCTTCTCTCTTCTCCAGAGGGAAAAAAAATACCTCAGAAAAAAACTGTTCACATACACTGAACTCTGGTACATCTAATTTATTCCAATGCCCATTATTAGATCAGTAAAAACTGAACTCTGAGGAACAGTTACACACAAAGGTACTAGTCACTGAGTGAACCTTATGCCCAAAGTTCTCCACGGAATTCCCCAGTCACCCCATAGTGCTGACTGCCCAGTAAGTAAAATTTAGTCATTTGTAGTCAGGACATCATCTATGACTGGTGATGTGGGCAGCTTTAAAAAGTTAAAACTCAAAATGTATATTAAGACCAGGCTGCATGCCAAAAAACACTCAGATTTTATAAGGACTTTTACAAAGACTTAAGACTATTAGCAGTATAATAATCATAGTGAGTCAACGAACCTTTTTCTCAAGTTACAGCTTTTACAGTGGTACTTTTTAGCTGCAATTGATCTTGTCATTCCTGGTAGGATCTGAAAGCACTTTTGGTTATCACAGCTGGGAGTGGAGGAGGAGAACATGATGCTGGAACCTGGTGGGTAGAGGCCAGGGAGGCTGCTAAAACATCCTCCCATGCCCAGGGCAGCCTTCCAAAACAAAGGATTGTCCAAGCCAAAACGTAAATAGTGCTGAGGCTGAGAAACCCAGCTTTATACGACAGAAATCAAAAGCATGGAAAACCAGCATGATGTTTGGGAGCCCAGGGGCTCCGGTGAAGCCCGGCTCATTCTCTATGACTGTGAGTCCTGGACACAGCATAGGGCGGCAAGGCTTCACACTGTGCTTAATAAAGTCGCGCTGTGGGATCAAGCAGATGGCTTTCCGCTGGTATCAGTCGGCCAGTGACGGAATTAAGAGAGGCGCCTCTCTGCTCAGTGGGTGGACAAGCATCCTGGTTGTGGTACAAGGAAGACAAAATCATGGCCTAGTCACTGAATTACAATGTCAAGTAGCACCGGTGCTAATAACGGTAGGAACCTCTGGGCCAGAAAACTCGGGTCTTTGGAAGAAAGAAACACATTATCAGGCAGTCTGTTGGCTAGGACTGATGCTGCCAGGCCTGATCAGCAGCAGGAACAGCTGCAAATCCAGACGCTAGCCTGTCAATGTGGGTGAAAAGATGTCTGAGACATGATGAGATCTCAAGCAGAAAACATGGATCCAGCTGGGTCTAGACCTCATTTTGGACCTCACTGTGAAAGTCCAGGCAAGTCTCAAACCTTCACTGTAAAATCAGGAGCTAGCCTTGCTCTACAGAATTGCCACTTAGTTCTATCATTCTCATTCAATAATGTCCTAACCACTTGCTGTGGTATCAAAGGATAAGGGAGACTGCACCAAGGTGCCAGTGAGGTATACTTATTCATTTGCAATAGTAGGTAGCAAAAGAAATAAAGGACAAAAAGACACACATAGGCTTGCTCAGCCAGGAAGACCTTTAATTGGATAATTATTCATTCAACAGATATCTGCTGAGCTGCTCCTCTGAATAAGGTATAAAAAGTTTTATTTATATACACACACACACGTGTGTGTGTGTGTGTGTGTGTGTGTGTGTGTGTGTGTGTTTAAATTGTCTTAAACAAACCTAAGAAGCTCTTTAAACTTTATTTCCTCAGATTTACAGCAGCTAATACTCAGTGCCACCAGTAAGTCCCTTGCTGTACCCTGCACAGGACAGATGGGTCTCCATTAGCTCATATGGTTCCAGGTGGTGCTGACACAGCAGAGATTTGAATATTACTCTCTGTGGGGAGCAGAGATGAAAATTCTGTATTTAACCTGCTGACAACCTCCTATTACAACTTTCTTCACAGCCCTGGATTTTAGAGATCCAAAGCGTGTATGAAGAATATATGCCAACAAGAACATTCAAAACTTCAGTGAAACATGCCCAGTGTGCACTTCCGGCTCGCGCCTTTGTGACTGGTGCCTGCAGAGCTGAGGGCCTTCAGGGTGCTCCGTCAGGGACAGCTGTTTGCTGGGCAGCAGAATGCTCAGCTCCAACAGCTACATCTTCAGAAAGGCCACCTGGAAAAGAAAGAAAGGTTCACGGTGCATTACTGCTACGTCACGCACGCTGAGCTCCTACATGCACATTAAATCAGAAGCAGGAAAGTCTGGACAATAAGAACGCATATTGCAAAGGGAAAAGGACTTACTAGAGCCAGAGACTGCATTTTATAAGCAAGAACCAATTAGTCTCTTTTAAATGAACCATGGAGTACTCAAAATGATTCACATGCACTCTAAAGAAAAAAAAAATAAAGTTTTAATTGACACTAAAGTTATACTGCCATGAAGTAATTCAGTTCTCTCTCCCATTGGATCCAACTACTGTTTTGGACCTTCCAGAGCAGAATTCTGATGTCAGAGACGGCGAGGCAATTCTAAGTCCTCATCACTGTTGCTAATTACACCAGCTTCTCCCCAGGTCATGCTGACAGTTTTAATCACATGCAATTACACTTATCGTGTTTGTCAGTAACAATTCATCTTAAAACCTAGTTTAAGAGAAAATTTTAATTCACACTGCTTGTTTGCAAAAATATTTTCAGCCTACTAATGAAGCTGATCAAATAAAAGATCAAATGCATCAAATTTCCTCATAGTTTTAATCTCAAAGTAACAAATACTTATGATAAAGTCAATCCAAAGTTTAGAAAGTTATAGTTCAGCGATAACAATAATTTGGGAATTGCAATAATACCAAGAATAGAGCCAAAAGTAGAAATACTGACTGGGAAGAGTGAGAGCTGGGGAAGCTCATGCTTGACCAGGAAAGGTGGGCTGGGTAAGAAATACAAGAGGGACATCTGTCCACAGTACCAGGAAAGCCAGTTCCTAAGTCCCCAAATGCAATCAGAGGAGGCACATATTTAATGAGCCCTGTTAAGGGGAAAGGAGAAAGGAAGAGTCATGCAGGGTGGAAGGCATCTGCTCTGTGCTGAGTAATTTAGAAGGGTGCTACTCTTCATACAGCACTGGTAAGAAAGAAACCCGCTGCATTTCCATATCCACTTCCTGCTGAGTTTCTATATCAAGTTTTGCAGTAAGAGCACCAAAGCTGAAGGAACAAGCACAAAAGAAAGGGTAAGGTTCCGAAACAAAACGTAAACATGATTAATTGATGTAAACCTCAAGGGTTTATTGTGCAGATCAAATGAGGAGGGGAGTGAAAAATCTATGTTCCTTTCCCTCGTCTCTCAGTTAACAATAGGTGTGAGGAGCCCATGAATAGATGAGACGGGAGGGGACTGTTCACAGAGACTCATCGATGGCCCACCAGGAACGCTGGTAGAAGTCCACAGAAAGGCAGGCCAGAGGTCCTTGAGCGGGACTCGGCGCACTTGGGACAGCACAGCTGGCAGATGGTGCTCGGCCTCTGTCAACAGTTCATAGGGACAGGAACCTTTCCAACTTACAAGGCAATGTCACTGCACATTCAGAAACTGGAAGAGGATGGATGAAAGCAGTAACTCTGGGAGTTGCTACGGTGTGGAGTATTCCAGCACAGAACAGAAATGACTCGGTATGGAAAACAACTGCAGCTCCAAAGTCACACAGACCAGCCTCTCATGTGGGAGACAACTTCGCTCACAAAGGAAGACGGGGCAGTGTCCAGAGCCAGCCTTGTTGTCAGTACCCGGGACGGGGTAGCTATTAGCATCTGGGAGGCAGAGACAGAGATGTTGTCCACTCCCTAAGCCCACAAGACAGCCCCCATAATAAAGAAAGGCCAGCCCCAACGCCCGAGTGCCAGTGTTGAGAAACAGGGACTACCAACGAGTGTGTTGGAGCCAGTTTTCGCTTACTGCTGTGTGACTTTTCAGAGACTTGTGAGCCTCTTTCAACCTTTTCCTGTCTATAGATGGGAATTACAACAGGACATACATGAAACATGGAAAACCTTGCACAGTACATTACGTTTCCGGCTCCTCATCAGCACAGTCCTAGGGCAGCTCTGCACACGTATGGTACGCACGCTGCAGCCGGCTGTTCGTCCCTGAAAGCTCTAAAAGTTTTGTCATCACTGTCCTGAGATTTAGGAAAAGCAACACAAGGAACTTTGCTTTACAAATATAGAAACAGAAGCTCAGAAATAAAGTGACTTTCTCAGGTAACAAAGCCTGTTGAGTGGCACTGCTGAGGAGGGAGAAATTTGGATTTCAAACCCACTTTTTCCCCACTGTAACTCTGCAGATGAGTAAGAACAAACGGAAGGTGTGTGCATTTAGAGTCTTCAGCATCGCCCCCAATAACAGGAGATTGCTTTTCTTTGGCAAGTCTGTGACGGGGAGCTCAAGACAGGGATCTAACCTGCCTGAGCAGGGCCAGATAGAGCCCCTATCAAAAGAGAAAAACTCCGAGTGACCCCTGGGCCTCTGCATCACCGCTGGTCACCAGAGTTTTGCCTAGCAAATACATCATGCATTTTTTCAGGATTTAAAAACAAAAACCTGCAGTCACTAGTTCCGTTTCAGACTGAGTTCACACATTCTAAATGCTGATTTTGTGTTCCCTGGCTTTTATCCATCACAAGAAAAATTGCTTCTCCTCACTGCCATTTATTTTAAGGGGGTATAATCTTATTTTGTCTCACTACATTGTGAAAAATCTCTATTTCATCTTTCTGGTTCTATTCCCCAAAGTAAAGCTTATAAAGCTTTCAGACTATGTGGGTACAGCTGCGGCTTCAGGCTCTGTTGGTTGTTACATTTCTGGAATATACGGTCATAAAACATAAGAAATTATTAAAAACACGGAAGAAGGGACTCTGTCCTATGGCTATAGGCCTTGACTCTCTGAGAGTTATGCAGCCGAATACAAACATTTGGAATGGATGGAGGAGGTCAGATGCCTAAAAATAAACACAATCTTTGCAAATAAGAATAAAACCAGGGGGCCAGGGAGACAGCTCAGTAGAATAAGTGCTTGCCTGGCAAGCGCAGGGTCCTGAGTTCAATCCCCAGTACCGGGGTGGGGGTGGGGGAATAAAACCAGGCTGATACAGTTGCTGAGCAAACCCTGAGTTTATAATGCTTTAATATACACACACACACACACACACACACACACACACACACACATATATATATATGTATAATATGTTAAATACCTTTTTAGTAAAAAAAAAAGTGTTCTCTTATCTTACTTAACAAAATCGTATTGTAAACTTACTCCTCACCAGAGATTTCCAACTTCAGTCAATAAAAAGATAATGCTGTCAAGGCCGGCTCCACAAGATAAAATTAGCATTTATTTTTCAACAGCATCAATGCTTTGGGGTATGCGAAATAAATCAGATAAAATTATAAAATGCCATACTGGAAAACGCAAGTTTAATAATGGAGGCGTTAGAACGGACTGTCCCACAGCCACACATGCGCCTTTAAAGGGCACTGTTAACTGCAGATCACGTTCAGTTCTCGCTCTCCAGTGTGCACACTGTCTAGGTTCAGCTCATGTTTGATTACATCCTGAAACATACTGCCTCAACAGCGCAGAAAATGAGTTCATAGTCTACATTTTAAAGGGTAGAATATATTTTGTATTATAAAGCCCAGTTTTTAGGAACTAAATTTCTTTTAAAAAATACAACCTATAATAAAAATTTACAACAGAAAGCTATACAAACACAAAATAACTTATAAAATTAACTTTTATAGCATTTACCCAGTATAGTTTGACATTTGAAAATAGTATTGGGATTCAGCAGTTTTAGTAACTCACTAACTCAGCGCTGAATAGACCAGATGAAACCTGGACCCAGCATTTTCCTTTGGATAACCAGCCTAAGACCGTCTTCTCGCAGAGCCGGAAGGGGTGGCAGGGAGTTCAGTCATCTGGTGGATAAGCACCTTCTATGTGCTACCAACTGTTCCAGTCACCAACCACACTGAGAAGAAAGGGCTCCCTCGTGGGAATCACATGGGAGTGAGGAGATGGTCAGAGTGATTCTAATGAGGTAGTGTGAGTTTAAGGTGAATACTTAATACCTGATTAGAGAAAAAAGCACTTCTTGAGTTATGAAGGAAGAGAGGCTTCCGAGGCAGTACCCTTGAGGAGGCAATTACTACTCTATAAATATTGTGTCGGCCAAAAAAAAGCAATGACATTGCAAGGCACAGCACTTGGGACATACTTGTTGCTACTGAAAGATGCTGGCTTGCTCAAAGTATTCCTGGCAAACAGGAGGGACTGAGCAAAATTTCAAAGAGGCAAGAAACAGTCCAATGAGGAAGATGTTGTCCCTCTAAATTGGCAAAAATTGTACAAACACTCAACTGGGGAAAGAGATGCGAGGCTAGGGGACGTCAGCAACCTTCTAATTCAAGCATCTACAATCTGTAAGAAGTCTTTTAAAAAGTAGGATAAAAGATGTGTATCCATAAAATGACATTATCTTGGATTTTCTTTAAACCACACATGTACCATTTCTATATAAATGAAAATCTTGCTTATTTTCATCCACCTAGTAAATAGTTAAACTATACCTCACAGTAGTTTTCAGTGGCTATCTAGGCCAAAAGCCAGGATGAGAAGTGTTAAGTGGGAGAAGTGTGTAGAGGACAAACACACAGGCAATGGACTCTGCCAGATTGGGCTGAAAACGTGGCCCGATGTGGCCCAACGTGGCCCGATGTGGCCCAACGTGGCAGGTGCTAGTTCTCCGAGCCTTCAACAAAGCAGAACAATTCTAGACAGGAGCGTCTCATCACTTCTCTCACAACAAGCAGGTTCTGAGTGTTCTGCGGGCCTGGCTGGTGCTGTCCCAGGAAACAAGCCTTCTCATGGGAACGGCAGCTCTGAAGCTGCCAGCCATATAAGGTAAACTGAGAAACTTACATGACACAGCAACTCCATGGAGCCGACATGTATGCCGACAGTCTTTAGGTGTTCCATAAAAATATACGGCCTCAAGCACAAAACCTATCGGGAAGGTAATGACGCTCATATATACGGGTGGGGGAGTGGGCGCTGCAGTGTGACACAAAGCCTCACACAGTAGCAGGCATGCAAAATCTCTACCAAAACTCAAAACACTATCAGTCATAAATTAAAACGTCTTTGTAGCTCTTCCTTTCTATGGAATACCTTCAAGAGGGAACTGGCAGAAAGGACCAGTGGTCCCACCACAGCTGTGGACTAGACTGGTGTTAATAAAGTGGCCACTGCACTGCCCCCTTGGAAATATGCCCCGACAAAATACCGTCAGTCAGAAATACAGTTGCTAGAGTTCAGAAAGTCTTCTTCAATAGTATTAATTACCTGGAATATTTTCTATTATTTGAGGAATAGGAACATTAGCAGGAAAACAGTCTTAATATGTAACAGATTAAAAGGAACTCACTACTATCTTTCCTACAGTTGGATAATTTAGTGAGGAAGAAGAGGAAATACTCAGGGTATCTGGATGACTGGAAATCCCAAATCCCAGGGAACTCTCAAATAAATTGGGCATGAAAGAGTTTCCCATGACAAAGGACTGGTTTTGTCCAGTTAAATCTGCACAAAATTATTAAATCTTTGAAAAGATCTATTCCAGTGGTAAGTTTTAAATTCCTACTTTGGCTATAAATAAGTATTTATTCTTCTAATAGCGACCCCAACCAAAGAAGAATCTTTGTCCAGATAAAACATTTTCCAGGGTTGGGAAGATAGCACAGTGGCATAAGCACCTGCCTGGAAAGCGCAAGATCTTGAGTTCGATCCCTAGTACTGCATGCCATACCAGCCCAAGAACCCCCAGCACACTGTGCTGGCCACCAAAACTGGACATGGTGGCACACACTTGTAATCCCCACACTGGGGAGGCTGAGACAGGAGCCCAAAGCATGAAATGAGACCCTGTTTCAAAAGAATACTAAAAAAAAAAAAATTCCACTCCATGGTCAAGGAGAGAAGAGGGAACAGCTTGTCAGGTGGTAGCTCAATCCTTCTAGGTAATAGTGAGAAAAGGCCACAAAAATATTTCATAGCAGCGCAATTAGATCGGAGTGAGGGCCCCAAAGCCGAGTCTGCTCAGCTCAGGCCCATGAGCACAGAAGCCTCTCAAGTCAGAAGAATGGCATGAGGTAACCTAGCACACATTTTAAGGAGAGGTCCAAGGACAGTCATAGCTGACTCTGAAAACCGTCTGAGATAGTTTGACCTATGCCTGAACAGCCTTATTTCTGTTGGTTTGTATTCAACAAATTCTTTATTGCAGTTATTAAGCTTGGTGAAATTAAGACTAATAGTGCCTTCTATTCTTTCTGCATTAATAAATGACTTAATGCTGATTTGAATAATAGCAAAGTTATAAAATGCAGAAAACACATGCACAAAAAAGGAATTTGTAGCTTTATTGATTAGGGACCACTGCTATTAACATTCTTGATATCTTTCTAGCTCTTTAATCTTTCTGTATATCCAGACATTTCTATAAATGCTGTTTTGTAAATATATTTTGCCAACTTTCATATGACAAAATGACAAAAACCTTCTCTTACGATACTATACTATATTTTACTATGCATCTGTATCACTGGGGGGGGAAAGTGTGTGTGAAAATCAGATCTTATTTTACCAGAAAGAATTTGAGGTTTTGGGGGAGTCAGGTCCAGAGAGCATTCGTATGACCTGGCTCAGTGGTTCTTGAGGTGCTCTCTGGACGAGCACCCCAGTCACCTGGAAACCTGTTAGACAAGCAAGTGATCCTGGCCCCCCAGTCCCGCGGAGTTGGCAACAGGAGAGGGCCCCAGGCAGCTGCAGTGTAATAAGCCCCCCAGTGATCCCCACGCTTCCCCCAGCCCCAGGCACACAGGTGCAATCCAGTTAGGCAGCCCTGCACATCGTCTTGGTGAAGGTGACTGACTTCAAGTGACACAGTTAATTAGAGGCGGGCTCAAGCTTAGGGTCTCGCCTTACTTCAGCCAACTTACACACATTCGAGACCTGTGCAAACTAAAGATGCTGATTGGAGTATCCAAAAATTCTTTTAAGTACTGTTTAAACTACATTTTTTCCCAGACCACAAAATTGTCAAAGAGAGACAAAACCAAATTAAGCCCAGCCTTTTCTTCTAAGTGCATGTGACTTAATATGGTTCCATGAGATATTTCCACATATGCATACAGCATGCACTTACCTAACCACCCTCTGTCCACTTTTCCCCTCCACCCCTATCCTCTCCAACCTTTACTACACATTGCTTCCAGATTGACTTTAAAAAAATCTTTTATTTATTTGGTATAGGGTCTCGCTACACAGCTCGAACTCATAGTGACACTCCTGCTTCAGTCTCCCCAGCAATGGGATTACAGGCATGCATTAGCATGCCCAGTTTCAGTGGCCTGCTCAGCATAGTATCTTCCCAGCCCCAGGTACTTTTTTTTCTGTATTTAGGACAGGGTCTAGAGAGTCTACAAGGGTCTCACTACATAGATTGGACTCATAGTGATTTGCCTGTTTTCAGCCTCCCAAGTGCTGGGATTACAGGCGTGAGCCACCATGCCCAGTCTCAATCGCCCTCTTAGTGCGCCCTGGGGGTGGGGCAAGGAGGGCACACTGGGGATCGAACCCCAGCCCTTGTGTTCTGCCTAAGCAGGCACCTTAGTCTGCTGAGCTATCAGGCTGGCCCCCAGACAGACTTTTTTAAAAAGCTTTCATGTGTAAGAGAAAGAACATGTAGTATTTGCCTTCCT
Organism: Octodon degus; assembly: GCF_000260255.1. Lineage (NCBI taxonomy): Eukaryota > Metazoa > Chordata > Mammalia > Rodentia > Octodontidae > Octodon > Octodon degus. The sequence goes on along the minus strand of NW_004524598.1, from coordinate 16,024,115 downwards.
GTGTCTTTTATTCCAATTAACATGACACCCTCCATTTCCATCTATTTTACTGAGAACAATAGGCTAAGAGACTTCTAGCTACACAATATTCCATTAGGTGTAGGTGCCCACTCCCTTTATCCACTCCTTGGGTGATGGGCACCTTTGCTGACGCCATACAGATCTTCTGAATGCTGCCGCAGTAAGCACGGGCAGGATGTCTCCCTTCAGGACGCTGGCTTCCCTTCCTCTGGATGTGTGTCCACAAGAGGCACGGCTGGATCTCACAGAAGTACTGTTTTCAGTGTCTTCAGGAACTTTCATATTGTTCTCTAATGGCGGTACTAATTTATGTCCCTAACAAGGTAATTAAGAGTTCCTTTGTCTCCACATCCTGTCCAGCTTTTGTCACGTTTTATTTTCGTGAGGACAGCCATCTAGCCGGGATGAGAGGGTAGCTCACTGCAGATCTGATTTCCTTGAAGGCTGATGAGAGCAGGCATTTTTCAGGTATGTGTTGGCCATTTGTATTTCTTCTTCTGAGAAGTATCTCTTCAGACTATCTGCCCATGTTAAATTGGACTTTTTAATCATTAAGTATTTCTGGGTTCCTTACATATTCTGGATACTATCAGATTAATAGGAAACACTTCTTTCCATTTCCTAAGTTGTATCTTCATTCTTTGTTGCTTTTGCTACGCTTGCTCGAGTCATCCCAACACTAACTATCAACACCTGCTCCTTGGACAACTATCTTTCCCACCAGTCCCTGGTGCCCAAAAGGTTGAGACCTGTGCTCTAGTGGATTTCAACCCAGTTGCTCAGAGAGGTAGCCTAAAATGCAACCAAGTCTCACATTAATGTTGTAGTCAAATATATCACCGAGATCCATTTTCCTCATGGAATGATCCAAGTAATGCAGTTAGTCAATTTTGGAGTATTTTCTGGAGCAGATCGCCGTGTGAGAATGTCATTCTACTCAACACGGACTGGGCTGACAAGCTGGCATTAAATGCTTAGTTTACATGTAATAGCACCTTAAACCTTGAGTCATATATGAAATACTAAACTGTAAATAATCCACTAGGCACATGTTTTTGTTTTCTATTGCCCAGGAGTAAAACAAAGAAAATATCTTGTTTTCTAAAGCTAAAGAAAAGGCCAGGGTAAAGTCTCAGGACTCAATGTTTTCAAATTGAGAACTTTCAAAAAATTCAGACTGAATGTATTCAAATGACAACTCTAATTTTATTTTTATTTATTTATTTATTTATTTATTTATTTATCTTTGGCAGTACTGGGGATTGAACTCAGGCCCTTGTGCTTGCCAGGCAAGCACTTATTCTACTGAGTTATCTCCCTGGACCTACAATTCTAATTTTAATCTTAAAAGTAATGCCAGTTTATAGAAGGTCTGGGGAAATGAGAAAGAAAAAGGGAAAACGAAACATACGCTATAAAATACCCTAATATAATTATAATTTTAAATATTTTTCCATAGAGTTTGAAAAATATGTTTTTCATAAAGATTATCTATCACATTTGCATCTTGTTAGATAAATATTTTTACATGCTGCTTAGTATTTTTGTCAACCGTTATAAAATTAAATTGTTGCCAGGTCTATTAGCACAATCGTAACTAATACTGAAATATTTACTGTCATGTTTATAGATTCGTTTTTCCATGGTTTGGAATATTCTGTTAGGACAGAGTTCTAGAAGTGGGATCGCTAGATTGAAAAGTATGAGGTCATGTTATAGCTTGATGCATTTTTTTCCAAATGAGCTGGAGCAACTGAAAATGCCTACGTTAGGTTTTTTTTTTTTTTTAATTTTCAATATGAGTACATTTTTTAAAATTAATTTTATTGAGAAAGAAATAGTACTGAGACAGTTTCAAAACAGGTTAGTAGGACAGTTACAATAATTAATACATTGCATATTGTTGTCTTCATAGTAGTTATTCATAGTACAAGATGCAGACACGATATCCAGTCTACAAACACTATTAGTACAAATCTTTGTTCTTTTTGAACTAAGAGAAAGTAGGTGTATATCTACCATATATTTATTTATTTATTTATTTATCTTACTACAAAATTGTCCTTCATTTATATCCCCCTTTTTGCTTAGTTTTGTCAGAGATGGGTATTCCATTGCCATTCACATACTGCAGGTGCATGAATTCAGCAAAATAATCCAATATAATCCAGTATTCCATAACAGTAGTAGGTTATCCGTAGAACTGGCAATATCAGAAGTTGTTGACTTGAGCCTTTTATAGCTCAGCATATTAATATGGCTTTACTTTTTCTACTTTGTGGTTTTTTGGTTTTTTTTCGTATTTAGTACAGGGTCTACAGGGTTTACAGGGTCTCACTATGTAGATCCGACTTGTAGTGATTCTCCTGTTTTCAGCCTCCCAAGTGCTGGGATTACAGGCGTGTGCCACCACACCCACGCCCAGTCTCAATAGCCATCTCAGTGTTCCCTGGAGCAGGACACACACAGCAGGCCCGGGATCCAACCGCAGCCGATGCACTCTGCCTAAACAGGCGCTTTAGTCCTATGAGCTATCAGGCCGGCCCTCCAGGCCACTCCTGACTCACTAGGAGGAAGGACCCACTACTTAATCGCCAAAAGCCTTCCGCACTCTGAGATATAACTGACCCAGGGCCCCCGATTCTGCCCTGGCACTTGCCTCAGCTCCTCTCCCTCCCCTCTGGTGCCCAGCTGCACATCCCTGGCTGCAGGCTTAAGGGCACCTCGCACCACCCTACTACAAACGGGGAGTAACAGCACAGCACAACATCTGTAGCAAGATGGGTGCTGCTGAGCCTCCTGCAAACGTGAGGCCTGCAGCCTGCAACAACCTCGGATGAGCCTCTGCACCCCGGAGGTGGGAGGGCAGGAGGTGGGAGGGCATTTGGCAGCCTGTGAATCTGGAAATGTGTTGAAGGTGAGGGATCGCTACTAATCATTAACATTTGAGCCACAGTTTGCGGTCAGAGTGCTGGCTCTGGGTGCTGTGCAGAAGCCTCGAGGAATCTTGCAATTGTAGCTGAGATCTGGCTCTGCCTTTGATTTCTGGAAAGGGTCCCTGGTCTGGGCCAGACAGCCATGGTACCTTGTGTTTTTAAATCAGTGTTAATGTAAAAAAAAAAAAAAGTGTCCCAAAATCTTTCTGAATTTATTTAATTACTGTGCAAGTTTAAACTGTCTCCAAAATGTTTAACAATTACTTCTGGTTAATAGTGAGTTCATGCTCTTCACCTATCCATAGCATGTATTTTATAATATTTTATCTAATGCTTTAGAAAATGTTGGGCCTGGCGTATAGCTCAGCATCACAGTATCTGCCTCACAAGTGCAAGGTCCTGATTCGATTACTAGTACCCCAAAAGAGTGTTCATCGGTTTTATCTGTAATGAAGAAATATGTGCCAGATGTGATCTCATCTCACTAAAGACTTAAATCCACTTGGATTAGATATCTAATTTAGTTGTCCCCAAATTATGATGAAGAATTGGGTTTCTAAAAAGTCAAGTAACTTTTACCCATGATTATAAGCTAGGAACACGGCTCATTTGCAGTCAACTTTTTGTCTCTGAGATGTGTATTCATTTCATCATAAAAGCTCTTTTCTACCTAATTATAGTGAGAGATAATTGCTATGGTAACCTTATTTGAAGAAGTAATCTATAATACTCTAGTTTTAAGCCAGATTTAATAGCTGGAATGATACAGGCACCCACTCTCATTGAGAAAAAAGATTCCTTCTTTTGGGTTAACTGTACAGAGGAGAAAGAAGAACTAGAATAGCAAATTAAAACTCTACTTGTAAAGAAAAATTCTTTGGTTAGAAAAGAAAGCCCTGGAAGATGAGTTCTAGCAGTATGGATGAGGCACTGGCCCGAAATCTCAGAAAGGAATTTTTGCCTGTATGTCTAGAAAGCAGCACGGATAACGCCGGCATAGTTTAGTCAGCTCAGTAAGAAAGACTAAGCCTTGAACAGTCAAGAAACAGTTAATGACTGGCGAGAGAGTAATGGAACTGTAACCAGAGGCTCATTTTCTTTAGTCATTAACTATTCAGATATTCCCTTGGAAGCGGGCCCAGGGAGATGGCTCAGTAGAATAAGCACTTCCCTGACACGCGTAAGGGCCTGAGTTCAATCCCTGGTTCCACAAAAAAAAAAAAAAAAAAAAAAAAAACCTTCACAGTAAAGTCATACAGTACAGATATTCCCTTGGAAATGTAACAGGTTAGACATGCAAATCTTTAAAGAGGAAAACAATACTGATACATCCTTTTTAAAGTAAACACCATGCATTTTAAGTCTGTGATTTTAACTTGCTGGAAATAAATTGGTGTCATAAAAGCCTAATTAACTTTTTTCTTTTAAAAGAAGGGTAAAGAATGACTTGAAGATTTCTAAGTATAAGTAAACACCAAGGAAAACTCTCATAGTAGAAGGGAGCACCGGAAGAGGGTGCTGGGTGCTATTTTACCATGAGCTTTGGCTTTTTACTGTAGACTCCATGGAAAGTCGAAAGGACTCTTTTGCACAGAACTACAGAAAGGGACATGTGGTAATATCTACTGTCTAAGCTCCACAAGAAGCCAGAAGTATCATGTTCACCTAGGAAATGCCAAAAGATATATTTTAATTGATGATAAAAGACTGGAGAATTGGAGACAAGGATGTTAAACTGAGAGAAATGAAAACAGATTAGTGTACGAAGACAACCCTTTGTACCAAGCTCAAGGCTGTAGGTGAGCAGAGAGATAAAGCCCTGAAAACAAAGCAAGCTGAGGTCCCCCCAACACCAGTAGCTGTGCGGCCTCTCCCACATGCAGGTCTGTCTAATTCTGGCCCCAGCAACTGGTGTTAAAAGACCCAAAGGCCTGCCAAGCCGAGGCAGAGATGAGGCCTTCCCTAAGTGGAAGAGCTTATAATTCTTAGAAATATTATTATGCCTAAATGTTTATTTTAAACATTGCCACTGAAGCAATGAATTCATACTTCTTTAACTGATGAAAGAAGAAGCACCTATGGCTGACTGTACATACACAAAAAAATCTAGGTTTCAGTAAGATCACCCTAATGATATGTTTTATGTACCAGTGACACATACTGAAGTTGCATATACTGGCTCTGAAGAAGAACTACACACTCCTAGTATTACCAAGCATAGGGATGTAGGTAGCATTGTGTAAAACATCACCTGCTACTTGAAAACTCACTAAGGGCTCCGATGAAGGTGTGCACGCAGTCTTCAGGGGGGCTCAAGCCAGCACATTCTTAAGTACTGACACGGTCCAGTCCTGAGAAACTCCTTTCTGAGTTTGGGATTACTAAGCCATAGCTCTTTAATACACTAAACAATTTGGCTGAATTTATAAAAAAAATTAGCTCTTCAGACATATGTCCAACTTGTATCATAAAATTAACTGGGAAGAATATTCTAGATGATTATTCATCAGGACACTCTGAAATGATGGGAACAAACGGGCATGAAATTTGACCTGTCACAATCATTAGTGTATTACAATGTAGACTGAACTTCTCTGGCTAGCAGAAAACGAAGTTAAAAAGGACCAACGCTCAGGGCTGGGGATACAGCTCAGTGGTACAATGTTTGCCCGGCAAGTGTAAGGTCCCAAGTTCAATCTCCAGCACCAAAATAAAAGAAATGACCAAAGCTCACCTATCTTTTCCTGGAGAACACCAGTGTCCTTTAAAATCAACTAACAGGGCTGGCCAAATAGCTCAGCGAATTAAAGAGCCTGCAAGTAGGCGCAGGGGCCGGGATCCGATCCTCGGGCCTGCTATGCTGGCCCTGCCTCTGGGACGCACTGTGATGGCAATTGATACTGGGTATGGTGGCGCACGCCTGTAATCCCAGCTCTTGGGAGGCTGTAAACAGGCAGATCACTACAAGTCCGATCTATACAGTGAGACCCTGTAGACCCTGTCCTAAAAAAAAAAAAAAAAAAAATCAACTAACAGCCATGAACTGCTGGTTTCTATCTTATATGAGATCTGCCTTTGCCATTGTTCCATAAAAATTCAGGTTCAAAGAACTATCCTCTTGATTGGCTGAGGGAACTCCACACTCAAATGCAATTTGGGGGTGATGACATAGAGCTGAAAGGAGCAGCCTGGCTTTGGAGAAAGGCCACATGTGTTCCAGAGACAGCGCAGTGATGGGCCCTCATGCTGGCCATCTTACCTGTAAACAGGGCTGCCTCTCCTCCTGCCTGGCCGAGAGCCGCATCTGCTGCTGAAGTTCCTGAGAATGGCCCCACACCGGCACTCTTCCCTCACTCTTGTGTTTGGGATATAAAACCACAGAGCCAAACACCTTCCTCCACCTAACTCAATGAAATCTGAAATGCAAGATGAGAGCTACAAGGCTGACCTTCAATATATAAGGAACTCTATCCAAATTATGAAGCCACGGGGGGGGGGGGGGACCAACCTGTTTTGATGGAGAGTACAATTGGAAAATCATGAATTGTTTCAGGTACTGTTATCTGCAACATGTCTAAACTGCTAAAAGACTATGCGTACAAGTATTCCATGGAGCCTGCTGTGCCTTCAGAACTATGCCTCGTGGCCTCTTTAAAGGGAAGGCCTACAAACACTTTTGTAACATGTGTACCTCTCTTTTCCAGTTATTTTTAGACAAAAAAAGTCTAAACATTGCTCCATGCTTTCTTCATGGTCTATCTTTTTAACACAGAAGAAAAGAATGCAAACTGAATGGGCCACCAGAGCTCCTCAGCAGGGACCTCTGGGCCCCCAAATCTCAGGATAGAGAAGCATGCTCTTGTGCCTTCTCGCAAGGGTCTCAGGTCTGTGACATTCGCGGGATGCTCACAAGCACAGGCAGGAAGGAAGGAGCTGGGGGCAGGTCAGCTCAGTGGGACACTAATCTTGTCACCCTGACATTCCGCTAAACAAACCAGCAAGACAAAGCTCCTGGCTCAGGTCTGGGCACCCCAGCACCCTTCCTTTGCTGTTCAAACATCTGCCTTCTTTCTCCAGTAACCCAAGGCACCAACAATTTGTAGGACACTTATGTGGTCTTCTGTTTTCAATTTATGATAAATTTCAAATATTATCATCTTTTATAGTAAAGAAAACAGCATAACAAACTTGCAAGTCTTTATTATCCAGAAATAGTTACCAACTCATAGCTATTCTTGTTTCATCCAAACCCCTGCTGCAGAATTATTTTTAGGTAAATTTTAGTTCTATTTTTTAAAAAATAATTCAGATATAAGAAGGAAGTAGTATAAAAACAAAACTATAATGCCATGATTATATCTATAATATTAATAACCTATTAATAAGATCATATATACGTCCAGTCTCAACTGCCCTCTCAGCGTGCCCTGGGGGCATCCGCTGAGCTATCTGGCCGGCCTTGATCAAAGTTTCTTAGCCAATGCATACTTACTTTTAACAGTTGGCATTTTTCAAATCAGAATTGAAATATGATTCAAATATTATAATTAATTCAAATGTCTTTTACATTTAAGTCAGATTCCTCTTTCCTTGTAATATGTGTGTGTGCGTGTGTGTGTGTGTGTGTGTGTGTGTGTGTTTGTCTTTTTGAGACAGAGTCTCACTGTGCATCTCAGGCCGGCCTTCAACTGCAAACCACCCTCCTGTCTCAGCCTTCTGAGTGCTGAGATCATAGGCTTGCGCCGCCACACCCAACTTATAATTTGTTTTAAAGAAAGCAGATCTTTTTGCTCTTTAGAGTGTCCCACAGACTGGAAAAGAACTGTTTTGCTTGTGATTTTAGTGTCCTTAGGATGTCCAGAACTTAAATATATTTGATGTTTTAATCCACACCAGCCATTTTCATTTATATGCAAATCATTACATTTGTCAATGAGAACCTCTTTGATTCAAAGCCCTTCAACATGACCCAATCATTTCTTTTTTTAAGTGTATTTGGTGCAGGGTCTTTCTATGAAGCTGGGACTTGTGATCCTCCTGTTTTCAGCCTCCCCAGTGCTGGGATTACAGGTATGCAACACCATGCCTAGACTCCATACCGCCAGCATGGCATGTGGTGCTGGAATTGAACCCAAAGCTGGGATTTTTATAGCACAAGGCTCAGCCTGATGTTACCCACTTCTTCTCCCATGCGTGGAACTGCACTGGTAGCAGGCGGCCACGTTCCTTCCAGCGGGGAGTAGTGTTCAGTAACCAACCGTAGCTAGAGGCTGCTTACTGCTCACGAAGCACTTTCGACAGAGAACCTCATGTCTACACACACGGAATGTGTCCCATGTCAAAGTGCAGCGAGAAGTCACTTGGCTTCCAGTCAGTGTCTTCTGTACTTCTCCAAAGTACCTGGAGATGAGCGTCTACCTGGTTAGCTAAGCAGGACAGACAGCGCATACCACCTCAGCAAGTAAATCTTTCACAGGCAGAAACTAAACGAAGAAAACGCGTGAGTCCCTTCCATTCACTGGAATGACTAGGAATTAGCTATATTCTATTATTAGAAAAATGGAAATAGAAAAAATACTGCCTTTCTAGATAGAAAACAACCTTTTTCTTTTTCTTTTTTTAAAAAACTTAATTTAAAAAACTAAGTAAAGCCATTTCTGTACAGGTAAAAGAAAACTGGAGGCAGGAGTGAGAAATAATTGCTTCCAGAAAAAGTCTCACTAGGAAACTCCCTGGGGCAGGAGTAACAAAGGTGACTCATGGCCCTGTGCTGGGGACAGGTTCCTGTTGTTAATCTGCTTGTCAACACTGTGAAAGGTCGAATTAGGCTGACTGTGGTGTGGAGGCCCGAGGTACTGGAGGCCAACCCGAGAACATTCCAATAGTCTTGTACACTCGTCCAGCTAATTAGAAAGAGCAGTTCTAACTTCACAAAGATGAATACTCGCTAAGCCTCACAGTACACTGCAGCATACAGGGAAGAAAACAAAACAAAAAACAGAAAGGCATGCTTCATAACTGCGTTTAATTTTATTATTTTTTTTTTCTGTATTTTAGAGAAGGGTCTACAGGGTGTTCAGGGTCTCACTACTAGATCGGACTCATAGAGATTCTCCTGCTTACAGCCTCCCAAGAGGGGATTATAGGTGTGCGCCACAACGCCCAGTCTCAACTGCAGTCTCAGCACACCCCAGGGGTGAGGCCGGCACAGCAGGCACAGGGATCAGCCCCTGGCCCCTGTGCCTGCTTGCAGGCGCTTTAATCCCCTGAGCTATTTGGCCAGCCCAACTGCGTTTTAGACCACATTTATTCAGATAGAAAAAGTTTTCTCACCCTCTGAGTCTCCTGTGAAACTAAACCTGTTATGGAGCTGGTACTCATTGAGGTGAACATCAAAGACTTAGACAAGAGAGGATGCATAAGTGATCAATAAGCGCCTGCAAAGGTGTCAATATCGTTGGTTTAGACGTTATGAAAACACAAACGAGAAACATGAGATATCTAGAAGAGCAGAAATCAAAATGATTGACAATACCGACGGTGACATGCAGGACTGCAACTCTCATATGGACCTTCTGGGAGCGCAAGACGGCCTAAGCCACCCTGCAAGTGTTCGGCCATGTATCAAAAGCTAAACATACATGCATGCCACAGTTGTACTTACCCAAGAGAGATGAAACAGCCATAAAAAATGTTGCCAGGATTTTTTAAAATCACCCCAAAAGAGAGCAATCCAAGTGCCCCCAAGGGGGGAGGAGAGGAACAAATGCTAGCACAGTCTCACCATGGAACAGTACTCTGCAACAGAAAGCAAAGAACTGCTGATATACACCTAACAGGGACACACAGCAACAGCACCACGTTAGGTGAAAGGCCAGACACAAAACAGTACAGACTGTGTCACCAAATATACATGACAGCCACAGGTAGGCACGATGAATCGAATTGAAGATGACAGAAAATGCACACCACCATTGGGAGAGGAAGGAGGGCTGATGGTCAAACCCCAGGGACAGGCACAGCCAACAGGTCTGGAATTCCAACAATGGGAAACATTCCGAGTTTGCGGATCCCTCAGGGCTGCACACAAGATCAAAGTTAGCCTGGACTACACAGAGAGACTTTGCCTCAAACAGTAACAGTGACAAGCATAACAGCTAGAAGGAACTGTTTTGGGAAATGGATAGGATTTACACCTGCTTCTCGGACATTGGGAACATGGTTGTCTATTGGGGGTTCTCCACCTGGGTTGATTGTGTCCCAGGAGATCTCTAGCAATGCTTAGGGACATTTGCAGTTGTCATGACAAGGGGAATGCTGCTGGCATCTAACAGACAGAGGCCAGGGAAGACTAGACTGCCCTTTTCTAAAAAAAGAACTACCCAATCTAAAATGCCAGGAGGGCCAAGGCTGAGGGAACCCAGCTATCAAAATTCAACAAAATGAACAACTGAGATCTGTACATTATAATTTTTTTAAATGAAGGAAGAAAAAGAACTGAACATCACCTCCTAACATGGCTGAAGGAGAAAAGTGGGGAGAAAATTAAAAACCTTGTGTATTTCTATCCAGTGAGTTTAACTGCTGAACAAACATATAACGTATCCAATGATTCTCGATACATTTTTATTAAAATAAAAATTTAATAAAATTTCATTAAAATAAAAAGTTGGGGAACGATGATAGTGTGTGGGCTGGAGAAGCAACGCTCCTTTCCTACACTCTTCCTTCTAGCCCTTCTTCCCCTTATGCAATCCACTCCTGGACTACTTTACCTCATCCTTACTGAAGAACTGAAGGATTTCAATTTTGGCCTCAGGGAAATAGTCAAAAGGAGCAGGTTTCACATCAAGCTTGGCTGTGGTTCAGCCCGCTCTATCCCCACTGTGTCTCTGTGCTCATCCAATACAGAGGGAGATTCGGGGAGCATCAAGCCTGAAGCGGGGTGCAGGCTTCCAAAGGGGCTCCCCCGGTTCCAAAGGTCACAGCAGGCAGTCAGCAAAAGAGCAGAAAGTGTATGTCATGCACTAGCTTACAGTGCAGGTACTATTAATTCTGATGTTTGTGGAAAACAAGTAGTTCACGACTCGGGCTACTAAAGTTGAATTTCATAAACATTTTTTTCCTTAGGGGAAATCTGAATTGTACGCCATTAGCCTTTCTGCTGCTGGTTTTCAGGCCTTTCCTAATATCACATGGTACCTAGAATATATTCTATGCTGAGCCTGGAGGCAGCCTTGAGTCAGCTTTTCCCATTACCTGCACAACTCAGTCATTCCGGGATATTATTCAGAACCGCCTCTGACGGACAAAGTGCTACAATGCTCCCTCAGTATTCTAGCCTCTTCTCCAACGGAAACTTCGCCCTGAAGTTTAAATCCACTGTGAACATAAGCTTTCAAGTGTGCTTTCTTTTCATGAGTCAAGGAGCTGCTTCCCACTGGGGGTGGGGCAGGCAGAAACTCCCAGGTGGAAACGCTGTCCGCAATAACCCCACCGCTAGCTCCTTTGCTCTCAGAAGCCTGAAGCTCGGAACTCGTCTCTAACCTTCACCCTGCTTCTCCAGGACTGGAGGCCTGGGAGCCATGAGGCCCATTAGCTAAATTCTTTTGGAAACCTGACAGCCTCACGCTGTGCAGTCCTTCCTCTGAGCACATCTGCTGCACAGCAGGGAAATGAAGCTGGATGCCTCCTTCCTCCCCCTCCTGACTTGCCTGCTTAAAGCGGCACTGAGTTTCAGAAGCAGTAGCAGGAGGCGAGAGAGACACCTAGGGCTTGGCTCTCCACGGTCATCAGGTTCAAAGACTCCCACTTTACGTTCAGCATCAACTGAACACTTGAACTGCTGGTTCCAAAGAGCTACTTCTCCGAGTGGGATTTGAGAAAAGTTGTGAAACACGGGTGATATTCAGTTCCTGAACCTGCACAGGGCACAGGCTTACAGGCCGTCCAGAAGTCTGGGGCAGGCCTAGAGAGGGGGCACACTCCACTTCTGGCTGGTACTTGCTTTAGTTTTCCCAGTAAAACCCACTTTTACTGACCCCTCTTTTTATTTCTATTTATTTATTTTTCTGTATTTTAGGGAAGGGTCTACAGGGTATTCAGGGTCTCACTACTAGATTAGACTCATAGTGATTCTCCTGTTTACAGCTTCCCCAGTGCTGGGATTACAAGTGTGCCACCCACCACGCCCAGTCTCATTTGCAGTCTCAGCCTGCCCTGGGGGCGGGGCTGGCACAGCAGGCCCAGGGATCAAACCCTTGCCCCCCCCCCCACCTGCTTGCAGGTACTTTAACCTGCTGAGCTATTTGGCCAGCCCTAACCCTCTTTTTAAAAAAGCTTCTAAGCAAGCTTGCATGTGGGAGCAGTAATACTTTACCTGAGTCTCTGGATATACCTCCATGAGGGTGCAAGCCCAGGAGGCTTCCAGTAAACACTTGTCCTTTGTACAGGGGCTTGAAGCTAAGAGCTGCCTGGAACGAGTAATTATCTACATGAACTATACAACCAGAATACAGATTTGCTTCTTTTTTTACAGAGGTGTTAAAGAAAATAGTTCTAACAGGACAGAGATAAAAACACTAGGAACTTTGGTATCTTCTCCCCTTGCATTCTAACACTTCCACATTACTTAGCGAAACACTCCCCATTGTATCTTTACCACACTGCATGGAGCTTTGCTCTGCACTGCTTCACAAGCCTCAGCATGGGACCAGAGGACAGCAGCCCTCACGGCTCAGCTCCTCCTAGTTCACCAAGAGGTGACTATCACAAAGGGGTTCTGGGCACTCTGGCGGCAATTTTCTGCTTCTTACAAAAGTTACTTGTTGGGGCAATGATTCCAAGAATTAGAATGAAGTGATTAACTTTTATGTTGGAACAACATGAGCTTAAAGATGGCCTAACTCAGCTAATGACTTAAACTGTGAGAATTAGGCAGGTCGTGACACTGACGGTGTGAACATCGTTCCAAGTGCTCTCTGAACACTGGCATAATTTGGACCTGAACTCACCGATCTTCCAAGTGCCTACTTTTCATGCACACTGTACCATCCCAGTCTCACACTCCGGAGCTATAATCCCACAAGATCACCTATAATTAGAGAGCGATGATGCAGTCTTAGGAGACAAACAGACACCACCGAGGTGATGATGCATCGGCAGTCTGAAAATAATTAATGCTTATCCTCTCGAGGTCCCCTATGCCAGCACGCTTGGGAATAGTTCACTATCGCCATAATGTCATGGAAGGATGGCAAATCATTTTTCTTATCCACAGAAGTAGGTCACAGCAAGAACTTTTGGAAAAAAAGAAAAAAAGAAGATTGGATGTGAATGGTTTTAGTGATAGTCTTATCACCTCAATGCAAAACTTGATCATTGGTTCATTCTGTCCTCGCTCATCATCATTTACAGGGCAAAGGACCAGAACTAAGTATTTAGGAATATGGAAAAAATCTCATTAACAAAATCCTCCTTCTAAATTAAGTAAAAAGAGCTCTCATATGTGAGATGGCAAGAGGTGTTTACTGTTGTCCATTTCTTTCTTTGTGTTTTTTTCTGAGGCAGGGTCCGCTGTGTAGTTCAGGCTGGCCTCACACTCACAGCAATCCTGCCTCAGCCTCCCAAGGGCTGGGATGACAGGCGGGCACCACCCACCAGGCTGTTCTATTTCTAATGGCATGAAAAGAAAACCTACCTTCAGAAATTAGAACACTTTCTAGAGCACCCGAGCCAGGCAGAGCGCAGTCACAGCGGCTCAAGAGTGCCCACAGCAGCCTGATGACACGAGGCCCGCGTGCGGGGCGGCACTCTGTTTCTATCACGGCTTTTATTTAAACACAACAGTTGGACTCTGCAAAAACAAGCTGAGTGAAGCACATTTCACTGGTGCCACGCCTTCTCAATAATGAATGGTTTTCTCCAATCAAGGGTAAGAGGGTAGAGAAAGAAGTGTGCGTACGGGAAGGGGGACTGCGCTGCTCCCACTGCTCATTTCATAATCTCGGGAGAGGGCAGCGGAGGAGCTGAAATCCGCCCGCCAGGAGCTCTGCCCTTCACCTCTCGGAAGGGCTCAACGCTCCTCCGCCAGCAGCAGCTCCTCGAACTCAGGCTGCGCTTGTTCGGAATCAGGCACTTGAAGACGGAAAGTGACCAGCATGTGCCTTCCTTCTTGGGGTGTGTGTGGTGGGGGGGGTGTCTCCAAGATACCAGCTTGTCTCCTGACACTGAGCTTTCCTCGACTACACTTTCAAGAACTTTCCTGTCAAGTCTGCCAAGGGCTGCTGCACGTTCCTGGCCCCTGCCCACGGCTGCTGACCTGTACCGTCCTCCCCTTGCCCCAGAGTACCGAAGGATTTCCTCTGTGCTTCTTTCCCCTTTTCCTGGCTGAGAGGAATTCTATTTCATTTTTCACGGAATGCAACATTTTGTGCTCACTTCATCATTTTTACTCCTGTTGGTGTCACCAGTGACCTTCGAGCTCAGTTAGTCTATGTTTCTCCTTCCACTCATCCTTTTTTGCTCTTCTCATTTTAGGAAGGACAAATGCACAACGAGTAAACTGTAAAATTGTGTCACATTCCCCTAGGGACAATCTTCATCCTGGAGCTATTAAATTAGAAAATGGCCTTTAAAAAAAAAAAAAAAAATCAAGGCTTTGTCACCGAGCAGGTACAACCACTGCAATGTAAAATTAGTCCCTTTCCCTGTGAAAGTGGGGTGGTAGACACTTACTTGGAAGTGCACAAAGGAATTTAGGAAGTGGAATATCAGATTCCAGCAAGAGCTTCAGAGAGTTATGTACAGAGTTACGTGGCATTTGGTTCCTGGAATGTGGACAACAAAGTCATACCAGTGTGGAATGCGATGGTTTTACTCTCTGTATTTATTACCTCAGAATCAGTGCATTTACTCACTGCATAGCAAATCAGCTTGCATTTAGGCCTGCACCAAGTTGGCCACTTATCTGATGGATTCTTTGGATTCCTCCAATGTGCCAGGCAGAGTGATGAGTTAAAAGCAAATTGAAATAAAAAACAGAAAACAACCTCTTTTAAAAATCCTGAGAAACATGTACTTTTTGTTCTCTATTCTAGGAATGCTTCTAACTTCAAAAATTATCTCTTAGATTGTACTTATCTGCAGAAAATGAGGAGCAGAAGTAACAGTAAATCCAGCTATAGGCTGATTCACAAAGCCAGGCCCAGTTTTCGAGGGTACTGTGAACCCCGTTACTGCTTCAGCAGGTGCTACCTGGCATCGCAGTAGGCCTGCGCTACGACACGGCCTGCATTACAGCGTCAGAACCAAAGGACCTGTGTTTGCACTCTTGCTGCCTGTATGCATCCGATTTCACCTCTCTGAGCCTCAGTTTCCTCCCTGAAAAACAGAGTAGCTGCAGAAATTCTAGAGTGATTACAAGGAATAAAGGAGATAAAATCCGCAAAGCTTGTGCTGCTGGGTCCTCTACGGAGTTGAAGTCTAAAAGCCATTTCACCGGCTCATCACCATAGCTGGGATTTATAGTCTGGGAGACATAAAAACTCCAATTAAAAAATTCTTTTTTTTCCCTTTTCCCTCAGAAGATAAAATAAGGGGATTCACTTCAAGGAGAGAAGCTAAGGAGAAGTAGGCTGTAAAATTCTCGGATAACACGCGCGAGCCTGCCCTTCCTCGCTGGAGTGTGCTCTCTCAGTTACCTCAGTGCATATGTACGAGTGAGCCTTCGCCCTGAGCACCGTGCGTGCCAAGCTAGCAGCACCGGTACTTCTCCTCCACCTGCCGACCCTATTTACGTATAACTGCATTCAAAAAATTAGTCAACTACCATATGAGCCTGGCACACTGCCCACTGTGCAAAGGGCTGCTAGGAGCAGCTGCGCACGACGCAAGGCGGGGCAAGGTGACAATATCAGTTTTCTTTTTACTTGGGGATAGAGTGATGCAAAGGCAAGAAGGAGACCAAACAAAACTGAACTAAAGACTAAAAAATAATTTCATCATTCAAACTCAAAACCAGAAACTGTCTTTACATATTCACATGCCCACGGTGACCCGTGTACCAACTCCACTCGCACACGGCTAAGCGAAATGAATGCACTCCGAGCCCTCTTCCACTGGAAGAGGACTGACCGTGTGCTTGATCCGCTTGGCCCTGGGATCACATTGCACTGAAGCTGAACACCGAGTGGCCGTCAGTTAACAATGGGGAAACTCAGGCCCAAAGACGTCTGAAATGAGAGAAAGCACAACTCGGCAGTATGCAGAGCTGTAGACTGAGAACCAGCGTTCAGGTTTCTCTCATTCCATTCTAAATGAACTTACGACAATGCGGGTAGTGTGTTTAGGTGGCTCCTCTGTTGTTATTGTTTTCATTTGCTATTTTGCATAGTGTAAAAGACCCAACCTGTCTTTTTTTTTTTTTTCCTCTCTTTTTGGTGGAACCAGGGATTGAACTCAGACCCTTGTGCTTGTCAGGGAAGACCTTATTCCTTTGAGCCATCCCCCCTCACCCTCCACAATCTCTTTTTAAAAGGGTCTGGATCTGAGGAATGCCATTTATCATCTGATGGTGCAGGTTAGGGTGGTAGTGGAGCAGCCTGAGAATGTGCTGACAGACCAAGATAAAACTTTAAGGGAATATTCATTTTTCTAGGAACAGGCCCAAAACTTTCTTTTTTTTTTTTTTTTTAAACATATATTTATTTATGTGTGTGTGTGTGTGTGTGTGTGTGTGTGTGGCCAGCTCAGCCCACCAGGGGGCGGGGCTGGCTGGCATGTGGTGCTGGGGGATTGAACCACAGTTGCTGTGTTTTGCTAAGCTTGTTCTAAGTAGGTGCTTTAGACCACTGAGCATCTCACCAGCCCCCCAAAACTTTCATGGACTCTAAAGTTAGCACTCAACAAAAGAAAAGTGAAGTTCACTGGCTCATGTTAGAAAGGATGAGACAGTAGCTTTCAGTTGCTGGCGAAAAGGGACACGCCCAGCACCCAGGCCCAAGTGAGGGGAGAAAGCGTGGGGCCGAGAGCTTTCCACTTGTAGCTGGAAACTCTGATTTTCTGCCTGCTTCTAGATTAGTGCTCTGTTCAGCCTCCTGCAGGAAAGGCTTAGGCTGTTGGCGATAGGAAACTGGAAACCTCTGTTAGAACAAATCCTGTAAAGTGTGTGACTGCTGCCTGTTTTTATTTTAATAATTCATATTCTACCAAGAGCCCTTTCTCCTGCATTTTCGGCAGCTCTGTTCTTTCCTGTTCCAAACTCCAGATGCTGACGCTTGCTTCACAGCATCACTGTGAACAGCTGTGGTGGCAAGAAAAGGAGGCTGGGGACATGGAAGTATTTAAAACAAGAATGTGCATCCATCCCTTTTCGCCCTGAGGGGTAGCGGGAGCGATGCTTCTGTCCTTGGCTTCTCTTAGGATGATCGAAGTCCCAAGGGCTAGGTGCTGCTAGAGTTGTACCAGACATCCCAAGTGCACGCTCCATCCTATTCTTTTTTTTTTTTTTTTTTCCTTAGTAGCCTGTGAAATGCTCTTCCCTCTATTTATTTTTTTTCAGACAATAAAGAGAGTATATTTTTAGAAGTCAGAAGTTTTAAGTTTTATGGAACATTCAATAACTTGTGGAGGGGAGAAATGAGAACAAAAAGCAATAAACCTTAGAAAACAATATATTGGGTCATTTTCACCCAAAATTAGAGCTTCATGCCCTTAAGACACAGCCTAAATAATGTTTGTGTTGTATTAACCTGGAGCTATAATATGGCAAAAGTAGATTACAAGAGATCACAGAAAATAGTTATACCATTAGCTAGCAGGAATATTGGCAAGCAATCACTCTTAGGGATTCGGCTGCAAGCATTAGGGCTCCAGTGTGGGTCTGTGTTGAGCTTGTACACAATTTGAATATAAAATACATGACTTCACAAACAAGAGTTATGCAAAAAGATGAGCACACTGCAATCACTTTTATATTTGAGGTTGGGTGATTTATTTCGCTTTTTCTTTTGAAAGATGACAGGACATTGGGTTGGGAGGGCCAGTGCGAGAACAACTGGTTTCACTCTCCCTTTCCCTCTGCCCAGCAGTACTATGATTTCTTCTTGCCAATATGTTCCTCTTGAATTATGATATTTGTTATTTGAGACAGAGTATTGCTATGTGCTTCAGGCTGGCCTTGCACTAACTATGTAGTCGGGGCGATCCTCCTGCCTCAGCCCCCTGAGTACTGGGATTACAGGAATGCATCACCATGCCCCGCTGCTGAAATTATAGTTTTTAAAGACATTTTCTCATCAATTAGCAGACCATACACACAAAATGTTCTCATATTAATATATCTTGTCCTTCCAGCTACCAACAAAATATTCCTCTAATCAATACTTACATATCAAGTTCAATTTAATATTCTCTTCATAGGAGCTAAACAAATTTGCTAAATAATCTCTAAAAGACGAAGCTCTTTCCAAGAAACATGATGTCACCAGAAACTTTGGCCAGACTTTAACACAGCTTCCTGACACATCATGTGATAGCAGGCAGAGCAAGAAGCATGAAAAAGCAGGTGCCAGTTATATCATCTTCTCTGGCACACGTGACAATACTTAGCAGAAAGGGGCTTTTTGAACCGAACTCAACAGAGCACTGAGCTGGGAGGTAGGCAACAGAAGCAAATGTTCAGGACTATGGACAAAGTCATAACCACTTATTTGTCATTTATCATAGTCTCAGGCCTTCTCATATGCACACTGACTTCATCACTGCAATATGAATCAGGTAAATAACGCCAGTATTATACAGTGAGGTCCTGTGGCCAGGAGAGGAGCTGAGATTTCACATGACACATAGCTGATTCCGTCTCCTGAGTTGACATTTTTGAGATTCTGTACACCTGTGTTAAAATATCCAATGTCATTTCCAATTATGAGATACAGAAAAGTTCATGAAGTGTTCACAAATTTCTGCAGAGACCTATCACCATCTAGCTATGCAGTAATTTTCTACTCCTCACACTGATATATCTTAACTACTATTACTACAGCTCCAGAACAAGATAGAAAGCCACACTTCCACACCTGCGCACAGAAGGCTGGGCAATGGGATACGTTCATCGCTGCCAAGTTATTTAGCTATGTTATTCAGCTATACTGAATAAAGGATTGAGCTTGAGATATGTAAGTACTGGACGGGTTAAATTCTGATTTGTGTGGGAGAAGATACAAATCTGATAA
This sequence comes from Octodon degus, assembly GCF_000260255.1. Lineage (NCBI taxonomy): Eukaryota > Metazoa > Chordata > Mammalia > Rodentia > Octodontidae > Octodon > Octodon degus. The sequence goes on along the minus strand of NW_004524598.1, from coordinate 16,004,926 downwards.
AGCTTTAATATTACAGTTGTAAGAAAATCATTTTAGATGAATAAAATCCACATACCTTTCAAGTATAATTTTTACACAGGAAAAACAAATACAAATGCAACCTATCCCCAATAAAAGGGAAGCCCACTAAGCTAGGTACCACCTGCTGCGTAAACAAAGTCAGTTCAAGGTACATGCATGTCTGGATGTGGCAGCCAATGAGGGGCAGTGGCATTAATATGGGCAAACTTCCGCTAGCCCTGTGATGCCAACCTTCAGTAGCTTTAGATTACAGCTGGCTTTCTGTATCCGCAAATTCCACATGTGTGGGTTCAGCCAGTCGTGCACTGCAAAAGTTCAAGGAAAACGCTGCTGTTGTATTTATTACAGTCTGTGTCTCGATGTCCCTCCCAAAGCCTCACCTGGTCACAGGTGCGGGCTTCTCGAGTCCGTGATACGTGGTCCCGTGCGGGGACTGCGGGTGTGAGCGCCCTGCGGTGGTAGCCTGCGTGCAACAGAAGGGCGGGGAGAGGCTCGCTGTCTTGCTTCTCCCTTTTCGATCCTGTAGCTTTTGCCGTCTTTCCCCCTGCCACCCTGCCTTGGAGCCAGCTGATAATGGGCTGAAACCTCCACAAAATGTGAGCTAAATAAATCTTTCCTCCCTTAATTCTGGTATTTTGTCTCAGAGAAAACCAAAACAATATTTAAGATGTACAGACCTTTTTGTCATTATTCTCCAAAACAATACCTTATAACAACTATGGCATTTATATAGCATGTATATTATATTAGGTATTCTAGGTAATTTAGAGACAATTCGAAAGACAGTAGAGAATGTGTATGGGCTATGTGCAAATTAGCATGCAATTTTATACACAGAAGTGAATTTTCATGGGTATTCGTATGGAGGGGGGTACCTGGAAAAGATCCTTCACGGACACTAAGGGACAATAACAGTACGTTACAGAAAGAGCTTTTCATTTTATCTCCCTGAATTTGTGGCATCCCATAGGTCAGACATAGAAGCTGTCTATGTAAGTTGGTTTTTACCCAACGGATCTGAAAATTAACAGTGAGGACTGCAGAGTGAAAGATGATTTGGGGCACTGAGAGAACATCAAAAAGGGCTCAAAAATCTGGCTGTATCCTCCTTTCTAATGAACATGCTCAAAACAACAGCACAGAATGAACTGTTTCCCAATTCTTATTCCCAACATGCAAATGAAATAAACTCTTAGGGAATGAGTTTTTACTCTCTACTGAGATTATAGATACTCAGCTAGGAAGAGAAAAAAGGGAGAAGGGAAAAAGGACAAAACTAGTGCTAACAGAACTGACACAGAGAAAGGAAAAAGTGAATTAACTTTTTAGTTTTATGAGTAGCTTTATATGTCTCTTTATGTTGTCTTTTAATTTTGGAAGAAGCAGTGCTCATTTATCCTTCTAAGAGAAATTCCGTACAGAGTAAGCAAAAAACCTTTATTTTCTGAATTTCACTGTCACATGAATCCTTAACCAATCTAAGGAGATTACAAGGTTTTTAAAGTCATTTTACACATGGGAGATGAATGTAGGTAGAAATCAGGTAGGTATTAAGAAACACACCTGATTTTACTTAAGAAAAAGTTAAACAATCCCCCAACCCCAGAAGACTGAAACACTTTCTAGAATAGGTTCCTATTAGCTTACAAAATTAAAGCACCATGGGGACATAAAATCTGGCAGAATAAGACAAATGACTGGAATATAAATGAGTGTACTACCTTCTTTGCTATTATTGATTGGTTCCCAAAAGACCTGTAAACTAGTTTGCATTGTCTTCCCACACCCAAAGATTAAGACTTTACAAGGTGAAGACCCACTTCCTTTGTGTCTCCTTTTGGTCAGAGCTTCCAGAGGGAAGGAAAGTGGGCTGTCCCAAGAGGATAAAGCTGGGGGAGAACAGTGGTGACTCCCATTCCTTCTAGTACCAGGCCTTAGAAATGTCTTGGGGTGACTGACTTCAGTGGAGCTCCCACAGGCAGTGCCCAGGTCCCAACCATTACTAGTGAAGAAACACTGCCAAGGAAACTGCCTGCTTCTGAATTTGAGTAAAGCGCATCCTCCTAGGACTCCTGTTCCTGATATTTCTAGCTATCAAACATATTTATTTCAGAAGAATGAAAATTCACTTTAGAAGAAAACAAAGATGTTGCAGTTTCACTATCTATCAAAAAATTGATAATCACAAAATAATGTTAAAAAGAAAAAAAAAATGTTTCTTTGGAAACACAACCTAAGAACATAACATTCTAAACACCAACACATAAAATTAATGTAAAGTGTAATGAATGGTATTAGGGTCCGATTGTGTGTTATTCAGCTTTCAGACACCCTCAGATTAAAAGAGGAGAGGCTCATGGGTTTATGGCTCGTAGAGAATTCAGATCACTGCTGGTCAGCTCTGGGGCAGCACTGGTGTGGCAGAAGGGCTTGGCAGAGGAAAGGCCTTCTCCCCATGCTATCTCGGAAAGAGACAGGAGAAAAGAGAGAAGGGAGGAGCTGGGAACAAAAGCACAGCCTTCCAGGGCCACACCCCAAGTCACCAGCCCACCACTACAGCCCATTCAATGGATTCAGTCCCCCTACAAACATAGAGACCTCTGAGAGATATTTTAGATCTAAATCATACCAAAAGTGGAAGGAAAAACCACTTTTGTGGGGAGAAGTGTGCACAACCAGCGTAAGAAGCCAAACTGTCCAGGTGGCTGAGGTAGGAGAGAAGTGGCTTGGAATTTGATGAGAACAAAGGCAGCTGCACCTAGATTCCTCCCCCAAGTCCTTGGCCAGCGTCGCTCCTCTCATCTACGCTGACAAATGTGTTATGGGATTTGATAACAAGAAAAATCCTTGAAAATTATTCTAAGAGTAATTTTTCTTAGAGGAGGCAATGTAGTAGAGAGGCAAGCTGAAGTGCTTTTAGTATTCCTTTGATATTATCTGCTGAATATGGTAACACTACACGGTTCTACAACACAATTTCAATGGAACTTGAAGACTTCCTCTAAAAGAGCAAGGCACCCAGCATAAGCACACCTCATCCAGCAATTCCTCTAGGATGACCCACGCAGACATTATGAATTGTCTGTTACCAACGCTGGATATCTGTCTCCGTTACTTTTTTCTCATTGCTGGGACAAAATACCCGATACCCAAAATTAAGGAAAGAAAGGATTATTTAGCTCACCATCTGGGGAGGTTTCAGTCCATACTTGGCTGGCTCCAACGCAGAGTGGCATATGGAAGAGGGCACCAACAGCGATGAGCAAAGGCAAAACTGAGGAGCAGCAGCAGTGGCAGAAGCAAGTCTCTCTCCTTTCCTTATAATTCCTTCAGGCTATCTGCCCCAGGATGGGTACAGCACCCACACCCATAATCCCAGCAATACTCAGACCCATAATCCCAGCCTTGGATCATGAACTAATCACAAATTCTAGAACCCCACCCTAATGACTGCATGAGGCTTTGGGGAGACAGCTACACAAAGCCATAACGGTATCTCTTGAACCTTTCCCAAGCTTCAGTGGCCTCACCTTTACCGCAGGAATGATAAAACTCTACCTGATAAAGCTGGCATATTCAGAGAGACCATGAGCATCGAGGACCCTAGGCATTACAGAGTTAACCCAAGATAGTTGTTACTGCTTTTTGTCTTATGTCCCTGCCCTTGACTGTGATCAAAAAACTGAACATAGCCTATTGAATGTATTTCGTACAGGGTATACAGTGTCTACAGTCTCACTACATAGATCGGACTCAGTGATTCTCCTGTCTCCAGCCTTCCAAGCACTGAGATTATAGGCACGTGTCACCATGCTCAGTCTCAATTGCTGTCTCAGTGCACCCCGGGGGTGGGGCTGGCACAGCACACCGGGATCAGACCCAGGCAGCTGCACTCTGCCTAAGCAGGCGCTTTAGTCACTGAGCTATCTGGCCAGTCCCATATCCTCTTTAGACCTTTCCTAATTCCCTTATATGGCAGACCTGATACCAGAATAAGCCTTCTCAGTATAAACTAATAATGCTGTGTATATTTAAAAAAAAAAAGTAAAATACACAAGAGATCTGTCAGGAAAATAAATGAATTCTGAGGTAGCAAAGATTCCTGGACCTTCTTTATCTTTTTTTTTTTTTTTTCCTCATTTTTTGTATTTTAGGGAAGGGTCTACAGGGTGTTCAAGGTCTCACTAGATACACTCATAGTGATTCTCTTGTTTATAACCTCCCAAGTGCTGGGATTACAGGCGCGTGCCACCACATCCAGTCTCAATTGCTGTCTCAGTGTGCCCCAGGGTTGGGGCCAGCACAGCAGGCCCAGGGATCAAAACCCAGGCCTCTGCACTTGCTTGTAGGTGCTTTAATCCATTGAGCTATTTGGCCAACCCTTTCCTGGACCCTCTTGCCCAGCCAGGGCTAAAGAGTTTCCCCTCTTCAGAGTGAGGTAGGCTCTGACTACCCTCAAAGGTCTAGATTAGTGTGATGAACAGGTATCGTGTACATGCCACAGCGGGCTGTCTGCTATCACTGCAAGTTCTAAAGGGTCTGCCACCTCTGCTCTAGACAAAGGCTTGTGCTTTCACCAGGGTCAGCCTGGGGCCAGAGGATGAGCCTGGGGTCCTGTAACAACAGAAGGATAGTCGGCATCCTCCAAGATTCTGCCTCTTCCCTGCACTCCTTATAAGTAAACTAGAAAAAATACCAAACAAAACCAAACCACAAGCCTCCTAAAGTAGAAGGTAGGTGAAGCAATCTGCCTGTCTGGGTGCTGGCTCCGATGCTGGCATGGTGGGTGGGGAGACAGGTACCTCTGAGAATGCGGAATCATAGCACATACTTAGGCATGTCTGGTATTGTAATTTGCACTTATGGGGTCTCCCTAATAATCCTCTCTACTTTTAGGCCAGGTCTCAAAGAACTTCCACAATGTCTAGGATGACATGAGCTGTCATCATAAAATCCCTCGATGTATCAGTGACTCAACAGAAAAAAACGTACAGAACCAGACATGCAAAACTGGAGAAATTTTCATCAGATTATTTGATAGGTATATTTCAAAAAATCAAGTAAGTGAGCTGGCAAGATAGCTCAGTGATCTAAAGCACCTGCTTAGGCAAACAAGTAGAGACTGCAGTTCATTCCCAGAACCACATGC
>NW_004524598.1:15988908-15999656 GCF_000260255.1 Octodon degus | reverse complement strand
AAAGAAAAGAAATAAGTGACAAAATTATGCCTAGGAAATAACAGAATGAAAAACTTAAAACAGATTTCAGAAACAGCCCAATTGCTTAAAAGGAAAAAATGTTAAATTCATATGTCAATTTTAATAGATAAGGCAACTAGGGGACTGAATTTGGCTAAAGGAAGACGAATAAGATCAAATGACAGATATACTTTTTTTTAACTGGTAGAGGGTCCGGCTACACAGCTTGGACTCGTTAGTGATCCTTCTGTTTTAGCCCTTCCCCAACACTGGGATTACAGGTGTGTGACACCACATGCAGTCTTGATGGCTGGCACAGTGCGGGGCCAGCACAGAATGCATTACCAGGGATCGAACTGGGGTCCTTGCACTTGCCAGGCAGGTACTTAGACCGCTGAGCTATCTCCCCAGCCCAGATAGACGTACATTTTAAACAACTTACCACAGTTGCCCTCTTTTAGTGCAATGAAATGGAAAGTCACCCTGAAAAAGGCAGGGACGAAAGAGCTGAATCACTCTCACCTTAACCTCAAGCAGCTCAGGGCAGAAAAACAGCTTCCACTTGGAGAGGGAGAATTACATGTAGGCCTTCAATTTGAGACTCCGGAACCAGGCCAGCCACAGTTACTCCGATCTGGGCAAGGTCTCACCATTCCTACCACCCTTCTCCATCCTGCAGCCTAAGCCATTCGCCTGAGCTACTCTACTGTGGCAGACCAGGTGGTTGACGGCCTAGCTGAATGTGCCCTCTACCCGTCCCCCAAACTGGGGGGACGATCAGAGCTGAAAGCAGGACTCCATCCTCAGGCATAAATACTAGTGCAGCGCTTTGTTTCAGCACATTGTGCCAGCCCTGCCACAGAAAGAATAATTTACCCAGTTCAAACTAAAGACCTTGTGCAGAGTGCAGAGCTCACAGATAGAGCCTGTAGGTAAGCTGCAGCTTCAGGCAGAGACCTATGTGACTATGGACAGAGCCAAGGTTTGGTCTCCACCAAAAGCCACCTCTGGTAGCCAAGGGACTCTCTCTCCATCACCCATCCTCCAGTTTCAGCAGAACAGCTAGCATCAGACCAGTGCTCACGGAGGAGCTCTCTAGAACTGTCCCAGCGCCAGAGACCTAGACCACACAATGCGACACACTGGTATTTTGGCCCAAATCACCACCAGCTGCAGTTTGTGCCACAATGTACCTCTGAGACTATGCTTATCTTTGCAGCTGTGAGACCATCATACTTAGGTGGCATTAGCTCAAACGACAAGGGGACAGTCAAGGAGACAGTTCCACTGCTGGGGGAAGACACACAGCCCTAGTCTACTGGACTTCTAGTCCAGCTAGCAGCACCTATGGTGGTGCTGGGACAGAAATTCACCTGAGCAGTAGGCAGCCATAGGAAGTTTTGGTCATGGTCCTCGACTAGTGTCGGTTTGGGCATACTGGAGGCTCAGGGTGTGACACATCTTCATTGTTTTGTGGCCACCAATATTATATAGCAGCCTGAGCATGGATGAGAGAAAGTGACTCTGCACAGAGCCAGGCTAAAGCCTGAGGTGCATGTCCATAGGCAGGTAGCTGCGGATGAGGCATTTGGGTCTCCCTTAGCCGCAGGAGAGGCCTAGGTACAGACTACTCTGTAGCTACTCTCTTGCTTCTTTTTAAACAATATACCAGCATAATATTTTGTACAAGCCTGGGCTTGGATTGTCCTCTACTACTGAAACGGTAACAAACATCAAAAGACTTCTGACAATTGGGCACTCTCTTGTGCCAAAACAGTGGAAGTGATGACAACAGAGAAAATAAACAGCCTGCTCAGAATTTCTAGAACAAGAGGCACAAAGCAAGCAAGCCACAGCAGGAAAACTGCAATTCTTGACGCTTGGATGCCCAGACAGTGTTACCCACCAATAAACCTAAAAACCTTCCAGGAAACCACAACCCCACTCAATTCCAAAACGAGGTACCAGAAACTGACCACGCAATAATCAACATGAGAAAACTCTTGAGAAATCAAAGCTCCTGCTTTACGGAAGCTTAATGTGCTTGGTGGGGAAAAAAAAGTTTCAATAAGTTAACATAGAAACTTAACAAAAAGATGAAGGCAATTACAATCAAGTAAAAATGTCTGAGCTGAAAAGAATACTCCACATATGCAAAAAGTATACTCTACATATGTATCAATACCAGGATGTATCAAACAGGAGGAGGAACTAATAGACCCACAGCCAGGCTACTTGAAAACACAAAATGGGGCAGGGATTGGAAAAAAGGATGAATGGAAAGGAAGAAAGCTTATCAAAACTTGGAGACAGCATTAAAAGAGCAAATATTCAGACTACTGGGTAAAAGAAGGACTCTAGAATGCCAAAGGAGTAGTAAACATATTCAAAGAAATAGCAGTAGAAAACTTGCTGAATCTGAAGGAGGTAACAAATACCCAGATACAGGAAGACCAAAGTTCACCAACCAAATTGAGCTTAGCTAAGCCTGCCGTAGGACATCTTACGCTCAAGATTTTACACATAAAAGACAAAAGTAGACTGTTAAAGATGGAAGAGCAAAGAACGAAGTAACACAAGGATGCCCCAATTCTCGGGACCAGTTCCTCTCAGCAGAAACCCTGAAGGCCAGGACAGAATGACACATGACATTTTCACAGTACTGAGGGAAAGAAAAGCTGTCAGATAAGAGTACTAAACCCAACAGCTATTGTTGAATTTCTACCATCTTGTTTTTAGAAATTCGGTAACATTTCTAATATTTTTAGAGTCATTTTGTATTCTCTTTTAAAAAAAAAAAGTCAAAAGAATTCTGAACCTGGCAAAATTATCATTTACAAATGAAACAGGGATAAGGACGATCACAAAAGCTGACAGAATACTGTATATTTTCACCAGACCTATTTTATAAGAAATACTAAAGAAAGTTCTTCAAATTGAATGAGACATTAAAGTATAAAAAGAAAGTTTAGCAAAGTATAACTTACTGGCAAAGTAATTATACAAAGAAATTTAGAATGCTCTAATATTGCAACTATGGTACACATATCATTCATATCTTTTGTATGAAAATTAAAACAAATACATATCAAATAAATGATGTCAATAAATTAAGTGATAATTCTGAAAGATATAAAATTTACAATGTAGAGAATGGAATATAACTAGGGAATTTTCTTTTGTTCTGTTGCTTATTTCTTTTCTTACCACTAATCATCAGGTTAAGTTGTGATTATTTAAAAATAGCTTGCTCTAATCAAAAGATACAAGGCTCCCAAGTAGCCACAAAGCAAAAATCTGTACCACATCCCCCCTAAAAAAAAAAGAAGAAAAAAAAAGAAATCAAAGCACAATACAGCAATTCATTTATAAACCAAGGACATGTACAAAGATGAAGAAAAAAGGAATTACCATAAAACTAGAAAACAGCTCCATAATAGTTATAGTAAGACCTTCTTTATTAATAATTAATTTGACTATAAATGAATGAAAGACAAAGAGGAAATTAATCATGAACGAACAGGGGACACCAGTGACAGTGAATACTTCTGATACTGTACTGAAGAGAAGTAGTTACTCTCAGGAGGGGGCGCAATGTAAAGTCTAAACACAGGACAGTAAATGAGAAGACAAGACAGTTGGACTGAAATCCAGAGTTCACAGGGTGAGAGAGGGAATCTGGTCCATAACTGGATCATTGTGACCAGGCCCCACCCGGATCCAGCACCACTTCATCATGGGAGAGGGCTAGGTTGACTCAGGGAAGGAGCAAGTTGGCCTCTCAGGCAGAGCCTGGTTTGTTAAATAAACCTACAGTCCAGTTCTTCCACACACAATGGGAGTGGGATATGTGGTACACTCAAAGCCTGCCCACCATTGTTGTAAGCTTTCCACAGAGCACGAGAACACTCTGTTGAGGCAAGTGAATAGAAGGAAATGAAAGGCAAGTCTGGGCCAAAAATCAGAAAACATGGGAGGAAAAAAATTTTGCCCAATTCCCTATAATGTAATCATTACATACTGCAAAGATTACTAGTAAAATGGCTAGTCTTAAAACCTGTCAGATACTATCTGTTTATCAATAAATTTTTGAAAAAAAAAAAAACCTGTCAGAGAAAAGAAAAAAAAATTACTTATAAAAGCAATCACATTAGGATTACAGCAGACTTCTCAACACAAACTTTAAAGATTAGTACAGCTTAATATAAAACATCTTCAGTCCTAAAAGCAATTTCTATCCAGACTAATATATCCTATAAAACTATCATTCAAAAATTCATGGAGAAATAAGGTCATTCCATGGCAAAGAACATCTTAAGAGAGACACAAATGCCAAGCCAGAACTATAAAAATATGCAAGAATATTCTACACAGACAAAATCACCAAAGTAAAAAACAGATGCAATCAATACATCAAACAAGGCAAATGTTAAACAACCAAATTAACCAAACAGGGGCCAGCGAGATAGCTCAGTGGACTAAGTGCCTGCTTAGGCAAGCTCAGGGACTGGGATTTGATCCCCAGCACCACATGCCATACCAGCCCCATCCCCAGGTGCGCTGAGCCAGCCACCAACTCCATGAGGGGTGGTGCACACCTGTAATCCTAGTGCTGGGGAGGCTGAAAACAGGAGGATCGCTACGAGTCTGAGGTGTGTAGTAAGACCCTGTACCAAATACATTAAAAAACAAAAACAAAAAAACACAAACCAAGCAAACAAACCAAAAAAGGAGTCATCACCAGTAAAAGAACACAGTGACAGGAATTAATCAATACCTCTCACTAATAACTCTCCATGGTAATGGCTTCATCTCCCCGGTACAAACACAAATTGGCAGACTAGATCAAAACCAGAATCCAACAGTCTGCTGCATGCAAGAAACTCATTCAACCCGAAAGTAAATCCACAGACTAAAAATTAAAAAGATTTATAAACATTATTGCTGGATCAGAACCTCAAAAGCAAGCAAGATTAGCAAACTTATTCTCAGAAAAAGTAAAAGTAAACTTCAAGCTTAAACTAACCAGAAGAAACAAAAAGGTCAGTACATATCGGTTATGGAAACAATTCAACAAGAAGAGTTAACAACTGTAATTATATATGAGCTGCACTTTTTTTTTTCTGTATTTTTTAGGGAAGGGTCTACAGGATGTTCAGTAGAGAGACTACTAGATCGGACTCAAAGTGATTCCCCTGTTTATAGCCTCCCAAGTGCTGGGATTACAGGTACGCATCACCATGCCCAGTCTCAATTACAGACTCAGTGCGCCCTGAGGGTGGGACCAGCACGGCAGGCCTGGAGAATGAACTACATGTTGGCTCAGTCAACTTCATAAAACAAAACATGGCTGGACCTAAAAGACCAAATAAATACACACAACACAATCATAGCTGGTGAATTCAATAATCCACTTTTTTTTTTTTTTTTTTTGGCGGAACCGGGGATCGAACTCAGGCCCTTGTGCTTGGCAGGGAAGTGCTTATTCCACTGAGCCATCTCCCCTGCCCAGGAACTTAACTGGAATTTGGAAACTTCGTTTTTGTTTTTGTTTCTGTTTTGTTTTGTTTTTTTTTTGTTTTTTTTTTTGCGGAACCAGGTATTGAACTCAGGTCCTTGTGCTTGCCAGGGAAGTGCTTCTTCCACTGAGCCATCTCCCTAGCCCCCATTAATAACCCACTTTCATAAAGAGATGGATCAACTAAACAAAACAATCAACAGAGAAATATCAGAGCAGAATCATACCTTTGAACAAATGGACTTCTCAGAGTGTTCTACTACAACAGAATGTACACTCTTTTCATCAGCACAAGGATCTTTCTCCAAGAAAGACCACGTACTAGTTCACAAAGCCAACTTCAATAAATACACAAGAGCCAGGCATAGTGGTGCATACCTGTAACCCCAGTACTTGGGTGGCTGAGGCAGGAGGATCAGTGCAAATTTGAGGCAAGCCTAGGTTATATAGTGAGTTCAAGGCCAGTCTAAACTTTGAGACAAGCAAGACTTTTCTCAGAAAAACAAAATAAATAAGTACACAAGAATCAAAATCACCCCAGGTGTGCTGTCAGATCAATGTACACTGAAACTAGAAATAAGAAAATTAATAAACACCTGGAAACTTAGTAACACTCCTGAGTACTCAATGGGTCACAGAAGAAATTAAACAATTCCTGGAATCAAATGACAGTACCAGTACAACACAACAGAACCTCTGAGACACAGTGAATGCAGTCCCAGGAGAGATGCTTTCTGCAGTTGATGTCCTCATTAGAAAAAGAGTGAACACAAATAAATAACCTGTACAATGGAAGTGTACAGTCTTCCATTCTTGACTCTAATTATGTTTCTTGACCTGCTATCGCTAAGCATATTTACAAAGAGGGGCCAAATATATTACTTTATACTACTGCGGAGTATGTAGCAAGTTGAGCTTTATGGCAGTCAACTATTCTACCCATGTCACGGGGGGGGGTTCAGATTTACAGACAGCTTGGTGAGATACCATCAGAGTCAAAGAAAATTCCCTCTATAAATACCAGTGGCAGTTTACATACACTGGGGATTTCTCTTCAATGAGCCCATCACGGCCTTTGATCATACTTAAGAAAGATTAAATTTCCCATTCCCTCAGTCAGTCTAAGACTTTAGTGTGATCTGTACATAAATTTTATAATAGCGCTTCAGAAATTCTTCTGAATAATTTGTGTAACTACAGTGAGGACCACCTCATGTGGTGTCTCTATCAAGTAGAAGGCCAAGTTCTACCCAGAAGCAAATAGGATTCCTTTCCACAGGGGTTGCCGATCACCACTTCTATCACTGAGTGAACACAGCTGACTTCTTTTACTGCCTCAGCCCAGTACACTGACAGAGATGCAGACAGACTCTTTTCACTACTTCCTGCGCATCTCAACAGATTCTTCTTCATGGACGGGATCCCTACACCAGGAAGCTGTGGATACCTCACTGCGACAGAATTCTTTCTTTCAGTTTTACTTTCCTACTCATCCATTTCATTTGCCTTTGTGCCTCTGCTAAGTGGGCAAGTCAGAATGCTGGCCATAGAAGGCTTTGTTTCGTCTGCCTTTACAGGTAGTACAGAATAGCCAGAGTTCTCTTGGCTTTCCAGAGGTCAATTCATTAAAATGATCTCCTGTCTTGTAACCTGCAGAGCATATCCTCTTTTTTTTTTTTTTGGCGGAACCGGGGATTGAACTCAGGCCCTTGAGTTTGCCAGGGAAGTGCTTATTCCATTGAGCCATCTCCCTGGCCCCTGAGCATGTCCTCTTGATGCCCTCTGTCACACTGTGATGAGGCGCTGGCTCCAAAGGTGCTTCACACCCAGGCCCAGATAGGGGGCCTAATGAGCACCATCTACCAGCTTAAAAACTCAAGTCAGTCTCAGATTCATACCTTGTATGGTCACACAAATGGATATTATGCAGCTACTGAATACTATGTTGGCAAATTACTTTAATGGCCGAGGAAATTGTTCACAAAATAAAGTCATAAGGAAAGAGAACAAAATGAATACTATATAGAAATGAATATCATGGGAACACTGCCAAGCATATTTCCAAATGATAAGAAGCTCAGTGTTTGCAAGTACACAGTGCAAAGCTAGATCTCAGTTTGCATCACAATTCCACCACTTCCTAGTTTTAAGAGCACAGACAATTTTTTAAATATTTCTGTCACTCACTTCTTGTGTAACAAATGTGGATAATAAGGCCACTCATATTAGGGACTCTCAATAACACGGGAAACTGCTCATGATATAAATTTAGAAAGCAGAGTCTAAGCGTGGTGGCACATGCCTATAATCCCAGCACTGGGGAGGCTGAAAACAGGAGGATCACTATGAGTCTGAGTTGTGAGGTGAGACCCTGTACCAAATACATGAAAAGCAAGCAAGCAAGCTTCAACATTTATCATTCTACTTCTGAAAAAAACCCCAAAACTGCTGTTTTCTTTCTCACAAACTTGCAAGCCCCATCTCCCCAGCAAGCATACACACAGCAAGCACAGGAAGGAAGCACATTAAGATGCTAACTCTAAAGAATATGACCAAGGCAAAAAGATTCTTTTTTTTTTACACTGGTTAGTTTTAAATTTCCAATAAGCATCACATATCTCTTTTTTTTTTTTTTTTAGAAGAACATTTTTTTTTTAAATATTTATTTATTTATTTTGTGTGTGGCCAGCTCAGCCCACCAGGGGGCGGGCGGGCTGGCATGTGGTGCTGGGGGATTGAACGGAGGTCCCTGTGCTTTGCTTGGCTTAGCTTGTTCTAAGTAGGTGCTTTAGACCACTGAGCCATCTCACCAGCCCCACATATCTCTTTTATAACTGGCAAGAAGTACCATTTTTAAAAGAGCCCCTCTTAGTTGAATCAAAGTGCTAGTATGCTAATTTCCTGTGGAGATCCAACAGAGCGATAATTTTAGGTTAGCAGGTAAGAGGAAGATTACTAACAGACAAAAATATCAGAAATATCAAAATAACAGCTAAAGAAAATAATATCAGAAAGGGACGGGTTTCCACGTCATGAAGGAAAAAAGTAATTTCAACCATTCTAAGTAGAGAAACAGATCAGTTAGTGAAGATATGTGATAAAGGCTGAGAACACGGGTTTCAGATGAAGAAATTTAATTTGCTCAAGTTTTATGCTTATGGTAAGATGTCTTATACATGCATATAGGGAGATATATTTATATCTACATAAACATGCATGTAGACAAAAAGCTGAATGACAGAGGCAAGTGACACATATGTTTAGAATCAAAATCTACCTTAAAAATAAAATATATGGCTTGAAGTAAAAATAATGAAACAAAGTCACCTTCCTTTTAATTTGGATGTTTTCGTCCTTGTGAATCAATGTACTACAAAAATGCCCCTGGAGTGTCGTCATACTTTTTGCGCGCTTAGCACTGTTTCAACATCCTTGAAATGTCTGAGCATTTACCTTCCTTGCTGATCCTACTTCCTTAAGTCAGCAACTAAAAACTTGTTTGCCAGCCTTCTCTGAAGGACAGCGTGTCGTGTGACCGGGCTCCACCACTGCCCACCCATCTCGGGCGTATCTTCGGTAGTGACTTGAGGAGGAAATGGGAGATTCGTCCTACCCAATGCTGACCATGGGGGGCAAGTCCCTTTTGGACATCAGTATGGTAGTCTCCCCTGTGCAAATGATAGTATTTTCCCCAAAACCCACTCAGATGGTATTTTGGGCTCTATTCCTGGCTGTATCTTTACCCAATAAAGCTCTGATTTTCCTCAAACTTTCCAGACTAGATTCCACTGTTTTGAAAATCCCTGACCATTATGAAGAAAAACAATAGATTCTTCACATTAAAGTCCTAAATATGAGGACTAATAGATGTTCACAACATTAGCAAACAATTCCAGTATTTCCATGGCTGGTCCTTTTTTTTTTTGTTTTTTTTGTTTTTTTGGTGGAACCGGACATCAAACTCAGGCCTTTGCACTTGCCAGGCAAGCGCTTATTCTACTGGCTATCTCCCCAGCCCCTCAATGCCTGGTCCTTTACTCTTTTCTTACAGAGTAGAAAATAAATTCTCTTTTACAAGTAGGGACATATTCCCAAGGTTACACAAATGGTTCAGTAGTACGAATGGAATCTGGACCCATGTATTTCTGGCTTCAGAATCTACAAAGTCATAATTGACATAAGTCTAGCCCTTCCCCAGCAGAAGATAGAAGACAATGGTCAATGGTCTAATAATGACCCTTCAAAAATATACCCCAAAGGAAACCCAGCTTGCTTTACTTAAACCTGTCCTCAGACTTTTCGGTTCACCTTAGTGTGACTTCTACACTTGAACAGAAAAAGGGATGGAATCCAGGTAAAAAGTGATCAAGAACACCATATAGTTGGAATCATAAAATAGTCTTTCAGACCTTTTTATTTCACTTAGTAATAGGCATTTAGGCTTTCTCTATCTTTTCTTAGTCTAAAAGCTCATTTTTTTCGAGCACTGAATCATTGTCTGGGTGACCAATAATTTACTGATTTATTCAGCTAGTAACAGGGCATTTTGGTTGCTTCCAAGTTCTGGCAATTATGAATAAAGCTATTATAAACATCCCTCTGCAGTTCATAAGTTTCAAATTCCTTTGTGTAAACACGAATGCAAAAGCTCCACTGGTGGGCTGTGCAGTAGTAGAGTAATGCAATGAGTTTTGTAATAAACTACAAAGCTGTCTTTTGAAGTGGCTGCATCGTCTCACATTCCTACCAACAATAAATGGACACTCCTGTTCCCATCTTTACAGTGCCTGATTACTTCAGTGTTCTGGATTATAGCCATTTGCACGTTTTATTTTGCATTTTGCTGTTGACATGTGGAGCATCTCTACATGTATATTTGCAAACTGTGTATATTATAGGTAAGAGGAAACTTACAAAATTAGGTTTGTGTCTAGTTGTCCCCCCAAAGCCTCATGCAGTCATGTGGCAGCCTCTAGGGTTTGTGATTATTGTGGGTGTGGGTGCTGCACCAGCCCTGGGGCAAGTAATCTGCATTACAATGTAAGGAGGGGAGAGAGGCCAGCTAGCTGCCTGAGCTGCTGCCATTCCCCTTGCTCTCTTGCTCTTTGCCACCACCATGAAAGGTTGCTCTCTGCCATGTGCTGCTCTGCCTTGGTGCCAGCTGAGTATGGACTGAAACCTCAACTAACTGTGAGCTAAATAAGCCTTTCCTTCCTTCATTTTAGGTGTC
>NW_004524598.1:15987052-15988528 GCF_000260255.1 Octodon degus | reverse complement strand
CTTATTCCACTGAGCCATCTCCCCAGGCCCCTTACAATACATTTTTTGCAGCAGAAAGTTTTCACTTTAATGAAGTCCAGCTTATCAATTTTTCCACAAGTCACACCACTGGTGTTGTTGACTGGTGTTGTATCTAAATGTCACTGTCAAATCATGGATCACCTAGATTTTCTCCATTATCATCACCAAGTTTGGTAATAGTCGATACCATTTTCTAAGAGCTTAACTGTTTAACAGTCTGTAATGTATCTTGAGTTAATATTTGTGAAGAGCATAAAGTTCTTATCTAGAATCCCTTTTTATCTTTGTGGCTATTCAGCTGTTGTTGTACCATTTGTTGCAGATATACTTTCTCCACTGCATTACCTTTGTTCTTTTGTCAAAGATCAGCTACACATATTTGTGTTAGCTTGTTTCTGGCCTTCATATTTTATCTTTGTTCCAGTGATTAATTTGTCCTTTTTTTTTTTTTTTTGGAACTGGGCATTGAACTCAGGCCCTTGCACTTGCCAGGGAAGAGCTTATTCTACTGCCCTATCTCCCCAGCCCTATTTGCCCATTCTTTCACCATTCTACATGGTCTTGATTACTGTAGCTTTACAGAAACTCTTAAAATTGGGTAGTACAAATCCTCTGACTTTCTTCTTTTCCTTCACTACTGAGTTGGCTATTCTAGGTCTTTCACTTGTTCACATAAGCCTTAGAATCAATATGCTGATGTTTACAAGATTTTTTTCTGGGGGTTTAGTTGAAATTGCACTGAATCTATAGATTAATATGGGGAGAAATATCTTTACAACGCAATTCTTCTGTTAATACAGAATATCTCTCCAATTATTTAGCTTTCTAATCAGAGTTTTATGCTTTTTCTCAGATCATATATATTGTGATATTTATATCGAAGTATTTTATCTTGGAGAATGCCAATTTAAGTGGTATTGGGCTCATAATCTAAAATTCTACTGTACATTGTCAGTATATAGTAAAGCACTTGACTTTTGTATATGAACTTCAAATCCTTTAACCTTCCCATACTTATTAGCCTAAGATTTTATTATTGTTGATTCCTTAGTATTTTCTACGTAGATGTGGCATCTGTCAGCAGAGACATGACATTCTGGAAAGGCGAAACTATGAAGATAGTAAAGAGATCAGATGTTGCCGAGGGCGAGTTGAAGGAAGAAAAGGATGAAAAAGGAACAGAGTATTTTTAGGGCAGTGAAACTACTCTGTATGATACAAGAATGGTGGGTTCATGTCATTACTTTTGATCAGCGTCACAGAATACACATCGCCCAGAGTGAACCCTAAAACAAAGTTTAGACTCTGTGTGGTAATGACGTGACAGATTGGGTTCATTAACTGTAACAAATGTGTCACTCTGGTGGCAGATGTTATAAAGGTAGAGGCTATGCATGTGTAGGTAAGGATTATAGTGGAACTCTCTGTACCTGCTTCTCATTTTTTTCTGTGAAG
>NW_004524598.1:15983881-15985682 GCF_000260255.1 Octodon degus | reverse complement strand
AGGGGACTAACTAAATTTCATGTGCCTACTATGACTCTGCTTGATTTTATGATAAAAATTCAAGAGTGAAGAAATGACACCACCAGCATCATAGAAAAAAGAAATCTTTCTTTAGGAAAAGTGTATCAGTCCAGCCTACAAGTCAGCAACTACTCTTGAAAAACCTTCTTACACTGAAGCAATGGGCCTTCTATAGTCATTGAAGGCATTGTTGGGGGGAGGATAAAAGAAATCAAATGACAAGAAGACAGGGAAAACTATAGTGCTAAGACTAGTCAAAGGCTGTCCAGATTGGAACTCCACACATGTACTCTCCCTGCTTGCGCCCAGGTGTTTCGGGGACTCAAGACAAGCTTGTTCCCTTCCCATATACCAATTTACTGCCTATACTATCCAGACTGGCCACTACTATATTACCACAGAGACTAAGAAACTAAGACAAGAGATTTCTTTTTCTTTTGGGTTTTATGAGATATGGTCTCGCTATGCAGTTCAGGCTGAACTTGAACTCACTATATAGCCAAGGCTGGCCTCAAATTCACGGTGATCCTCTTGTCCCTGCCTCACAAGTGTTGGGATTACAGGTGTGTGCTACCTTACCCAGCTTGACAAAGAAGATTTTTAACAAGGGCCCAAAGGTTAGCCCTGCAGAAGCCCAATGTATTACTAAAAGCAGGATGAAGCTTGGTATCCCTGCCTTCATTTCCTATCTCCCTTAGTACCTTAAAGCTCTGGTCAACTCCTGCTTGGCTCTGCATCTAGGCACGCTAATCACTCAGTGATGTCCATATTGCAGTGTTTATTATTGGTATCTAGTCTATCGCATCACGCCTCAACATTGTGGACCACATGATAAGAACAAAGTCATTTTCAAGGTTACAGGGATACACAATTGCCAGCTTTCACAAAGTCCACTTCCAGATTCTTCTGGAATGATGCCTTGAAGTCTTCAAACCTACTGTTGCCTTAGAGTCCAGAGAAGTGGGCTCTTATACACCAACCCATGGTGTGTCACCTCCTCTCAAACAGAAATAATTACCTCATGACCAGAACTGAGGCAACCCACTATCCTAGTAAGAACAGTCATTTCATGGGAACCAAAGTGCCCCTCAATTGATAAAGATTCCTCTGGAGCTACAAAATCAGGATTGAGAGAAAGATTAAATAGTTCTCATTTTTTGACCTCAATACCCCATAAAACTGGTCTCATCAACATCTCATTCTGAAACATCATCACATTAAATGGGGTCTTTTCCTATTCTCTGTCTAATAAACCATTCTAGGCTCAGACTACCTGTACTGGAATTCATTGTCAGCACTGAGTCAGTGCCAGCAAGCCCTATCAAGGTCCCTATCTTCTCTTGGGGGACCTCCTCAGAACCTGTCCAGTGGCATGATCAACATCTGATGGGATAAAACCTGACCTATCAGAATTCTATCTCACCATGGAAATGGGACTTTTGAAGAGAAAAGTCCACTGAATCAATTTTTGAAAATTTCACATTTTTATTAAGCTTTCTTTAAAAAAAAAAAAAAAAGAATTAGATGTGGTTTAGAAGCAGAAATTTTTGATGTTAACATTCCAGCTCAACTCCATCACCTATACTTTGAACTTCAAAGTTAAGGCAATGTCTTTAAGATGGAGATGATCAGAATTTATTCTTCAACAGGTTTCTAGTGATCCTTCCATTCTCAGAATGTGAGTTCACATCACCAAGTTTCTATAGAAGCTTTACAATAAATGGTTTTGATACATAATTACACAATTATTACATTAAATATTAACATATGTAATGCTTGT
>NW_004524598.1:15926892-15983051 GCF_000260255.1 Octodon degus | reverse complement strand
ATTTAAAATATTTTCCACTTACAATGGGTTCATTGGATGTATGGTCAAGAAGCATCTGCATTTTAAAACTTCTTTATTTTAAAATAATTTTACACTTAGAGGAAAGTTGCCAAAACAGCACAGCATTTCCACTTGCCTCTCCCCCACTGCTAGGGCGTGCGTCTGTACGTCCCACCCTCCCAAGCTTGATGTGGTCATTGGTGGGGCCTTTGTAGATGGGGTTGGATCTGGAGTGCGTGACTGATTCATGACACAAGGCTAGGATTAAGGCTGCTAAGATTAAAGGTCGGTGATTACTAGATCAATCTGCTGATCGAGTTGGCATCACCTTCATCCCAGTTGCCTGAGCACAGTATAGGAGACAGAAAGGAGCTTGTTGTGCCTCTGGGCTTGCTCTGCCACCTTCTGCTCACCATGAACTGTTTCTGCTCTCTGATGCCCATCTGCCCTGCCCCCTGTCTTGGACCCCACTAATTATGGACGGGAACCTCTACAAACTGTGAGCTAAATAAACTTTTCCTCCCTTTTCTCAGCAGTGAGAAAAGATACCCACAGCCCTAACATTAACATCTTGCGTAAGCACAGGACAATTGTCTAAACCCAGAAATTAATATTGGGAAACTATAGGCTTTATTTGTCAGTTTGTCTATCATTTTCATTTCTTAAATGTTTTCTCTATTGTTCTCATTTGTTCTCTATTAGTTCTACCATTCATTTGTAATTTATTCTTTTTTTTTTTTTTGGCAGATCCGGGGATTGAACTCAGGCCCTCGGCCTTGCCAGGCAAGCTCTTATTCTTCTGAGTTATTTCCCCAGCCCCTACTTTATTGTTATATATGTGATATATAGAGCTAGGTTTTTTTTTCTCGCAAATGACTACACAATTGTTTACAGCCACATTGCTCATAACAGCGAAAAAGTAAAATAATCAAATTAGTCTATCAATTAATAAATGGATAAATAAAATGTAGTATAGCCATACAATAAGCTATTTATTCATCAATAAAGGAATGCAGCATTGATACATGCTATAAGATGGACAATACTTGAAAATATTGTGCTAAGTAAAAAAGCTACTTGTGAAAGACTAGCTTATCATCCTAAAGAAAAGAACCTCTTTTGTTTCAACTTCTGTGTCTCCTTACCCCTTGTGGTTGTTTAACAGAATTTGAAAATAATCTGGTGCTATAGGGTCATTTTCTTACTTGTTTTGTTCGTAACTTATGAGTATGAACTATGGCTTTTAGCATTAACACGTCCTGCTTTGTCATGTTTAACACTTTTCAGCTTAAATTCCACATTATCTACTGGCAGGATTGTGGTCACATCTGTTTTTTAGTTTGTATTATTATGGGATGCTGATCATTGCCTTTTGTATATCTGAATCACAATTAAGTACACAAATGAATTCACATTTTATCTTGCAACCCAAACTGTCAACCTTTTTTGTTATTCCCTAAATTATACCAATTAACATTTAATGTTATCACTGCTATGTCTAGTTACTAATGGGACACTTACAATTATAATTTAAAACATTTCTTATGTGGTTTTTCAGCAATGTGTATACATTGGTATTTAGGAAGGTATTTTTATTTTTATTTTTTGTTATCAGTGATTGAACTCAGGACCTTGCACTTGCCAGGAAGGCGCTTACATTTTGCTCACATTATTATATTTAGACATAAATTTTAAAATTGTGCTAAACCATTTACATTTGAAGTATCAGGATTATTCAGTGGGAAGTTAGCAATATTCTTTATCACCTATTTCTGCCCTGTACAGTAATGCATATTTTCTATTTTCATCTTCTGATATACCTTCATGTATTTTCAAATCTCTTTTTCCCAGCATATAACATTTGTATATTATTGTTCTGCCATCATGCTCGTTTTTCTCCAGCTTGATATGTATATTTATTATTTTTTTTATTTTTTGGTACCAGGAATCAAACTCAGGAACCTGTGTGTTTCAGGCAGATGCTGTGCTCTATTTATATATTTTTGAAAGCCCCCATCAGTATCAGTCCTTGATAAAGACTTCCTCATCATTACATGAAATTCTTCTCGTGTAGCAGTCGGTGTACCTTCTCTATAAAGCACCAGACAGTAAACTATTTCAGATCTAATGGGCCACATGGGTCCTGCTGCGCTTGCAACTGAACCACACCTTACAGCGCAAACATGGCCTCACACAACGACAGCTTTGTGCTGTTACAATTTCACTTATAAAAGCAAGTGTCAGGCCACTTTGCGGTTATTCAGGCTAAAGCATTCTTCAGGAAGAGCTCTAAGCCCAGAAAACGCCAGTTTTAAGTAAGATGAAAGTTGCTCAAAGGACAGCTTATCTGGATATAAATCCTGATGCAGACTCTCTGTTACTGACCATCCTTTCCTTAACTTCTTCTCCCTGTCCTGCCCCCCACTTCCTTCATCTCTCAATGTTTTTTGTGCACTCCCTGTATACCTGCATACATGTGCGTGCGTGTACATGCACACACACACACACACACACACACACACACGCCTTCCCACTATAACATCCTCCACTAGAATAGCACACTTATTACAACTAATGAATTCCCACTGGCATGTCATTCTTACCGCAAGCCATAGTTTTTGTCAGGGTTCACCATAATAGTATCATACAGAGTATTATCACTGGAAATCACAGCTTTGGAGGTTTGCTCCATTAAATGAAGTTTATCCTTTTAAAATTGTTATTTTTCCTTTAAATAGTTTGTGTCCCTTTAAATGGCACACCCGTTCCCGTATAGCTTGTGGCTCTTTCAATGATGTGATTTTAAATTCCTTTTCTGTTTTCTATGCTCTTTTCTGCTTGGACTTTTCCAGTATTCTAAAATTCAGGTGGGATTTAATCTCCTGGCTAACTATTCCGAATCACCCGCAAGCACCACCCCTTGCCTAGCTCTTGCATCTCCACGGTTCCTACTCTGTGAGCCTTTGCTCTCCATGAAGCCTAGTAGCAGAGGGGCCGGGGAGATGGCTCAGTGGTATAAGTGCTTCCCTGGCAAGCACAAGGGCCTGAGTTCAATCCCTGGTTCCACCAAAAAAACCAAAACCCAGTAGTAGAGGTGAGGCAAAAGGGTGAGAAATTAAACAGTGTGACTTTTAAACCTTTTTCCTATCTGCCCACAGCTATCTGTGTTTGTAACATGGGCTTTCCACAAGCAATGCTAAGGCTGGGCTCCTTGGCCACATTTTCATAGTTGCTTCATGGTGATCCCAGTGCAGAGGCTGATTATCACATAGCTGCCGCCTGAAAGTGTGTGTGGAGCGTTCTTAGACTTCAGAGGACGTACTACAGGATGCAGGCAAAGAGGAGCACAAATTTTCAATATAAAAAAGGGCAAATAAAAGGAGCCACAAAAGGCTCTGTCACCAGGAATGTGGCAATATAAGAAGGGAAAATCCTTAATTTTTATATATTCAGAGTGCATTATAGAGTGCTGCTTCTCTTGGACATTCTTTTTTTAAATTAATTTTACTGAGAAACAAATAGCAATGAGATAGTTTCAAAACAGATTAGTAGAACAGTTTCAATAATTAATACATTGCATATTGTTGTCTTCGTAGTGGTTATAGAACAAGATGCAGACATGATATTCTGTCCAAACACTATCAGTACAAATCTTTTTTCTCATTAAATTATGAGGAAGTAGCTGTACATCTATCCTAACTATTGTGTATATACAGATACAAGATGGTCCTTCATTTGTATCCCCTTTTTTTGTTTAGTTTTGTCACAGATGGGTGTTCTATTGTCATTTAAATATTGTAGGTGCATGAATTCAGGAAAGAAAACATTCTCTCAGGCTTTCACAGAGAGCAAATAGGTCAAGCAATGGCGTGACTCATCCACATGGCTGACACTGACGAAGGATCTACAAACTGCGGTACACGGCTTCAGGGTCAATCCTGAGGGGATATGACTGACCTTGTCAGATACAAAAGTTACATTTCTTGTTACCTAGGTCTTGCTTTATCTTGGTCTTAACCATCCAGCAGAAAAGTATAAGAAGTAAAGCCATATCAATATGTTGAGCTGTGAAAGGCTCAAGTCAACAACTTCTGACATTGCCAGTCCTATGGATAACCCACTAGTATTATGGACTACTGGACTAGATTGGATTATTTTGCTCAACTCACGCATCTCTTGGACATTCTTGGGCAGTTTTTTTGTTTTGTTTTTAGGTCTTGCTTTTGCTGACTAAGCTGATGACCAGCAGCATCTCTGCAGTGGAACTGTGCAGACCGCTCACGTTGCGAAAGAACGTGGCTGGCACCTGAGGGACAAAGCCAAGTGGGTGCTTTCTACCCAGAGCAGATGCAGTTTGGATGAATTTTATACAGTACCTAAGTATCAAAGGAGAAGTTCTATTCTGGATACCATCACCAGATTGAGCAAAACAAACAAACAAACAACAACAATAACCAAACAAACAAAAATAGAGTTTTAAAAAAAACTCTCTAAGTTCTAGCGAATGGTGAGCCTCTGTACTCACAACTTATTTCATGCAACTCTCAAAACAAAATAAGAACAAAGCCACAGTCCACTTACCTCTAGAAAGTACTATAATTTGGGACTGAATCACTGGCAAAGAACTAAAAGTTCAGGATGTTTAATTCTACCACAACCCAAGATATCACATTCCTCCACCACGCCCCATGCCCAACCTGAACATCCTTATTTGGATAGGGTACTGGTAAAATGCTAGACCACTGATACTTATTATAAAAATGTTTTCAATCTGCCATTTTTACTTACAAATGCACTCACAGGTAGGAAGCACAGTTGTACAGTTGTTATAGTCCGTAGATATGACAACCATAATGAGCGAAAGATAAAAAGTCCTTGCCTCTTTAGACAAAAGACAATAACAGATCAAATATAAAAAAAGGGGAATCCAAGTCACATACTCAAAAAACAGCTAAGTGCATGAACCAGAAGTACAAAGCAAGGAGACAGAGCTGACAACTTGGAATTTCCAGACGGGACTGGCACTTGAGATTAAATTCTGGAGAAAGAAGGGAGAGGGAAGCTCAGACACTTGACCGTCTCATAGTCATAAAAAGAGACCAAGAAATGTTGCTGCTGACAACTGCTGGGGGTTATGACACATATGTGGCTGTACCTTCAGAAAAGTGGGAAACTCTGCACCTGACCTTCTGCTGGTTCAGGGAGGGATCTGCTGGCAATCCTGGGATCACCATGAACGTGCACCATATGGGGCTTCGCACCAGGCCAGGGGCCTAGAGATGGGGGCAAGCGGCTGCAAAGCCGCAGAAGCTGGAGCAAAACGAGGGAAGGACAGAGGACAAAGAACCTACAGTGAGTTTTCAAACCTCAGTTCCAATGCGCATGAAGAAATATATCCGTAAGTCAGATAGCCAGAAAATTAAAAGCTCCAGACAAAAGTTAAAAACAGAACAAGGTAAAAACAAACAAATGACTAAATTTAAGAAAAAACTTAAAAGATTATGTTTTATAGTCTCAAAAAGATTTTTTATTTTTATTCTTTTTTTGTATTTTAGGGAAAGAGAAGTCTGCAGATGGAGTATTTTCAGAGAAATATGTAGAATAAATCTTCACATAGACATCACTAGAGAAGTACAGTTCATCAAGCATGAAGATAAAAATCTCATAGGCCAACAGGGCAAAAAGAGATAGTTTATCATGAGAGGAATAGCAAACCGTCCTATAACAGCCATCTTATCAACAAAATTGGATGGCAGAAGGCGGGGAGTGGCAGAGCTTCATGCTGAAAAGCAGTCTAGGATCTGCTATTCACCTACCATCACTCAGGGCTGGACAACATGAAGACATTTCTAGGCACACAAAGACCAAGAGGGTTTTTGCTCACAGACTGTCCATGGAGGAAACAAGAAAGGAGGCAGGGTGCAAAAACAATCAACGAAAACCCACAAAGCCTAGCGACTGACATGCATGCAGGAAGGAATATAAACCATTTAAAATTAATAACTAATGTCTGTGCTTTCAAGTATGATAAATCACAGAAATTAGGAAATGTGGTGTGAGAAAATAAAATGAGGTTATTAGGAAATTTAAAGTTGTAAGATCGTGCCTGCTTGAAAAACAGTAAAGATTATGAACAATTCTGTCTTTACCAGAAAACTTCACACTTAATGCATTAGAAAACTGAAAGCAATCGCTTCCAAGCTAGCAGAGAAATTAAAACAGAAAAGGAATGAACCACCAAAACAAGACAAGAAATAAGGTATTTCTGCCTTGCTCCCCCCAACAATGGTACATGTAAGTCCAACTATATTAGTAATCAAATTAAAATGTAAATAGATTTAGCTCACCTATTTAACATAAAAATGCCTAGAATCCATCCACTTTTAGTGCTCTGATTTCTGCTAACAATATTACTATCTTTGGAGAACTTGGGGATAAAAGCAGCTAACGGCTCAAACAGACAATGTCTCAAATGTTTATTGCTTTTACAAATGCTTTTTGAGATGAAGTTAAATTAAGTAGGAAACATTAAGACTAGCAGAAAGACAGCCCAGAAACCCTGGGACAGTGCACAAATATAATACTGTGTGAAGAGCTGCTTTTTTTTTTTTTTTTTTTTTTTTTTGTGGTACCAGAAATAAAACTCAGGATCTTGCACTTGCCAGGCAAGCGCTTATGCTGCTGAGCTATCTCCCCAGCAAGAGCTGCATTTTGATATAAAAAAGAGAAGGTACATACAGGCTTGACTGCTACCTCATTACTCCAAGTTAAGTCTGTGTTACCTTACCATAGCATCAGACAACACACCAGCACCCCTGTGCATGCTGCAGATTAATCTACTATCCAAACTACAGAAAGTAAGCTGCAGAAATACTTCTCTGTGGCTTCCACAAGAGTACTTGCCTGTGACCATCACTCCAGACATCTAACCAAGCCACTAAGACACAATGTGCTGGTCTCTAAGGCTGGGAACATGGAGTGATAGTTTTAAGCTAACATAATACACAAACCCTGACCCTGCTATGAGTCATTCAATGAGCAAAATTCAGAATCAGTCAGTTTTAGAATGGGAGGAATGAAAAAAATGGGCTGGAGACAGGGAAGTGACTTCCGATTAGGCATTACTGGACAGGTGTCTCTGTCTCACTCAGTATGCAGACTTCTTGTGTCCTGAACAAAGAATTGAGCAGTACACACAGAAGCAGGAAGAAAGGCAAGATTTATGAAAGGGAAAATACATGCAAAGCAGGAGTCGGTTGATGAGAAACTCGAGAGGGACATTGACTCGAAAGCAACCCACTTGCTTTAGGTTTGAGGTAAAGTACACTTGGAAAGCTCCAAGCAGCAGCGCCTAGAGACGGCGACTGTCAGTGATGAAAGCTCGCCCACAGGAATGGCGTGTGGGCAGAGCTCGGAGCCCGCACTGCGGTGAGCCTCACAGTCGGCTTTTCTTGCATTTTCCTAAATTCTAGGGAGAAATCAGGGCTGGAAACTAATTTGGCTTTTTTCTCACTGTGTACATCTCCACTCTCATGTCAGGAGAGGGGATTTGTGAGCTTATGGGCCAACTCAGACCAGCGTGGCTGCTGAAGCCCCTGGGATGGTCTAAATCTCAGCGTGAACACTACAGGGACCATAGGGTTAGCCTAAAGTAGCTACAGCATGTTTCTGGGGCAAAGAACAGTACGATGTTTGTTGGGCTCATCTCAGAAAATCACTACTAATAAATAGGGTGAGTGTATGGCATGGTTTATAAACGTCCCCCAAAGCCACATGTGCTCATAGGTGGGGCCACTGGGAGGTACTGGATCATGGGGGTGTGACACTCGTCAGTTCACTGATGAGCTCATAGCTAAATATTTTGGGAACAAGCATGGGGGTGTGGGGGGTGTTACTGGAAGCATGACACACAAAGGCACATCTCCCTCTCTGCTCCCTTGACCTCTCTCTCATGCCCCCTGCCCCAAGGCCCTTCCTAGGAGCCAGCAGACTGAACTGAAACCCCTACAAACTGTGAGTCAAAGTAAATCTTTTCTCCTTTAAAAACCTGGGCCATCACATTGGATTAAAAAAAAAAAACAAAAAACTTTCCTAGTGAAAATTGGTACTTTAGCACTATGGCGGCCGGCCATCAGTTTCAGCAGCTGCTCCTGGGGGTTACAAAAAGTAAATCTTTGTGTTTACTCACTTGATATGATGAACAGCAAGGTGTGTGTATGTACGCATAGGTGGCAGTCCAGCATTTTTACCCACACAGTGCTCCATGTAACTTTTTTGCATAAATTCCCCTGAGCATCAGGGATAGTAAAACATACTCACAACACCATCTGTTACACAAATATATACTGTACCATGGTGCATGTGGGTACAGCTAACAGCAGCTGGGCCTGGGGGAGCCAGAACCTATCTAGGGGTAAGACATTCACGCACTTGGCAGGCTAAGGGGTGAGCAGGAGCTCCAAAACAGCCACAGGTGTGCATTTAGGGTTTGTTTTTTTTTAAGTTTTGACTTTTTGGTAGAAGGCACCCAGTTCAGTACAATGGCACATGAAAAAACAAGATTTGCAAGTTTTGAGGGAGCCAAAAAGAACCTTCAAGTGACCCATGCACTGATGATGATGACTTTGATGTTGGCCATGTGAGCCAAAATTCCTGTGACGGTGAAATGGAGCAAGAATTGATCAACACAAAGGGAATGGAGACCTCCCTCATGTTGGTGACGAAGAACACAGCAATGTGAGTCTATATCTGACCAGTCAAAATGGTACAAAATGGTCATGCAACCAAATGGAATGATCCAGTGTTAAAACAGGTCCAAAAACATAGTGAAGATCTTAGCATGGGTGAAACCACTGAATGGAACACAAGGACTGTTATTCAATGTTGGAAATCATTTGTAACATATGAAATGCCACAAGACGTTGTGAAATACACAAATGATAAAACACAAGTGAGGGGGACCCCTCCAGACCCGCCCAAGCCCAGGTCCTGCAAGAGTGTGGGAGAGCTTCTGCGCTCCCCTGCGCCTGCTGGACCCCTCCAGGCCAAGCCCAGGCACGCCACGTGAGATCTTTCGCCATGCTCTTGGGACCCCTCCACCACTCCAGAGCTAGCCCAAGTCTCCTTGTGAGAACTTCTGCTGCGATCTATGGACTCCTCCAGACCCACCCAAGCCCTGGCCTAGTGAGTGTGTGGGGGAGCTTCTGCGCTCTCCTGTGCCCTTGGACACCTCGAGACCCAGCCCAGGCCTGGCATACAGGCCTGGGGTGAAACTCTGCAGCTGAAGTACCTGCATAGAGAGTAGGGGACAAAACAACCCAGCTAATCCAGGAGCAGAACATCTGCCAGAGGGGCACAACAGGTTCACCTCCAAGGACTGCAGCAGGAAGGAGCTGAGCACAGTAGCCAGATCCAAGCCAGGCACAACTGGATACATTCAAACAATCTACACCTGAATTTTAGTAGGTGCTAAGGTTATAACTGCACCAAAGCTCTACACCAGAGGTCAGTGGACCGTGCTATACAAAATGACAAAGAGAAGGAGCAAAATGCAATCTCAGGTCCCAAGCCCACCCAGACCAAATGCAGAGGACACTAACATGGTTGAAATGTCTGAATTAATAGCATCTGGACTAAAAAAACAACAGCAGAAAGGTGGAGAGGAACTCAGATCAGAATTAATCTATGAAATAAAAAAGAACTCTCTGAATTAATAGCATCTGAAGTAAATAATCAAATGCAGAAAAATATAGAGCAAATCAGATCAGAAATAATCTCTGAAGTAAAAGAATTAATAATTGTTTCTCAAGAAGACACTGATTAAAAAAAAGAGGAGATTAGAAAAGTGATGGATTCCTTGAATGAGCAATACAGGAAAGAAATAGATCACATGAAGCAGAGTCAAATGGATAGAGGAACTTAAAATTTCAATCACAAGCTTATAAAACTGCTTGAGTGAAAATGAAGATAGAGTCTCAGATCTTGAAGACACAGCAGCTAGGTGAAAAGTTAAGAAAAGATCTCTTAAAAACAACTAGGACACAGGAAAAAATTATCACCTGCAAGATGATGCAAAGATGAACAATGTGAGACTAATAGGCATCAATGAGAAAGAAGGATTCAATACAAATGAAATACAAAGAATATGGGCAGAAGTAATGGCAGAAAACTTCCCAAATATGAGGAAACAATCTGACATTCAGTTAACCGAAGCATACAGAACTCCAAATAACTTCAACCCAATTAAAAATACACCGAAATATATAATAGTCAAGATCCCAGAACTCCAGCACAAGAACAATATACTGAAAGCCGCTAGAGAAAAGAAATAGATCACATTTAAAGGAAAATCCATCAGAATAACGGCAGACTTTTCTTCACAAACCACAAAGGCAAGAGGAGCATGGAGCAGAGTACTTCAAGTCCTCTATGAAAACAAATTCCAGTCCAGACTACCATACCCTGCAAAACTCTCTCTCAAGTTTGATGGAGAAGTGAAAATACTTTCATGACAAAAAACAACTGAAGAATTTCATGATGACAAAGCCAACCCTACACAGACTATTAAAAGATGTTCTAGAGAAGAACCAAAATGATCAGAACTCCATGAATGAGAACAGAAGGAGCCCACTAAATAAGGCAAACAAACACAAAAGAAAAAGGAGTAAACAACAGCAGGTAAATAATATGTTGATAGTAAGTCAATACATCTCAACTATAACCATCAGTGTAAATAGACTCAACTCACCAATCAAAACAAATAGACTGGCACAGTGGATTAGGAAACAAAATCTAACAATATGCTGTATACAAGAAACATACTTAAGTCAAAAAGAAATTCATAGGCTGAAAGTCAAAGGATGGAAAATAATACATGCCCCAGCACCTCAGTAAAAAGCAGGGGTAGCAATTCTGTTTTCAGACAGTCTCAACTTCGAACCAAGAATGATCAAATGAAATAAAGAAGGTCACTATATACTGGTTAGGGGAAAAATTTGAGGAAGAGGTAACACTCATAAATGTATATGCACCAAACACAGGAAGACCTAACTATATAAGACAGTTCTTAATGGACATGAAGTCTAATATCCAATACCACAATCTTAACAGGAGACCTTAACACCTGTTTATCACAAAAAGATAGGTCAAGCAGACAAAAAATTAGCAGAGAAGTAGCAGAACTGAACCAGAACTTGGAACAAATGGACTTAGTGAACATATACAGAGTATTCTACCCAATCACTGCTGAATATACATTTTTTTCAGTTGCACATGGGTCATTTTCTAAAATAGACCACATACTGGCCCACCGGTCATACCTAAGTATATGCAAGAAAACAGAAATTATCCCATTCATATTATCTGATCACAGGGCAATGGAACTGGAAATAAAGGAGACAACAAAATAGAAAAACCCCATAAATACATAGAAATTAAACAACACTTTACTCAGCAACCAATGGGTCACAGATGAAATTAAACAAGAAATTCAACAATATCTACAATTCAATGAAAATTCAAGCACAACTTATCAGAATTTATGGGATGCGATGAAAGCAGTTCTCAGAGGGAAATTTATAGCTGTGAACTCACCATTAGGAAAACAGTACAGGAACAAATAAACACCCTGATCTTGCACCTCCAGCATGTAGAAAAGGAAGAGCAAACCAAACCCAGAGATCAAAGACGGGAAGAAATTATAAAGATTAGAGCAGAAATTAATTCGATTGAGATGAAGAAAATAGTTCAAAGAATTAACAAATCAAAAAGCTGGTTCTTTGAAAGATTAAATAAAATTGGCAAGCCCCTAACTAACCTCATCAAAAAGAGGATAGAAAAAATTCAAATACAAGCAATAAGGAATGAAAAGGCTTTAATCACCACAGACCTAGTGGAAACTCAGAAGATTGTCAATAGCTACTTTGAGAACCAAAACTGAACCAAGAAGATATAACAACTCTCAATAACCCAATAACAGCCAATGAAATACAAAATGTAATAAAAAAAAAAAAAAACCTACTGACAAAGAAAAGTCCAGGTCCAGATGGAGTCACAGCTGAATTCTACAAGAAATTTACAGAAGATATACTCCCTATACTCAAACTCTTCCATGAAACTGAAAAGGAAGCAGTCCTCCGAAAATCATTCTTGGAGGCAAGTATTATACTGATACCAAAACCAGGGAAAGAAGCAACTAAAAAAAAGAGAACTACAGGCTAATCTCCTTCATGAACATAGGTGCTAAAATCCTCAATAAAATCCTAGCAAATAGAATACAGCAAATCATCAAGATTATACACCATGACCAGGTAGGATTCATCCTAAGGATGCAAGGATGGTTCAATATACACAAATGTATAAATGTAATACATTATATCAATAGAGCCAAATTGAAAAACCACATGATCATCTCAATTGATGCAGAAATGGCTTTTGACAAAGTCCAATACTCAATCAGGTTCAAAGTCCTACAAAAAATTGGAATAGAAGGTCTCTACTCCAATCTGATAAAAGCCATCTATGACAACCCAATAGCTAACATAATTCTAAATAAGGATGAACTGAAATCTTTTACTCTTAGATCTGGTACAAGACAAGGATGCCCTCTATCACCACTCCTGTTCAATATATTTCTGGAATCATTAGCTAGAGCCATTAGACAAGAGAGATAAATAAAAGGAAGAAGAATAGGTAAAGAAGGAGTTAAATTATCATTATTTGCAGATGACATGATACTTTACTTGCACAACCCAAAAAACTCCACCAAGAAGCTACTAGAATTGATACACAAATTCACTAGCACAGCAGGATACATAGTTAATACCGAAAAGTCAATAGCATTCCTCTACACAAATAACAAACACACTAAGAGGGAAATTAGAGAAACAATACCTTTTACAGTAGCACCGCAGAAAATGAAATACCTTGGAATTAATCTAACCAAAGAAGTTAAAGATCTTGTCAAGAAAAATCACAGTACTCTGAAAAAAGAGATCATAAAGGATTTCAGAAAATGGAAAGATATTCCCTGCTCCTGGGTAGGAAGAACCAACATTGTGAAGATGGCCATACTCCCAAAATTGCTGTACTGATTTAATGCAATCCCTATCAAACTACCACCAACATACCTCCCCGACCTAGAGAAATTGTTACTAAAATTTATTTGGAACCAGAAAAGATCTAGAATAGCAAAGTCAATCGTGGACAACAAAGACAAGGCAGGAAAACACAAGTGAAACATTCCATATACACCAATAATCAAAATAAAAAATGTCTTCAGTATGAATGATACTTCAGTAGCTGAAGCGAAAGCACTCATAGGTCTGCTGTATTTAGCAGGGTTTTCTCATGGTCATCCTAGGAATGTAACAGACCTGTGGCTACAAAAGACTTGTGGGTGTGGGCTTGAGGTTCCTAGAATAACAATGATACTGAGGAGATTTGGTTTGCTTCAAAATCACCTGAGCTTTGCTGACAAAACCACCTGCTCCAAAAGAAAAAGTAAACTGATAATCTGCCTGCTCTCCACTCATTGTTTTGGTGCGACTTTTGGTTCAAAATGTGAAGCAATGTATATGCCATCGGAAATAATGACTATTAATGAACATCTTGCATTTCATGGTTGCTGTGGTTTTAGACAGTCTATGCCAAAAAAAGCCTTCAAAATACAGTATAAAAATATATCCCCTGGTAAATGCAAAGACACATTATTTAGAAATTTATCCTGGACCTCAGCCACCAGGTCTAACCCTAAGCCTGAATAACATTAGAGTGCTGTTGTTGTTCATGGCTGAACTGAGAGAAGGTAGGCAGCTCACATAACTTCCCTGTCTAAGGACTTTGGAAGCATCAATCATCATTAGGGTGCTGCGGCATTTTGTGGTGGCATTTACAGTTGAACAAAAGGAGGGGAGTGACTCATATTGTTTCCAACTGTACTGAAACCTCAAAAAAACTGAAATCTGAGATGATTACTTTTTACAACAGAACCAAAGGTGGAGTACATGCTGTTGATGAGTTATGCACAACTATGATGTCACCTGAAATACAATGTTGGCCAGTGGTTGTGCTGGAACCTACACAAGTGTGGCATAAATAGTTTGACAGTTTATAAAGAAAATAACAAGTGCAAAAACATCAGAGAGATTTTCTTTCTTTCTTGTTTTTTTTTTTTTTTCTTTTTCCCCGGTATTTAGGAAAAGGTCTACAGGGTCTACAGGATCTCAAATACGTAGATCAGACTCGTAGTGATTCTCCTGTTTTCAGCCTCCCAAGTGCTGGGATTACAGGCGCATGCCACCATACCCAGTCTCAACTGTGGTCTCAGCGCACCCTGCAAGTGGGGCCGGCACAGCACACTGGAGACGGAGCCCTGGCTGCTGCGCTCGGCCTAAGCAGGCGCTTTAGTCTGCTAAGCTAACAAGTTGGCAAGAAAAATTTTCTTAGTGGACTGGGGCTGGAGCTCATAAGACATCACATATAGCAGAAGAAAAACAAAATGTTTTGATCCAGGAAACTATGTAATAGAGTTGTGGTGCCCACTGATAAGCTGACAGGTGAACAGGCAGGTACAGCATCACAAAGACCTACTTTAATAACAGGAAAACAAAAAAAAGATGCCAATTGTGCTCTACAAAAAAGGACAGGAAAACAAAACACACATGTAAGTGCTACTTACACATGCAACATGTAGCTGTCATATATGAAAACCGCCGTGAGTGTGACAGTTGAAGCAAAGATGATTTCTGTGGTAGGCTTCTTTGTATTTACATTGTAGTTCATGTAGGTTTATATTTTTGATGTTATCTTTTAGGCTTTATAAGCAACTAAACAGCCGATGTGAAAATGTTGATGTGTACTGTAAGCACTCATCACATAGTTGATATTTTATTGATATCTCATTTTCCCCCTAAGTGCCTGTTACACAATATAGTAGGAAGCTCTTGACAAGAGAGGAAGACAAGAGCGGTGACACACTGGAACAGCCTGCCACACTGGAGAGGAAAGCTAAGCACATGCGCTGTCAGTAAGAGACACAGGCATGGAGCGCGCAGCCGTCACACGTGAAGACTGCCTCGGGTGTGACCACTGAAGCAAAGATTATTCCTGTTGCAGAGTTCTATTGGTATTTTCATTGTAATTCATAAAGGAACTTATTTTCCTTGTCATCTTTTCAGAGTTCATATACTAAAGAAACAGCCAATGTTGAAAATTTTGATGCTTTTTAATAAACTCAATAAATATTAAAAGTTCAATACTTCATTTTTTGGATATTTTTCCTGCTAAGTCTTTATTATTTAATATAATAAAACCCATAAGATTAAAATTAACAATTCATCAGAATTATTCTAATGAATAAACATGAGTATTATATTCCCACAACAACACACCTTTAACACAAAATTGCTTTTATGCCCTGAGGTATTGATTTTCAATGATGAAAAAGAAACTAAGAGAGAGCAGAACCTTATTTTCCAGACTCAAGTCAACCTGTGAAGGAAATGTGACGGCAGGATCCCGTGTGCTCTCCAGGAGCCTGGGGCCTCCTGTGTGCCGTGAGCCAAACGCCAGGCTCTGGCTGGCCACACTGCCCACCTCCTGCCTCACAGCCGCACCGGCTGGCCCTCAGGACAACCAGCGTACAGACCACGGTCCACCTCCGCTCAGGGCTTACTCCAAGGCATTGCTTATGAGGTCTCCAAGAACAAGGCCCCAAAAGACAGTAAAATCTCGTCAATCTTGAGCCTTATGATTCCTGTAGCCTTGTCTCTCAACACTTTTTGTGTTCTAAATCTGCTCATGTTGCTAAAGCAATCAGTCACTGCAGGGAGAGCTTGTGAGAGGCTCTCAACTGAGGCTTAGAACAGTTTCACCTTCCAATCTATCATCCCCTTGAAGGCTGGCGTCCTTCCCAGACTGTGTCCCCCTCTAGCCAGAAAGGCTCCAAGAACAATGCAGCAGCTCTCATCATGAACAAAGCGAGTTCAGTCATTCCCATCTTGATACTGCTTCGCTTCCACCGACACAAATTTACCTTTAGGTGTCTTTTCAAGGAAGAAACACCCATTACCTGGAAGCCACTTGTCTGAACATTTGGTGGGGGGCAGGGGGCTCAGAATGAAGTCCTCCAGTTAGGGTTACCAGCCGCACATGTCTGTGTGCTCACTGCCCCATCCCCACCTCCAAAGCAGGAGGCTCGGGGACCCAGAAACAGTCTTGTTCAAAGCCTCATATTGTCACAAATCACCATCTCACTGTGTCTGGGTACACACGAGCTTTTTATAGCAATGCAGGGAGAGGAAAGGAAACACAATGACAACTCCCCGCTCGTTCCATCTTTCCCTCTACACCTAAGCCTTCTCACTTCCCTGCAGAAACTAAACAGGACCCAACGTCCTGTTGCCAACATCTGCGTAATCTATCCATCCCTCTGTGTAGAAGAGAGGATGGCAGTAGCTCATGGCCTCAGCCTAAAGTAATTCGGAGAAATAATTTTTCTATAAAAGAAAATAACTTCTGACTTGAACGGTTGGTGCTCCTCTTGCCTCAGCCGTCCATGCCCTGGGATTAGACACGTGCCATCCTAGGCAGTGACATCCACCTTTAGTGACCCATCTGCCACGCTGGCTGCTGTGGTAGATGCTCACATCTTAGATTCTTTTTGCTAATTTATGATACTTACAAATAAAAACCAAACACAAAACCCCTGGCAAACTGCTAAGCTACAAATGTTTCAGTGCTCAGCAGGACCTAGAGTCAAAAAGAAAGGATGAAACTGAAAGTGGAAGCAGCCTACAGGAGGGCAGAAAAGGAAACAGAAGGAAGGAGGCAAAGCCAATGGCGGCACTGCACGTTTCTTCTCTCTCCCCTGACAGGCGGCCCAGCTGATGGTGTTCTCCTTTTCCCGTCTCTACCTGGAGAGATGACTCGGGTCCCACAGGCAGAAAACCCAAAGCCAATAGCACCCGAACCCCATATTCTTAATGCTTGCTGTGGTTGTCTTGCAACTT
This sequence comes from Octodon degus, assembly GCF_000260255.1. Classification (NCBI taxonomy): domain Eukaryota; kingdom Metazoa; phylum Chordata; class Mammalia; order Rodentia; family Octodontidae; genus Octodon; species Octodon degus. The sequence continues at coordinate 15,966,042 of NW_004524598.1, read as the reverse complement.
CAACTTGTTCTCTTGGAACACACACACACACACACACACACACACGCACGCACACCCGAGCACCTCCCTTCCACGCTCTACACAAACACAATCTGGTTTTATCTATGTTTTTCTTCAATTAAACACTTTTAAGGCGTTCATTCAGAAGAATAAAGTCCTATTTCTTTTAAAGATTATTCAGCCTGGGTGAATAAACCAGGCAACAGATAGGGGTGGACAAATTAACTCTCTGTGTCTAGACTGCTCACTGCTCCTTTATGGCACAAATGACGAATTCACGCCCTAGAGACTAGCCCGGGGCCTCAGCTCCCTGGGTGGCGGCAGGTACAAGACCAGACCTGCAGTGTCCTGCATCAGCACAAGCAGTTGCCCCACACAAGACAGGCTGTCAGGAGGAGAAAAAGGGCCACTGAGATGTTGACCTTGAATGGCAGAAGGAGCTACATTGGTAACTAATAGTCTCATTATAGAAAGGACGGAGTCCCAAGGGTAGAAATTATAGTAGAAGAGAAAACTGGGCATGGTGGTGTGCACCTGTAATCCCAACGCTTGGGAGGCTGAAAACAGGAGAATCATTACAAGTCTGATCTGTGTAGTGAGACCCTGTACAATCTGTAGACCGTCTTAAAAACACTGTCTTTAAAAAAAAAAAAAAAAGGAGGGCCGGGGAGATGGCTCAGTGGAATAAGTGCTTCCCTGGCAAATGCAAGGACCTGAATTCAATCCCCAGTTCTGAAAAAAAAAAAAAAAAAAAAGGAGAACCCAAGTGCATGCCAATAAAACCAGCATTCTGAAGGCTGAGGCAGGAGGAACTCTGTGAGTTCAAGGCCAGTGTAGACTATACAGAAAGATCCTATCTTGACAACAACAAAAAACCAGAGAAGAAGAAACAATCTTCATGACAATGATTCAGTAGTCAGACTGTGTTATGGAACAGTGAAGAGCAAACTGAACTACATGAACTAATGACAAGATTTATCACTATGAAAATCAAGTTTTCATTTTTTACTTTGGTAGGAGTATCTTCTACTATTATGTAAATGTTTCTTACAGTCTGGTTCTTAAATAATCTTTCTTAGAAATACTTTGGTTGTTTGGTATACTGTGTATTCTAGGGCTCTTATTCCAGAGTTACTCAATCACAATCTGTCAGCTACTACTCAGAAATCTGAACTGTAACCATATCATCCTGGAATTAAACTTATCTGTCCTCCAGGCCTGCCCACACCTACGTCAGAGTGACAGCGACTGCGCTACAGGGACACCATGTCCCAGGTAACAAAGCGGACTGCAACACACTGGTCCCTATCAGACCTTTGTTACTGACCATGCCCAGAATGCCAGGAGACTTAAACAGGCTAGAAAACAGTTGATTCAACTTTAAAAGCCTATGCTTATAAGCAAGAAGTGGAAAAAGAAGTAATGATAAAAATATACCACATTTCCTATCATAAGTATATGTTTCCTTAAGGACCAGGAAGAGAAAGTTAATTTATGAAAAACAAATGAGAGTCATAATTAGTAGGCTACACCTCACTCCTGCTCTGCCAACAGGCTGAGGCCAGGGTACCTCCGTCAGACCTGCCTATCCGGTGCTACAGAAGGGCAGGGGTGTAGCCAGCTCTGCCTACAACATCAGCACCTTGGGGAGTGACAGAAATGCCTGAAGAGTGCCGTGTGTGGTGGAACCTGGGAAGCCATAGGGGGCAGCTCAGCGCCCACTTAGTGCAGGTTTCGGTCCATTTTTGTCCTTCCTGCCCTCTCTAGGGCATGGTAGAACCGTAGAGTCCACTGTGGAAGGAGGCAGAGGAAGGGAGGACAGGGAAGAGAACAGGCTCCTGCTAATCCCTGTTTCCTCAACCCACAAAACATCCTGGAGAGCAAAAAGGAAGGATGACAGCAACATTATTCACACCCAAACTGCTGAGGCAATTCTCAGAAATCTGTTTTGAGAACAGACTGAAAATAGAGCAGTAATCGCTACCTTTGAGACTGGGTTCCCTAAATATAAAGACTAGCACCCAACTCCTGATTATCTTTGCCCACAGTGGCCAAAGATTCAGCAGGAAAGAAAAAAGAGCACACGTGGGGTCCTGGGGGTGCCGGCGTTACTTCCTCTTCCGCTTCCTAGAGGCCCATGTGGATGACCCCAAGGTCTGAGTGAGGGTCTCCTCCGGCCAGGGTCTGCCCAACCTTAAGCAGGTCCGTCTGCAGTCTGATTTCTTCTGCAGCAGCCCGATTACCGGACAAATGAACTACTCCCAGCCCCCCTCTCCATCATTCTCACCTAACACCGGGACCCTCACGTAGAAGGTCCTCAAGGCTCTTGATAGTCGCTGGGAAGTCTGGCTTCATGCCAGAAGGTGAGTGGGGGGTGGGGAGCAGAAGACGAGGAGGACATTTATGCAGTACACAGTACAGAGATAAAAAGGGTGTGAAGGCTTTTGCTTCTTTCTTTAGCCCCTTGCTGCCAATTCCCCGGAAATTCTCAAGCCTCCTTTTAGGTTTCTAGAGTACCCTGTGGCTAGGCTAATTTGCATTTTACTTTGCATCCCATCTATCAATTTACTATTTAGTAACCACTTCCGACATCAAGGCGCTAAGGTCCAGAGATACAACACTGAACAGAAGTAGACATTCCCCCTTTTCAATCAACACCCACATGGGCCTCTCGGGGAGCAGAGAAGGAAGTAACACCGGCACTCTCAGGACCCCAAGTGTGCTCTCTTTTTTCTTTCTTGCTGAATCTTTGTCTACAGTGGGCAAAGATAATCAGGAGTTGGGTGCTGTATATTTTATATTTATATTTATATTTACATGTAGGAAAACCAAAAAAGGACATTTCCCCTTTTAGTAGAGGAAAGAGATAAATAAATAAATGAACACAATCATTTCAAACTGGGAAAAGTGCTAAGAACAAAAAAAAAAAGGTTAGATTATAGAGTCATGATGATGGGAGAAAGCAGGGAGTGAGGGTGTCAAGTCAGGTCTTTTGGGGTGCAGAGACCTGAGCTGAGAGACCTGGAGACAAGGAGGAGCCCAGCAGGAAAGCCTAGAGCGCAAAGCACTGACCAGCACCAGCTTCCGGTCTCAGGGAGAAGCAAGCCTGTCAGTGTGAGCAGAGTACTCTGACTGAGAGGGGGAAGGTGTAAGAGACAGGGTCAGAGGACGGAGGGTAGAGGCCGCCCGCCCTGCAGGCCATGGAAGGTCTGGATTTTACTCGCATTGTGCTAGAAGGCCATGGCAGAATTTCACGTAGGGAGTGATGTGAAGAACGTTTAAATCCATGCCTGATCTTCGGCCCGCACAACTACAGCAGGTATGTGCTTCGCAACACGGCAGTGGTTCTCAACTAAAGTCCACAGCTCGCTGAAAATCACACTAGGGATGTTATGGTGCTGAAACAGAGTAGAGCCTACAATTATGCCACTATCCCCAGAAGAGATCCCTGTTGCCCTGAGAGAAATGTTACAATGTAATTTAAGAAGGCAGAATTTCAGATAGTTAATCACTCTAATTAATAAGATAAGGCCTTCCCTTTCAGGACTTGGCCATGATAATCCCCGCAGGAGTTTTATCTGAATCCTAACATAACAGTTTTACAGAGAGGTGCTGCTCAGTGACTGTTCGGGCTGGAAAGAAAGTGAACTGGAGAAGTAAAGATGCTGGCTGTAACATATGTCATTCTACTACTTTACAGCTCCTGCCAAAATGGCTGTAAAAATATATGCATGAAAGCTAGTCACCAACCAAAAATAAATTTCAAATATGGACAACCTTAGTGGCCCCACGCCCCGCAGGTGTAATAACTGAGCCGATGTTCCAGAGAGGAAAAGGCACCGCCTCTCCGTCTCAGCCTGACAGACACCGTCTGCACTTGCCCTGATCCTGTATCTGAAGCGAAGCTCTATACAGAAAAGCCACGTCCGCGAATCTCCTGATAAGAACACATCTTTTCAGGAGTAATGGAGCTGACAAGACTTCCGGAGACGCTATTCCTACGACTCTGTGCAGCTTCTCTGTCCTTTTGAAGTCAGGTGAGTACGTGTGTTTCTGACAGTAACATTCAGCAAACAGACAGAGACCAGATGAAGCGTAATCACTGAGAGAGGGACAAGGGACTTTTATCAATTAAAGCTCAGAGCTCCTCTGATTAACAATGAGGAGAACACGCTAATGCCCCCAATAGCAGGCCAGACGCTCACGCACCTTGTTCCACAGGACCACGATGACTTCCTAAAACAGGAAAAAACCCCTCTGTCTCTGGAAAAGAAACACAGGTTGGCCCTCCTCTCAAATCCCTCACACTTGGTTTAGATTTCTCTTTCACCTTTAATCTTTTTAAGACTTTTATTCGGGTTACTATACAATAAAATTATTCTTGATTCATGTCACACAGGGAAAACTGCTCCATTCGCCCCGAGACACCCCGGAATCCAAGGCGTTTCTCTTGCTGCTCACTTACGGATGATGGTGTAACAACTTCACACAGTACACAAGAGAGGGAAGGAAACAAAAAATGCCATCCACTGAGAAGTTTCTTATATCTCACTCGTAAAAGTTTGTGGTCACATATAATCTTTTATGTTACTCAATGTTCAACCACTGAGCAAAACTCAGAAGAAACATGGACTCATAATACACATATGAATCATTTCTAGTTCAAAGCAGTACACAAGCTTTCTATACTGCTGAAGGTAAGTGAACACATCTGTGACTTAGGACAACGGAACAATGCAAGTACACAGATGCTGGGGGGCAGACCCACGCATCCCTGAGAAATTAGGAAGCACGGGCTGGCTCTGCCTCTGGAAGGCGGCCAGTGTGGTCTGAAGGTGCTTCAGGAGCAGTGTATGTTATTTGCTCATACTGCAGATTTGAATCATTTCTAGTTCAAATCAGCACACAAGTTTTATATATTATTTTTTAGAAAAAATAAAAATAAAAGTGTGTGCAGACACCCAGCACATACAGGGCGCTTCTGTCCATATTCACCTTCTACCCCTTCCACAGCCCAGCAGGTAGACTGCGCCTGGGCAGGTCTAGCGAGACCGGCCTGGTCTCTAGCCACCAAGGTGTTCCCTGGCCAACACGTTCCATCTTTTTGGACCTCAGTTTCCTCTCCTATAAATGAGGAGGTGTTCTTTACAGCCCCAGGTTAAAGTTGACAGGCAACAACAAACACAAACAGGAATGCGATGGCCAGGAATACTGCATCGGTGAACAATACTCTGAAGTAGAAGCAAATCACAAGGACAATGTAACAAGTTTCTGTAAGAATATGGCTATCATTGGGTTTGGGGCGGTTTTTCTTGATTTTTTGAGACACAACTTGTAAGAAAATCTGGTTTTTGTTTTATCACGTAACAGAGGCACAGCAAATAACATACTGCTCCTGAAGTTACCCTCAGACCACACTAGCACCCTTCCAGAGCCAGAGCGAACCATGTTTCCTAATTGCTCAGGAATGCATGGGTCTTCCCTCCAGCATCTGTGTACGTTGTTCCATTGTCCTAGGTCACTGTTACGGTTTGTCTAGCTGTCCCCCCAAAGCCTCATGCAGTCATGAGGCATGGACTTCTAGAGTTTAACTCATGATCCACTGGGATTATGGGTCTTAGTCCTGCTGGGATCCTGGGTGTGTGTACTTCCCCCAGCCTGGGGCAGAGAGCCTGAATTCAATGTAAGAGACAGAGACAGATTCTCTCTCTGTTGCCAATGCTGTTGTTCCACCACCATGATCTGGATGCTCTCTGTCATGTGCCAGTCTGCCTTGGAGCCAGCCAAGTATGGACTGAGGCCTGCAGTAACTGAGCTAAAGAAACCTTTCCTTCCTTCATTTTCGGTGTTGGGTATTTGTCCCAGCAATGAGAGAAGAGTAACTGAGACAGTCACATATGTGTTCAGTTACCTTCAATAGCTGTAGGGCCACAACTGAAGTATTAAGTAACATCTTAATTCTCATTTGCCACCACGTGTGATGATTAGCTACCTCCAGGGAGAGAATCTTCCTATTGGCCAGTTTATATCAGCCGCACTGAGTTGTACCAGTGCAGTTAAACATCCGGGTGGGGAATTCTGCGAGAAAGGCTGAGAAGAGACAGAGAGACAGTGCCGGGAGCAGGAAGGATATCCTCCAGGTTAATGCCTCAACTGGCAATTTTACTATAAGATAACAGCAGCAAAGCCACTAAAAATGGCTGAACAATCCTGTCCTGGGGCAGAGCTGGGAGGAGCCAAGGGGTACAGGTACAAGTGTCTTTGCCGAGGCGCTAGATCTCTTGAACAATGTGCTCACAGGCCGGAGATGGGGACTGAGAGATGGCAGCCCTGGAGTTAGAGAGCTGTGGCTTCTGAACCCCCACGTGTTCACTTGTCGAAAAGAGACATCTGCACATACTGTCACCACTACCACCACCTGAAACCACGTGTCGGTGGGCTACCCCCCTTTCGTGGAAAACAGGACTTATTAAAACAATTACAAGTAAAACAGAGAGCACACTACTAACGGAGCCCTTCAGTTACCTGGAAGGAGTTCATCTGGCGCAGGGACGGAGGCAGCATGGCATTGCTTCTCGACAGTATCAGCAGCAGCTCCAGGCAGGTCGCAGAGGGCAGGGTCAAAGAGTGGACGCTGATGTCACTTTCCCACAGACTGGCAAGCCTAGAACACACCGGCACGTTAACGTTCATAAATGTACCATCACAATTATTTTCAAAATCTGATATGCAATAAGACTTTTAGCTGTAGCAGGACAAAAGTACAAAAACTAGAAATAAAATACATTGAACTTTCATGAATATTGTCTAGGCATTTTTATAGTATTGTTGATACAAACTATATGGATTAGGCAGTTTTCAGGCTATCATTTCATGCCCAAAGTACAAGTCTTAGGCATTACAAACCTTACTGGTGTGGGACATGTCGGGAGGGGTGAGCGTGGCTAACACGTGAATGTGTCCCACAGGCGCCACTCCACACGGAATGCCTTGCTCACCCTGGACAACCTCAGCAAGGGAGCTGCACTTATCTCCCTTGTACAGATGTGGGAACTGTTTTGGAGCCAGGCAGGCCTGTGCGAAGCATCTAGTTCAGTGACTTCCAAACTTTTAAAAGTGACAGGATCTTTTGTCAAAATCTTATAACAGCCTCAATCCAACAACTAAAAGCAAAGCTGCTGTTTGAAAGGGAAAGCTGGCCAAAGGCCCCCTTCATCTTCCAGGTGGCCCTTGAAGCAGCTCCAGCAGATCCTGTGGAGCTCGTCTGACAGTCCTTTCATTCGACAGATCAGGAGACTGTGGGCTGGAAACACAAAGGCACCTGTCTGAGACAAGGCAGAAGTCCAGGAAGTGATGGGGCTGGGCCTAGAACTCTGCCTGTGACTACTCATCTAGTCCTTAGACAGAGCAGTCAGGAAGTAACGAGGAAATAATATACTAAGGACAGCATACACCTTCAATTCTTCTCTTTTTGCCTGATCTCTTGCCAATGTCTCCTATCACTATCTTACTTCCTAAAGAGAAATATGCATAAATAAGCACATAATATTTACATACCTACTTTGTATCTACATATGAAGTTTTTCTGCCTTGTATAAGCCTATTGCCGCAGACCTTTGCCAAATTAGGAGTGAACATTGCAACACGAGGGAGCCTGAGATGTTCAGAGAATGATGGATTTTAATCGCTCCTGAGATAAGGCCTGGCAAATGGCTCGCTGTGTCACCAAACAAATTATGCACTATGATGCTACACGCTGACCTACGTGGCAGAGTCAAGTTTCCTTTGAAGCATTTGCCAACTACCTGCACTGCAGCAGGCATTGTCACTTTCCTCAGAATGATCTAGTTTCAGAAAGGGAAGGTCTGAGTGTCCTTTCTGTACTTTAAAATGATTATTTCATATTGACTAACTCGGCTCTTCTTTCTATTTCTGCTCATTACATAACTTTCTCAACGTTTCTTTGGAATAGAAATGAAAATGCTGCTCTCTTGTACAAAATTCAAACCTAGTTCTTGTAGAGAGGCGCCGAGCTCCCTCGCCACCCCGCTTCCTCAGGCCACCCGCACGCCACGCGGTTAGTTTCCGTCCTCTGAACAGCGCTCCGCTGCATGTTCCTGTCCGGCACAGACAGCTTCCCGGGTCTGGACTGCGGGCGGCGCTCCTGAAGAGCCTCCATCATCCTGCAAAGCTGCCCGCGTGGTGTCCTCAGCAGCACACGCCTGCCCCCGCACTTGCCACGCCTTCGTATTATCCGCGGTCCAGTTCTTGCTAGAGCAAATCTCAGTTCCGCTAACTTTGTGGACTTATGTAGAATAAAAGATTAGAAAACTGCCTCCAAAGTGCTTTTCTCACACACTCAAAAATCAGCCATTTCTGGAGAGTGGAAGGGGAGTGGCTAACATTTTTATTTTCTTTTAAATACAAACAAAAATTATGCTCATTAGTGGGGTATCATGTAATATTGCAATACATGCATGTATCATGTGTAAGCTGACACACTATCAACTTGAAGTTTAGACGTTTAAATAAGCACTCGGCAGGGAGCAGGGTGCTCCCCCGTAACCATCCTCAGCCTGTGCGCAAGGAGCGCGGCAGAGGTGGCCGGAGCGCTCACCCGCTCCGTGTGGCAGGGCGGCCCGCCCACAGCATCAGGAGACGCCGGCTCCGCCCTTTCCTCCTGCTGCTCCTGCTGTCTTCTGCTGCCCTGTGCCACGCCACCCGGTGCTGGAGCCAGCTGGTTATGGACGGAAACCTCCACAAACTGTGAGCTACATCAAATTTACCTTCCCTGAAGAATAGTGTTGGGTATTTTGTCTCAGCCATGAGAGAGAAGTAACCAAAACACTGTATAATATTTAAATTAAATTAAACATACTTATCTCCTAAAATATCATTTCTTTATTGGAAAACCTTCAAAATTCTTTCCTCTTTATTGTTGGTATATCTTTTCTATACCTAATAATTATATTCATCGTGTGAATCTCACAAGGTGATCATTTTTGCTTTGTTCCCACCCGCTCAATGTCCTGCTGCATGGTTATGGTGTAAGCCATCAGAAAGGACGCGCGCACATTAGCACTGCCTTGTCACTGACTAGCAACTGACCTCAGACAAGCATTCTATAGCCTGGTTTCCTCAGAAGACTTCGCAGTCATACGTAGCCCAACCAGTATGTCAGACCACCAGCATTCATACATTAATGCCAGAGTCACAAAGTCAAGATTCCATTAAAATAAACTATCAATTTTAACTGTCTGTGATATATAGAAAATATAGACCACTGCATGATTTTCACCTTAATCCTTCAAATACTTGGTGATTTTGCAATTTTAAAGCTCATACAGGTAAAGTGTATGGTCCTGATCATGACAGAGCCGGCAACTGATGGAGAAGAAACTCAAGCGCGGTCTTCCTTTCTCTGTCCCATAGGTCTTTTGGTTACAGAATTAGAAAGGCAAACTGTACTAGTCATTGCTAACCAGCTCTATCCAAAAGGCTGAAAACCCCAAAGGCAAATGATAGGGGAAATTTTAGGTATCTTAAAACTTCTCATTTTTAAATAATGAGAACAACTTTTTCACGTAGTTAGCAAAGCCAGTTAGACTTCTCACAGTCAAGCTCCTAATACTCATTCTGCCCTTCCTATTCCCACAGCATATTTTCAATAGTCTGAGAACTTATTTTTTAATGTTAAGAGTTAAAAACTTTCTGTGAACTTCAATTATGTATTTTTAAATCATATACAACATCTACACCTGAGAACAAATACATTAATAGGCTTTTAAGAATAGCTGTTTAAGACAGTAAGAGCTTTGGGAAAGTTCTTACAGTAAAATGTCAATGTTTCCATATTATTTTTTCAACTTAGGAAGAAAGAAATACAAGCAAAGACAGCAAACAGTGGGGAAAGAAATGGCGGGCACTCCTTCCATCAACAGTCATCTTGAAACAGTCACCAAAGTCATTATGCGAAATTTGGAAATATGGACAGGACAAGTGGTGTCACTTAGAACTATCTATATCCATTGCTCAAATATCAATAAAAACATCAATGAACAATGAAAGCACTCTGAGAAACATTTTAAGAATCTGGATTATTTCTGATATTTCTACAAAAGTACATACACCATTAGACCTAACTCAGTAGTCCTCACGGTATAAATCAACAAGAAAGATACTTCAAAGGGAACAATGAACTAAACATCAACTGAAACCTATTTCTGTGATTTTTAATGCACTGGGAAGGAAAAGCTTTCCTAAGAGACCGGAGCTGTCAACGAAGTGACCTTAGTTTAAAAGACCAAAATGCAAGCAGAGGATACAATATCCTCATTTCTAAGCTTTCGCCTTGAGAAAATTCCCTAGAGAAGCAACTGTGGTCTACTTATTTTGAAAGCAGCCATGAGAAAGGTGGAAGCAGTCACTTTCTCTCACTTCTAACAAAAATGTAAGACAGAGAATGAACCAAACCAATCAATACTGAGAAAACGGAAAGGTGACACAGCCTTTGAGCGAACATGGAGGTCATTACCCACAATGCTACAGCAAGTAGTAACTCAGGAGTGGTGGCGTCGGGACAAAGAGCGCATGAATTTTCAATTTTAACTTGAAAATTAAAATTGTTGGCGAAGTCTGTGCCAACGCGCATCTCTGTAGCCAGCCCCAAGAGTACGCTTGGCCCCACACTTCCAGCAACAGGAAACCGAGTTTGAGTTTTTAAAATTTAATGAAAAAAAAATCATATTTTACTATTCATTTGATTTCTATTGGCCTAACTGTGCTGGACTTGAGGGCTTTCATTTACTTTTATGATACTAGGGATCACACTCATGGCTTGCACCTGCTTCTGCTTAATTCATTTTCAAATGTTCATGAGTCTTCTGCAGGGCATTCACTCCTAGGTTACACTGAGAAGGAAAGCGTGGATTCCTAGTGGTGCTATTTCAAGGGCAGCTCACAGTACTTGTTAATTAGTACTTATTTTCTTATCAGCCTGCTAGCAATGCTCAAAAGCAAATTATAAACATGAAAATACATAATCACTGCAATTGAAATGAACTAAACAGGAATGCTATCATCATTATTGATTAATATTTTCTTTAGTTGAGCTGTTGTAGCCACCGCAATGTTGTAAATCGATTCAAAATGTCATTCTGACTCTGGGGAAGCGGCGGAAATCACCCAGTGCTGCCAAGGCCGTGAGGGCACGTCCTGATGTGTTTGCGAGCCTTCGCGAGCCTGCCTGCCTTCCTGCGGGAGGGCACAGAACAGCTGTATCTACCATGGATTTTTCAAAATGTCTTCTAAGGGCATTTGTGAAAGAGGATTTCCACATCCACTTCAGTAAGTGGCAATAATGATGGGGAAGGTGTGTCCAAAGCACGGTGGAACGCTTTGAGGGGGATTAACAGCGACGTGTCCTTTACTGTAATAGCATTCCCTATCTAACACCATGTTAGATCAGCCCTTGTGAAAAACAGATAGAAATTAACCCTACTTTACCCTAATCATATGCTTTTTACTTAGAAAGCCTGAAAGATCTTGTAATGAGGAAAGAAACTGCCTCCAGGTTAGTTTGTAAAATCCAAGAGCATCCAGTTGCTAAGGCGGAAGAATGGAGTCATGTAGAAGGGAAACCTGCACACAGAAATGAAGCAGTAGCCGGCTGTTTCACGATGGGAGGCACAGCTGTGAAACACTGAGGAATAAAATTCAATGAAAAAGACAAAAGACCACAGAATGCAAACTATATCATCTTCTCAAGAATAAAACAAGAAGGCCCGCGAGATAGCTCAGGGGACTAAGTGCCTGCTTAGGCAAGCACAGGGAGTGGGATTCGATCCCCCACATGACACACCACACTGCCCCCACCTCTGGGCACACTAAACTAGCCACTGAGACCAGGCGTGGTGGCGCACACCTGTAATCCCAGCACTGGGGAGGCTGAAAATAGGAGGATCACTACAAGTCAGCTGCATGGTGAGACCCTGTACCAAATATGTTTTTAGAAAAAAAAGTAAAACAAGAAAAATGGAAAGAAATAGTTAATAGAAGTCAGCTGTACCAATATTTATTATATTTTAATGTAATTTCACCTGAGTGCTAGTTTTCACCAGAATTAGATAAAATAACAAAATATATAAGAATAATGTGTAAAAATGACCATAAAAACATGACCAATAAAGACTTGCCTTCTAGATATTAAAATATATAATAAAACAAGTTCAATCAAATCAATACGGTGATGCTAAGGGAAACAATTATGTCAGTGGAACAAAACAAAATCCAGAAATAGGGCCTGATATTTGTCAAATACAACATATTATTATATTTGCTCATGTACTACAATTTGAGGAGGAAAGTGTGGATTTTAGTAGTGCCAAATACTACCATTAGTAGTTTCAAATAACCACACATGTGGCAGAAAATAAAAATTCATGCTACATTCAAAAACAAATTCAGAATTTACTAGAGACATACATGTAAAAATAAATCAATAGAAAAATCTTTTCATAAAATTTTGAGTTATTTCAAATACTAGAAGGTTTTGATAACTGTCAGAAACCATGAAATAAGTTTTTAAAAATTCCAGGCAGAAAATAAATTACAGGCAGACAGCAGACATTCTTGCTAGAAAAAAATTCCTATAAGTTGGTTAAAAAAAAGAAAAAAGAACAAAGCATAGAAATCCTTCTTTTTAAAGGCTCTCAGGTGGTAACTTTTAAGCCAGTTGAAAGCCACAGGTTCCTATGACAATATAAAGGACATTATGGACCCAGCTCACCACAGTGTTAAGCTGTACAAAAAAAATTGTGCGAATCATTCTGGGTGCTTCTCAGCTCACCCCCATTCCAGTCTACTCATGTCATCCTCTTTGTGGACCAGGCAACACGTGACCTTTTCTGTCTGGTGTCTTTCCTAAAACATATCTTAGGGAAAAGAGGGAAAAGTTTGATTAATTTTTTCCCCCAAGACAGAGTCAAATATTGTTAAATAGAAACTTTTGAAAGCTAAAGGAATTTCTCTGAAACCTTGACAATCATTTAAAAAAAGAAAAAGAAAAAAAAAAAAAGAAAATCTTAGCTTCTCTTTTCTTAACTACTACTTCCTTGACATGGACTGATAACTGGCTCTCGTTCTACATTCTATTTTGGAGAAGCTCTTCTCAATATGTGGTACTCAGGTATGGAATGAACATGCAAACATGGGGGGTCTCACCAGTATGGCCTAGCTGGGGGAGTGGGGAGAATTAAAAATGGGCTGCTCTGGAAGTACATTCTAGAAAGGCTTTAACATTACTGTAAAAGCAAGTGATGAAAGATAACTATAACATGAATTTACCAATGTTAGAAAAGCCAATAAGAGCTCAACTTACCATTTTTAAGCAGCAAGACAAGTTACCTGTAGTGAACCTAGTACGTAGTTTTTCACATAAAAAAGGTAAAGTCTTAAATTTAGAATTCAAGATTTTTATCATCATTAGCAACACCAAGTTATTCCACATATTAAAAATGCAAACTCACAAATTTGATTGTTGTAATTAATAGAGGAATTTTCTTGAGTAACAAAAATACAAAACAAAAAATATAAATGACTGAGTATTGGGGTAACTGAGTAGGTATATTATATGTCATTAAGAGAAGGCTAAACAGGTATCAACAGAACTAGGAAGACACCTTTTTAGTGCTAACAAAAATAGATGACATCCAGGGAACAGAACGCAAAAGTTCCACCAACTAGAAACAGAATAAAAGCTGCCATTATTTGCTTTTGCCAAAACAAACCAGGGAGTACAGCTTCCTCAGAGTCAAAGATCCAGTCAGACATTCAGTCGAACCTCCGCTCATATATTTATTATGTCCAATTATTAAATCAAACTAATAGGCAATCTGTCTGAAACGATGATCACATTAGGTCTTGAAGCCTAATCAGGGCCAGCCAAATAGCTCAGCAGATTAAAGCACCTGCTTAGGCAGTCTCAGGGGCCGGGGTTCGATTCCCAGGCCTGCCATGCTGGCTGGGCCTGCCGAGCCAGTCCCGGCCCCGGGGCGCGCTGAGACAGTGATTGAGACTGGGCGTGGTGGTGTGCGCCTGTAATCCAGCACTTGGGAGGCTGTAAACAGGAGGACCATTACGAGTCCGATCTACACAGTGAGGCCCTGTACACCCTGTACTAAATCCAAAAAAAAAAAAAAAACCTAATCATAGTCAGCTTAAGACTATCACATGAGGCAGCTGTTTTAACAGTTGGATTTCTCCAAAATTAAAATATGCTATTCCTGACAGTGCCTAGCAGCTCAACTGTTAAAACAGCTGCTCAGATTGAAGAGTTAAAAACCAAACGGACACAGAGATTTCTCACTATTTGCAACTGCTGTGAGACTCTTTTCAGGATAGAAGCTCCTAAACTTGAGTTCCTTTTGACATTTTTCAACCTGTTTAAATTTGTGTACTCACATGGCCTCTGCGCCTGGCCCCCAGCCGGCATTTCTGCCACCATCACCTCTCTTGCTGCCGCCCCGCGTGTCTTTCGGTTTGAACCCTGGTGGTGGTTTTGCACTTCCCTCCTTAGAAACATCAGTGGATTTTACACGAAGGTTAAGTAAGACACTTAAGATAACCCCCAAAAGATTGCTGGCTCATAGTTTTCGTTTGAGGCCACTTTATAATTCTTCAAACTTCTGCATTTGTCATTCTATTCTCTTTCACATGTCTGTCTGCCTGATTATCTATACTTGAGCAAGAAAACATATCCACCAACAATCATATTACCAACAGTGGCAATTTCGCCTTTTCCATCTAGCCAGGGTCTAAGAATAGATGTACTGCAGAACTCAGACCCATCAAACCTGAACATACCTATAAAAGAGCAGAATACTCCTCAAGCTTAAAAAGTTTTTCCTGTAGCAGCTCCAGCTCTTCAGCTGGGTTATGTAAAGAGCGCGTCTGGCACATGAAGCTCAGAAATAACCCTTCTTCCATGCTCCTCTTCTCCATGCAGACAGCATAAATGAAGGACATTCGCAGACCTTGCTCCCGGTAAGGCTGTCCTGGGGCAAGCTGACACAGACACACTGGAGACTGCTCTGATTCAAGGTCAACTCCAGGTGGACAACCCAAGTTAACAAGTCATGTCAAACTCTAACCTGTAAGTACAGTAGAGTTAAATTTTCTTAATTAAAGGAGACTGAACTATAGCTCTGCTGTCACTAACCTAGTATGCTAGTAGTGGAGACACTAGCCCCAAAGTCTCCTAACTTAATCTTGGAGTCAGTCTGTAGAACAGTATTCACTCTTCCAGGTTACAATAGTGTTAGGATCAGTTTTTCTTTACAGGGCCAAACATAGAAAAGTTTTCATTTTTAATAAGAACTTAGATAAATAACCCTAAATCCCAAAGGGCCTCGTTAAAGCAGCCTCATAAAAGTTTTACACTTGCATATGAGCTTTAAAAAAAAATGTCTACCTAGCAGTTTGAGCGCCTGCTGACTTCTCTAGCCTTGGGGAAGTTATTGTCAAAATTCACATGTCTCGCTATTTCAAATGATTTAAAGCAGTCTATTATGATAAATCACCATGAAGTACACCAAATGAGAGACACAGCTCAAACAAAAATCTCCATTTTAAATACACAAAATACACACCACGCACCCATCCGTATATTTACGTAGCATTAAGCTTCCGACACTACTCCTCTGATCATGTATTTTATCCTCAGAGCTAGGATGCAAAAACATTTTATGCCAGGTGCTCTATTTTCCCTTTTTTTAGGAGGTCATTTCAACACATTTTTTTACTCCACCCTGGAGAACTGAAGTCTATGTAGGAAAGTTCTAACAAAATTGGAAACTAAATCAATTGATATAACATGAGCGTGAGCAGTGGGCAACGTTAGCATTTTATCACTTCCCTTATAAAACTTTGAAGATCAAGACGGACAGAGTATACGTACAAGTTGAGAGGGTGATGACAAACTGAACACAATCTTATGCTCAAACAGTGGAAACACACAGGTGGATTTTTCAAAATGCCTCAGTGCCTAGCACATCATTTAATAACATTCTAAGAGCTTAATAAATATTTACTCAGTGAATTTTTTAAAAAATTTATAGGTCAACTGTGATTTTTATTCTATTATAGGACTATCACTATTAGTGTTTTGCAGACCTTTGAATGATCAGGAATTTCTACACAACTCTGAAAATATGTTTGATTTCAATGACAGAAACTTAGATTAGAAATTAACGTGGGAAGAATTTAGCACTTCTATGCTATTTCTAACATTTGACTATCTGATTTTTACTTTACAAACTCCAGTAACAGGAGACTTCATTTACCCTTTACAACCTGAGCCCATCACAAAATTACGTGACAATATCTAATTCTCGCTTTTCTGTACGCTAATCAGCCCTCATTTCCACCAAGAGTAATTCATATTATATGGCTGAATCTCCCTTATACTCTAGTTGTCCTTTTGAACTTAGTGACCATTTGTTAAAATAAAAGCTACTGTGGTCTTCAGCACTGATGAATAATGAAAATTTGCACAGTATTTTATTGAATTCTTTCCTCCAAATTAATTCATTAAGTCTTCACAGTAACACAGTAAAATGGAATTTCATAGGCCTACACCAGAGTGAAACCGAATTTGAAGAGGCTAAGTGACATGCATGTGGTCTCTCAGAAGAACCAGGACTTAAATTCAGCCTTCTGACTCCCAACTGCTTTCAAATACATTTTTGAGCCTGTCCTTTCACCTGCAAGATGGGAGTAGTTATTCTTGTCCTTTAAGCTTCAGAGGTTTCTTATGAATATCAATTGAAATAATTTATGAAGAAAGAATAAAAGGCAAGTTTTTCTAACCAAATCATTCATATGTAGATAATCTTTGGTTTTAAATATTTATGAATGGAATCAGGCCACATTGCAGGTGAGGGGCATGTTATCGTTCTTTACCTCCACAAGGTAAAGCATACGGCAACCCCCAAATCCAAACACAGAACCAGCTCCTATCGAGATATGAAAATGCATTCACCATCCGGAGTCCTGATTTTCAATTAGGAACACATTTTTTTTTTTAGAGAAACAATTTAATTTGTGCCTGCACTGGCCTCTCACGTGGATTACGTTATATTATAAATTAACTGATCTGGAAAACCTGGGACAGGGGCTGGGGAGACAGCTCAGTAGAATAAGCGCTTGCTGGCAAGCACAAGGGCCTGAGTTCAATCTCTGGTTCCGCAAAAAAAAGAAAAAGAAAAGAAAAGAAAACCTGGGACAACTCTAGAAGAAAATGTTCTAGTTTAAAGCATTAAAAAGACTATTCTGAAATACATTCACTTGTAAGCTGAGAAAAGCCCTTTTGTAAATAATAATAATAATAATAATAATAAAATAATTTTAAGGCCTAGTATATGATTTTCTAACATGAGATGTTTAACACATAATGAATTATTATTTTCATTTTCAAAGAGAATAAAGTAGCAATGTACATCTAGATCTAGTTAAAATGAAGTTGATCTTCATTCCAAGTACATCTTACCAAGTACTGCTATAAGAACATTATACGTAAGACTGGGCAAATGTTTTCCACACTGGTGAGTTGGTAAATAGGCTGAAACATATACTAAATTGGTTGTTTCTCAATGAAAATAATTTAATTGAAATTCTGAAAATGTATTGTCAAAAAATATGACATATTAAAACAACTAAGCCAGCCTGCTCCGCCGGCCCCGCCCCCCGGGCGTGCTGAGAGGTGACTGAGTCTGGGCAGGTGGCGACCGCCTGTAATCTCAGCACTTGGGAGGCTGAAAACAGGAGGATCACCATAAGTTCAGTCTGTGTGGTGAGAGCCTGTAGACATTGTACTAAAAATAAAAAATAAATAAAACAACTAAAGAACATAGGAGAATAAACACACATATCTCCATTACTCAGTTTTAGCAATGATCACTTCATGGCTAATCTTATTCCAGCTATATTTTCACGTAACACCCTTGCCACTGAGACTTTTTAAAGAAAATTCTATAAATATTATCCCATACCACCTGTGTATTAGTTGGCCTCCTCTGAATTAATTACCTTTGATTCATTACAAAAAATACAGAAAGGAAGTAACTTACAAAGAGAAAACATTTATTTTGACTCATGGCTCTACAGGCTCCAAAATCAGGCAGTCCCATGGCTCTGGCACCTCTGTAGCATATACGACAGCAGCCATGAAGAGGAGACCAGGGTCCCCTTTGCCGGCAGCCCTCACGGACCTCACCTCTCCTACAAAGTCCAAACTCCAAAAAGCCCAGCCACTCCCAGGAAAGCTACTCTAGGGGCCAAGTTTAACATGTTGACGTTTTGAAAACAGAAATCTGTGAAGTATTAACAACTTTTCAATCTCATCAAATATTTTAATAATTTTTCTCAAGTATTTTAACCATACCTTGTTTAAACTAAGATCCAAATAAAGTCCCCCCATTACACCTGGTTGATAAATCCCTTATGTTTCTTTTAATTTATAGGTTTTCCTTCTCTTTATCATTTTTTTCTCCCTGCATTTTCCTTCCTACATTTCACTGTAGAAATCACATTTTGTTTGTGTTGTAGTGTCCTAGTCTGGATTTTGCTAATAACAACCTTATGATATAAATATTGAAATTTTAAAGTAAATGAAAACCAGTGCTCAATTATACTTGTAACTAGAAACTACCATTTTTAACAACAAAATTTCAAAGTGGCAAAATTAAAAAGTGGTGACCCTGATGCAAAATACGGAAATATTTATTCTGTTAGGGTCATAAATTTGTATAGCTACTTGACATAGCCATGTGGAATTGCCCGATAATTTTGCAGATGCACTCTAGGACCCACCATTCCACTTCATAGCACAGAAGAGAAATTCTCTCATTGTGTCTGTCTGTCTCTGTCTCTCCTTTACTCTCTGTCTCTCCTTTAGTCCCTCCCTCTGTCACACACACACACACACACACACACACACACACACACACACACATTATGTCGAAGACATAAACAACAACTCTCACTGTTGCATTATTGGTAATGCAAAGATTGAAAACTTGTATCTCTACTGAAAAGATGATAGTTAAGTTATAGTACATATTAACACAGTGACATTGTATAGCAATTATAACACTAATGATTAAATTACTGTACGAAAAGTCTTAAGATCTAATTTTTAAAAAGAACTGTAGAAGAACATACACATAGTACAATTTATGTGGCATTAAACATGTAAGTCAATAATATATAACTGTAATATTTATGTTTAGGAAATTACAAGAGCACTGAAGTGCTATTTAGGAACTGTGTACATGATCATCAGCAGTGTATCATCTCTTTAATGAAAGTATACTTGGCCACAGTGAGACCCAAATTCCAGATACCAAGTTCTTCTAGGGAAGGATAAGAGGAAAGACTCATAGAGGAATCTTTATCATGTTAATGCCTTATTTTTAAAGATTATCTCAATCACATGTGTTTGAATTGCATTCAGTGATAAGTTATTAAAAACCAGGAAGCAAGAAGATAGATGTCCACTACACTATCCTGTAACTTTTGTGAATTTAAAACAGTTCATCATGAAAGTTAATTAATTACATTAAACTTATGGTTGAAATTCTTAAAAAGTTAGCCAAAGTACTCTGAAACAATGCCACTTCATGAAGTATGAGATTTAGGAAAACACTCCTACACTGACACAACAGCAATGAAGCAGAACCCTCTGAACAGTGAGCTCTGAATACAGATTTGTGATCACTGTCCTTGCCCCCCCCCCACCCCCCCGCCCCACGAGGACATTAGCCCACAGGAGGTACATCCCGGATACCAGGTTGAGCTGAGCACCCAGCAGTCATTTACAATCAGCAGAACCATCGCAGAAGGCCGTGTAAGACACCAATACGATCCCGTGTGTCATTCCACTACTGTCTTTCTCTAAAGATGACATTAAGTTCTAAGAAATGTCTTAGACATTAAGGACAAATATTCAGCACAGAATCCAAAGTACAATCAGCTATGGCAAGGAGATTAAATGGGGCTGGAGGGCTAAGGGGCTGGGTTGGAATGTCAGACCAGGAGCCTCAGAGTTAAGCCCAATAATGAAGGTGACTAACATATTTCTTTGTAAGAATCAGCTAGTAATTCTTTCTTTTTGCAGACCAGTGATCAGACTTAGGACCTTGTACTTGCCAGACACGTGCTTATGCCGCTGAGCTATCTCCCTCTCCCTTGATCAGTAATTCCTTCAACAATGAAAGTTTCTAGTATTACACAAAAAATGGATTTATAAATAGTCTAGAATCCAGCCTTCAAACATCTTATTTCAAAGTAATATATGTACCATTTATAGATCAGATTTATGAGATTCTTCAGGCAGAAAAGAAAAACATCAAGTGGAAACACACACTGAGGAAGACACAGCTCCCTTTTAGTAACAAATACCAGCAGGCCTTTCTTACTACAGCCCCTTATGGCTAAAGAATTGCTGTCAGCAGTTCACGGCCTCTGGGTTTCCACCTCTGGTCAGCATCATTAGCTCCTGCCCTGTGTTTCGCAAAGCTCATTCCTCCATGAGGCTACCGGGATAGCAGCTTCCTTAGACAAGGAGAGCAGCTACTCCTACGGGGCTGGGGGGCAGTAATGTCAATGCATTACTTATCGTAAGGCAGACTGCTGGGTGAAACGAAGTGCATTCACCCATCCAAAGACCAAATTTAAATCTACTGTTCTGTGTGTGTGTGTGTGTGTGTGTGTGTGTGTATGTGTGTGTGTGTGTGTGCGTGTGTGTGTATGTACATATGTATATATTGAAGCAGGGTTTCACTATGTAGTTCACCACGTTCAGTGAGTTCATTGGGTTCCTCCTGGCCTCAACCTCAGGGTGATCCTCCTGCCTCAGCCTCCTGAGGGCTGAGATCATAGGTGTGGGCCTCCATGTGAGGCTTCACCTGCCTTTTATACTACAAGAATGCTTCGTACTTATCTCAGTATTTAGAAGTAAAGGCCAGCACACTTTGATGAAGGATCAGAAAGCAAATAGTTTACCATCTGTGGGACATCTGAACAACTACGCAACTCCACTGTCGTATGGCAAGTGCAGCAAAGACAGGGTTTATACGGACAGGTGCTTCAGAGAAATCACGAAGGGGAGGGCCTGGAATTTGTCCTGTCTGTGATTTGGCCACCTGATCTAAACAATGAGGCACATCTTGAAAGAGACTTGTACCATACATTTATGTAAATTCTTTTTTCTTTGTACAGCCCATGTCAATTCCTGTCACCAACAAATGTGTACTGGTTACTTATAGATGACAGGTATCTCCCTCGATGAAACCTGTCTATAATTCTAATCCACTGCACTATTTGTTTGAATATACAGAATGCAGAATTTGTGGCTTTTCAAAGACTTTAAGGACTTATTTTAGAAACTGATTAAAACTACAAATACTTGCCAAGAAAGTATACATACACAGATAACTTTTAATCCAGTTTTAGAGTTCAGCTACCCTGAAATTCACAGGAGATGAGGGCAAGATGTCCAAAGACTCCAGGATTTTGTCATCTATTGTCAATTACATTGCATCAATTACTTTATAATATCTCCTCCAAAACCCAGCTTAATAGTCACTATGGGGCAGAAATGTAGAAACAGCTCGGTGTCTCAGGTTCAGTCCCTCCTGAGATTACAGT
Organism: Octodon degus; assembly: GCF_000260255.1. Classification (NCBI taxonomy): domain Eukaryota; kingdom Metazoa; phylum Chordata; class Mammalia; order Rodentia; family Octodontidae; genus Octodon; species Octodon degus. The sequence goes on along the minus strand of NW_004524598.1, from coordinate 15,944,337 downwards.
CAAGACGTGAGCATGGCTGTGGGGCTCTCGCTGAGTGCTGGAGCACTTGCCCACACACGGCAGGCAGGGTTCAGTCCCCAGCCCCAAAAGGGAAGACGTCAGCAGGGCAGAGCCTAACGGCACGCAAAGGCTGAACAGGGGCTGGGAACCTGCTTCGAAGACGGGCACTCACAGCCCACAGGACTGCCAGCAGAGCACCCAGGTCCTCGCCACATGGGCCGTGGCAGCTGGATTCCTAGAGAACAAGCAATCCCAGACTGCCAGTAAGAAGAGTCAGTGTGCCTTTGTGACCTGTTCTCAGAGTTCAGTCACACGGCTTCATTCTGTTTGTCAGAAGCAGTCACCAGGCCCATTTCACACTCAAGACAGAAGAAAACGAAGCTCTGTCTCTTCAAGGGAAGAGTATCAGATAATACGTGAACATATTTTGCAATATCAAATACTTCCAACTAATCCCATGATATCAAGAAAGTAGGGTTATATCTAATCTGCCTGGAATCCCTCACTGGTCCTGGCACCTACACACATATAAGTGAATTCTTGGCACTGACTCATCAATTCTTTGGGCTAGGGACACATTAAGTAGTTTTTCATAGCAACTGTTACAGTTTGTGTCTAATTGTCCCCGCACAGGCTCATGCAATCATGGCATGGACTTCCAGAGTTTCAGGTTAACTCGTGATCCACTGGGATTATGGGTGTGAGTGCTGCAGGGATTATGGATGTGAATACTACTCCCAGCCTGGGATGGATAGCCTGAATGCAACTTAAGGCAATCAGAGTTCTTCTCTGTAGCCATTGTTGCCGCTACTCCTCCCTTTGCTCTCTTGCTCTTTGCTGCTACCATGAACACTTGCTTTCTCCATGTGCCAGCTGAGTGTGGACTGAAACCTCCAGTAACTGTGAGCCAAATAAGCCTTTCCTTCCTTCCTTTTGGATGTCAGGTATTTGACCCAGCAACAAGAGAGAAGACTAACAGAGACAGTAACCCTGTGAATTTGGTAGCAAACAATATTTAGAACAATCTAAAAAGAAACTTGATATTTAACTTTCACACATGAATTACACTATAAAATGAAGAATGGATAACAATTCCTGAGCTATGCTTCCACAGATAAAAAGCATATTCCCATAAAATTTTGACTAAGGATTATCTTACACAGATAAAAAGGGTTAAAGAAAGACATAGCAATCATTAACCAATTAAAATTTGCTTTAAAAATAGGCTGGGAAAAATAAAAAAGAACTGTCTTCCACTAAGGATTTCCTCAATTTCCAACTGTTGGAATTTCCCCTTAAGGTTTTCTTATTGAGGTTCTGTATATCTGCAAATCTGCCAACTATACAGCCTCTGGAGTCAGAGCTGCCAGGCATAATCAATAGGGCTACAGAGAATTTAGATGCACATGTCACATTAACATTTATTAGTGTCACCTGCAAAAGTATAAGCGCATTAGCAATAATTAATATCTTCATGTAAAAATAATCGTATGTCAAAATTTATTGTATTTTCTTTGTTTCAATAGGTTTTGATACAAATATGCAGAGAATTTATATAAATATGTCAACATATCGTAAGGTCCAACACTTATAGATCATGTCTCCAAGGTAAAGAAAGTGGAAGCTGTGGTTAGTCGATATGCGCAAGACATCGGAGCTCCTCAGGGAAAGAAGAATGAAGTTAGGAGAACATGGATTTTCCAGTGGAAGGGTGAGCTAAAACAAATGATACTTGGGAGTGTTTTCTTTCACTTTGAGACGTGGCACTCAGCTAAGCGTGCATATCTGCATAAAACCCCTGGCTGACATTCCTCATAGGCCCACTTATTCCTAGCTACAATTTTATCCCTGGGATCCTTGTGTACTAGACATTTCCATTAGATAGGCTGGTATGAACAGTGAGGCTGTTGGACACATTTAGTATTACCATTCTGGAGCTCACTTTTATTTGAACCACTTACTAAGAACTTTGTAATTTGGTTGTTCTTATTTAATCACTAGGTAACTGCCAGCAGTCTGAATGATACACAAATATCAGACACAGATTAATTCAATTACTTGATTACATGATGTACAACAGCAAGACTGATTGTTTTTATTCACTAATGTGTACCTGACAGTGTTGGTTAGTTGGATGCATGAATGAACAAGTAAGTGCCACATTTTGTCTCCATACCAGGATGAGGCTCATGTGGATAGCAAAATGTATTAAGTGCTTTAAAACACATTACTCTTAACTTTGTAAATAATGCAAGTATAAATTCTCTTATAAATAACCTTTCTTTAGGGCCGGGGAGATAGCTCAGTAGAATAAGCACTTGCCTGTCAAGTGCAAGGGCCTGAGTTCAATCCCTGGTTCTGCCAAAAAAATAATAAATAAATAAATAACCTTTCTTTGATGGATACAAAAATTGCCAATAAGGCTGGATATGGTAGTGCACACACGCAATTCTAACACTAATGAGGCTGATATAAGAATCGCTGTTAAGTTTAAGGCCAGCCTGTACTACACAGTGACTTCAAGTCCAGCCTGAATGACATAGTGAAACTCTATCTCAAAAAAAAAACCATAATAAAATAGAAGTGGCCAATACGAGACCATTCTTCTCAGTCCACTCCCTTCCCAAGTGTGCCAACGTGCCCTTGAGGCACACAGACACCTGCCAACTGACGCAGAAAGTGTCCCTCTGTGAACATATATGCTCCAATCTCCTGCTTAATACTTTTTCAATTCTCGATTAACATGAAGGAAATACTTTTTCCAGTATTCACTCTGATCCACTGATATGTGTGATGGCATGCAATTCCTCAAACGTGTACTCTTTGGACCTTGGGTTCTTATCAAAAATGGCCCCACAGTCATATAAAATTCATAGAATTATATAGTATTATGTTCCTCTCAACGGTTCATATTGATATTTAAGTATTATGGTACTGAGCAGTAAAAATGTCCATGTATACTTTCACTGAGCCCTCAGATTCACAATATACATATAAACATGATTAATAGGCACCCATTATACATTAACATTTTAAAGACAATTTCAGTTGCCACTGACAGTGGCACCCCCCCAATCATTTACATCCTGCAATTTCCCATCTTTGCACCTTTGCTCAAGTTGTCTCCTTTTCAATCTTCTACTCCCAATTATCTTTTTATCACTCGTTCTCATCAGGTAAAGTTCTATTTTCTCCCAGAAGCTTTCCTAGTTAGAATTAATCAGAAAGCCCCTTGGTTATGTGTATCACAGGACACAGCACATTTTCTTATCATTTTTATGTAACTTGTTACTTTTCAAGATAAATTATTAGACACTGGAAATACAAGTTCTGGCTTACATTTTTGTCTTTCATATCTCTACCCCAAAAGCTGCACACATTGGACATCTAAGTAAATTAACAAATCTGAGACTAAGCAATGCATTAAACACTCACAGCAAGAGGACATTAAGCCTTCAGTTTGTAAGACAAACTAAACACAACAGAGTTGAGATAACATTTATGCATATCACAAGTTTGTAACTGCCAAATGTTAAGTGTATCTATCCCTAAACATGAGGAAATTAGGTCCCAGAGAGAAGGAGATAGCTTGGCCGGGCTGGCTGCAGTCAACCGAAAGTCTGGGACTGTATTCAGTCAACCGAAAGTCTGAGACTGTATTCTATGTCTATCTCCAGTCTCCTGCTCTTCATGCTGCAAGATGCCAAATGCCTTTCAACAATTTATAAGTGCCTCAACTGTTTCATGATATCTCAAAATCCAAAGTCCTACCAATCCTCCCCAACTCAAAATAGGGGAATGTTCTGCAATTCTTCTTACCTCAAAGTATTTACATCTCTACACAAGACAAGATTACTACATTTAATACATTTGAACAACACACAAAGCCCTATGGCAATCTTCACGATGAGAACTCTACAACGGTATAGGGAAGTGATGGCAAACCTTTTAGAAATGCGTGCCCAGGCTGCAAATCAAAACCTACTTATTTAATGCCAAGTGCCAATCCTGCAATTAGACCAAAATACTGAGGTTTTAGTTTAGAAAAACAACTCCTACATTAACATGTTTTGCTTTAAAAGAAGAACATGTGTGCCATAGATTTGCCACCACTGTTCTAGCTCTTCCTATTCTTCTGGAATAGACCTTTGTATTACATATACAGTAAATGAATAATCTGTATATATTTATAAGCATCTGAAGAACTGTTTGGTTAAAAATTTGTTTAAGGCATTTCTGAGAAATTGCCTTACCCTAAAGTTCTGTTTAGTGGCAGTAGTTTTTAAACACAAACCAAATGACCTCCTCAAAGAGGTTAAAGGTGGCTGGTAAACTGAGATGGGTCTGTAGATGATACAGTCTCTAAGAAAAGACTGGAAAGAAAGTGAGGAACCTGGCTCAGTAATTAATTGAAATTCAGTCAAAGAGGCCCAAAGGAGCAAATCAAACAATACCTCAACACAAAGTTTACCCCCAAAAAATAAAATAAAAAATCTGCTACATCAAATATGGAAAAGAAAGAGAACAAAGCCGCTCCACAAAGAGGCAACCTGGCTTGAAGCTGTTTGTGAGTCCATGACAATGTGGCGATAAACTAAGTTGGGCTTTAGGGCAAATTAAGGCTGTCAATTACAACTAAGGAGTGGACAGTTGACACTCTAATTAGGTTCACAAGCAGTAGTCAAGTTAGGTTTCCTCAGCCAGCTAGAAAAGAATGAGAACATGTCAGATTCTTAATGGTCTAAAGCCAGAGTCCAAAAGCTGTCCTTAGCTAATCTACCCCAGCCACTATTTCTGCTTTTCAGGCAGTGCTGTCAGATTGGAGTCTATAAATACTGATACTAAACAACATGTGCCCTATAGAACCTCGCGCTTTGAACACTGACCTATTCTTGAATCCTAGTCTACTATAGCTTAGCTGTGGCTTAGTGTGCAAGTAGCAAATTCTATATAGCACTATCCTCAGAAATGTCATGCAATTTCAATGATATGTGTTAAAAAGCTTAGCACAAGTCTGATGCACAATAAAAGCTCACCACATGGAAGTTATTATATCATTAGAACTATAATACAAATCCTTGAATATTTTAAAGGGAAAGGAACTATAGCAAGCTTTTAAAAAGATTGCATAGACCTAAGGAAAACACAAAAATTCTACTCCCTAAAAAACAAAACAAAAAAAAAAAAACAAAAAAAAAAAAAAAAGATGTGAAATGGTAGTCTATGGTGTGTATGTGAATCCAGAGACACTTCTATTCAGAAAACTCCATTATGCCTGGGTCACTTAAGAATTCACTGGAATAACCTAGCTTATAAACCATCAGCTATGCTTCCCAGTCTGTCCCTTTTGGCTTTCAAAGCGAACTCTGTGACAAAATTAGCAAGGGTAAGTTAGTGTACCAGTAATGGTATCATTACCTTATGTGGCAAAAAAGAGGAAAATGATAGGAAACACAACATGATAGGATATAAGAATGAAACACACAAAAACCGAGTCTAAAATAAGTCTCTATGCATTTGTTTTTATACAACTGTTTATCAGCCATGAGCCATCAAAGAAAATTTTTATAGCTTTCCTAATGAAGACCTACCAATAAGAATACCTACAACCTGAAAGAGTAAATAAAATCTAAAAGGTACAAGAGAAACTCTAAGAGAAAGAAACTGCTCAAAGGGAAGAAATAACTGGGATGAGGGAAATAAGAAAAGATAGTAAGAAAGAAGGGAAAATACATATGTGCATATAACAGGATATCTGGGACAACTGGACTACTGATTTCTACTGATCTATTGAAAGGAACAGTCAATGCTTTTTTAAATTCTCTCCCTCTCTTATTTTTTAAATAATTTTTCATGATTACATCTGGTAATCTGAGCAATTAATTTGAAGATAATACTTTGCAATATAGCCATTGATGAATTCCTATCATCCTTTTTAGTGAAATTCTGTAGTTTCTAATGCCTTTATTTTTATTCTTCTTCAAAATTTGAAAAAAAAAGTACTTATAACCAAAAACACCAATTTCCTTATCAATCCCTTTCTTATATAAATACAAGCAGTGATCAATATATATATAAAACACCTTGTATTCTAACCCAAGGAGTTAACTCCTTGGGTTAGAGTACAAGGTCTTTTCCATATATATATAGTGAATATTCAAATAAAATTTATCATAAAAGAGACACATTTCCATTAATCCCCTCAAAACACTTCCTCTCAATTTTAATATATTCTTCCCATTGTTCTTGCCAATGTCTGAAGAAGAGCTGGGAAGTCCTCTTCTGACAGTGTCTCTATGAGGTATCATCAAAAGCACAGCGAATGCTGCTGCCGAGCACCATCCAGCAGAACTGCAGGCTGGGAGAGAACATTCCCATGGGGTCTCACCCACCTTATTCACTAGCCAACCATGTGGCTCTGGGCTCTTCCCAAAAGAAGAGAAACATGAATCAATGCAGGTCTGAGGCAACTACAACAGCAGGGGTAATATCCTGAGGGAGATTAATAGCAATGTATACATTATTCTAAATTGTTTTTAAAAATTTAGACATTCACTATAGTTTTCAGTCACACCTATTACAAAATAAATATACATACTGCTTGAATACAGCCTTAAAAGTAGCTACATACTCTTACCAAACGCTGAGCTATGTACAACCTTCACCGCTAAACACGTGTGAGAAGTTGCAGAATTCCATTCTGACTGGATATGTCAGAGTACACGACAGACAAAGGAGAAAGCAAGGCCTGGGGAGGGGGTTAAACTGGAGCCAGACTGTAGAAGACCTTGTATTCTAACCCAAGGAGATGAAATCCTGGGCAGACAAAAACCACATAGGGCTATGGCTGGGATGACCCAGCTGGCCGTGGGATGCAGCTGGGACCAGAGAAATGAAACAGCACAAGAGGTGTAAATAAGTACCACGTGAAGAGAGACACACACCCGTACCAAATCAAGCAATGATGAAGAGAAAATAGCAGATACGAGGGAGACTGTGAGACAGAATGGACATGACTTCATAACCGGCTGGAGGCAGGGAGGCGAGAAGCCAAGGCCAGTCTCAGTTTTGGAGTCCAGGTGACCAGGGTGGACTACCCAGCAGAGACAATATGATCTCACACGAAGGGTGGGATCGGAAACGCGGACTGGAAAGTTTTACTCAAGGGAAATCAGAACTTCTGCGAACAAATGAGCTTAGCAAGGGACAGAAAGAAGGCAGGGAATACATTCCATTAGCAGGCTATGGGAAGTAAAAGTGGCCTCAAAAGGGAAGAGGTCAAAAGAAAACAGAAAGGGAAGTGGTCAGGAACAGAAAGAAAACAGGGGAAGGCCAGCTTAGACCCTTCCACGCAGAAAGGGTGAGTAATGCTGCACACTGAAGACTGAGCAAAAGCCCTTGGTTACACTTACAGGTGTTCACTTGAGATCTTTAAGCCAGCAGTTTCACTAAGTGACCAGAATAAACATATGTAGACATGCTAGAATGACCTCCTTAAACATGACCAAAAGGCAGAAGGCTCCAGTTCCTATAGTAATTTTCATTGGGTCAAGCTGTAAACTTTCTATATGTTGAAGGAGATAAAACTTTACCAGTGAGTTAGAAGGTAAACAACATATCGTATTCACAACCAGATAAAAGATTAACATTCATAATCTGTAAAATTCCTAACATCACTGATAGTCTCTCCCCCTCCCTCCTTCCTTCCCTCTCCTTCTCCCTTCCCTCTCCCTCTCCCTCTCTCTCTCTGACACCAGCCTAAGCAGACAAAGAAATATGAACAGGCTGTTCATAGAAGGATCTCAAATGTCTAATGAACATAATAAAAAATGCAACTACACAAGTAATCAAAGAGACAACCCTTTCAAATAAGTGATAATTTTATCGGATTAGCCCAAATTAGTAAACTTGATAATATCAAGTATTGGAACAGGTATGAGGAGGAAGATAATAGTGTCATCTAAAGTAGCCACTAGGACAGCACTGGACAGCACCTACTAAAGTTTAAAATCTAAGGAGCATTCTTATTCTTTGATGAAAAGAACCAGTGCTCTGTGGCTGACGCTAGGCTCCGGAGCACACTGGATGATCGAGAAGTCAGGGACTCCTCTCAAACTAAGTGTGGGGACACGCTGAAGCGATGTGGGGCTGCATAAAACAGCTCCCAGTGGCCAAAGCTGGACAAATCTAAGCAATAAAAGAAATAAATGCAAGTAAAATAGGAATAGATTACACAAATAAATATAAAAGAAACCTTCCAATATTTCATCGGCTGAAAACTCAGTGAAGCTGGAGTAAAGCCATGGGATTAGTTACTAGCAACGCACTAACAGTGGCGCCTTCGTGTTGACAAGGTGCCATCGTACGGTATAGTGACGACGTAGGGAAACTGAAACAAGGTGGCATGATCTGTACTACCTCTGCAACTTCGCGGGGAATCTAAAACTACTTCAAAATAAAAGGGATATTTTTAAACATAGGTGAAGAATAGCAACTCTATTTTTTGCACAAGTGCACAAGACGGTAAACACAAGGGCTTTTACTCATAGTTGTTAGTATCAGAGAGCGGTTTAAAACAATGGTAATAGGCTGGGCATGGGGTAGGCCACACCTGCATTCTCAGTTACTGGGAAGGCAGAGGCAGGAGGATCACAAGTTATAGGCCAGCCTGGACAACTGAGCCAGAAAAATGCTACCTCAAAATTTAAAGAGGGCCTGAGACTATTGCTGAGCGGTAAAGCACTTGCCTAGCATGTGCCAGTCCCTGGGTTCAAACTCCAGTATTATTAAAAAAATAATTTTAATAGAATGTCTAACTCATGAAATATTTACATATGGAAAATCATACAGTATAAAAATGACATAATATTGCATGAAAAATTAAGCTCTAAAAAATAATAGTATACATATTATCTATGTTAAAAGAAAAAAATATTTCTATGTTTACTTCTGAGGCATATGTAAATTATATGTTTATGTTTAAAGGTCTGGAGAAATCGACAGCAACCTAGTTATTAGTGAAAAAGTACAAGAGACTGGAATTAGAGATGGTAGAAAGAAAACATGACCTTGATCCTAGGACTTTAATGTTTCACACGCAGCGTATCTTTATCCTTTCCTTGGGGCGTCAGGAATGATTCATTTCTTTTTCAAGTTGGGGAATGACTTCTTCTCTGACATGAGAAGAAAATGGCAGCAGTACAGCTCCCACACTGCTGCGGCGCACGGCGACAGAGCGTGTCCTTGGGAAGCCACAGGCTCAGTGGAGGGCGGAGGAGCCGCCACACTTAACAATGGGAATGCTAATAACACAATGCTCCATTTCTAGTCTTCAACAGAAGTGAACGTACCCAGAGGATTCCTGCATTCATCTGGATTTTTTTAAAAAATCCTGAAGTAATACTGAAAGCAACTGCCTTCTTCGCTCTACTTCAGTTGACCTTAGGATCCGAAGTTCATTTTCAACCCCCAAGTCTAGGCTAACAGCAGAAACATTTCAATTGCTTTACATGACAAATGCTGATAGCACATCTTTGTCTTTATACTCATCATCCCATTTGAGGCCAATACATTTCCCTACAAAATGGAATATAAATATTATTATATGGAAAACGCTGAAGAAAATTTAACTTGAACTACACATCTGAACAGCTGCGTTAAGGACCCCATTAAGGACTTGAGTTTTCCTTCATATATTTGAAAAAGAGAATTTCCCATCAATACCCTTTGCTATTTTAAAAAATAACACTTGAACATCTTCAAATATAATTAAAAGCTTTCTTCTCTGTGACAGCTAAGTTTCAGGCAGTGAGAAGAAGTCCCTTTCCAATTTAATAGTCATTAAAGTAGGACACAAAGTTTCTGCAGTCTGTCCTTGAATAACACAAGAGTAACACAATATTCTTTGCAGGACAACAAAACTTTAACCTTGACAAGCCCACCATCTCCTTTCTTTGGGTCTGCACTCAGTGATGATAAGCTGACAAAAGCCACACCATAAGAATGATTAACGTCACTGTACACCGTGGTCACAAAGCCCAGCTGGGCAGTGAGCAATGCCTACCGGGCGCACACATCCTCGGGCATCTTATCACCTCCTGTCCACAGGATCTATAAAACTGTCCCCACTCCCCTCAGACTTCTAGCTGTCCACTAGGCCCACCGCTGTCCTCCTAGGCCTCATCCCTTTTGTTTCTTTATTACAGACCAAGTAGAATCCACTAGAGGAAAGTTTGGCTTTTTCATCTTCCCAAAACCTCTTATGGAACCCTCTTCCATATTAATTCTGATATTCACTTTTGTTACAAAAGGGAAGTGATCGCTGTTGCTGAGGCTGGCTGCTCCAGAAGGGTTTGCAACACCAGGCGGCCTGGAACTTCACCTCTTCATCTTATGTATCACTGCCCTCCCTTCAGCAGAAGTCTCCCTGCTGGCGTTTCTGAGCCCTGAAGGTGGTCTGACTGCACTGCCTACCTGAAGCCAGCTCCTGTCCACCTCCTATCTCTGCTGGCCTTCAGACAGTCTTCTTAAATAGGTGTCTGCATGGCTCTGTCCCGTTCCTTCTTGCGCTGCTCATTGTTCCCACCCAGCTCCCAGCCCAGGCATAGACAGTGCCCTGCTAATGCCAACAAGGACATCACAGTTCAAATCTAACGCACTTCACACTGGGCATCTAACCTGAACACGTCCTGCGTGTGTAAGCCTTTTCTCCCCTGAGCTTATATGCCGCAATACTCTGCTGCCTCCCGCGACCCCTCTGTTCATTCTTCTGTTGCCTCCCCAGACCCACTGTACTTCTCTGGCCCCTAGTGTTCACCTGAACGCTAGGTTTACATTTTAACTTTCTATTTGCTCTTTGTTCTTGAATAACTTGACTGTGTCTCAGTATCAACATAAATAAAAACTGAAGTTCATGATCTACCAAGTTTTGATTTTCTTGCCATATTATCTATCCTAGTAAGGAGTGGCTCCTTCCCAAAATCCCATCAATCACCAAGTAACTGCCACTTTACTAGGTATTACTCTCATCCATCTCAGCTACCATCACCCAGGTCCAAACTATCATCACTCTCTTGGGCTATTGCAGCACTTGCCTATCTGATCTACCGGTATCTGCCAGAATAATTCTTCTCTCTAGACAGAATGTTCACTAGTTTCTTATTGTCTTAGGATAAAAAAAAAGCCAAAATCACTCCAAGCGTCCCTGAGGGCTGCTCCCTACCTTACCCTTGCTTCTTGCTTTCTCCATTAGAACCACCTTGGCCTTCTGCCCTCACTGTACTGAAGCAGGTCTCTAATATGCCTTAGCTTCTCTTCATCCAGTTAACTCCTTCTTGTCCTGCAGCAAGCAGGGAAGCGCACCTCTCCATGGAACCTTACCCTAGTAGTTGCTCTCCCTATGATCCGCTCTCTAGCACCACGTATCTGTTATAAAACTAATCAGGTTGAAAATTATGGAGTTATTTGTCTTCCCAAGCTGACTGTAATAAAGTTCACTGCATCTACAAAAGCTTGACAGGATGAATTCTCTGGCTCTAGCTTCTTTCCCATCCATTCGCCTCCCCCAATCTTTGCAAAGTTTGCAAGATGCTAGGACAATATCTTTTTACAGCGATCAAGAAGGTAATAAAAAGTGAGCCAACAATAAAGAACTGGAAAAGCAAGGAAGGGAAAGCTTGAAACCATTCCACCCAAGGATACTGGCTGTGAAAAAGGGGACCTAAGAGAAGCTGTAACATCATCTGAATATTTGAAGAGTGATTGTATTTAAGAATCAGCAGATTAGCTTTAGGTAGCTCTGGATGAAGAGGTTTTGGGAGGTAAATTTCAGCCTGACAAAAAAAGATCACCCCAACGATGAGAAGCTCAATGTGGATATTTTTATTAAATTGTAGCTTTCCTGTGATGTGGCCGATTCGATCATAATCTGGTAAAGTGTGTATCGTACAGAACAGTGGTTCTCAATAGAATTTTCCACTGTGGAACGCGCCCCCCCCCCCATGCTTCTTTAACAACACGTTCGGAGGACAGCCTATAGTGTGACAGATACATGGTAACACCTCTATGGAGTGGTGACTGCTCCTCAATTCCGCACCCCCTCCGTGAGCCAGGGGTAGCCTACTGCAGGCCTTGCACCTGATCATGCGCACCCGTACTCTGCCCAGCACTCTTCAGCTTTTATAAGAGCGGGAAAGAAGTGGGAGAGAATACATCCCACCTTTGTGCAATTTAATGCAGCTACTAAATATGGCTGGCCATGAAAATCAGTTGCTGTAGTATGAACGTCTGTGTCCGACCTAAAGTTCAAGTTGAAACTTACTCTTCAATGCAGGTATATTAACATACGGGGCCTACAGTACGTGGACCCTGAGAACGCCGGCCTCATGCTGGAGCTGGTGTCTTACAAAGGTCCGGCCTCTGCTCCACCACGTGAGGTCATGGCACTCACTGTAATGCACGGTGCTTCAAAAGCAGAGAATGGCAACAGAGCCTGAGCCCTCACCAGCCCTCACTGAACCTGCTGGCACCTTGGTCTGTGTGTTCCACTCACTGACACTGAGAAGTAAATTACCCAGCCTCAGGTGTTATGGTAGCACCGAGACGCAGGCATTACATAAGTTCTGGCCTTTTTAAAGATGTGTGTGTGTGTGTGTGTGTGTGTACACATGCGCATGCACATGTGTGTATCATGCTTTCTTAACTTCACTATGAAATTCCTTTGTGGCAGAAATCTTTGTTCTAGTCTGGAGTCAGTTACAATACCATGTACAGAAGGCAACAGTACAAAAGAAAAAAAAATGCGAAAGGTTAAGATAATTTCTTCAGGTCAGACTCAAATGCCTCACATGTGGTTAGAAAACATTTTTAAGAGCCCAGAAACAACTCCATGGTGCACATTACCTGCCCCGACCCGTCCCAGCTGCTTCCTCCTCTCTCTCTCGCACGTCACGTCTGAACTTGGCTCACATTCTCTTCTTAGAAGAAGGAAGCCAGATCATCCTCCAGAAGCAGTCCCAAGAGATAAGCTCCTCTTCATGGGAACTGTGGAGTCAGTTGCTAGAGGAAGCGCTTGCATTTATTATACATCAGTCTTCCTTCCTGTCTCCTTTTTAATGATTACAAATGGATTCACGGCTAGTGCAGGGTTCCAAAGAAAGTAAGTTTCCAAGCAGGTCACTGCACTTACACAGCCCACAGGGAGAATTTTTACAAATACAAATGAAAAAGTGGGCCTTGACCTTGCAGAAGAATGACGAATGGTTCCTAGATGAACATGTTTTGTTGACAGTTTCGTACATGTGGACCAACATGTAAGCAATCGCTAAGAAACGCTTTATATTTCTCCAATAGATACTATTTTCCTATAGTTTTTAGACTAACTTTCATCCAATGAATTCCTGCTCTAAGAAGCTAACTCTCTGAACTTGTGTTAAAAAAAAATCAACACTTACACTTTAAATTCAGATATATAATGTCTTATATGAACATACTATAAATCAGATGTTTCTACTACTGATGTTACATATTAAAATATATAAATATGAACTAAACATAGCATAATACGCTACATATATAGGGGGATTACAAGGGCACTGACACTTAAAACAATCAGGGGAAATTTTTTTGAGGACAATATATATTTACAGTTAATTTTCAGACCTAAAATTTTGTAGAACTCTAATTCTGCTTCTATCTGCAACACGTTGACTGTTCTGAATTACTTCTCCTTTTCATCCTCAGCTTCCTCATCTGGTCAATATGAAACTTAGACACATTCGTGTCCACAGTTCAGGTCTGCACTGCCCGGCACGGTCTCTCTGTGACTTCTGCGTACGAAGCACAAGAAACACTTCTTGGAGATGATTTAATGAAGCGCTCTTTAGGGCTTGACAACAACACGAATGATTCAGTCACTCTCACACTGATTCACATATTCTACTGTCATATTCAGAGATTAATCAAGTAAATTAACACTATGTATGATAGCAGGTTACACAATTATTTACACAATACATTTCTAGATATTCTACTGAATATAAAATTATAATAAATGAGCAGTTTGTTTTATTTTTATCAACCAATTTTAGACAAATGACCAATAAGCATATTAAAGATGCTCAGTATCACTGTCAGAGAAATACTGTACAAATGCAATGCACAATAGGGTATGCTCTCACACATATTAGGATGTCTACTACGAAAAAGAAACACAGAAATAACAAGTACTAGCAAGAATACACAGAAATTCGAATGCTCTTCACTGTTGATAGTTTGTAAAGTGTTATAACTGCAATGGAAAGCATTACAGAAGTTTCTCAAAAAATTAAAAGTAGAACTACCATGTTATCCAGCTATTTGTTTCTGGTTATAAAACTAAAAGAATTATTTCTCTTACAGAAAAAACAGAGAAGGATAACAATAAACACTTATAAACTATTTTGCCAAGTATTCCAAAAAAAGATAATATGTGAAGTTATAGAGCTTTTGGCTCATAACATAATAGAATTTTTCTTAATGGTTGATCTAAAAATAATTTCAAGAAAATTGTCAGCTATGCCACACAGAAATAGTCTTGTTCATGAGACAGTCCAGAGCAGGGTTGCAGTTTGGGTGCTACTGGCATTTGAGGCCAGAGCACTCTTTTGTTGGCTAGGGAGGGCTCTCCTAGGCATTACAGGATGGTGGGGAATTCCTATTTATTAGGTCAGAATGGTGCTCCAGGTTGGTAACCAAAAATGTCTTCAGATATCCCCAGATGTACTCTGTGGCACAAAATCACTCCCAGTGTAGAGAATTTGAGGCCACAGATGAAGTGACAAATTGGCATACACTATGGAAGTTTAGAGTCCAAAGCTAAAAAGGTTAATACACAGGATCTAAATGCTGATGCAGAAAAAACACAGACATAAGGTAAAATATACTACTAATACAAAATGTGAAATAGGAAAAAAAAACAACTATTAGTGCTCATCAACATGTGAACCTGGCTAGAGCGAGGAGAAAAGGGACAAAAAGCAACACACTTCAAAGTGTTGAGAATGATTGCTAGAAAGAAAGAACATTCTAAAATTATATGCCACTTTTCTGTGAGTGTTCAAGGAAAGAAAACCATGGTTATATTTGCTATTTTCCTCTTTTAGACTACCATCTGGCAATCCACACTTCCACTAGAAAAGAATTCTAGCCAACTGGACTAAAAATAGTTAATGCACCACCTCATGTGTCAAAAATATGCCAGAGTCTAGAGTTTGCTCAGTCATGCCCCCAAAAAGGAAGACACTAATGTCCTTAAAGGACAAAATCAAGTAATTCACAGCATGTTTACCCAACTGCAAAAGGCCTTTCCTCCGTTGGGGGACAGATAGCCAAAATTAGCAGAAGGAAAAGTACAACAGAAGTACTTTTTACACAATAGGTAAGTTAATCAAATTTGCTTATTAGGTATCAACTAACCTGGACTTCAAAGGGGTAGGAAAGACTGTTACTCAGATATAGCAGCACATGACTGACCATAATTGTTATATTTCCAGTCTCAAGGGAATTTTTTTAATTACGAATAAAATAATGGGGTAAATAGATCAAATTCTTATAATAAGAAAGGAAGTATAGCATGAAGATTTTACATATATAACAAATACAAGGCTTATCATTGGAATTTAATTTACAACAGCATTGAGTTGCCAAAAGACAGATGGGCACATCTAGCCCAGCATGTCCTATGAGTGATCTTTCACTAATCCAGGAAGACAGACTACAGACTACAAGCCTACAGGCGGCAATAGAAGAAATGCTATTATTGTATATGAAGATCACAGGAACATCTTGCCCCATTGCATACATACAAACCATAAGTTTTAAGTCCTGTACAAAGATTCGTCAGGGAGCACAAGGAAGACACAGCCCTGGCTGGCATGGAGTTCCCGTCTCAGGGCAGGAGTTCTAGTCAATCGTCAGGTACTTGCATAGAACGACGTTGTGAAGAAGAGGTACTGAGCTCAGCTCTTTTTTTGAAAACAAAAAGCTGACATGTATATAAAACAGGTTAAAAGAGAAAATAGAAGACTTTAGGTGTAATTATTATTCTGACAGATATTGTATCATTAAGAACAAATATGACAAAATTTTGAGTGAACATTCACCGTTAGATACTCTGAAATTTTAGAAAACCAAAGATGAAAAGAAAATCTTGAAGACTTTTAAAGAGAATAAGAACAAGACACTTCCAGACTTTCAGGGATTAACTATAACCCAGGATTAAAAGAACTATTGAAAATTTTATCAAATTAAAAAAATGGAAACAATATTAAATGGAAAATTTGCAGGAAATGTATAATATTATCATAAGTATTTTAAAAACATCATACATCACACATTATTATGGAACTATCTAAACAAAAATACTTAAAAGCATTTGTGGTCACGGACATGCGAGAGTAAGAGAGAAACATGGGTCAGATCACTGGCTTGACTCTAAAGAGGAGCAGCAATCAGCAACCCCAGAACCACTGATGGTCCCAGCCTTTGGTAAGAGGGGACAAGAAGAGACAAGCGAACCTCTTTCTTGTTCTAGTGAAGAGGACGGATATGAGCTAAGTCTAAATAATGATAGCAAAAGGAATTACTTTTAACTACACATATATTTTTGAGATTAAATATAAAAATAATTTTGGAAGAGATACCTTTTACTTCCAATCCACTAGAGGAAAGATATAACACAGAAGGCAACTAATCTAAAAGATAGCAGACAAAAAGATAAATAAATAAATAAAATAAAATAAAAGATAGCAGGCGAAGCTGGGTATGGTGGAGACACCTATAATGTTACCATTCTGGGAGGGTGATGAAGGAAGATCACAAGTTTGAGCCCAGCCTGGGCACCTTAGCAACTAGGCAAGATTCCATTTCAAAATTTTAAAAATAAATGAATAAATAGGTCTGGATTCAATCCCCCATACTGAAGGGTGGTGGTGGTAGGGCGATATTCAACAGTATCGATAGTCATAAAAAATACTACTTAAAGAATTCATTATTAAAATAAGGAGATTCACATGTTGCAGTTTTAAAATATCCAACTACAGCAGTTTACAAGGTGCATGTTGGTAAGATATTATATCTAAGATAAAAAGACACAAAAGTAAACAAAGCAGTATTTACAAAAGGCAAATTAGAAATATAAGAAACAACACCATGGGGACCAGGGAGAGAGCTCAGTGGCATAAGCGCCTGCCTGGCAAGCGCAAGGTCCTGAGTTCAATCCCCGGTACTGGAAAAAACCGAAAAAGAATCAATAAAAAAGGAGTAAAATCTATTGACAAAATATGCAACTATAACACAGCTTCAAAATAGAAAACAGAGGGGCTGGAAAGATAGCTCTGTAGAATAAGTGCTTGCCTGGCAAGCGCAGGTCCTCAGTTCAATCCCCAGTACTGCAACAAAAAAAAAAAA
>NW_004524598.1:15924375-15926792 GCF_000260255.1 Octodon degus | reverse complement strand
GGCCGGCCAGATAACTCAACAGATTAAAGCACCTACTTAGGCAGATGCAGGGGCCAGGGGTTCCATTCCCGGCCTGCCAGTCCCGCCTCACCCCTGGGGTTCCCTGAGAGGGTGATTGAGACTGGACGTGGTGGTACGTGCCTGTAATCCCAGCACTTGGGAGGCTGAAAACAGAAAGGATCACTACAAGTCTGATCTGTGTAGTGAGACTGCAGACCCTGCACTAAATACATATATAAAAAAAGAAAATGACTTTCATAATTATTGTGTGATTAGACCTTCTCAAACCTCTAAATTTCAAATAGGTAGAAAAGATGAGCATAAAAGATTTTAATAAGCTTGCCTGTATGAATCAAAATATATAAAGGAGCATGAACACACAACTCCAACATAACAAAATCAATAAACAGCTCAAAAGCTGACTTACTTCCCCCCAAAATCTCAAAAACATAAAATACATAAACACATCCTAGCTGGGCGTGGCAGTGCACATCTGTAATTCCAGCACTCAGGAGGCTGAGGCAGGAAGACTGCTGTGAGTTTGAAACCAGCCTGCACTACATAGTGAGTTCAAAACTATGCTGAACTCTATAGAGATCCTTCCTCCAAAACAGACAGACCATATTCTCTGATCATCCCTTCCTAAAATATAAGGAGGGTGGATTAAACCTGTTTTGTTCTTTTTATTAGTTTAGCATCAGATAAGCAAAAATGTGTTTGGTAGTCTGAGAGAGAGTACAGAGAAAGAGGCATGTAAGGAAACTTCTGGTCAGAGTACAAATCTGTGACGCCCTGATAGAAAACATTTGAGATTTACTAAAATTTTAGACTGGGCATGGTGGCACATGCCTGTAATCCCAGCTCTTGGGAGGCTGTGAACAGGTGGATCATTATGAGTCAAATCTAGTAGTAAGACCCTGAACACCCAGTAGACCTTTCCCTAAAATACAAAAAAAAAAAAAAAAATTAAATGTGTGTATCTTTTGATTCCATAGTTGTAGAAATCCCTCTTGTTAAAAGGAAAACTTGGGCTGGCAGATGGCTCAGGGCCGGGGAGATGGCTCAGTAGAATAAGCGCTTCCCTGGCAAGCGCAAGGG
Source organism: Octodon degus (assembly GCF_000260255.1). Lineage (NCBI taxonomy): Eukaryota > Metazoa > Chordata > Mammalia > Rodentia > Octodontidae > Octodon > Octodon degus. Next base: position 15,925,694 of record NW_004524598.1, on the reverse strand, counting down.
CCTGAGTTCAATCCCCAGTCCCCCCCCCCAAAAAAAAAAAAAAAAGAAAAAAACTTACACATGCAATAGTATCTAGTTCAGCATGAATTATAAAGCAAAAAGCAATAACCCATGTTCCACCAATCAAAAAATAGTTGAATTATTACAATCTATCCATGTCATAAACTGTCAAGCACTGATGTGGAAAAAATCACCAAGACAAAGCATTTTATTTTTTAAGTGTAAATGACATGTGAATTATTCGAATTAAGATGTTAAAAGAATAGAAAAAGGAATGGAGGAATATTCAGCACAATTTGTACTGACAGAGATGGACATGATAAAGAACTTTCATATTTAGCTTATATATGTTTGTAAGTATTAGACAGGGCTCCCAGGATTTCTACTTAAATGGCAGCTTCTCTGAGGAACCATCTCTGACTTCCCAACCTAAAATGACAACCTCGTTCACCCACCCCTTGACTACCCCATTACCTTTCCTCTCTTCATTTTCACCACAGTAATCCACCACCCGGAGCTCAGTGTCCTTACTTTAAAACAGGGTGACAACAGTACCTTGCCCATTGGGTTGTTGTTAGCCTTAAGTAAGCGAGAAGCTCGGATGAGCTAGATGAATACAGGACATGTAGAGCAGAGCAACATAAATTTTTAATTGCTTTGGTTGCTTTCATTGACTGTCTGTTTCCCCTGTTCAGATGATAACCGCAGAGCTATGATTGTCCTCTACTGTTATCCTCAGTGCCGGGGAAGTGCTCATCACCAGAACTTGTAGTTGTTAGTCTGATTTAGTTCTGCGCCACACCTCTTGACAGCTGAGATTACACACAAAGACCAATTACTTTTAAAGTCAAAGCACACTGTCCCCATGCTAGTCATGCGTAATAATTCAGTGTGCTTTAAAATCACATTGGGCGGTAGGGCCCCTGGAAACTTCAAGCAGGGCAGCGGCACAGTCCCACTTAATGCATTAATGTATTATCCATGGCAGCAGGGCAGCAGCAGCTAACATACAGTGTGTGATAAGAAAACACGAGGGGCTGGGGATGAGCTCGGGGCGCAGCACCTGCCTGGCTAGAGTGAGGGCCTGAGCTAGCTCAATTCCCGGTACCCACCCATGTCCCCCAAAACAAAAACAAGAGTACAACTTACTTTTCATTCCTACTTCTGATGCATGGCTGGTAAAGGACTTTGACAGCATTCCGGGCAGAACTGGAGCTTGATTTCAATGTGTCTTCGAATAAAGGGAACTTTTTGATATGCTTGGAACTTCTCAAAGAGTCAACCACCAAACTGTCTAAATTTAAAAGCCAAAGCTAAGG
>NW_004524598.1:15913574-15924275 GCF_000260255.1 Octodon degus | reverse complement strand
TATAACCATATCTATATTTTGTATAACCATTCCAAAAATACTATAAAACATACTAGAAAAAAATGGAGATTCACTTATCTAATTTGTAGGCAAGGTAGGTTTTATGAAGCAATTCACAACATTAAAAAAGGTAACAAGGAAAAACATTTAATACAAAAATAATAACATCATGCTTAATTAGAGACCTCTCAGAAATTAGTAAGGGGCAAAAACAGCCTAACAGAAAAAAGGCAGCAAGGAGGCACAGAATTAAGAAGAAATCAGCTTGTGAGTTCTTTCAAGGCAATCTTGTTCCAGCTCGAATACCTAGACAGTGCCTATCAAGTACGAAGTCCTTAATATATGTTAACTGGCTTAATCAAACAGTTGGGCCATGACACTTGCTTTTCCAGAGAAATCCCCAGATTCATTTTGGCAGAGCATTACTACAAATAGAAGCAGTGTAATATTAGACCCCAAAGTACACCTAAGGAATGATGGATTCTGCTAAGCACAGAACAACTTCTCCAAAACTCAAGGCGTCAGAGGCAACCAGAAACAATAGAAGTAATAAAATACAGAGTATCAAATACAAGCAAAACAAAATGTTACATGGACCCAAAAAGCCATTATAAACTGAGAGTTAAAAAAAATCCTACTCTGTGGGGCTGGGCAGATAGCTTGGTGGTCTAAGCACCTGCCTGGCAAGTGCAAGGACCCAGGTTCAATCCCCAGTACCACATGCCATGCGGGCCACCAAAACTGGGCGTAGTGGTGCACGGCTGTAATCTCAGCACTGGGGAGGCTGAGACAGGAGGATCACTATGAGTCTGAGCTGTGTACCAAATAAATAATTACTTAAAAAAATCATACGTTGTGATCCGAGTTTCACAAGGGCAGGAGTCAGGGTTTCTTTTTCTGTTTCCCTAGAGCCTACTATGCAGAGATGCTCACTCACCTGTTAGTGCAGTAAGAAAGTGTAATTTATAAACTAAAGGTAGTAGAAATTCAATTTTTGATCATTTTCCTTCTAGACTTGAGAATTGAAATAATGAGGAAAAAAATCATTTCTGAGAGTGTAGATTACTAGAATGCAAATCACTAGATGAAACTTCTTACCAGGACGTACACTTTGCCCTCCTGGCCCTGAACGGTGTACCTAAATGTGCTTCTAGCCGAGGACAGCTCCTGCAGACACTGCGCAACCGCACTCTCGACAAACTGAGACCTGTTGGAACAGAAACCAGTCTTCACAGCGCGCCTCTCCCGGGGGCACCCAAAAGGCAGGGCATCAGCGGCCACACTTCCGTGCCCACCGCCCCTTCCTCACAGTCCACACTAATGTGGATTTTAGTATACTTTAGTATATTTGCCTTGCGCCACTCTTTTTAAAGCATATTCCCCAGCAGCTAATACATTTTCACCCCAAACCTAACTATTCCCCCACAGACAAAAAGTACATTAGAATAAGTTGACATTCCATTTGTACTGTAACACTCGAAACAGTGAATAACTAAGTTACAAAAGAAGATGAGAAATCTATTCCCAAACACAGCTTTATCTATGATTTTTTTCCCCATTTAGAGCTCCTGAAAGTGACAGCTCTAAAGTACAAAATAAAAGAATTTGCAGTAGGATAAAGCCAAAGTTTATAATTAGGATGCCAAAATGTCTGAGTATCTATAAACAAATTTAAGGATACCAGTTAAGTTTTGTTTGTAAGGTAAAGTAATCAAAAGAAAAGAAACCCTAGTAGATTCATAGGGTAGGTAACTTTCCAAATGTTTTTCCATACCCTGGGCAAGTGCTGTACCACAGTTACTTTCCTACCTTTTCTCTGCCTCTGCCCTTTTACCCCTTTTAAAAAAATCTTGAGGCAGCATCTCTGAGTTGTTCTGGACACGTGGCACACAGGAAGAAGCACGCATGTGTGCTTGCCCACCTGCGTGTATACACACACTGACACAAACTTTCAGAATTAGAAGAGTTGTATAGACACACTTGCCTACCAGCGGGGTCGAACTTATGGCACACACGCTGCAATAGGCTGTTTGTAACACTGAAAGCTCTAAAAGGTTTGCCACCACTGGTCAATACCATTCTACAAGCAAAACATAAGTAAGTCCTCAACCTGTCCCTGTGTGGGGGTTCAACTACCTGAAGCCTTTCTCAAATTTGCTCTCCCTTTCAAAATAGTTCAAATACGAATGAATGCCTCATAAATTGTACCTACTTTTCTACACTGGAAATTATAAAATAAGCTTTATTTGTTATGTGTACCTTGGAATGATGGGAAAGCTCCTCTCAGATGGCTGAATAATTACCTCTGTCTTGTAAAACTTAGTAGTTTCTGGAAAAAAAAGAACACAATTAAGAACCTTCTCCTTAATATACTAATTTTTTTTAAAAATTACTAGTACACGTTTGTAGAGCATAATGTTTACAGTTCCACCTGTGGAGTTAGCACTTGCACATAACACATCTTAATTCCTTTTCTCATACCACTTCCCTCCCTCTTCGCCCACCTCACTCCATCTTTTGGTTCAGTATTTTTATTGTGGGCATGTTGGCTCCCTATCATGATGCCCCACATTGAATATTCCATGTGTTGGTGAAATTCACATTCAATAAGCCTTTTCCAAAACCTCTGCTTCAAAGAGAGAGTGCTGGTGAGTACAAGGCATGGCCCACGGCACCAAGCAGCACCATGTCTGTGTGGACGTTCATGTGCAGTCAGCGTGAAGCACCGAGAGTCTCTTCACACACATGCAGGGTTATAAAAATTAGCCACATCACAGCCTTAACCTGTTTACGTAGAAATTAGAGACCAGATGTCTTCATTTCTATAGAATAGCACTGAATTTTCTCATTCCTATAAAATAGCCTAGGAGTTACTAAAAAAGGCTTTGAATTACAACTCACTAACTGTTATGGTATAAGTCTCACTACGTCTGGTTATGAATTTACTTAGTTTACACAAAATTTTAAGCAATACAGATACAATTAGAGACATTAATATAAACAGCTATTTTTTTTAAAAAAAAACTGTTAAAACATTTAATCTTATCATTACTAAAAGGAAATTTAACTTTTTTAGCAGTAAGCAAAATATTTTTAAGTGATAAGGTGTAACACTGGATATGCTTACAAAATTGGATAATCTCTTTCTAAAGAACCATTAGTGGTGAATTATCCCCGTTTTTGTCAGAGAATGTATTTATCTTTGCCCTCTTTGCTGAAGGATAGTTTCTTCTGACATAAAATTCTAGAGATAACAGTTATTTCTTTGCACACAGTGACAGTATCATTCCACTCTCTTCAAATTACTTCTGCTCCTTTGAAGATACCTATCAGTTTTCTTCGGCTGCTTTTGAGATGTTCTCTCTGCTTTTCTTTCTGCAGCTGTACTCCAACATGGCTAGGTACAGATGTCTTTTTACTTACCCAGCGTGGCCTCACAGAATTGGAATCCACTGTACCTCTTGAATCTGGAGTGTTATTCTTCATCACTTGTACAATTTTCAATGATTACCTGTTCAAATATTGTCAGTGCCCTGTTTCTTTCCTCTTTTCTTTGAGGAAGACCAATTGAACACATGTGAACTCCTTTCATTCTACATTCCCGGTATATGCTTTATCTTTTTATTGCCTGTGTACAGGATTATAGACTTTTCTTCTCGTCTATCTTCTATGCACTGATTCTTTCTTCAAGTTGTACCTAATATGCTATTAAATGACACTCTGAATTTTTAATTATAATTACAATATGTGATGTTCATTGATTGTGTCAATTTGAGTAAAAGCTTATGTAAACTCGCTAAGCAACTCCATACCCGGGATGTGGCAGACCCAGCCTCGGTGGCTCTTCACCTGGATAACACACAGGAGAGGATGGACCTGCTGCTGTTCTTCAGAGGAGCTCCAAGCTGCACCTGCCCCTTGGACACCACCTCCTGGCTCCCAGCACAGGCCCCTGATATGGACCCACATGGACACTGCAGTGAGCCCCAGACACTCCACTGGGTCCTTCAGATCTCTACTGTGCGGAGGGGCCTGTGGAGCTGCCTCATCTGACTGTGGTGACCACCGTCAGCCCACCTTGCACGTTCTCACACATATGCATCATCTTGTATTATAGCTGTTTCTGTTGATACATGATACCTTATTTCTTTTAGAAACTCTATTGTACCTTTTTCCAAATACACTTAATGCTAAAATCTCCTTGTTTGTTCCGTTACTGCCAAATCTTTTGTAGTGATAACAGACTAAGTATGGTTGGCTTATAGTTCATATACTATAAGTCCATTTAAAGTCTGTTTCCATTCTCAGCTGGTTTTTGTTACTTCTTGTTGATGGAAGTCTATTTGGCTTGTTCGCCTACTTATCTTCAGTGGTATGCTAAATGCTACTCGAAAAATTGCTTGTGGGAGTAAAGACTTCTGCAATGAAAGCATTTTCCTCCAGAGATGACCTGCATCAGGTTTTGCCAAGGCACATGTCCGGTCCCAGGTAGGCTTCACCAAGCTCAATAACTGAAGTTCCCCGTGGTCCCCAAGAGATTAATACCTATTCGTGACCTCACAGGGCTCTTCCACTTGAGTCACTGCCCTGGGAGGGCGTGGCTTTTAGCATTTCAGATTGTGAGACAGGGCTGCCCTTTTGTGGAGATTTTCGTTTTTGTCCTCACAGCAATAAGAACAAATCTATAATTTTAGAAAATTAGCAAACTGCAGGAAAAATCCGACTGGCATATGATGCTGATCTGCTTTTGCGGTAATTCCCTCATCCATTTCCCACTTTTCCCACCCATTCTTCCTTCCCATGGGTTCTAGCTACCAACTCCTGTCTTTCACTATAGCCTGAGGAATTTTTGTAGAGAAAGTCCACTTGTAATGTGTTATTTCCAAGTACTTATCTAGAAATATCTTTATTTTTGCCTTTATTTAAAAGCAAATTTAACTGGCTATAGCACTGTTGGTCTTTTCTCCCAGTACCTGCATATTTTACTTGTGCTTTGTACAAGTCAATATTTCTATAAGAAATCTACCTCAATTGTACCATGAAATCCCTACATATGCTATTTTGCTTTGTTTTCTTGATATGTTCAAGATTCTCCTTTCCTCTTTGCTTTTCAACAGCTTAACTGCTTAGGGTTTACTGAAATTCTTAGCTCTGAAAAAATATTTTTCATCAAGTTTGCTAAGATCTCAGCCAATTTCTTTCTATAGATTTTTTTTCTGGCTCTTCTCTCTTCATCCTCTGAAAATCCATTTGAACATTTACGGAAAAGACCTGATATTGCCCCTCAAATGTGAGGCTCTTCTCATTTTATTTCACATTATATCTGCTGGGTTCTTTGGATTTGCTCATTTGTATAAATCCACAAGTTCAACAATTTTTTTTCTGTCATTTGAAATCTATGTTTAAATTATCTAATGAATTCTTTTCAGTTACGTGTTTCAATCTGAAATTGCCTATTTGTTCTTTCTTTGAAGTTTCCAACTTGTCAACATTTGCTATTTGGTCAAAGATTTTCTTTCTCCTAATGTTTTGCAGTGTTTATAGTAAATACTGCAATGTATTCCCCTAAATCCATATTGTCTAAATGCAACATTTACACTTAGCACCTGTTTACTGAGTCCTTTAGTTGAACTATGAATAACTGGTTTCTTTGCGTATCTGATAAAGTAGGACACTATATATAATACTTTGTAGTGACTCCAGATTTTGTTTTATTCTCACTGAAGGGTGTTGAGTTAGCATACTAGCCAGCTAACTGGTCTGGACTTACACTGTGAAATAAGGGTGCAGTTACTGATATCTCTGCTCCTGAGAGTATTTACTCCACCTGCATAGTTGAATTGCTGGCGAATGATCTGGGGAAATGTTCTGCTCAAATACCTCAAGCTAGTAAGACTTCTTAGAAAAATGACCTTCGGCAGCCCAAGTTATCTGTGGACTGAGGAAAGCAATCAGAAGCAAAGTAGCTTCAGAGGTCTACCCAAACTTTAAACTCTGGCATCTATGACAGGATAAAATTTGTTTGACCTTGTCTAATTCTATACTTGCTCTTTGTGGGATGGTTCTGTCCATTTTCTTAACCTCATCATTTTAAGAAAGAATCCTAGCAATACACTTTTAGAGTAGAGGTGTGATAGCTCTTAGCCTCCTCATACGCTGTCACTCATATCGATGCACCACCTTGTGCCACATCATAATTTTGTGTAAACGACTGTTCAGCATTAACAGTATTTTGACAAAATGATGCCGTGAAGAGGTCTCCTTTCTTCCTCAACCTTTTTTCCAGTAATAAATAACTACTTTCTTCTTTCACTTGTTTAGTTTTCCAAGAATCTCTAGCTAATTCCTCCCATGTGCTGTCTCAAGAGTGTTTTGTTACACAAGGACGTGACAGAAGTTATCAATTCCACTTCACAATGAAGATAGTCTTTACTGTAATCTTCCCTCTCCTTGCTTCAATGCAAGCTGTTTTTCTTTAAATTAGCTGTACATTTCTCACCCTTAACCTCCACCACCTTGTTTTTTTTGTTTTGGATAACCTGCTTCCTATGTCATCTCAAAGAGAAATCCCTAGTTTTAAGGATATACAGACATACATAAATACATTCAAGATTCCTAAGTAAAATATACTTTTGAGGTCTACATTTGAAATGTTATTATTTCCAAAAGAACATACATTAACTTCATATTTAACTAATAATTTGACTGGATATAGAATTCTGGGATATACTATTAAGGGACTACTTCATGACCTTCTAGTTTTCAGTTCTACTGTCAAGTTTAGTATGATTCTAATTAGTTACCCACTGCCCACTAGCTGCCTTCTCCCATTTGGAAAATTTATTGTGGAGACTGTAAAAACCATTGTATTTTACCCCTTTTCATTACACTGGGTATTTAGGGATTCTTTTTCAGTAGGAAACGGAAGCTTTAGTTCTCAAAACTAGTCCCGTGAAGTACTTCTGTTAGTTCTGTTCCTTAATCTTTCCTCCAGCCTGCTGTCTCTGCTCTCACTAGGATTTCTATTTGCTCGATACAGGTTACTCTTCAGTCTCTTTTCACCACTCATTCAACAAAAAGCCTCTAAGTACTGAATACATGGCAGACAGTATGATCTAAGTGCTGGAATAAGGGGCTGGTGAGATGGCTCAGTGGTCTAAAGCACCTACTTAGAACGAGCTTAACAAAGCACAGGGACCGCGGTTCAATCCCCCAGCACCACATGCCAGCCAGCCCCGCCCCCTGGTGGGCTGAGCTGGGCGCGCACACACACACACACACACAAATAAATAAAATTAAAAAAAAAATAATAATAAGTGCTGAAATAAGAGCCAAGCAAAACGGACCAAGACCCTACCAGCAGGAAACTTAAATAAGAATATATTTTTATACTTTTTTCTAATTTTCAATTTCTGTCTTGTGGTATAATTTTAGAGTAGTTCTTTAATCTTATTTCGCATAAAGTACTTTGACCTTTTAAGCTATTACATTTTTTAATCCCATGTTCTTCTAATTATAAAAGCTATATTGTTGTATATCTCCTGGGTCTTTTTTGTTTTTGTGTGCTTTGTTTCTTCTTAGAGCTTTTATTCTACTTTCTTGACTAGAAATGTATTTATCTCAATCTCTTTTATATTGGGAATTTCCAATAATACCATATCTGGTTTCTTACAAATATATTAATATTTAGGTGTAAGGCAACAAAATGTTGAGAAGCTCTTGGTGTAGCTACATGGCTGCTGCCTACAGGATGACTGCATATAAACTCTTGGAACAACAGAAGCCCCCTTCGGTTGCACAATCCCTCTGCATCAGGGTCTGTTGTGTCTCCTGCTGGTGGTATTCCTCCACTAGTCTACAAAAAGGTCCTCCAACACTCTGTCTTGAGGACTGCATAAGCACACTGAAAGGAGAAAGAGGAAACTTGAAAGAGTCCAATAGCTCCACATGAACTACTGATACTGCTTGTAGCTCCTTGCCTCAGACAGCCTCTGGGTCCCTAATGTCTTCAAATTCAGACCCCTTCCAGCATTCTACAGTGACTGCCAGCTCAGCCCTCACGCACATGACCTCATCCAGATGGCCAAGGGCATTCCAAAAATGCCTGCTCACATCTCTTGTTCGTATCACTGTCATGTCCTCATTTGTCTTTCTTGGATACACACCTATGTCTTTATTTCTCAACTAACATTTTAACTGGGCTTCCTAGATGAGAAAGTAGGATTTTAAAACCAATTCACCTTATTTAATTTAATAAAAAATTACAAACTTTAAATTTGTAAGGTGTTGCTTAGGGGTTTGTTTTCTTTCTCCAAAAATGTTAATGAGGATAGCAAGCCACCACCACTCAGTCTTCCTTTTCCTTCATTCTGAGCAAGTAATTAGTTGTAAGATTTTGATGATTTACAAAACAAACAGAAAACAACACCATCTGCCTTCCCTTAAATACAACAGTTTCACTTAAATTATACTTTCTAATTAATTACATTAAAAGTGATTTTTCATCACCCACAAAACCAACACAGCATATGGTAGCCTCTCTAGACATTATAAACCATATCTTTAAACAATGTTTTAATTATCAGGATTCATTATTATATTTTAAAGTAATATAAAATCGAGTTTACAGAAAATACTGTTAGTACCACTGGGAAAGGAATACAGAACAAAGTCTAAAGCTTCGAATGTATTTTCTTCCATTTCATTGGGTCTTCCCCAACCTTCAGGCCTAAAATAGAGCCCTGAGGTGCATGGCAGCCAGCAAAGCGGCCTCTTGGCTTCTCTTCTCCAGGAATGACAGGCAGAAACAGACAGAGACTTCACAGTATTGCTTTCTACTACAAAGAGGACATGAATATTAAAAACGACCCAATTTCTCAATGCTTAAAAATCAATGCTGCACACTTCAAATGGTCAAAATATACAAATGTTCTGACATGTTGTGTTAATTGGCTTCTAGTTTTAAAAAGCATCAATTCTATTAAAATAGTAGTAATTGTTCATATATATTTACTATAAAAGCTCATTTCATCTTTAGGTAAGGAGGAAGCTTTATGTTATGAAATTCTTACCTGATGACACAATCTCTCCCAATACTACCTTGCAACGCTTACAAATTACTTTGGTATTTGCTTTTGGTTCCTGTAGAACAGAAAAAATGTCATTTAAATGTCATTCAGCTTTTCTTAAAAGGAATATATAATTTTAACATAGTCCCCAGAGTATACATTGAACTTTACATTTTATTCTGCCCTCTCCTAAATAGTGGGAACACAGTTAGCATGTGTGCATAATTCACAGGCACAGAGGCCATTATTTTTCTTGTTTTAAGACATAATAATGCACAGATTGACTTCTCTACACCTAACCACTTCTAGATAAACCAAATGTTGCCAAATACTTTCAAAAAATGCAATTTACTGTTCTGAAAAGCAGTTACAAATATGCCTATAATTAGAACAGGGAGATGGTAGGTGACAAAGGCAGAGAGGGTCAATAACTTACCCTGTCATGTAGAGAGAAGACAGAAAAATCAGAACTGGAAATCATATTATTTTGACTCTTATTCCAGTGCAATTTAAGTAAAAGTAACCTATAACTCATAGCCACCCATATGTCAGAAGTTAAAAATATCTAACTTGTTCATATAATTCTACTTCATATATTTAAGATATGTACTATAACTGCAAAGACAGTGTACTGAGTCAAATTTCTGAAATAATATTAGATTTCAAACTTCAAAAGTTCAAATTCATCATGTATGATTTATATTAGAACAGATAGTATTCATCTAATACTTAAGCAAGGACTGCTTCTTTTCAAATTTAGAGCCATACCTTTCTTAAAACCAAGCAAAATTCCTTTCAACCTTATTATCCACTGCCATAAAGAGGTAGGCAGGGAAAAATAAGTCCTATGCTCTGGAGGCTCCATCCCCAAGCAGCTGGAGGACACAGTACAGGCCAATGACTTTCTCATGTTGTATTAGCACATGTATCTGTTATGGTTTGTGTCCCCCTAAAGCCTCATATAAGGCATGGGGCAGACTTCTAGGGTTCGTGATTGATTTTTGATCCAATGCGGGGATTATAAGTATAAGTGCCCGGGGGCAGATACTCTGCATTACAATGGAAGGAGGGGAGAGAGACTAGCTAGCTGGCTGAGCTGCTGCCAGGCCCTTTTCTCTCTGCTCTTTGCTGCCTCCATGAAAGGTTGCTCTCTGCCATGTGCTGCTCTGCTTGGAGCCAGCTGAGTGTGAACTGAAACCTCCACTAACTGTAAGCTACATTAAACTTTCCTTCCTTCATTTTGGGTGTTGGGTATTTGTCCCTGCAACAAGAGAATACTGAGATAGAATTTGGTATCAAACCCAATCATGTGGATCACAAGCATGTGGGAATGGCTTACAGGAAGGGATAGGAAAGGTTCACAGATGTCGCCAACAAGAGAAGTGCTGGAACAGCTTCAGCTGTTCTGCATGGGAGATTCTGGTCAGAGCTCAGAAGACCAGAATGCTGATAGAAATCCTGCCCACAAAGACCAGGCTCGGGAGGTTTCTACTGGCAAGAAGGGCTGCATTGGTTGCTAGACTCCAGACAATATGTGTTTTGGCTTGGTAGAAAGTTTGTCTGCATTGTGCTCACATCCAGAGATTTTGCCTGAGACTAAGATTAAGCATGGAGGACTGCTTAATCTTTTTTT
>NW_004524598.1:15900361-15903264 GCF_000260255.1 Octodon degus | reverse complement strand
ATGGACGTTGCTATTTTGGTCACACACTCTTTCAACTGGCACAATATGCAATTAAAGAGAGACTTCCATCTAGACCAACTTGGAAACAATCCTGTCCACAGCAGCTTTTCGGGACAGTCCTGTCCTCCAGCCTCCTTGAGAGCACAACTGTAATATCTTAGCAAGAAGAGTCTTACTTTAATATACAATTGTGGACAAGAAAGAGGAATTGTTATGAATATCATCATATGCTAGAGAAAGACATAAATGTGAGGAATATACTTCCGCCTACAATGCAGTTTACCTAAAAAGGGACATGGCTTCTCCTGCTAGAATTTCTCGACTCCTTTTTCACTCACACTTTCCAAACAGTATTAAAATGTACAGCGTAACAGTAAAAGTGAAAAACACATAAAACAGCAAAGATTAAAATACAAGAGGAATATAATCACATTACAAATTTTATTTCCATTTTGTCATTTACCTTCTAAAATACACACTACTAAGGCACTGGAATATATAGTGAACCATATATTTAGACAAAGGAGTTTCTCTTTATGGTGAGCACTTAGATACTTCTGACAACAAAATTAATCTAGATATTTGGCAAATTTTCTTACTCTCCCTCCAAATAGTTTTATAAATTAATTTACAACATGAGACTTGTCCAAGTACATTTTCTGCAGTAGTTCAGTTCTTATTACAAAAATTAAATGAGTTCAAAATGAAATTCAAAGTGCAATGGTTCCGTTCTTTCCAATACTCAGATGCTAAAATAAAGACTCCCTGGCAGTGGTTTTCCTTACTTTTTAAATCACACCTATGCTGACCAGCTATCAGCAGATGAACCCTACAAGAACCAAGCCAATGCCAGTGAGCTTCTCTTAAAAATAAACTATTTGTTTTCTGCAGGAAAGCAAATTGCCTTCTCTCAAAAGAAACACATATAGCAAGAGCCACCTGACCTCCTGTAGTCAAGTAACAATTTAGACCTGGCAGCGCGAGCTTTCTGTCCACTCCTGGCCTCCCCCACTTCTCTTTTTTCTTGATGGCATCTGTTTTTACAACATGAGCACAAGTCTATACTAGGGCGGGACACAGTAGAATACCCGTGACTAACTAGAGATGATGGAGTAGTACAATGTGTTTTAAGGTTTAAATCAGACTATTAACGTTAACAGATTTTGCAATATTGTCTTAAAAATAAATAAATAAGAAAGGCATTTGGTTTTTAACATGGTAGGACTCTCAAATCCATATCTGAAGAGGTTTTTTCACAGTCCTCCAACCCTTGGTGGCTCTTTTAATTAACAGTTCTTCCTATATCAATAGAACAAAGCTGTAAAATACAGTTTAAAATAATGGATTGGGGGGGCCAGTGAGACAGCTCAGCAGACTAAGCACCTGCTTAGGCAAGTGCAGAGACCGAGGTTCGATCCACGGCACCGCATGCCACACTGGCCCTGCCCCAGGGCACGTTGAGCAGGTCACCAAGACTGGGCGTGGTGGCGCATGCCTGTAATCCCAGTACTGGGGAGCCTGAAAACAGGAGGATCACTGCGAGTCTGAGCTGCGTGGTGAGATCCTCTGCCAATACAGAAAATAAAGAAAAAGAAAATGGATTTATACCTTGAGAGCAGTTTCTTCAATAACTTTGAATTATGGGAAAATAGGTAACTAACCCAGCTTTTCAATCAAAATTTGAGAAAATATTCTGACTTCAAATGACTCCAGAAAAAGCATCGGTAATGGGACTAATCCAGGTCTTACCTGCCACACATTGCTTCTTAAATTCACCAAAAAGAAGGAGTCTCCAGTGAAACAGTCGTTCTCTCGCGGGTGAAGCGGCCTATTGGCAAAGGGGTCAGGGTGGCAGCACCACTCTCCAACCAGAGCGCCCCAGTTCTCACTGGGGAGTGGGAGAACCCTGAGAAGTGTCCTAGCAGAAAAGGGGAAAAAATGATTCACAGCACAAAGAGGAACTATCATCTTCTTAAGTAAATCAGCACGAAAGACAACAGATGCTTACTGGCCACACGCTTGCGATGTTCATTTTCCCCAATTATAAAACTCATATATACTCAGCATAGACCACTTTGAAAATGCAGAGGTATAAAATAATCCTTTTCTCACTAGTCAAAGAAAAGTAAGTACTGGCTTACGAACTTCATTTGTTTTACAATTTGGGGACACAGCTGCTCGTGTGGGAAGATGGCCCATGTGGGGAAGAACAAGCGAACTTCGACAGGATGCCTTTGTTTGTGAACGGAACTGGAAGTGTCTGCAAACAGAAATGTGCATGAACCAAAGTACTAGTGTGTATGTGTGTGTGTGTGTGTGTGTGTGTGTACACTCATGCTGCACAGGAAGTCCTGGATTAGAGAATATACACAAAAATATTTCATTATATCATGATTCTATTTCATAGGTACTGCACATCAAAAATTTTTAGATTATTCCATTAAATATTTAGGTACTGGGTTCTTTATCAATAACTGTGGTTTCCATTAGAAACTTCACATATACATTTAATTATTCCCTTAGGAAGTGTCTCATAGATAATAAACAGAAACAATGAGCATTTTCAAAACATTGGGAATGTCCTTCCAGAAGGTTGGACTAACCTTAATTCTTCTACTTACCCCTTTTTTTTTTTTTGTGGTAGTGGGGATTGAACCCAGGACCTTGTGCTTGCCGGGTAGGCACTTGTGCCACTGCGCTATTCCCTGGCCCTCCACGTACCTTCTTAGTGAATACTATTTTCTTCTATCTTTACACAAATAATAATTTTACAAAATTATTCTCAATGCCCTTTTAATCGGCAACTCAAGTTATTAGTGAGAATGAATTTTAATATTGACAAAGCTTCTGTGAATTATAATCAGTGAGCACTTTCAATAGCATATTATGATGTTCTTATGAAA
>NW_004524598.1:15893104-15900261 GCF_000260255.1 Octodon degus | reverse complement strand
AAGGCAGTCAAATGTTGAAGCAGTGGCATGGCTATTGTTGGGGGCTTTTAGTCAGATATATGTTGAGAATCAAGAGCAAAGAGCCTAGCAGGATGCTACTGTGAGCAGTCTACCGTGAGTTTGGCCAGAAAGGAAGTGCTAATAAAGCTGTGGCCTGCAAAGACAGAGCTCAGAGGATCCCCATTTGCCAAGAAAGAACAAGAGAATGGAAAAGGTAGCCTGAGGGCATCACAGGAGGCATGTCTCTACCTGTCGCAGCCTCAGACCTGCAAGGGTGAGGGACTCTGCTCTGGAGAGAAAGCGCAGAGTGCCATGTTTCAGAATGGCAGCGGCAGTCACATCATTTTCCAGAATGGTGCTGGCATATCAGGTTCAGATTGCTCAGCATCCAGGCACTCAGCTTCTACAGCCAAGAGAGAACAAAGCCTGGCTACTTCTCCAGCTGGCAGCAGACTTTGGTATTATCCACGTGGCACTGGTAATAGGCGCAGGCAGAATGTAAGAGTTCTGAGGTTAAGCAGGCTTCCACCTTGATTTCAAAAGGCAGGGGAAGCCAGGCAGTGTGCCACAGAGAGGGCAGTGTGTGAAGCAGAGAGTAAGAAGCTTAATATGTAGTGGAAACCCCAGAAGTTTGGAAAAGCCAGAAATGTGGATCATCTGAGGAAAGTTACAAAGGAGCAAAGCCAGCTCCAGAGAGAAGCCATGGGATATACAGCCAGCAATAGAGCTATAGAGGTAGAGCCACATAAAGCTCACAATTTGCCATAGATTGCTTCAGATGTTCCACAGGGAACTACAGGACTTGATATTTGTCCTTATGGATTTTGGACTTGCTTTGGTCCCAATGCTTGGTATCCTGCTGTTTGTACCATTTGGAATGGTAATGCTTATCATGTGCCATTGAATGTTGGAAGTGTTTAAACTTTTCATTTGCACAGAGGCTCACAGCTAAGAGTTTGTCTTAGATCCCCAAAGAGACTTGGGACTTGCATTTTTCAGCAGAGATGAAACTGTGAGGACTTTGACAACTCTTAAACATGGACTAAAATGCCTTTTGCATCCCTTTATAGGGATGAACATGAGTCTTTGGGGGTCCAGGAGTGGAATGTTATGGTTTATGTCTAGTTGTCCCCCCAAAGTCTTATATAAGGCATGGAGCAGACTTCTAGAGTTTGTGATTAATTTATGATCCAGTGCTGGGATTATGGGTTGAGTGCTGCTGGGACTATGGGTGTGAGCATTACACCTGGCCTGAGGCAGAAAGCCTAAATGCAACATAAGGGAGGCAGACTCGCTCTCTGTAGCCATTGTTGCTGCTACTCTTCCCATTTGCTCTTGCTGTTTTCTGTTTTCTGCCACCATGAACTGAACTGCTGCCCTCTGCCATGTGCTGCTCTGTCTTGGAGCCAGCTGAGTATGGACTGAAACCTCCACAAACTGTGAGCTAAATAAACCTTTCCTTCCTTCATTTTACATGATATTTTGTCCTAGCAACAAGAGAAAAGTAACTGAGACAGTATCAATCTATAAAGTAAGTTTAATAGCCCACTGTCCATCTGACAAAGGGCTTCTATCTCGAACATATAGAGAATTTTTAAAAATCAGACCCTCCCCTTCAAATTGAAGGACCCAACCAAAACATGAGCACATGAGACACACACTTCTCAGATGAAGAAATACCAATGGCAAATAAATATGTAAAACAAAGTTCAACATCAGTCATTTGAGAAATGGAAATTAAAACAACAAGGAGATTTCCTCTCATCCCAGAAAGAACGGCTACCACCAAGAAGTCAACCAGTAACAAATGCTGGGGGTGCTGTGGGATAAAAGGAACCCTTCTCCGCTGTTAGTGGGAGTGCAGACTGCTCAACCACTGTGGAGATCAGTGTGACGATTCCTCAAAAGACTAGGATTAGAGGTCCCATTCAACCCCGCTATTCCTCTTCTGAGTATTTTCCCAGAAGAACTGAAAGCATCATACCACAGCGATATACATGCACTCATGGTTACAGCAGTAAAATCTGTCACAGCTAAATCTTGGAAACACTTAATGCCCATCAACTGAGGGATGGATAAAAAAGATGTGGTATGTTTATACAATGGAGTACTACTTGTCTATAAAGAAAGATAAACTCCAGGGTTTATAGATAAATAGATGAAACTAAAGACCATACTCATAAGTGAAATAAATCAGACTCACGTGAACATTGCATTGTCTCCCTATAAATAATATCCACAAGGTACAATAGATATGGTGAAAGAGAAAGAAACTGCTGTGAAGGGATGAACCACTGGGATGGGGAAAAGAAGGAAGGAAACTATATGTGTGTCTGTGTATCAAGATAGCTAAGATAACTACTAATTTCTATTAGTCTGTTGAAAGGGACAGTTAGTGCTTATATTGTTTGATCAAGTTTGCCTGCATATATCTGGTCATCTGAACACCTACTCCAAAGAAAACTATGGAATATAAGCAAAAAAAAAAAAGAAAAGAAAAGAAAAGAAATGAAAACCGGGACTGGAGATATAGCTCAGTAGAATAAGCACTTGCCTGGCAAGTGCAAGGGCCTGAGTTCAATCCCCGGTTCTACAAAAAAAAAAGGACTATAGCAAACACTTAATTTCCTATCATCTTGCTTTGAAATGCTTACCATTCTATTGTTTTCTTTTTATTCTCTTCAAAATAAATTGTTAAGTGATTGGTGTAAGTTTGATTGTATTTTCCTTTAGCATAATTATTTCCCCAAAAGTGGCATAAGATGCACATTTAAAGCACAAGTCCTGAGTTCAATCCCCAGCACAAAAGAAAATAAACAAAATAAATAAATATAAAGTGAGTGTCATGGACAAATTAGTAGTAACCAATAGGGCCAATATTTCAATCTGATACTCTGAAACAAAAGCTTATGCTCATAGGCACTAAGTGCTTTGCAAACTGCAGGTCACAATCATTAGTAGGAATCAATTTGTGGGGTTAATTCCATTACTTGTAGCCAGCAATTTAAAACAATGAAGTAGAACAGAAAATATGACTGCTTCAAATATCATGTAGATATTTGTAAGGAAACTTTCACCTTTTACTTTTGATGTTTAGATGTTTGTGTGCACATGCATGTGTGTTGTGTTTACGTGATCAGATCTTGATTTGAAGCTACACGTCCTCCTTCAGTAAATGTAAAAGGTCGAAAACCAAAAAGCACCGGCTGGACTTATTTGGGGTTTTCTTTGTAGCCTAGCCTCAATTCCATATTACTCCCAAATTTCAAAAGTGCCCCTTGGCTCTTTCCCACAGGAAGAACTCCTGCGAATCCCTTCATAGGCAGAATTAACCTTCAATAATATACACATTTATTCCATTTTTCCCTAGGCTAGTTGGAGGATTTGTATGGATTTTTCTCTAAAAGCTGCTGCGGAGGAAACAAGCAAATCTGGGCTCCCGTCTGGCACAGGCTCCCTCACACCGCAGACTGGGCCGTCCTGACTGCTACCCGAAGAACACTACACTGTGCTCCTTGGCACCTCGCACACTGCAGCTAAGACAGCATGCAGCTAAGAGACCCCGGAGGGTGACTGGTGGGATCATTCCTGTCAGAGACAAGCGACACAGAAACCAAAAGAGGAACTTATCTGCTCAGGTGCGGAGGGAGCTCAGAAAGCCAGCATACATCACACCACTGAACAGCCTGACAGGGCAGTTTCTTGTTTTCTTACAGTAAAAGATATCTGGCTCCAAATTGATAATCTTTTAAGATAACAGTTTTCACATTTGAATTTGACCACACTCATTAAATCTTCCCAAAAACTAAGAGTGGTACTGAAGGCCTAAAATATAATATTAGAATAACAAAGCTTGAGCAGAAAAGATTTTTCTATACAAAGCCAAAATATTTTTGATTAAGCGTTCTGTAATGCATTTTATTTGTAATTGTCCCCATAGAACATTTCACTTATACTTTCATGCAATGAGACACATTTTATTTTGCTTTTTGTCATTTGTTTTTCTGTAAAATAAGATTCTAGAGACTAAAAATGGCAATCAAGTTTAGCCTCTTGGGGATCTGGAATGAAGACACCTGGAATACTTAGTAAAGAAGTACAAAGAGTACTCTAGGAATCTCCGGTTTGTGTTACGGTTACGGTTTGTGTCTGTCTAGTTGTCCCCTCAAAGCCTCATGTAGTCACTGGGGCAGCTTCTAGAGTCTGTGATTAATTCATGATCCAACGCTGGGGTCCTGGGTGTGAGTCCTACACCCGCCCTGGGCCAATAGCCTGCATACAATCTAAGGCAGGGAGAGAGGCCTGCCAGCTGCCACAGCCGCTGCTTCTCCCGTTGCTCTTCGCTGTTTTCCGCCACCATGAGCTGCTGCCCTCTGCCATGGGCCACTCTGCCTTGGAGCCAGCCAAGTATGGACTGAAATCTCCACTAACTGTGTGCAAAATAAACCTTTCCTTCCCTAATATTGGGTGTCGGGTATTTTGTCCCAGCAATGAAAGAACAGTAATCGAGACATGGAGGAAGCCAACAAGAGAATTAGAACTACAGAGAGGCTGGAGAAATGGTGCACAGGACAGAGGAAAAGCAAGGCAGTCCAGAATCCTGACGTTGCTCCCAGGGAAGGGAACTGTCTTCACTAATACAAGATAAGCCTGGAGATCAGCAGTCCCGGAGGCCAACAGTGACAGCCCCGAGAAGAACGCATGGTTATTGTACATTATAAAAACAGCATGTGATTTTACTCTGAAAGTGACTCCCCCAGGGCAGGCTAGTGTTGGAGAAGACACCCAGTGCAGTGTCTGTCATATATGACAGTGTTTAACATGTTCATAATGTGGCCATAATTCCATGTCTAGCTGATGGGCAGCTCTGACCCTCCGATGACACAGGCAAGACTGTCCTATTGAGGTGCAGGACAGTCATGCATGTGCCACCAGTAGTTCAAGCCAATTAATCAGCAGCATACGGAAATATCTCCCAAACCAATCATATACTAGCCCATAAAGTATGCGTAAATCAATATAAAAGAATCAAAATTATTCCATATCAACAGGAAAAGAAACCACAGAAATTACGCAAATACTTGGAGATTAAACAATGCATTCTTGGGGGGCCAGGCCTAGCTCAGTCCTTTAAGTGGCTGCTTCCACAAAGCTGTCAGCCTCAGATTGCTGGAGTTCGATCCCCACAACACTCCAGCCAGCCAAACCTGCCCTGAAGGCATTCGGAGCAAAAACAAAACAAAACAAAACAAAAAAAAACAATGTATTCTTAAATAATCAATAGGTCACAGAAAAAAAAAATCAAGGAAGAAATCAGATAGTTCCTAGAATCAAAGAATAATGCCAGAACAACGTAACAGAACCTACAGAACACACTGAAAGCAATATTGAGAGGGACATTAATAGCTGTGAATGGCCATATTGAAAAAAAGGAGCAGGTCCAAATAAATGACCTAATGATACATCTCAAGTTCCTAGAAAAGCGAGAACAATTCAAATTTTAAACAAGTACAAGGAAGAAAAGTATAAAGAGCAGAGCAGAAATTAATGAAACTGAGACTAAAATGCAATGAAAGGAATGAATCGAAGAATAACCAAATAGACAAACCTCTGGCCAATCTTATCACAAAAAGGAAAGAAAGGGCTCATATCGAGCCAATCAGAAAGGAAGAAGAGGAAACCGTAACAGACACCACTAAAATCCAAAATCATTGGTAGCTTCTAGAAATCATGCATTTCAATAAATTAGAGAATACAGACAAAATGGATAGATTTGAATCATCAGGAAAAAAATTAACATACAAAAGCTAAAATAATTTAATAGCATGGAATAAAATTAAGGCAGTAATTTTAAAAACCTACTAACTAAGAAAAGCCCAGGTTCTGATGAATTCACCTCTAAATTCCACACAGACTTCAGGGAAGAGCTAATGCCAGTATTCTTCACAGGCTTGGTGATAACACTACTTCTGCCTTCAAGGTGCAGAAGTAAATCTGTGAGACCCACCTTTATTCTTCAGAATCTTTCTACTGGGGAATAATTTAAATTTTGTGAGTTTTATGATATTAAGCAATACTTAAAAGGGAAAAATAAACTATTTAATTTTTAATATTTATTGATTTTATTAAGAACCATCAAAATTTTCTTTTTTTTTTAAATGTATTTGGTATAGCTCAGACTCATAGTGAGCCTCCTGTCTCAGCCTCCAAAGCACTGGGATTACAGGTGTGTGTCACCACGCCCAGGTCCGGGCAGACATGGTGCAGCCAGGGTTCCAGGGCTGCACGACATGCAGTGCCGGGGATTGGACCTGAGGCCTTGCACTGGTCAGACAGGTGCTTACACCACCGAGCTGTCTCCCTAGCCTGCTAACATCATATTAAATGAGGAAAAGTTGAAAGCTTTCCTCTAAAATCAGGAAGAAGACAGAGATGACTTGCATTAGCATTCCTGTTCACTATAATACTTGAAACACTAGCCAGCGCAATTAGGATAGAAAAATAAAGAAACATGTATAGGAAAGAAAAGTTAAATTGTCATTATTTGCTGATGACATGATGCTTTACATAGGAGATGACAACAATTTCACAAAAGACTCCTAGAGTTGATAACCAATTCAACAATGTAAAAGGATATAAAGTCAATACAAAAAAACCCAATAACATTCCTATACACCAACCATGAATCCACTAAGAAAGAAATTAGGAAAGCAACACCATACAGAAAAGCATCAAGAAAAATTATATGCTAAGGAATTAAACCAACTATAGAATTAAGGAATCTATAGTGAAAACTAGAGTACCAAGAAAAACAATTTTGAAGATGGCATCAGAAAATAGAACGATATCACCTGTTCCAGGATAAAAAGAACTATCATTGTCACACTGGCCACTATACTTCTACAACTCATATACAGATTTAATGAAATCCCAATGAAAATACCAACAGCATTCTTCACAGAACTGAAGAAAACAATCCTCAGATTCATATGCAACCATACGAGCCTGAGAATAGCAACAGCAATTCTGGCAACAAGAGCAAAGCAGAAGGCATCCCAATCCCAGATGCCAAGTTATATGACAAAGTGAGAGTGATAAAACAGCACGGCACTGGCACAGAAGCGGACCCGCGGACCCCTGAACAGAAAGGAGGGTGC
>NW_004524598.1:15883732-15885439 GCF_000260255.1 Octodon degus | reverse complement strand
TTAGATGTTTTTAGATTTACAAAAAGTTCTAAAGACAGTATGGACAGTAACCATAGACACTTCACCCAGTTTTTTGTAAAGTTAATACAGTATCTTATTAGCCATCATAGATTTGTCAAAACTAGACCATATGGATTTCATCCGTTTTTCTACAGTCTCCTTCTTTGCAGTTCACTGCATGGTAACACGTTATACTTAGTCGTCACATGTCTCTGATCTCCCCGGTCTGTGATGGTTGTTCAATCTTTATTTTTCAGGATCTTGAGATATTTAAAGAATAGCAAGACAACCTATAAAATATCTTTAAATCTAAGTTTATCTGTGGTACTGTCTCAAAATGAGACTGTAGTTATGATTTGGGGGAACAAAATTCTGCAGATGTGAGGTTCCCTTCTCGTTACTTGCTATCAGTGTATATTACATCAAAATGCCTTATCACCGGAGACATGAATCTTGATTACCTGCTAAAGTGGTATCGCTTACTTCTCCCATCAATAAAATATTAGTAAATCACTATTTAGAAGTTTTCAGTTAAAATATTTGAAAGGTGACTATATGTTTTATAAAATTAAATCCATTTTTATATCTTTAAAAATATCTACCCATGTCAACCATTGCTCTTTGATTCTTTGATCCACTGAGTACCACATACGAGCAACCGCTTACAGCTTGGAAGTGGATAGACATGTAACTCATAACTCCAGAAGACAGAGCCAGGAACAAGGCAGGCCAATGTCAGGGAGAACTAGGAGGGTATAAAGAAGAACTTTTCCTTTAGGAAATGCTGCATCACTAACATTCACGGTGCCAACGTGTGAGGACACAGAGAAGTAATATTTTCAACATGCATTTCAAGTCTACTGCTGGTCAGGCATTCTTTTGGCAAAAGACACGGATAGACGCAGTCCCTGCTCTCGAAGTACTCATTCGGACAGGAAACGGAGACAGACTCAATAACAAAACCACATGTAAGAAGTGTGGGTCTACACTCCTGAAGGCAGGGGCTGGCACAGGTCCCTTTGATGCCAGTGTGACCCCTTTCCTCCAGCATGCATTCCCACGTACACACAGAATCTGCATTTTACTTTAGGGGATTCAGAACAATACATACAACGTGCTAAGCAGTAGTACAGAGAAGAAGTCACATCTGAATTGGCCTTTGAGGAGAGCCTCGCAGGCAATGAAAGGAACTTAGGACATCAGGGAAGAAGCAATGAGAAGACAGGCGCTGGCAGCACTTGCTCACCTAACCACTATACACCTACTGTCTAACATGGCTCCTTAAATATATATTCACTGAAGGAAAGAACCAGCATATTTGAATACCTAAAACCTGTGAGGTCCCTGGCTGGGTTTGTTGCACGCTAGGATCAAAGAGTTAACAAACCCTTTTCCCTTGCTGCTTAAGACTCTGACCTTTAGTTTAACCACCTAGTTTTGTTGCCCTGGAAACCAGGTAAGATCATAGGCATCAAATATATTGCTAGGCAACACTGCTTACAGTACAAACGCTCCCTGATTGGTAAATTGCATCTGGACTGTGAAGAAGGATGGATGGGCTATAAACACCTGGCAAAAACCCCGAGTTCTGTGCTTTCCTGAGTGCACTCTCTTGTGGGCAGCTCAAGAAACTGCCGCTAGAGAATCGCTACCAGAAACGCTGCTGAGAACCTGAGGCTTCGTCTAAGCCAGGACAGCCATGAAGCC
>NW_004524598.1:15882014-15883042 GCF_000260255.1 Octodon degus | reverse complement strand
GCTCCGCCCGTGTATAGCCTCCCAAGAGCTGGGATTACAGACGCGCGCCACCACGCCCAGTCTCCATTGCCAGCTCAGCACGCCCCGGGGGCGGGGCCGGCATGGCAGGCCCGGAGATGCACCCCCAGCCCCTGAGCCTGCTTGCAGGCGCTTTAATCTGCTGAGCCATTTGGCCGGACCTAGAGTTTTGTTTTAAGACAGGGTCATACTACATGGTTCTCCGAACCTTTACAAGCGGTAGAGTAAGAATGAGGACTAAAGAGGTTTGAGAGTCTTCTTCATCGTTAAGGTTCCCTATCTCCTGACATTCTGCACAAAGGGCCCATAAACAGACCCCTTAGTGTACTGCAAAAGACAGCAACATCAAAATCCCATACACGATTAAGGAAATGACTATGCATTTACAGAGACTTGGGAGACTTGATGCACACTAACACAAAATATTCCAAACTTACCCTGACCCCATATCACCATGAAGAAAAGCTAGAATACATTTTTTTTTGTACCAGGAATCGAACTCAGGATCTCACGCTTGCCCGACAAGCACTGTCCTGCTGAGCTGTGTCCCTGGTCCTGTAATACATCTTTTAACCAGCTATGTAAGACATCAGGAGTAAGAAAATGCCTAATTTGCAAGTCATTGCAAAGATAAAAGATTTCACAGCACAAAGAAATTTTTCTGATGCTTAAAAAAAAAATAGAACCTTTAAGAACAAAAGATGTATTTTAATCCGAGCTCTACTGTAAGTATATCTATCTGAAACCCTGGAAAGTGTCCTTTGATATGATCTACTTCCCAAGGGAACTTGCAAAACAAAACAGATACCACTTTTTCCAAAGTAATTTAGGTGAAAACTGCTAATGCTCAAAAGAGTGAAATGACTTCTTAAATTTTCTCTCAGCTTATGGTTTTATGGTGAACAACACATATTTATAATAAATTAAAATTTGTTGGGGGGGCAGGAGATAGCTCAGTGAAGTAAGTGCTTGCCTGGCAAGTGCAAGGTCCTGAGTTCAATCCCTGGTAC
>NW_004524598.1:15879781-15880921 GCF_000260255.1 Octodon degus | reverse complement strand
AAAAAAAAAGTGATCTGTTTCTTAAAACACAAATAACCTCCTGGAAGATAAAATACATACACAGTCAAGGACTTTTTCACAAAACCCAGTAGCACAAGAAACAACATTAAGGGTCCACATCTTGGCCCACTTGTCTGCCAGAAGATGAATGGATCAAGAAAATGTGGCATCTCCACACAGTGGCGGTCTACTCTGCCATAAAGATAAACTTGAGACAACCGTAGGAAAGTGGATGTACACTGACACCATAATGTTAAGTGAAATAAGTCAGACACACAAGTTTAAATATTGCATGGTTTCTCTTATATGGGAAACCTAAAGCATAGATTGACTAAAGAGCAAAATAAAGTACAGGAAAGAGGGAGATCTTTCTCAAACAGGCAGGGGACCAAGAGAGTGGAGGAGGAGGAGGGGGAGTTAGAAAGAATTAAGATGTGTTATATGCAAGCATGGGTAACTGGAATTTTTAATTATGATCAATAAGAACCAAATGCCCATGAACAACCACTATGTGGGTCTCGATTCAAAAAAAGTTAGAGCAGAGCGTGCATGGTGGTGCACTCCTGTGATCCTAGCCCCTGGGAGGCTGAGGCAAGAGGAATGTTACGAGTTTGAGACCAGCCTGGACTAGCCAGTGATTTCAAGTCCAGCAAGAACCCAGCTCAAAAAAAAAAAACACCCTACAGTAAAAGGGACAGCCAGCAGAGTAAAATACCTGTTTAGGCAGAGTGCAGGGACCGTGCTGGAGATTGAGACTGGGCATGGTGGCACATGCCTATAATCCCAGCTCCTAGGAGGCTAAAAAACAAGAGGATCACTATGAGACTGATCTGTGTACTGAGATCCTGTAGACCCTGTACTAAACACATTTTTTTAAAAAATCTACAATAAAAATTATTTTTAAGACAATAAGCTTTATATGGCCTGGTGGTGTATCATTATTAGGTGTGATAATCGCAGTGAGGTTGTTTTCAGAAATTCATATTGTCACATATATGTATTAAAACATACAGAGATGAAATGGCATGATAATTGAGATTTCCTTTTTTCCCCCATAATTTTATTGATAAACAAATGGCAATGAGACAGTTTCAAATCAAATTGCTAGGACAGTTTCAATAATTAACACATTGCATACAT
>NW_004524598.1:15878583-15879681 GCF_000260255.1 Octodon degus | reverse complement strand
GGTCTAAAGCACCTACTTGAAACAAGCTTGGCAAAGCACAGGGACCGCGGTTCGATCCCCAGCACCACATGCCAGCCAGACCCGCCCCCTGGTGGTCTGAGCTGGCCACACACACACACACACACTAATTAATTAATTTTTTTTAAAAAAAAGAATGCATACTCAGCATGCAGATCTCGCATTCCTAAAAAGCCACCAGTATTTAAAGTCAGTGCAGACTTACTTTAGGGGCCTAGGGCTAGGAAATCTGCTGAAGCTATCTACCTCATCATTTATCATCAGTCCTTAAAAAAGTAGTGTTTAACTTAACTCTCAATACAGTCTATTTATAATACTCTAAGAATGGCACTAAGAGCTTATTTAGGTAATTCCAACTTGGTTGCACTGGTGCCCTGAAAAGAAACTTTATTTGCAGTTAAATAGGTTATATGTTAGGCGTGCACCTCAAGTTCTGTGATCTGAATTAAATGGTCACAGCTTGAAAAAATAAATAAATAAATAAAAATAAATGCTATTTGAGAACATGATATTAAGTCAGACGCACAAGCTTACTTACCCCATGGCTTGTCTTCTATGAGAAACTATTTAGAGAGAACAAGAAAGGGAGCACAAAATAAAAGACAGACTGAAAAAAAGGGGGGAGTTCAAATAATGCCCCAAATGATTTATTGTTCCAAAAATATTTCGATATATGCTAACTTGTCTCATTTTGTGTGCTAGCTTCTTGTTAGTGGGAAAGAAAGTTTTATTCTTTTGTTTTATGTTTGTTTCTATT
This sequence comes from Octodon degus, assembly GCF_000260255.1. Taxonomy (NCBI): domain Eukaryota; kingdom Metazoa; phylum Chordata; class Mammalia; order Rodentia; family Octodontidae; genus Octodon; species Octodon degus. The sequence continues at coordinate 15,878,906 of NW_004524598.1, read as the reverse complement.
TGGTAAGACTTTACTTTGTCTATGACTAGTACCAACAGTTGACCATTCTTTAAGATCATGATACACAGTACATTAACTATTGCTATTCCCTATTATATTCTGAAATTTTGTTCTATTTGGTCACAGAGGAATGCATTTTAGGTTTTCTTTACTCACATCTACTTGTATAACATTAAAATAACAAATTTAAAATTAGAAAAGAATATAAAGCGTCCATAACTTTTAAACCAGCCATTACTCAGTGAAAATGACAGCTAACAACATACTTCTACAGCCTGACTTATGACCAAGTGTTAATGACCTAAGGAACAGCAAATATCAAA
>NW_004524598.1:15861357-15876899 GCF_000260255.1 Octodon degus | reverse complement strand
GGAGGAGGGGGAGAAGGAGGGGGGAAAAGTGGGAGGAGGAGGGGGAGGAGGAGGAAGAATCAAGTTTTAGCCCTGTACTATCCAAATAGTCAAGAATATCAGAAATTCAAACTACAACTTTTTGAGACTCACTGATTAGAGGAGTTTCACGCTGCCAAGACTGACAGGTTTGTCTAATCCAACTATTTTATTTTATAGATAAAGAAACAGAGACCCATAAAATTAAAGTAGCTTATTTCTAGCTACTCAGTAAGTAGATTTGAGCTCGATGCCATGCCTCCCACTTGAGGATCTCCCAGGGGATCCGTCAACGTAGTCTGAGGCTGTAAGGCTCTTCCTGAGAAAAATGCTTACCATTAGGCGACACGAGGCTGACGCTCCTGCAAGCTCTTCTGGAACACCTTTGGCTTTTTTCCACTCAAAGGGCACCACAGTTCTCCTTCCCGCTTCCATATACAGCAATAGGTAATCAGGGAAAAGAGAAGACACACAGGCCGCCACGCCACCTACGTGCTGAGACAGAGGAAGCAACCTTTTCCACTGCTGGAAGCTACACAAGAGGGAGACGACAGCAGGCCCACGGCCACATGCTAAGGATTTGTCCATCTGTCAAGAGACTTCTATAGTCCAGACCCGGGGTGCGGGGGGGTGCCAAGAAAAGGCTCCCAGGTGAGCCTTGCTAGAAAAAGCCAAGGACCAGGTACAGTTTCTCACCTCAGAGAGGTGATTTATTTTTCTGATATATATAGACTGTGTCAATCAGAACGTTTGAACAACCCTGAACTAGAATATTTGCTACTTTTCTAAAAAGAACACTTTGAAAGGGGACAGGGGTTCATAAAAACATTTTAAAAGAGTTGGTTGAGCATTTACTCTTCCACGTTACATTCCTTAACTCTATTGACAAGTTTGAAAAAAAGGCCTATGAGAAGCTGAAATGATACAAATAGGGGTGCCAGCTACTACATGGTAAAGCTGAAGTGAAAACGCAGGTCCCGCCCCCGGGCCTACACACTCCAGGGCCTCCCAAAGCTCTGGCTATGCAGAATAAATGAGGCTGTCCACCAGCGTCAGCTGCTGTGCCCTTCCACATTAACTTCACGGTGGCAGCAAGGATTGACAGAAACAGAAGATATAATTCCTGAACAGGAACCCCAGGCATCTATCACAGCCTCATCCTTTTCCAGCGAAATATGAACACCAGTTGATGAAGAAAGAACTGCTTTCCCTCCTAGAAAGGGTAGCGGGGAACACCGCTACACAGAATTTAACAGGTTCCATCTGGTCGCTTTCTGGTCGCCTCATTATTGGATAGGAGTGCGTGTTTCAGAAACTTCATCTGAGAATTAAGCCAAAGGCTGAAGTAGGCTGAAAGGAGGACAAGGTTTGTGGTTACACAGCAGTGAGGCTGGGATGCCTTGGACCGCTCCTTAGGGACAGGTAGAGCGGGCCTGTCCCCAAGTGCACACTCCAGGGCAACCTGAACAAAGATGCTCCTCTCTCCTCTGTAGATTTAAAGTCACATCCTTCCTTGCTCAAGATAATCATTTTGATGATGCTGCCTCCAAAGCCTCCCCAAACACGAGTGTAATTGGGGTCACCTCGTCTACCTGGAACACTGTCAAGAACCAGAGAGCACACAAGGAACCCCGGAGGAAGCCCTAAGTACGTACACTAGTCTCATCCACTCGACCCAGGAAACAGTGATTGGGACCCCATCACTCATCAGGCACTGCGCCCTGACGCTCATGACAGTGACGTAAGGATAAACACTGTCGCAGTAGTTACCACGTATTGATTAACACTTAAACTCATTTTATCCCCCCCCAAATCCCCAGGAGATGAGGCACACTCTTATCCACATTATCTCAAGAAGGAAATCAAGGCACAGAGCGAGTCGGTAAGTTCCACAGTCGCTCAACTGGAAACGCAGTGTGGCGTCCGTGCCCACACCAGCCGCTGCCACACCCTGTGCTCCCGACAGAGTGGGAATGAAGAACGCAGAGATCAGTGAGACTACTCCGACCTGTGGGGTTACTGTTTAATTACGGAGACAGGCAAAAATAAACCACAGCGGAGCACCTTACACCAGCCAGGTCCACGGGGGGCCTCTGGTAGCACACCCTGCCAGCACTGGGAGCAGCCAGGGGAGGATGTGGGGTGGGGAGCGCCCGAAGGAGCAGCTTCCACAAGGTCCTGGGGACAAGCGGGGAAAAGGCCGCAGGACTGCTCGACACTGACCCCTGGAGCAGCACGGAGAGTAGGGTGCCCGAGGTGCGCAGGGGCGGGCTGGGCATTAGGGGAGGGATAAACCACAAAGGGAAGAAGGCCTGCTAAGGACTTCAAGGCCACATCCTGACAAGGGAATAAATCAGACACAGCAGCTTAAATTTGGCATGGTTTCTCTTATATGAGAAACCTATAATATAAATAAATTGAAGAACAAAATAAAAGATAATAGGAAAAGGGAGAGAGACCCCTGTTAAAAGGGAACCAAGCGATGGGGGGGGGGGGTAATGGATCAAAGGAGGGCCAAGTGAGAAGGCTAAGCAGGCGCAGGCCCGGCAGCAACCGTGGTGAGTGACAAGACAGTGGCACCACTAAGGCCATGGCACTGGGGGGAGAGGAAAGCGAGCCCATGACCCGAAGGGTGCCACCAAAATAGCTGGTGGCCGTCTCTAGGGAGAGACAGGGAGCGACCCACGGCAACACCAGGTCTCTACCCTGAGAACACAGGTAGAGGGGTGGCATTGCGGAGACAAAGACACTGAAGAAGGAGTGGGGTTCATGCTCAGCGAAGCTTCAGTTATAGGCACTGGTTTCAGGAAACCCATGCAGGCCGAGGTCTAAATTCTTTAAATACTGTCAGCATCCATAAGGTTTTCATTTGTCTTTCCAGCCTATGAGTGATTTGAAGTTGAAATTCAGGGAGTGGGGTTTGTACCAAAGAAAAAAGAATCTAAAAAAAAAAAAAGGAAGAAGAATCTGACAGGAGGATGACAGAAGACAAAGAGTAATTCAAAAGGCCAATGTGGGAATGCAAAGAAAATAGCAAAGTCCTGCCTGCCTCAATAGGGTAATCACAGCACATCACAAAAATGGGTTACAAGCTTAACCTAATCACTGAGAAAAGGTTAATTTGTGCTCTGCATGCTCTGTTCTAATAAGAGGAGGAAATAGGAAATGGATTTTAGAAAGGCGCTGATAGAAACAGCTCAGATCAAAATTCCTGCTGCACAAGCTTCTGTGAGGTGGAAAACTCACTTAGGCGGAAACTCAGTCACCATCACAACGGACAAAACCCAGAGGGAGACTCTGTGTCTCTTGCCAGGAAGAGAGGCCCCGGTGAGGCCCAAGCCCCTGTCCAAGGCAGCCTTCGCCGCTCAACCACAGCCGCCCTGCTCACCTCGAGGACAGACCCATCCTCACTGGTGAGGCCAGCAGCTGATTTTGGTCAAAGAGATGTTACAGCCATGCACTCAAAGGCCATCCACACTGTTCCCTTTGTAATTGCTTCGAAAGTCCTGGTGAAGGTAAAAGCCAGGACCAGGCAGAATTAACCAGTTCCAAATGCATCCTTACCTGTCCTTGATTAGGACTTCGCCGCAGCACTGGCAGTAAAATGTGCAGCATGCTTGGGCTGGGGAGCTTTGGTGAAAGTCTGAAGTCAGCGCTGAAAGAAAATCAATGAGATAGCAAATCTCAGAGGCTTGGAAGAAACATAGTGACATACTTAAAAGTTTTACTAGCCCCAGTAACTTGCCATCAATATACACTAGCTATAATTTACCTAGAAATACACATTTAATTAGTACTATTAGATGACTTGATCAGAAGCAAATGTTGTGTTTTCAAAGACAGTTCAAAAACTGCTCCATGGCTAGGCAGTGCCCCATTGCGCATGGAGTTTGGGAACGCTACTCCTCCCGTTCTACGAATGAGGCTTAGGATAAAGGGTGACTGCGGAGGGTCCACCTTCTTCACGCTCCCCAGCTACCCTGGCCTCCTCCGGCCCTGGCTTTCCTCTGCTCCATCTCAAGGCATGATCTGTCAACAGCATGACTGCAAAGAACAGAGTTCCTAAAATGTACATTTACATTTAAATCTGCCTTTAGCAAGGTTTATGTCCACCTTGGCACATTACCAACATACACAAACAAAATGGACCTCCAGGTGCCTGGGGACAGGATGGCTCCTGGAAGAACTTGATCTTCCAAAAGGAAAATTCAATTTCTGATGAAAGCAGTGAGAAAATGTTAAAAGTAATGGGAGAAATACATATTTCCTGGAGCCAGGGAGATGGATCAGTGCAAGAAGCACTTCCCTGGCAAGCACAAGGGCCTGAGTTCAATCCCTGGTTCCGCAAAAAGAAAAAACAACAAAAAAAAAAAAACTTCCTATACTATGTGAAATGGCAGTATAAGCAGACTACCCTGAAGTTATGTTATTTCATTTGTGAAAAAAGGAAATTTTCCTTCAAATGAAAACATTAAAATATTGTCTCTAGCTGAAGAAATGAGGTTGTAGCCATTAAAAACAAGCATTCCGAATTTGGTTTCTATTGCTTTGTGTGTATTTTAAGGATTAAAACACTGATGTGAGAAAGTCTAAGCCTTTGCAATTAAAAATTCTGTAGTTTAATTTCTAAAGGGTGCTCATAAATTCCTATAGCATCCAGGTAAAGCAGAGGATTTCTATTTAACGGTGAGCACATAAAAAGGACACCCAGATGAGGCACCCAAAATATTTTCAGAACTAATAAACCAATTTTCAGTGAAACACTACCCTCTGCTGGCTGCTGGGTCAGGTTTAAAGCCAGAACTTCCTAATAACCAAGGAGTCCCGGAAGAGCAACACGCTGTGACTACATGCAAAGCTGGCACTAGAGGTACTGTAACCGTTTCTGTTTCAGGGCTTACGATGTGGCTCACCCTACACTCGAAATAGTGCACATATGACATCTGGTATGGTGGACCTTACGAGGGAGTTCTTGTACTTAAGAAGTCAACTTTAGGCTGGGTGTGGTGGCACACCTGGGATCCCAGCACTCGGGAGGCTGAGGCAGGAAGATCACTGCAAGTCTGAGGCCAGCCTGGGCTACAAAGTGAGTTCAAGGTTAGCCTGAACTGCAGAGTAAGACTCTGCCTCAAAACAACAACAACAAAAGTCAACTTAGAAAAAAAGGAACAAAGCCCTGAAACATCACTGAATGTTAAGTTTCAAAAGTCAGTTCCTACCACACATTTTGATTTAAATCCAAATCAGAATTCAACTCCCTAATATTTATTCATACAGCAAATATTTATTCTACACCTATTATGTGAAGAGCAGTAAAGCAATTAAGTGCCGCAGAATCTACTTTGCATATACTTTCATGCACCATGGAACAAGCCTTTGAAAGTTTTCCATTTCTGATTTTTGAGCAAAATGTTTCAAAAGTGTAAAGAAATGAGAGACCACCGAGGACAAACAATGGTCTAGCTAGCTAGCACATGGCACCCCATTTATTTGCCCTAAATAGTATTTGTTGATTTAAAAAATTTAAATGATTGCAGTCTTGCTTTTTGTATGTCCACAATTATACAATATAGGTAGGCAACAACCAAGTACCATAGCCCTCGAGGTCAGCACTCCTCCATCTTTAAAACCACAATCCCAGAAGCCACTGCGGCTTCCATGCCCACCTCTCCCCAGTTTCCAGGCTCAACACAAAATTCCTGCTGCAGTCAATGCTTATAAAGAGCAAGGTGATGATGACAAAGGTCCAGGCTCCCACAGCCTCTTCCCAAGCAGTGTCTCCTCAGCCCGCTGTTAAGGGCCTTCAGGGAGCCTGCTCTTTTTCCATCCTGGTGACCTCATCCTTTTTCCATGATTGTTCCCACTGCCACTTCAGGTCCATGACATTTCTTTTCCCTTCCTCCTGCTCCCACAGCCAACTGGGCGACGTAAACTAGCTTTCACTAATTCAGAACTTCAGCAGAAACTACTCTTAGGCAAAAGTGATAAGAGGCTGCTTGTCTTCTTTCCTTTCCAGCCAGGGAACTGCTCAACATCTCCTACGCGGCTCCTCAGGAAATCCTGTTCACCCCATTCCCCGCTCCGTGCAGTTTAGCTGAAAGGCTTACAGAAGCAGCAAGGGACCCTCATAATGTTTCTCAAATATGTAGCACAACAAGTATGTATTAGGTTTTTACGATCTCTGTTCCCCTTCTTCACATTTTAATCCGCCAAAGCATTATTATTTACACTGCAAGAGATTCAATAGGCCAATAATTATATTCAATAATCATACGCTCTTACAAAATTTCCTACTTCTTAATATGCAATTTGAACTGTTTTACAACTATAAAATGCAACTGTAACTGGCATAGCGACATCTAAGTCAAGTTGTGGCCTAGCGCGCTTCACTTCGGGATTTGTATCACTGTCTTCCTCTGAACAGTCTCCCAAGGACCCTGCACTGCAATGGGCGCCTGCCACCTCCTAGGACTGGCCCTCCGCACCCTCCCTCCCACCCTTGGCTCCACCCTATGCCACTCCCCTAGTCTCTTAGCCTGCTGCGCTTTACCCACAGCACTTCTCAGTCCCTAAATAGAACGATCAGGTCAGCGTCTGTCCCTATGCAGCAGAACGCAGGCCTCTTGAGAACAGAGACCTCCGGAGCTCGTTCCTGTCTGTTTCCCCCGCACCTAGACCAATGCGTCGCACACAGCGCGCGGGAAACTGGTTGCTGAAAGCTTGGATGCAACGCTTTAAAATCAACTAGGACCTAACAAAATTGCCATATATAAAATTGAGATCTGAACCATGAGCCGAGAAACTGCACAATTAAACAAAAGAGACGGTACAGAAGTCTCTGCTCGGTTTTGCCATGAACCTAAAAGTGCCCTAAAAATAAAATATTTTAAAAACAACACTAAAAAGAAGGAAGCACATAGCCGCTAACTGGAAGAGCTGGCAAAGACTCCGACCCTGCCCACCGCTTTTCCAGCTCCTCCAGATCACCGAGGGAGGCATTTCACCCGGGAAAATCTCAATTAAACACAAAAACCACCTTTGATTTACATTAAAAAGAAAATGCAGAACAGAAGTGCTGCTCTTACTCACTGGCGCTGGGCTCCGCCCGCGCCTGCAGCCGCAGGTGCAGCCCGTCCCCGGAGACGTAGCTCAGCCCGCGGCAGGAGGACGGCGCAAGCCTGACCCCTGCTGGCAGCGCGACCTCGGTGCAGCCCTCGGGGCTGACCACGCGGAGCGAGAAGGGCCTCACGGTGACGTCCACGGGAAGTCCTCCTTCCGGCTCTCTGACAATTAAAAGTAAAACTCACATTAGTTCTCGTTCATGAAGACCACATGATAAAATAAGAAAAAACAAAAGGCCCACGGATGTCTCTGCAACCCTTGCAGAGCGGCTGTGAAACCGCTCGAGAATAGCAGCACAAATAGATAGATCCCCGAGGGAAACCGATCCTCAGTGACGCGGATCAGGTCAAAGAACCTTTCACGTCACATCGGGGAAGTCCTGCAAGTCAGTTTTATTCTAGCGTCTGAGACCAGCATTAATGGCACGGTAAATCAGTAAAGTATTGTTAACTGACATACAGGATTTTAGTAAGGAAACCAGAATCAAGCGAAATAAAAGATACAGGAGAAAAACCTTCACAGGGACTGGGGCTGGATCCCCGGTGTGCCCTGCCGGCCGGCCCCCGAGGCGACTGAGGCCAGGCGTGGTGGCACACGGGCGTGGTGGCACGCGGGCTGTAATCCCGGCGCTCAGGATGATGAAAACAGGAGACTCAGTAGGAGTCCGATCGGTGCAGTGAGACCCTATAGACCCTGTACTAAATACATGAGAAAAAGAAGAAAAACTTTCATGTCATGTTTAAGAAAAACACAAAAGCAAAGCCCAGCGACACGCCAGCACCAGGTGTGTGGCCTGCACTACTTCAGTCACGGGAAGCCCAGTACAGACTCCGAGAGGAAGCTGCAGGCCTCTCCCACAGGCTGCAAGGCGCGGAGCGGAGCGGAGGTCTGCGGGGAACTCGCTACTAACTCGGGAAGGGGGAGGGCACGTGCCGAAAGGACTCTGGCGAGAGGCGACGTGCTGAGCCTTGCGACAGAAGTACTCGAGCGGGCAGGCCGCGCACTCGCCTATGAATCTCAGCCGGGCCTCCCACTAGCCTTAGTCTTAAGGCTACTTCCTGGCACGACACAAGACTATCAGGAGCCTACAGTTTTAAGAAAAGACAGCTCCAAACTCTTGAATTGACACACAGCAAGGACCTAAGAGGGTAGGGAAGCGCAGTGGGCAGAGAAGTGAGGAACCTAGCAGGATGAGGAGGGTCCCCAAAAGGACCGCACGTGAGGAGGGCGTCTGCACTGGGGGTGGGAAGGCGGCTCAGCGTGGGGTTTCCGAGGCTTTCTTGGCTCCAGCCACCTTTGGGAAATATACTCGTCCCTTGGGACCCACACTCCAGCCTTCAGAGTCCTGGTGCACATGGAACGCAGCTGCGCGTGTTCCTAACATAAAACAGCGAAGTATTTGCACCTGACCTACGCGCAGTCTCCTGTGTCTCTACACTACTCAGTGCCTGATACGAGGTAAACGCCACCTACACAGTTGTTATTCTTTCGAGGATGCAGACAAGGAAAAGTCTGTGTATGTTTAGCAGAGATGCAATTTTCTTCTCAACAGTTTTGACCTGCAGATCTGAGCTCAAGTGCTTGGACAGCCACCGTACCATTGCTAGATGGCCTAAATAAGGCACTGCAGAGACACAGTTCATCTCTTCGTCTTATAAGGACACCAACCTCATCATGGGAGCCTCACCCTCAGGACCGCATCCAAACCTAATTATCTAGCAAAGGCCCGCCTCCTAACAGCGTTAGGCGGAGGGCCTAGGGCAGTGGTGGCGAACCGATGGCCCACACAGCCGGCTGACTGCACCACTGAAAGCTCTAGAAGGTTCGCCATCACTGGCTTTGGGACTGAACATAGGCATCTCGAGGATACAAACATTCAGTTTAAAGTAGGGTCCACGCAGATGCATGAGTCAGTAATGAGGGGGGAGGGGAAGCAGCAAAGGATGCCAGCGCAATCTGGTTACCCAGAGGGGGCTCAAGAGGGAAATCAAAGTCCTGGGGTGAGTGAGGGCCGGGAGTCGCATGTACGGGAAAAAGGTACAGAGAGAAAGGGAGAAAATGGACGCTATGGCAGTGGACTGCACTTAGAAACATCTTGTGTGAGCAAATAGCTGGCTTTCGATATGCAAATAGATACTGTTGGTAAGTATAAATGCAGTTATATGTATGTATGCACACGCGTGGGTCTTGGTTACGTTCTTCACTGAGACACAATACGCGACACCCACAAGTGAAAGGAGGAAAGGTTTATTTTAGCTCAAAGTTTGCAGAGGCTTCAGTCCATAGTCGGCTCCAAGGCAGAGTAGCATGGCAGAGGGACATGGCAGACGAGTCCAGAGCAGCGCAGGTAGGATGCAGCGGGCAGTGGGCAGTGGGCAGCAGACACAGTGGGCAGCAGACAACGGGCAGCAGGCAGCAGATAGTGGGCAGCTGACACAGTGGGCAGTAGACAGAAGACAGCGGGCAGAAGACAGCGGGCAGCAGGCAGCGGACAGCAGGCAGCGGACAGCAGGCAGGAAGCGGTGGCCTCCCTTTCCCATCCAGGCTACAAGCCTTTGGGGTGGTTCCACTCATGCCCATGGTAGGGCTTCCCATTACCCTCCTCCAGAGCTAACCCAGCACCATACCCCCTTAATCCCAGGAACAGAGCCTTAATCCACACTCCCACATCCTACATCAAGCCTCTTCTAACAAGCTCCGCCCATGACATGAGGCTTTGGGGGGACATCTACACAGGAGCCACAACAATATATAAACATCATGTACATACAAGTGCTTGTCTCTGGGAAAAGTTATACCAGATCATAATGAGTACACTTTAGTATTCAGGTTTGGGTCTCTAAAGGCCAAATTATTCTAAAACAAAATAAATCACCATGATTCCTGAAGAAAAGTAAGTCCAACAGTTCTGAAACAAAAGGAAGAGGACACAAGCCCAGAACACCTTGAAACTGAGGAAATAAAGAATGACAGGGAAATGTCCCAAGAGGATGCCCCATGGGGTCGGGCTTCCCCAGCTGCATCAGGCATAACTTGATTTCAAAAAGTAAAAAGCAACATCTGTGTGCTTTTCTTAATGCAAATAAAGAAAAGTAAAACCTGATAAGGAATAGAGACAGTACTTACAGTCTCATATCCCTATTATACTTTTTCATTACAAAGAAATAGTAATTTTAAAATACAGAATCCCAACAGGTATCACCTTACTTGGCTGTTCAAGGTGGACATGAGCTGTAACACAGCAAACCAAGTCACGTGCCCCCTGCTAGATACAGTGAGAACACAGAAACACTGGGACATCCCTGCTGAAGACACCCAACCTAAATCTATCTTGAGGAAACACAAAAACCCAAATGAAAGAATATCCTACAAAACAACTGTGCCAGAATCTTCAAATGTTCTAAGATCATCGAAGTGAAGCACAACAAAAAAAGGTAATGCACAGCTGGGCGTGGTGTTACGCCCGTTATCTCAGCACTCTGGGAGGCAGAGGCAGGAAGATCTTAGCCTGGACAATTTGGTGACTCAGCCAGACCCTGAGGATGCAGCTGGGCAGAGGCCCTGGGTTCAGTTCCTCCAAGCATAACGCATGGGTGTGACCTGGAGGTCCGTTCACAGGCGTGCGCTCAGGGTCCATGTGCTCTTGAACCAGGGGCCTGCTGACCACACTCTGCGGAGGTCTCAGGTGGCCGCAGACCCCTGGCACACAGCTTTATGAGGTCCCTCGTAACTCAGCAGACTCCGCTTTTGGCCTCCCAACTCCACTGTGAGGTCTCTGGCCCTGCCGCCTAATAGAATCTTAACTCCATCTCATTAACCCTGTCACAAAAGTATTCACACCACTGAAATCAGCAAACAACACAAAGCAAGGCCTTTAATTTTGTTTGTTTTGTTTTCCTGAAGAGTAGGTTGCCGGGCACTGACGGGCACAGCAAAATGAGGCTTCAGCCTGTGCTTTCAGGCTCCACTCACAGATCACTGAACTGGGCACCCTTTATTTTTTTTTTTTTAATTTTTATTTTTTAATCATTTATTTATTTATCTTGAACAGGGTCTCACCTACACAATTTAGACTCGCAGTGATCCTCCTGTCTCGGCTTCCCCAGTGCTGGGATTACAGGTGTGCACCACCACGCCAGGTTTTGGGGGTCAGCACTGCGCAGCCAGAGTTCCAAGGCTGGCAAGGTATGTGGTACCGGGGATCAAACCCGGGTCCTTGCACTTGCCAGGCAGGTGCTTAGATGCCCAAGCTACCTCTTGGGCACCCTTTTAAACCAAACTGTTCTTTCAGAGGAAAAGTCTTCCGCCAGCTATCGTCCTTTGCACCTCAACCTCTTTATTACACAGATATTACTTTCTCATTTGAAATAAGAGATTGCAATATTTTTCCCTACTCCCCTTTATTGTTTCCAGGTACTTCTTCTCTAGCCAAAACTGCATATGTTACATTTTATACTTATAAAATGGACTGAAGAAGCACGGCCATAAAAGGCAACAGACATACATGCAAGCGCACGCCTGCCACCTCAGCGCTCTGGCACTGGGCCCACCACTGCCCCACGGCCACCATCACACTAAGCTAAGGCAAGTGTTTTGCTTTTTAAACTCTTGTTACTGCTCATGGCCATATCTCCAGCACTTTGAATTAAGAGTTTTTGGCACTAACGTAAGTACTCATAAACAACTATGGACTGAATAAATGCACACTTAAAATATTTTCCAAGAATGCTAAAGTGACCTAACACAACTAGATTTTTCCTAATGTAACTCACAAACATGAAGGTGAAGGAGGGACACCCTCTCCATACTATAGACAGCTAACAGACAGAAATTAACATACAGCCAGAGAGGGATTGGACCTCCAAAGAAGTTAGCACAAAAAAATAAAGACATCAGAATTATAGCTGGAGGCAAATCCGGAGATGCTGGCCCCAGGAAGGAAGGGGCACTGGTAAGACCGGCAAGATGAGAGAGAAACAGTAGCCTGAGATTCTACTGTAATCCGTAGCACTTTCAGCACCAGCCTCCTAGGTGGGCAACCAGAACATCCAGACCCCCGCTCCCCCCATTTCCGACAACTCCTTTGATCTTTCCATATACCACTGCCACGTGACTCATTTCCCTACTCCATCAGCATTAGCTAAGCAATATGCTAGTAATTTTACAGGCTGATTAGCGTTTGATCCACATTGTACCCATGTTGTGATTTTGGTGTATAAATTAACCTCACAAGACTTTAGTGGCTGCCCACTACAGACCCCACCTGGAAATTCGGGTTTTCTGTATTTTAGGGAAGGGTCTACAGGGTGTTCAGAGTCTCACTACTAGATCAGATTTGTAGTGATCTTCCTGTTTACAGCCTCCCAAGAGGCGTGTACCACCATACCAGTCTCAACTGCCATCTCAGTGGGCCCCGGGGACAGGGCCGGCACTGGCAGGCCCGGGGATCAAACCCTATAGCCCTGTGCCTGCTTGCAGGTGCTTTAATCTTGGCGGGCCCTTTCGAGTTCTTCTTATTCCCAGTGAAATTCTTCCAACTTCCTCCTCTGGCTTGTGATTTCATTCCTCAGTGTTGTGAGACCAGGAACATAGCACATTTGACATCTAATAGGTTGGGAGTTAAAATTTTCTGTATAACCCACACCTACATAAAACTACTATAGAGAATTAGAAAATATAATACCTGTGTGCAATCAAAACCCTTAAAAAAGGATTACAAAAGCTATGGAATTTATCACTCACATTGACCTCATAATGAAATCCAGAAGCATTTCAGACTAGGAATAAGTGCAAAACACAACTGGATCAAGATTTACGTTAACTATAAATGAACTCAAAATCCTAATTAAGGGCCGGCCAGACAGCTCAGCAGATTAAAGCACCTGCTTAGGCAGGCACTGAGACTCTGATGTCCTGGGCATACTATGCCAGCCCCGCGCCCCAGGGCACACTGACAGGACTGAGACTGGGCATGGTGGGGCATGCTTATAACCCCACTGCTTGGGAGGCTGAAAACAGGAGGATCATCACTACGCGTCCGATCTGTATAGTGAGACCCTGTAGACCCTGTACAAAATACATTTAAAAAAAAATCCTAATAAAATGCAAAGATTGTAAAAACACACTTTAAAAATTCCTGGATATGTTATTAAAAAAAATTACAAAGACATAGATTAAAAGTAAAAGAGTAGAAAAAGAAATACCATGCAAACAGTAATGCCAACTGATTTCTAAAGAAAATACAGCACTGAGTTACTTCACTGACAGAAATGCTGGTCATCTTAACTAATGGAAGAATTGAGTTTTATATTGAAAAGATAAAATTTGACCCCTACCTCACTGCAAGCAAAAACTAACAACATGATCACAGATCAAAACATAAAAGCTAAAACTAAGCAATCCTTAGAAAAGAAAAGCAACAAAACATCTTCATAACCTTGAAGAAGGCAAAGATTTTTTAAGATATAACAGACACTTATCTTCAAAGCAAAAAGAAGTAAACTGGACTTAAGTAAAATTTCCGTTCATCAAAAGACACTATACATCCCTAATCCAAAAACACGAAATTCAAAATGCTCTGAAATCTGAAAACTTGTTTCATTTTGGAGTATTTTTGGATTTCAAATTTTGAGGTTAGAGATACTCAACCAGTGGTCTATGCAAATATCCCAAAATATGAAAAACTCTAAAATCTGAAACAATTCTAGTGTCCAACACTTCACTTAAGGGATGTATAACCATTTCAAGAAAATGAAAAGTCAAGTCACAGATTAGAGATCTCTACATATTTATGGAGCACACACATGAAAAAAAAATCCTGCTTGTAGACCATACAAAGTACTCCTTCGATTCAACAATAACAACAAATCTGTTTTAAGGGCAAGACAAAACGCTAGGAAAAAAATTTACAATTTTACAACATATATGAATTATCACAAAAAGAATGAAAATGTGTGGAACATTACTCGTCGCCAAGAAATGCAAATTAATATCAGCAGATACTACTCTACCCCCGTTGGAATGGTTCAAGCACAAATGACTGGCAATACTGAAGGAACAACATGAAGCAATTAGGGCCCGCTTGGCAGATTCTCACGCAGTTACAGCCATATTTATCTTATGATCCAGCATTTTCACGCATAGGCATTTACTCAAGAAAAAAAAGACAAGGCTGGCCAGATAGATCTGCCAACTAAAGTGCCTGCGCAGGGACTGGGGTGTGATCCCAGCCTGCTATGTGGGCCCCACCCCAGGGGCACACTGAGATGAGACCGGGCGTGGTGGCACACACCTGTAATCCCAGCTCTTGGGAGGCTGAAACCAGGAGAATCACTAGAGTCCAGTCTGTGTGGTAAGATCTTGTACTAAATACATAAAGATATATATATATATATATATATATATATGCTAATGGCAGCTGTACTCCTAATGAACACACCATGGAAACCTGCAGAATATCCACCAAAAAAATACATAAATTAATTGTGGAATATTCACAGCATAGAAAGCCACTCAGTAAGACAAAGAAAAAAGCTTCTGATATATGGACAATACAGATAAAACATGAGTCCTATACACACGCTGAAGGGAAGGTGCCCGAAACAAAAAAGTACACACAGCCTGAATCCATGTACACGTAATTAGAGAAATGGCTACTTGTGTTGAATAAAGCCGGAACCGGAGGCTCTTCTAGGGAGGGGAACTATGATAAAGCCCAACAGTCAGAAATCCCCAGGACCAAATGGGCAGTCACTCGAATAGTTAGGTTTCTTTAGCTGTTTAAACCCTGCGCAAGGGACCAGTATACCTCCGGATAGAAGAGGGCTTCCTTCTTCAGCCTGTCGGCAGAGTCCGAGTGGAGTGAGCTGTTAAGTGCCCTACAGCAGAACTGGAGTTGTTGGAACTCGTGAGTTCCCAAAAGGAAGAAAGTTCAGAAAGTACTGAATTCAGTGTAGCCTCGTTTTAAAATTCATGTAATCCCAGTTGTTATTCTAGCTTTCTGAGGAAGCTAACATTTGAGCTGAGTTCTCATTCCAAATCCTAAATCGCCCGAGCTGGTGCCAGGCAGATTCCAGGAAAAAAGAAAAAGTAAAGTGTCTTCCTTGCTCAGGATCTTGATTTCCAGCTGCGCTTAATTTATCTCTTTGAGACAAGATCTCACTATGCAGTCCGAGCTGGCCTTGAACTCACAATGTTCTTCCTGCCTCATTCTCCTGGGTGCTGGGATTACAGGCGTGCACCACCACATCCGGCCAACTTCCTTTATTTTAAATAGCTGTCACAAAAGAGTGTAAGGTCCCAAATTCAATCCCTGGCCCTGCATGGCATGCCAGCCCCAGATCCCCAGGCGTGCTTTCTTTGAACCAGAACTGGGCACTGTGGCTCAGTTCTGTAATCCCTGC
>NW_004524598.1:15858732-15860469 GCF_000260255.1 Octodon degus | reverse complement strand
TCTGAGGCCAGAAAAGGCAAGGATTGATTAGGCCTCGCTTCCCAATTTAGACAAAATCCTTCCAAGATGGAAAGTTGCCACTTGTTGAGGAGTGCGGTGCAAGTCCTGCATCTCGAATCACCTTTGGGGAAAAGAGGAATATGAAATTAATTCTAGATGTGTGTCTCCACTATTCTCAGAGGTAAAAAATGACTCCGAGAAATGATCCTGTAATTACTTTTACAAGATAATTTTTGAAAGCTTGACACAGAAAAGGATCTGGTAGAGTGTAAATATTGTAAATGGAGTGTCATAAAAATATAAAGCCACAGTGGAATTACAGTATACAGTTGCTTCTTCAAAAACAAAAGGGCATTTTTTAAAACAATGGCTTGTTAAAGAGAATCCTGCTTATTAATGTTTCATTTTATCATTTCAAAGTCATAATGTTGCAGGCAGCTGAGTTAGATAGAAATATTATAAGAAGTCAGACAGGGCTAGACCCTCAAGGTGACAGCGCGGGAGACAGGACAGCTTGCAGCTGTGGGAGAGGTGAATGCTCTTGCTGTGGGCCAGACCGCAGGACCAAAGATGGAAAAACAAATGCTCACCTCCCTAAAAGATAAGCCTCTGGGATTGATCATCAGCCCAGGAGGCCAGGGAGGGTCACTAATCCAAGCCTCCGACAAACTCCTGTTCTACATTCATGCTAAGTGACGCACTTGCTAGGTGACTCACTTCCCCATTTGGTCCTGGATTTAATCAATTTTATCTGAACAATTGTTCTTGTAACCTCACTGGTTGCCTGTAGTTCTGTCCCACCCCATGTGAGAGTTCCCATGGTTTCCACCTTAGACCCGCCTCCCCTCACGGTTTTGCTCCATAAAAATCCCTAGAAAGTGCAGATTCCTGGGTGACTTGCTTCGGGTCCCCCTTCTGTCCCTCTCTCAGACAGAAGCTTTCTTTCCCCCAATACATATTCTGCTGTAAGGCACCCTTTGTTCCTAAAATTAATTCTTCAGTTATAGACAACACAAACTCAGGTAACTTTCAGGTTGAGAGTTTCATTCCCCTATATCAAATATTACTGATTACCAGACACCAAACATAACGCTTTTTGTGTGTATGTTTACTGTATTTTCTGAGACAGTCTCTCAGTGTAGTTCATCAGGCCCCAAACTCGCAGTGATCCTCCTGCCTCAGCCTTCCCAGTTCTGGGAAGACAGACATGCACCGCCACACCCAGCTGAAGCAATTCTAAATAAAAACTGTGAACCCTTTACCGTTCTAAAGATGCTAAGACAATTTTTCCAGAACCAGTATTTGGAATTTTTTAAGTGCATCGTGTTACCACACAAACTCTTGTGCTATTGCAGTAATTGAAATAATTCCAGGATACCTCAGCGAACTACTATCTGGTGACAATTCATCTGTTTGGAGGGGAGGCGACCTCGGTTTTTAATATTCTCTTCCATTTTAAACCTACAGGAGTTTCCAGGACATAAACAGACATTGAAATACCCAAAGTCTTAGCACAGCATACTCTCTGTAGTTGTTTTAATAGTTTAAAATACTTAGATGCTCTAATCACGCCTTTGTAAATACTTGTTTTATTCTGTCGTGTGGGAGACAGCGCGGATGCCTTTGGGGCAGCTTGATATAAGCGCTCCAGACGTGGGGTCTTGCCAAAGGTGACACCAACCGCTCGCGTGTCCCAACTTCACACTGCACTTGGGGTCCAAAGCTACGCATATAAAA
>NW_004524598.1:15856469-15858047 GCF_000260255.1 Octodon degus | reverse complement strand
CCCCGGTGCGGGGACGCGCGGGTGGCCGGCCCTTGGTGGCAGGAGCGGGAGGGGGCTGCGCGGCTTCCGGGCCTCCGGGGGTCCAGGGGCCCCGGCGGGGCTCGCCCCGCGGAGGAGCCGAAGTTCCCCCGGAGGAAGTCGAAGTCCTGGGGAAGTTGCCACCAATCCCGCGGGTGATCCCGAGCCCTGAGCGTTGCGGCGGAACCACGCTCCTCGTCCCGGCTCCCTTCTCCCCTGCCCCGAGGAGGAGGGAGACGCACGCGGCTGTACTTTTTCTTATATAAAGCTGAATAAATTGTGTCTTGGTTACTCTTGAGTTTGGGAACATTTTCCAAAGATTGGAAAAATCTGATTTGGAGACTGTAACTAAACGTTTCTGTGATGACAGAAATACTTGAAAAGGTTTGCCTGACCCAGAAGCCCTGAACTACATAGATACAAAAAAATCTCTCCGTTTCCATGCTGTCGGCTATTGTTTATGCAGCGATAAATTCTTTTTTTATTTTTGTAAATATTAACATAACCCTCAGTGAGTAGCAGGTCAGCCTTACGTGCGAAGTAACCCACCCTTGACAGTCAACAGAGGTTTCCTCAGCCAAAACTTACCTGATGGGGCGAGTTAAAAGGACACCTGATTTAAATGCTAGTTTAGGGGCTGGGGAGATGGCTCAGTGGAATAAGCGCTTTCCTGGCAGGTGTAAGGGCCTGAGTTCAATCCCCGGTTCCGCAAAAACAAAAAACAAAACACACACACACACACACACACACACAAAGAAAGAAACGCTAGTTTAATGATTGCTTTCAGCTACATGTTATTGTCCCTCAAAATTGCCTAGTGGCAGTAAATCTCCAGGTGGGCTTCATTATTAGGGACCGATTTTTTTCTCAAATTAGTAGCTTAGTTAATGCACAAAATATGGCATCACACTCAAAATATTACATGCAAATTAGATGTTTTGTAGTTGGGAGTTCGTCATCTAGCTGAGGATAAGGAAAAATGAGGTTGAAGCTCTGCTAGCCAGATGAGTTCTGTAGATCTCAGGCTTGGTTTGTTTCTTTGATTTTCTTCCTTTTGGGGGGGGGGTGGTGGTGGGAATCAAATCCATGCCCTGTACATGCTAGAACTCAGTTTTGTCACTTAAGAGAGTTTGAAAAGAGCACCCTATTCTAAAGCAGTTCAGTAGGCTTACTACTTCTAAGCAGGACAAATGATTTGGAAACACCCGGTGGTTTCGTTTTGGGGGCTTTTTGTTATTTTTGCTGTAAAGGTAAAACTCAAAACCTGTACTGCTCCGCTTGCTTTACACATACATGATCTCCAGAGGAGGGTTATTATATCATCCCCAAAATTAACCTACCCAGAGAGCGTTTTTTGTCATGGCCAACTGGTTTGTATCTCTTAGAATGCAATTATATATATAATACCAGTTTGAAAATTGCTGTCCCTTTGGGAGGCTGTAAACAGGCGAATCACTAGGCATCCAATCTAATAGTGAGACCCTGAACACCCTGTAGACCCTTCCCTAAAATACAAAAAAAAAAAAAGAAAAGAAAAGAAAGAAAATTGCTATCCTTGAG
>NW_004524598.1:15852041-15856154 GCF_000260255.1 Octodon degus | reverse complement strand
TGAAATGTGATAGAAGATACTTTATGTACTTAATAGTACTTAAAATACATAATTTTAAGAGTTTGGGTAATCAAAAAGAAGTAAAGGTTAGAACAGATTTTGAGATAAGTTATTTGAAGCAAGATGTGCAAGATCTGAGTATTGAGTAGAATCTTAAATTATGTTACTAAACTTGGTTAAGTCTGGTTAGTTTGCAACACAAGTGATTATTCAGTCTATTCTTTGTTACTTTGTTAAGGATAAATGTTAATGTACAATTTGGCGAGGGGAGTGCTTGAGGGAACAGAATATTTAATAGACAGACTTTAAATCAGGTAAGTAGCCTCCCTGAAATTAAAACTATTGAGTATGAAACTAGTATTTTTGCATCATAAAACTCTTATTGGGAAACTATTATATGTAAAGAAATATTTTAATTCCCTTTTGTTAAATTACAATTTCTTTTTTATCTTTATTGTGTTACAAGTACCTGTTTCTCCCTAAGCCTGGAACTTTCCTTTCCTTGGATAGGTCAAACATGGCATCAGGTTTATTAAGGAAAAATTTACATATAGCACACCCATTTTGTGGTTCATTTCAGTAAATTTGCATACACATATACACACACACCCCTATACCCATCACCAAAATCAAAACTCAGAATATACTACCAGCTACATCTGTATTTTTATGCCTTTGTTCTCTTAGAATTTCCTGCCATCTCTACGTGTCTAAATTATACCTGCGTTTAGAGTCCCAGCTCAATGCTGCCTTTTCTTTTGAATCATGTTTGATTACCTCATCATAAATTAATACTCTCTTCTTTCAACTTTCCCATATTTTTAAAATATCCTTCTCTGCCCTTCATGATGGCCAAACAATGACATCCACATAGAAGCACTTATTTATTGACATTAAGTGGATTAATGTGGAAAACTTAAGTCATTCTTATATTAATTTCAGAATTTTGGCACTATCTGTATATTTTCTGAATGTCATTACATCATTGTGATTATTAAAATTGCTTTAAGGGAAACAAATAATTATGAATTAAAAGCAGGTAGCATTTGCTATAAAACAGGAGGAGAGTATATATGAAAATAATAAAAACAAAACAATGTTGTTAATTTCTAGCTAGAAAATTATCCACTAAAGGATCTGAGACTTTATTTAAAAATGAGACTAGCTAGATTTTCAGGGTGTTGGTAACATCCTGACACTAAACTGAGACTATTATTGATGCCTTCAAAAAGCCTGCAGGCATGAGTTTCATGTCCCTTTCTGTTGCGGCCCAAGGTTAGAAAGAGAATGAAATGATCAGGACTTGAAAATTCCTTAGAATTTTATCTGTGCAAGAATCAAGAAAGAAAGCCAGTTGTAATTTAAAAGATCATTATTCAATCAGACATCTTTATTTTTACAAAAATGTGCTGCATTTTACTAATGTTACTTTTTTGAAGAAAAACCTGCCATCTTACTGTTACTAGGGTATATTACCTGTAAGATAAAATTTCGAATTTGAAGATGAAAGCCAGCAAAATCTTGTTTGACAGAGCAATAGCTATTGATTGTGATGAGATGCTAATGTTTATTTGGCAAAGTTCATGTAAAAGTGGATGAAGTAATAAAGCTAAATCTCATTTCTCCTGTTTGCTGCTGAAGTTTTATGTAGCTATATTTTACATTTCCTTCCTGCCAAAATCACATCTTTTTTCTTCTGAGAAATGACTAAATTCTGTCATGGCATTTCATTGATCAGGCAGGAAAGCAAACTCCTTCTCTTGTATATTGCGTCTTGTATTTCAAGTTGCTGTGATTATTTATAGATGTATAACTAAAGTATGAGCCTCAAATTTGTTCTTAGTTTGTGTCAGTGAGCGAAGAACTCAGGTAGGTGAAGTATTTAGTTTGGTGTTACTACTTTCTTTCTCTTTTGTTAATGTTTTATTTTGTTTTTTGAGGCAGGATCTCACTAGTCTAGGTTGACCTCAACTGTATGGCATTGCTCCTGCCTCAGCCTCCCTGTGCTAGGATTATAGATGCCTGCCACCTTGTCCACAGCTGCTGTTCCTCCTAAAACTAATGTGAGCATTGAGCAAGCTTATCAACACAAACAATGGGTTGCTACTCAGACAGAGATCAGGCTGTTGTTAATCTAAAATTCTGGGCTACAACCTCAAAGTGAATGTTACAAGGACCCACTCGGATACATAATTGTCATTTATACATAAGAAAGCCTTCACATAAATAACACTTACTATAAAACCAGAAATATGGAAGTAGTACAAATATGCTCCATTGTCAGGATAAGTGACCAATCGGGAGAACTCGTAAAGGACGGCAGCCTCAGTCCTTTGAATTATATAGGTAAAAACACCTTACACATTCCAGTTGCTTTTGATTGTGCTGTTACGTTTTGAAAAGATGCTGTAAAATATTAGCTGTCTGAAATGCTTTGAAATATGTTATTTTCATCAAATTTTCCAGATAAATTTTCTAGAGATCCTTTTAATATACCACAAATGCCAGCCTATGCCACTGAGTGTGCATCTGTGCTTATCTTTATGTGATATAACTGCATAGACTTTTGCATTTGTCACATATGTCTTATAGTGTATTCTGATTTTAAAATTTCTTGGAAAAAAGTTTTTCTTTTAAGAAAAAGTAAAACATGATACAGCACTTGTTTTAGATTTAGTATCTAGACCAGTGAGCTAGATCAGCGGACTAAGCACCTGCTTCGGCAAGTGCAGAGGCGTGGGTTCGATTCCTAGCACCACATGCCGCACAAGCCCTGCCCCCGGGTGTGCTGAGCCTTCCACCCAGACTGGGTGGGCATGGTGGCACATGCCTGTAATCCCAGCACTCGAGAGGTAGAGACAGGAGGATCACGGTAAGTCTGACCTGCAGACTGAGACCCTGTACCAAATACATAAAATCAATAAATCTAGTCTCTGTTGTTTTGTAAGAAATACAAACTTAATTGTTTTCCATGCTTTATACTTTGTTACTACCATTTAAGAGTTCACCTTTAAGCCTATATGAGAGATTTAAGCAATGTGATTTTGTTTATGGCATCTGACATTTTATTGGAAGGCTGCTGTGCTTTAACCCTACCTGATTCTATATGATGTCATGGTTGGTTTTATATAGTAATCTGGTAGCTACTGTTTATATTTACTGAAGTTAAAGTTTAATGAAACTCGTACTTGAAAATAAACCCATGTATTGCCACATGACAGGTCATCTCAAATTGTAGTGATTTAATACAGTTATCTCACAGTCTTTGTCAGAGGAAGTGGTTTGGCTGACCAGGTTTCTTGTGAGGCCCCACTGCAGCGAAAGGTTAATTGGGTTGTTGAATCGCCCCCAGGGTTGCTCTCACAGGGTGGCAAGTTACTTCTGGCTGTGGGGGGACACGCATTTCCTCCTTTCCTCCTCCGTGGATCTCTTCATACTTGGCTCCTTGAGGTCCCTATCCTTATGATAGGGAAGGTAGCTGCCCCAGCGTGAGTCACCCCACAGACCTCAAGGTGGAAGCCGTGCATCTGATTACTTCACACAGACCCGTGACTCTTCTTTTTAGAAATCACTTGGATAAGAGTATGGATTTTAGGAAGTGAGGATCACTGGAAACAGGTATGTAAATATTTGTCTAAATGAGCAGTGCATATTTTTAATATGCAGTATATATACCATTCATTGTGATTTTAAAAAGAATATTCATGTATTGACTTAAAATACAGTGCAAACATTAGTACACTATACAAAACAGTCACTTTATCTACAGAATTCATAATCTCCATGATTCTTTGAGGGGGTAAGGCAGTTCAGATGTAACACTTAAGATACAGATTCTACTAAATCTTATTTTTTATTATGAAGGAGGAAGAAAATGTCATAGATTATATAGTTCATATTTGGTGTTTTTTTAGGAGCATTCATTTAGGGTCATTTAGTTTTTAAAAGTTAAACTTAATTTGTTATCAAAAATAGGGAATCACTCATAATTTTAAAGCTATAAAAAAAAAAACTCTATAGTTTAAAAGGCTCCCCTCACCCTGGTTATTTTCTTTTTAGGGAGATCATGTATATGAAATGTAGTATATATATTTTCCCTCTATAAAAATGATT
>NW_004524598.1:15831699-15851913 GCF_000260255.1 Octodon degus | reverse complement strand
CTTATTCCACTGAGCCATCTCCCTGGCCCTGAATATTCTAAATCAATGTAGATTTCATTCTTTTTACCAACTCAGGACATTCTGTTGCCATTCAGATTTTATTGTGTTAATTATCATTGTGGATCAAGCACTTGCTAGAAGATAACACTGTAAAAGCTAAAAACACAAATGAGCCTTTGTATCATAGGGGTTGTGACCCCAGAGAATTTTAATCCAATTATAATAAAGGAAGGTAAGCTCTGTGGTAGAGTGTGTAGTGGGAGCGATGGTGGGCTGATGGAAAACCTGTCAAAGTGGCTAAGATCTGACACCTGAAGGATCAGTGGCTGTTAATCAGATAGGTTGAATTTGAATGTTTCAGAATGCAGCAATTAAAACATGACTTGAAAACATATTACAAAGCTGTTGAGCTCTAAAAAATATGATGCTAGCCTAAAGGCACACATTGACCAATAGAATAAAATGAAAAGTGCCAAAATAAGCCCCCGTGTATAGGGTCAGATTGTCCTCAGAGTGCAGGAGCACCCAAACAGGGAAGGATGGTCTATACAACGAAGAGTGTTGGGGAAACCGAATGCACTTATGTTGAAGAATAAAATTAGACTTTTACTGGTACTATATAAAAATGACATTGGCTTTGATAATGATTACTTAGACATGACAGCAAAAGTACTGTATTGGTTAATAGATTGTGTCACTTTGAGAAGTTAAAAGCTTAACTAAATCAGCTCAGCAATTCAACACGTAGAGGCCCCACCCTATGGTGATTCATCACTTAAAGGGAAATTGAGGAAGGGTGAGGCTTTCTTTGGAGAAGTTCTTGTCTTCCGGTCAACTTGGACATTGCCTCCAGACTTGTAGTGCAGACTCTTCTGCTTCCGCCTTGGATCCTTCAGCCTTCTGGTGTAGACTCATCAGCTTTCCATCTCAGACCCATGGGCTTCCTGATACAGACTTGCAGGAACACTGCAGTGAGCTCTAGCCCTTGGGCCTTCCAGTCTGCAGTGTGTAGGTGCCCTCTGCACACCTCCTCATCCCACTCAGTGGCTGGCTACTGGAGTTTCTTATACATTTGTATGTCTTATAGTTTCTTATACATTTGTATGTCTTGTATTCCTCTAGTAAAGCCCTAACTGATACAAGTACAGACAAAAAAAAAAAAAAGCAAATTTAAATATGCAGGCATCACATGATATGGACAAAAACCTATGGAATAGAAGAAAAATTCACAAGATAAAAGGGTGATATCTAAAATACATAACTCTGAAGCTCCAGTGGTGCAGTCAGTTAGCGCGGTACTTATATAAAACCCATAACTCCTACAACTCAACAACAGCCAAATGTAATTTTAAAATGGGCCAAGGACTTGAGCAGACATTTCTCTAAAGGCGATACATAAGTGACCAACAAACAAATGAAAAGGTACTCAAGAGTTCAGTGTACATCCAAACCTTTATATTATACTACCTACCCACTGGAATTGCTGTGGAGGACCACCAGAATGGCTCTCCTTGAAAGAAGAGCATCTGTCTCCATTTTGGCTAGATCTGACCCTGTTTCTGTGTATGGATGTGTACAGAGCTGGCTAGGATATTTCTTTATTCCTTTGCTTGGCCTTAAACAATGCAAATGGGTCTGGCCAGGTGCCGATGTGTAGTCTTTAATGTGAAGGCTCACTTGCCTGACTCCCAACTATTATGTATGACCAAGACGGAGTGACACCATGCTGTCCACTGGGATTGAGCCTGGAAAAAGAGGCCTGACATCTCAGGGCCTGAAGATTACACATCAGTGCTGAACCATAGACTTCTAAGCAGGAGATACCTACTCAATCTGTGATGTGCAGGTGACTGTTTTTGCCTCTTTATCGGTCTGTCCCTGTGTCTGTCTGTCTCTGTCTTGGTCGGTCTGTCTGTCTGTTTCTCTGTCTCTCTATCTGTCTCTGTCTGTCTCTCTCTCTCTCTCTCTCTCTCTCTCTCTCTCTCTCTCTCTCTCTCTAGATGGCAGAGATATTTTCAGGCTTCAGCCCCTCATCCCTAAGCCACTTGCCTCTTCACAAATAAAACCTTGGCTCTGGGTCAAGATCTTTGTTCTAGTTAGCTGTCATTCTAGTTGGATTTAGAATGGCTCCCCACAACTACACATATGCCTTAGTGTCTTTATTCTCACCTTGGGTTGCACTGGAATAGGTAGATTGGAATTATTTATAGGAAATCCAGTAACTTCCTTGGATTACATATGTGTATTCCTCTGGACTGTGACAGACGGGCTTCCTATAAACAGCTGCCATAAAATCCAGAAAATAACATGCTGGTGCATATGTAGGGAAGAATCTTTGTGTGTTGATGGGGAGATAAAATTGTGATCCAATTTGGAAAAGAGTATGATATCCTTCAAAAAATAAAATGAAACTATGAACCAGCAATCTCACTTTTAGATACATCCAGAATAATCAACAACTGTCTTAACATTGGCACATGTGTTCATAACAACTATATTTGATAATAAAGAGATAGAAGCAAACTACCCATTGATGAGTGAATGGGCAGGTAAACATAGTATTAGCCTTGCAAAGGAAAGAAATTCTAACACAGCTATAAAGTCAGTGCATCTTGAAGACAGTATGCTAAATGAACTACTCAAAGCAATGATGGACCCACTATATGTTTTGAAGTACCTGAAGTAGATTACTGAAACAGAAAATAGAAAGATGGTTGCCAGGGGCTAGGGGAAGAGAGAAATGGGCAATTATTTAATGGAAACACAATTTTAGTTTTGCAAGATGAAAGTTATAGAGATTTGTTTGCACAACAGTATTGCTATACTTAACATTCCAGAACTATATGCTCAGGGATTAAGATGCTGTTTTATAATTTCAACAAACTATTAGAAACAGGAAGTATATGTGCATTTTAAAACAACATGTTGTAATATTCATTTTCTGAAAAGATACTAATTATAACTGAGCCAAGTTAAAGGAATTGAATCACAGGTTTCATGCTGAGGCATAGCATTTTGTGTATCATTTAGTAGAAAAGCTTGAGAAGTGAGAAGAAACAGGACAGATCCAGAAAAGGAGCAGCTTATGTAAAGGCACTGAGGTGGGAGGGTGCAAGTCTGAGCAGTAGGCAGTTGCCTAGGCTTTTCTTGGTTGGGATAGAAAATGAATGATGGAATTGAATATATAGATCTAGCTTACAAAGAGATAAATCATATGAGAGCTTGGATTTCACTTCCAAGGAATTGACTGTCACAATTATAGCAATGAGAAGAGCATTTAAGTACTGAGTAAGTACTAGTCTAAAGAGCATTTCTTAAGTACGCACTAATCTACAAAGATTATCAGTTTATTATTCTGTGCTTCCAGCAGAGAATAATGTGTTCAAGCTATTATATGCTATGTGAAATTGGTTCTTGGAAAATGTAAGAGTTGTGAAAATAAAAGGCTATTGTTACAATTTAGATACAACTCGGGAACCATGAATAGAAGACCATTCTGAAATATACTCATGAGATGCAGAGAAGGTAAAGGGAGAGCAGGGGAAGAGGATGAAAGAAAATTAAAAGATGTGTTAAGTACATCTATCAGTTCTCAATAATGAATATAATCATTATGTACTGTGAACATGTGCTAATAATTAAACTGGGTATTATGACCTGTATCTAGATTCCTTCTGCCAAACCTCATGCAGTCATAGGTTGAGTTTTGAAGATGGCTGACTTAGAGTGTGTGAATGAGGATTAAGGATGGGATACTGTGATTAAGAGTGTGAATAAGGAAACTACTACACTGGACGTGGGTGGCAACAATTAATAGACTTACAACCTGGATGGTTTGTAAAGATAGTGGGGGAGAGCAGGTTTGCTGCATCTGCCTGCCTTGCAGTAACATGAGCTGCTGCTTCTCTGTGATTCCCCCTCTGCATCGCCACCCTTCCGGAAGCCATCTGACTGGACTGAACTGTACAAACTGAGCTGAAATACACCTTTCCTCCTTTAACTTTGGGTGTTGGGTATTTTGTTTCGGCAGTGAGCTGGATGTGGTGGTGCATGCCTATCCTCCCAGCATGAGAGGCTGAGGAAGGAGGATTATTGTGAATTCAGGGACATCCTAGGCTGCATAGTGAGTAAATTTTTAACATTAAAATAATTCTAAAAGTACATATTCACAAATACAAGCTTATACAATTGAAATAATAGTACTGTTATGACAGTAATGAAAAGGAAATCAGAAAACAGTAAGTAACAGTGTTTACTGGTTTTGTTTCTTAGATTCAAGTGTTATCTTAAAGCAAGGGGACAATGAAACAGTTTTAAAATACTGTAGTAATAATAATTTATCTCTTTGGCAGTGTTTTGGACAATGTCCTTTGTTTCTGAATCTACCAGAAGATTTAGAGTTAATTCTCTCAGTAACAATGGGGAGAGATTTTTGGTTCTGTCATGAGATGTTATTAATGCTGTCTGTTTTTACCTTAGCCTTAAAATATGAGAAGGGATAAAAATATGAATTATAAGCAAAGACAGGTCTACTAGAGGGAGCACCTTGTTTCTAGGCTTCTTCCCTTTCCTGCCCTGTGAAGGGCAGTCCTTGCCATTCTTCCATGTCTTTAAACTGATCTGTATAGATGCATGTGTGATCTGGGTCCAATCTTAATTTTATTTGAATGACTTTATATAAAAGTTCCTTAGCTAATGCGTTGGTATATTCCTAGGTAATATTTTGATCCTGTCTCTGAAATGAATATGATTTTATTTGTATTTCAGTGTTTTTTTTGTTCTTCTTCATGATTTTATTTTTAGAGCAGTTTTAATAAAAAAAGAAAAAAAAAAAAAACAGCTGTGTGTTTTGGCTTGGGTCTAGTTGTCTCCCTAAAGCCTCATACAGCCATTGGGGCAAACCTCTAGGGGTTGTGATTAATTCCTGATCCAGTGCTGGGATTATGGGTGTGAGTTTTACTAGAATTACAGGTTTGAGGTTGACACCTGCCCTGGGGCAGACAGCCTGAATGCAGTGCAATGTAGGAAGCTGGAGAGGCTGCTGCTGCTGCTGCTGCTGCTGCTGCTGCTGCTGCTGCTGCTGCTGCTGCTGCTGCTGCTGCTGCTGCTGCTGTAGAAGGTGCTCTTCCTTTTTTCCTCTTGCTGTTTTCTCCCTCCATGAACTGCTGCTCTCTGCCATTTGCCACTCTGCCTTGGAGCCAGTTGAGTATGGACTGAAACTTCCACAAACTGAGATAGATAAACCTTTCTTTCCTTAATTTTGGGTGTCAGCTATTTTGTCCCAGCAATGGGAGAAAAGTAATAACCAAGACAGAATTTGGTACCAGGAAGTGGGGTTGTTGCTGTGACTATACCTGACCATGTGGTTCAAGAGTCTTTGAGAATGGCTTGGGGGAAGAGATAGGAAAGCGAAAGAGCAGTGCTGGAATGCCTTCAGCTGTTCTGTGTTGGAGATTCTGGTCAGAGTGCTGACAGAAGTCCTGTGGTAAAGACCAGGCTTGGGAGGTTTCTGCTGGGGGAAAGGATGGCATTGGTGGTTGGACTTCAGGTAATATTTGTGATGGCTTGGCAGAAAGTTTGTCTGCATTTTGTTCCTGTCTGAGACTACCTGAGACTGAGATTAAGGGCAGCAGACTAATCTGACAAAAGAAATTTCAAGGCAGTTGACTGTTGATGCAGAGGCATGGCTATCGTTGGGGGCTTTTAGTCAGATTTATGTTGAGAATCAAGAGCAAAGAGCACAGCATAGATAACTTAAAATGTTTTGAATTTGGCCAGAAAGGCAGCTCCAATAAAGCTGAGAGCTGCCATGTGCTACCCTGCCTTTGAGACAGCCAGATATGGACCAAAACCTCCACAAACTGTGAGATAAATAAACCTTTCCTTCCTTCATTCTGGATAGTAGGTATTTTGTCCCAGCAATGAGAAAAAAGTAACCAGGACACTGAGGTTACATACTTGTAACTTTGAGCATCCCAGGAGCCCCAGGCATCCTGATCATGACTTTGAGACCAGCTTGAGCAATTTAACAGCTTCCAAGACCTTGTCTCAAAATTTAAAAGTTTTAAAATGATCTGAGGTTATAGTAAAGTTTGAAGGACCTATATATTCAACCTCCAGTGCTTAAACAAATAAATAGTACAAAGGTTCCTTTTTTTTTTTGCGGTACCAGGGATCAAACTCAGGACCTTGCACTTGCCAAGCAGGCACTTATGCCACTTAGCTATATCCCTGGCCCCCTAAATAGTACAAAGGAAAAAAATTGCTTGAAATTGGAAAAAAAAAAAAAACTTCTGCCTCCTGCAGGCGATTTTAAAATTTTTTTGAGATGCTCTGTTAAATTGGAATACCCTGGAAAATACATAAAACTTTGTACTCTTCAGCTACAATATATGTTTCAGCATATTATGTTAATTTATATAGGAAGTTTTTATTTTGAAATTGAACAGTATATCATTAATTTTCATTAAAATGACTTTTTTTTTTTTGGCATGGTACTAGTGACTGAACCCAGGACCTTTGCTACATCTTGATTGTATGTTTGTTGTGTGCTTCCTAAATTTTAGGGTCTCCCTAAAATGCCCAGGCTAAACTTAAACTTTTGAGATTTAAGCAAAATCAGTATTACTGTGAATGAAGAAGAAGACTAGTTACAAATAAGCACTTTTATTTTGAAAAAGATACATTCTGAAAAGTGGGTTTTTTAGGGGGTGTGAGGGGGGTTTGCAGTACCGGGGATTAAACTCAGGGCCTTGCGCTTTCCAGGCAAGCGCTTATTCTACTGAACTATCTCCCTGGCCCCTGAAAAGTGTTTTAAAAGCTAAAAAAAAAAATGTAAAAGGTAAAGAACCATGGCAGGATAGTTCAGAGCAGTGGTGGTGAACTTATGGCACGCATGCTAAAGTAGTCCGTTTGCATTATTGAATGCTCTAAATTTAAGTTTGCCATCGCTGGCTTAGAGTTAGCCCTTATCTGTGGTTCATCTTTCTAATCATTCTGAATAGCCATACATGCGTTTTTCTGACATGATCATTCTCATGTTTTACTTTGAGGTATGTATAAAAATACATTATTTCCTTCCCAGTTAAAACAAGCAGACCACAGTTAATACAAATAATTTAGATTATCTGCATTTTGATATTTATTTTCAGGTTCACTTTCTCTTGCTAAGAAGTTTTTCTTTCAGTTCTACCTCATTAATATGCACACAGAAATCAAACAGTGTTTAATATTACCATATAGGGGCTCGGGAGATAGCTCAGTAGAATAAGCCTGGCAAGCTGAAGGTCCTGAGTTCAAACCCCAGTTCCCCCCCAAAAAATTATCATATAAAAATTTTAAGAAATTTATGTTTGTAAAATGTACAGTACATCACAAAACCAAAAAATAATGTTTGAAATTCTATTTTAGATTATTGTTATGATTTAGATTTTTTAAATGTCCCCAAATGGCCTCTATATTAAGAGCTGAGGCATTGGAGAAGATCATTAGATCATGGGGCACCAACCTCATCAATGTACTGTATTAATCCATTGATAAATTCATAGCTGAATGGGCCATGAAGACATGGAGTGCAGTTGAGGCAGCAGGTCGCTGGGGCTGTGCCTTGGAAAGGTGTCCCTTTTCTTTCCTGCTGTCTGCCCTTGGGCTGCCATGAGGAATGCAGAGCTCCTCCCCCACAGTATTTCTGCCTTAGAACCAACTGATTATGAACTGAAACCTCTGGAGCCATGCGACAAAGTTAAACTCTTCCTCTTCAGAGACTTTCATTATCCACATTCCTATTTTCTGTAGATACAGTTAATATAATGGTATGTTATGGCTAAACTTGAATATGAATAGGATCACCAGTGATGTTCATGAGTTTTACCAATAGTTTAGGAAACTTCTTTGAACTACTTGTTTTCTGAACTATTTTATCCTCTCATAATAAGCAGCCCTCATGAATTGTGTCTCTTCAAAAAAAAAAAAAAAAAAAAGCAAAAATCTCTGTATTAGGTTCTATGAGGTATATGTGAGGTCCTTAAAGATAGAATCTGAAACTTAAGTGAACTTCTGCAGGAATCCTCACATCTGCACTGGGCAACCTACATCTGGGAACTAGCACACCTGTAAGTCTGCTTTGGGCAGCATTTCTCTTCAATTTCGTATCACTTGAGAATATACTTCAGCAAGATTATTTTCCTGTGAATACTGTATATAGTTCCTCTTCTACCATGGCCATTTAATTAAAGTCACTGATTTACAGATAAGCAAAAACCAAACAAACAAAACCCCTTCCACATCTTGATGGTAATTTTGCCTTGTGCTTTAATTTAATCTAAGCACTACCAGTATTGATACCTTTGAGTATTTTTAAGAGTTCAACTTTATTTTCTGTGCTTATATTAGCTTCAGAAGAATGATACAGAGGTAAGTATAATTATAGCTTTGTATAGTAGGAAAGAAAGCACAACTTTTTTTGTTTCCCCATACAACTTCTTTTTTTTTTAGAGTAGGAGAGTTTTACTGAGTCATACACGTAGCTCCTGAGGAACAAGAGGAGTCCTGGGTTGATTGCCAGTGAAGCCCTTTGGCTGTGGTAATTTAAACAGCCAAGTTAAGTGTGGGAACAATATAGGTCAAATGATAACCAGCAGGGTTACAAGTATAGCTGCTTAGCTAATAATGATCCAGCAGGGAAGCATGGTGCAGAGCAGACGTATGTGGCTGACATTAACCTTGGCTTATCTGTGACTACTAAAACAACCTTTTGGGGAAGGGATGGGTACAGGTGTTCTGGTCACTCATCCAGATGTGAATATAATGGACTAGAGTGTACCAGTTACATGATAATTTCAAATTTCCCTTCAGCCCTTATATACAAGTCTGGCCACTGTGACCTTAACCTAGCGGCCTTGCCTCCAGATGCACTTCCTGCCAGAGTTTGGATGTGTTCTTATGTTTTTCACTGACTTCCTCAAGGGCCTGTCTGTATGACTGTATATGAATTTCTATCTAATCTAGCTGCCTAGAATACTCCCCTGTCTGAGGTAATATCCATAAGTGGAAAATGGGTGTATTTTCAATGTAGCTGCTTTGAGCTGAATAGGATCAGTGTGGGGGGAAACTGCATCAGGACCCTTCCCCAGAGAGCTAATCTAATGGGCCTTAAATAGAAGTCATGTTCAAGTTTAGCAATTATCAACTCCCTTTACAAGGTTGGTCTGCCGGATGCTAGTAAAAGGAATCTGGAACATTTGTTGTTGGCACATCTGTAGGATCACTTCGAGATTGGCAGCCTCTGGGCAAGAATAAACAAATTTTTCCCAGAGATAAAGCAGATACAGTCAAAGCATGAGGACTACAATAGAAAGGCAGATTTGGGGAAGCATCCCTGTCCAGACACAGCTCTTAAAAGATTAGAATTGTGATTGTTGTGATCAGGTGGCTTCTAGACCTCACTATCTAGGGAGATTGTAAGTCAGATGTTTCATTAGCACAAGTTCCTCCAGTTTTAGCTGTAAAAGGATGGTGATTTCAGTGGTTTTGAAGGACAATTTTAGCTAAGGAATTTAAAGCTTGCTAAGCTTTTATATCTGTCACTGTGGCTTTTTAGCCTCATTGAACTGTAACAGTGGTTAACTGCAAGTATTGCTGGAAACTGCCAGCAGATGTCATTGATTGGTGTCCCCCTATCTACCTTTTATTATCATGGTATTTTTCTTATACATCCTTTAGTTATACTTTTCTGCTGGGTGTTTAAAATTGAGTTTAAGTGAGACTTGTGTTAATCAAAATTTACCTCTTACTGTATATCAAGGCCAGTTAACTTTCTTCAGTCATTACTTTTGGAGCCATGTGTAAAGCCTCTTGGCCCCCTCGTTAGTGTGAACTGATAGGATGGGTCATGGTCAACCATGCAGCTTTCTGTGAAAGCAGAAGAAACTCTTCTCTCTGATGAGCCTCCTTTTTGGCACACTGTACGCTGGTTGACTCCTGTTGTCTGTAGTCCACCAATCTCCCTGCTCAGGAGGTTGGGTGACTTGCTAGAGTTGTAGGATCTTGTGGAAAGGTCCTCTCATGACACGGGTCCTTGTTGACCTTGGAGGGCCAGAGCCAATACAGTGACTGTTGTCTTAGCCCAGCTAACTTTCTAGCTTTGGTCTCTAAACCTAAGTTATTGAATACTCAGAAAAGAAGATCAGTTACGTCCATGTTACAGTCATCACATAGTGAGCACAATAGGTTTAATTTTATAGTCTTATTTGGATTTTGAGCATATTGAAATATATAGTATGACCAGTGAACTATTATTTCTTTACCTATTATGGTTGTCTTACAAGTGGAATCCCTGCAGAATGTTAACAGATGACAATTAGAGTGTTTTACAAAGAAAACTTGAGATCAAGGGCAGTATAACATTGTAGTGTAACAATCATGATGACATCTATAAAGCACATTTAAATCTCCATTTAGTGTACAGTAACCTTGGCTTATCTGTGACTAATCTGTAACCTTGGCTGATCAGTTACCTTGATCTAATTACAAAATACTAAATGAGGGTCGGCAAGATAACTTAGCGGACTAAGTACCTGCTTAGGTAAATGCAGGGACTGGGGTTCATCCCTGACACCACATGTCTTGCCGCCCCTGCCCCCAAGCACACTGAGTTGGGCCCAAGATCAAGTGTGATGGCACACACCTGTAATCCCAGGCTAAAAACAGGAAGATCACTGAGTCTGAGCTGTCTAGTGAGACCCTGTACCAAATACGTGAAGCAACAGCAAAGCAAAATATGAATGACATAAATAAACTTTTACTTGATTGGTTAACTTTTAACTATCCTCTGTTACCAGAGTGAAATT
The DNA here is from genome assembly GCF_000260255.1 of Octodon degus. Taxonomy (NCBI): domain Eukaryota; kingdom Metazoa; phylum Chordata; class Mammalia; order Rodentia; family Octodontidae; genus Octodon; species Octodon degus. The sequence continues at coordinate 15,841,066 of NW_004524598.1, read as the reverse complement.
TAAGTAGAATATACTCGCATGTAGATATACTTTCTAGGTTATTAATATCTAACTTTTAATTTTTAGGGTGACATTGCCTGAGATGTACAGTGTTTAAGCATTTGTGTTATAAAAAACTTGCCTGCACCATTTGGCTGTTCAGTGGTGGATTGACAAGCACATCTCACCACAATTAGCTGAGCACAAGAGAAAGCTAGATGCTTATTCCTAAGAAAGTTTATTATCATAAACAACTTCAGCTAGAAGTCACCAGTGGATTAAGATGTTTTTTAAGTTTTATTTCGTTAGAGGCCAGTATACTTAAGAAAGACAAATATACCATGAGATTAGCAATAACTGGTGTCACAATTATATAGAAATCTTTACATATTTAGTTTTTAACTCTTAAAACAAATTTTAGACTCCACTGATAGGTTTTATAAGGTGTAATTACTATTTATTGACAAGAATTCAGAACATCTTTACAACTCTGATGAGTTTAGAAAAAAGTGTTACTGACCACAGATAGACTTGCTGTCTAACATACAAGTTATCACATACAAAAACGAAATGTTTGTTTATTCCAAACCAGTAAAAGTATATCAAGTTTAAAGGTTAGGATCACATTTAAAAAGATGTGAAATTTTGATCATTTTGTATGTTTAAGGTCTAAACATTCAATGTACCAAAGAAAGCACCTAATATAGCATATGTATTAAAGTTATATAGTTTTAACTCTATAAATTTAATTTTAGAACTTAGACTTACAGCATACGTTTTTTAGATAAATCATACATGTATGTCCAAATATGTTATGTCATAAACTAAGGTAATAACTATTTAATCAATCATGAAATGATTATTGAAATCATTTTACAGGTTAATATTCAACTGTTTTTTAACTCTGTATGTAGCCTTAATAGGCCTCCAATTTACTGTAATCCTCCTAGCTTAGCCTCCCAGAGTGCTAGGATTATAGGAATGCACCACCACAAATATTAATCTCTCTTTTTTAGTGTATTTGATATAGGGTCTCACTATGCAGCTTCCCAGAGTGCTAGGATTATAGGAATGTACCACCACAGATATTAATCTCTCTTTTTTAGTGTATTTGGTATAGGGTCTCACTATGCAGCTCAGACTCGTAGTGATCCTCCTGTTTTTTAAGCCTCCCCAGCCCTTAGATTACAGGCATTTGTCACCACGCCCAGACTTGCTAGCTTAGTGCACGTGACGGTGGGGCCAGTGTGGCATGTGGTACAAGGGATCGAACCCCTGTCCCTGTGCTTACCTAAGCAGGTCTTTGTCTCTTAAAGCCACTTTTTAGTAGCCAAACACATGACAATGAGAACACCAGAAACTTAATGTGTAGCCAACTATACAACCTTTTGCTTTTGTATCTAGTGTGAATTTAACCAAGAGCATTTCTGTATGTTAAGAAAATCTTATCGCTTTAACATAGCTTAACCTTTTAATTTTAACCAACTTAAATATATCTTGCCAGTTCCTTTAGATAATTTACAAGAACCAATTCATAACACTTAAGTACTTTAAGTTATACATATTATCTGTAACCAAGGAAAAAAGTACTTCTTATAGCCAAATAGCAATAGACATTACACTTACAAAACCAATCTTTTAATATTAAGAAACTAATAATCTGTATGGAAATAATATTACCAGCTTTAAAGACATCTTTCTATCTTGTTATCTCATTGTTAACTCTGTTAACATAAAGTAGCTCCCACTATCCTCCCTCTCTATTATAGTAGAACTCCAGTTGTAAGACAGTACAGCTGTTACCACATTCCTCTGTATTCCTTTTTGTCTCCAGGGGATAGTCAGACCACATGCAGATAAATATTAATACTCAGGGCATATGTCTGGGTCCAGTGGACCCATCATTCACAAAAGTAAATCTGTATTTAGCATTGTAGTAGCCAGCTGCACATCTCAGTACCTTTCCCTGAGAGGTACAGGAAGCAGTTTATGTGTTTAGCCACCTGGTACGACAGATGACAAGAAATGTGCACATGTGAAAAGTGGCAAAATGGAATTTGGGTCCACCTTTATGCTCTTGACTGCTTCTGCGTATGTTTACCCCCCATATCACAGAAGGTCCAGTAGACCGTGACCACTCTAGGGTTCTTTGAAATGATTTACCTTTTGATCTTTTCTGGTAGAATTACCACAGTTGTGTAGAGTGGGACATGAAAAATCAGATTTGCAAGTTTTGGAGGAGGTGAAAAGTGAATCATGAGATTACTCATGCCTGGATGATGATGATGATGATCCATTATGGCAAAATACTTTCAAAACAGAAAGTGGTATGGGTGGAGGATAAAGGTGAAGATGATGACAGTGACAACAATGAGTTTGATGTGGGCCAAGGGAGCCAAAGTTCATGTGACAGTAAAATGGAGCCAGACTGATACAGACACAGGGAGTGCAGACTTCCTTGCTTCAAATGGCGAAGAAAACAATGTGTACATATTTGACTAGTCAAAATGTTGGGAAGCAGCCTTACAACAAAATGGAGTGATCCAGTGTTAGAACTAGGTCTGAAAATACAGTGAAAGTCTTGGCAGGGGTAAAACGTGTTGGACAGAATGCCAGTGCTGCTGTTCAATGTTCGACATTGTAACAGAGGATATGGTGCAAGAAACTGAAGCACACACAGGCCCAAATGCAAGTAGAAGCGAATGTCCTGTATGCACCAGTAGCCATAATAAAAAAAATGTATTTTTTATGGGATGTCACTAAATGAACTGAAAGCATTCATAGGTCTGCTATACTTAGCAGGGATTTCTCATCATTGCAGGAATGTAAGTGACTTATAGAAAATCAGTGGGTCAAAATACAGCATAAAATTTATGCCGTTGTAGATGCCAAGATTTTCTGTGCTTTCAATTTAGGAATTTATCCTGGAACTCCTCCATCACATCCTTTTTTCTATAATAATCAACCAAATGTTGTTGTGAACAAGCTTGTTGCTCCCATCTCCCAAACTAAATGGACTGCTTAAACTAATTGATGTTACATTTGCTAACAAAGCATAAGTTGATCAGCCCAGGAACGCACAGAACTGTATAGTACAGACAATGAATTTCGTTGGATATATATGTAATGTTGACCTCATACATGGAAGTGAAAAGCAAATTAGTACTGCTGGTGTCCATACTTCACCACGATGGAAATATTGACAGGGAAACCTTGATGGAATGGAATCCTGAGATGGAAACTTTCAACAACTAAATGTGGAGTATGTGTTGTTGAGTTAATGAAGCAAGTATGATGTCACTTGAGACAAAGCATTAACCAATACTTGTGTTTTACTCGATTCTAAATATGAATGGCATGATAGTTTACCAAGAAGATAACAAGTGCAAAATACCACTGAGAATTTTTCTTAGAGGAGTGTGAGCTGGAGCTCAGAAGAGATCATTTACAGCAGAGGAAAACCAAAATGTTTCTGCCCAGAGAAGCTCACACGAAAACTGTGGAGTGATTGTGGTGAGTTGACAGGTGATCAGGCAGGCGCAGCATAAGGACTGCTGCAACAACAGGAAAGCAAACAAGATGTCAGCGGTGCCCTACAACACATATGTGCTGTTACTGTAAGCAGTACTGCGCATGGAATATGCAGCTGTCGTATGGAGACTGCCTTGGGTGTGACTGTTAAAGCAAACTTTGCTTCTGTGGTAACTTTTGTTTGTGTTTGCACTATAGTTCCCACATGTTTTTACTTTTGACATTATCTTTTGGGTTTTGTAAGCAAGTAAACAGCTAGTAAGAAAATGTTCTGGGATTCGATCCCCAGCACCACATGTCGTACTGCCCCACTGTCAGGGCGCACTGAGACTGAGTGTGGTGGTGCACATGCCTGTAATCCCAGTGCTTGGGAGGCTGAAAACAGGAGCGTCACTACGAGTCCAATTTGTGTTATGACACCCTGTAGACCCTTTCTTAATTCCTTCAAGGAAAAAAAGTTGATGCTTATTGTAAGTTCTCATTACATATTTGATATTTTATTGATCCCATTTCCCTGTTAAATGCACGTTGCACAGGATGGTAGGGATCTATCACAGCACAAAGAGTGTTCTGTTTCCACATAGAAAGGGCGAGCTAAGTACATGGCCTCTCAGTGTAAATGAGATATGTGCCTGGAACGTGCAGTTGTCATTAGTGAAGATTGCCTTTCCTTTGGTATTTGTGTTGTAGTTCCTATAGGGATTTCTGATGTTATCTTTTGGGTTTTGTGAGTAAATGCACAGCCGATGAGAAAATGGTGATGTCTATTCTAAACACACAATACATATCTTAATAATTTAATAGTTTATTTTATTGATATTTTCTGTTCCTGTTAACTACATGTTGTGTAACCTAAGAACCTCCTGACAAAACAGCAAGACTACTAAGATGTCAAGGCATCCTACCAAAAGGCCAGGAAAGCAAAAGATACATGCTGTCAGTGAAAGCGAGGCATGTATATGGAACATGCTGTTGCCATGTGTACAGACTGCTTTAGATGTGATAAAAAATACTACTTTCTGTCAAGTGCTATCGATATTTTAATTGTAGCTTGTATGGGAATTTATTTCAGGTATTCCTTTTTAGACTTTATGGACCAAAACCCAGTGAATGTTGAAATTTCTCATGCTTTTGTAATAAACAATATTAAAATTGCCATACTTTATTTTTGTGATGCTTTTTGTTCTTAAGTACTGATTGTTTAATGAAAGTCATAAAATAGTCAGAAATATTCTGAAGAGGTAATGTGGGTCTAATACCCATGTTTATGTGCCTTGATGGCAAAATTAGTCTTATGCTCCAAAGGTTACACAATTTTTCCTCAGAATTTGAGCACTGAATAACTTCCTGTAGTTAAGAGAATATAGTCAAAAGGAGTAAAGAGGGACTGGAGAGATGACTCTGTAGAATAAGCACTTCCCTGGCAAATGCAAGGGCCTGAGTTCAATCCCTGGTCCTGCCAAAAAAAAAAAAAAAGAGTAAAGGAATTCAACATTGCATTTCCCATCTGCTAAACAAGGAGAGAAAGCTCTCCCTTTGAATCCCTCCTGATTTTTATATACTTTGAGATTTCCTTCTTCAGAGCAGGTGTCTGCTATCTGGAGAGTGACCAGAATACAGATCTGGCTGGACTAAGACACCCTTACCTGCATGCATACTCACTTCTCCAGAAAATATATTGCCAACTCCAGGCTGTGTTTCCACAAAAGCACAAGCTACAATTGATTCTTGCTGTGATAGCCATGTTTAAGAAGGGACGCATTGGGCCAGCAAGATAGCTCAGCAGACTAAGTGCCTGCTTAGGCAAGCTCAGGGACCAAGGTTCAATCCCCAGCACCACATGCCTTGCTGGCCCTGCTATTGAGATTTGATGTGGTGGTGCATGCCTGTAATCTCAGCTCTGGGGAGGCTGAAAACCAGAGGATCGCTACGAGTCTGATCTGTGGAGTGAGACCCTATACCAAATACATTTTAAAAGGGTTGGGGGAGAGCATTGCCAACAAAAACTTAAATCAGTGGTCAAGAGACCTGAATGACTGCATGTTTTCTCCTGCAGGGCCTGCCAGTCGCAGAAGAAAACCCCTGCCCAGATAGGTGGTCAACCAGAACTCTACTTTGTTCTTCTCTGGATTAGCATGAATTCTGATTCCCTTCTAACCCAGGGATGGGGGTTATGTAATCTGTGGAAAAACATCCTGGATGAGCACTCATAGAGAGAGGATCAGGAACTTCCTACTGAAAGAAAAAAAATGTCAAAATTGTAAAGAGAAGTACATTAGTGTTTACTGACAATGATAGCCATCCATGCTGGAGGTGAACTGCAGAATCTGTCCTCTAGCATTAGACCTGAGCAATTAGAAAAATCAAAGAGCCATGCCAAACACCTGTCTAAAATAAGATAACCATCTCATAACTGCCAAACAAGCCAAGAAAAGGAATACAAGTTAATTCAGCAACCAGTGTAAAAATAAATCTAAATCCAATACATAGAAGACCCTCCCCGCAAAAGTAAAAATGTCCCATCAAAAAAAAAACAACTAAATATGAAGATATCACAATCTTCTTGAGCTCTCAATTTAAATCATAATTTTAACCCAAAAGAGGCAAGATAAACAATTGATGGAAGCGATTTTTGATTGCCTAAATGACTCACAATCCAGAACCCAGTCAAAATATTTACAGTGCCATGAAGCAGATGAAATTCTTATCTCCTTCCAGTGATCTTTCTGGGCCTTCCAAAAGAGACTAAACTTGCTAGATACCAGATGTGCCAAGTTCATTTCCCCTGAAATTGAGGAATTTCCAAGGACATTGGAGATTAAGAGTAGGAAAGGTTTATTGGGGAATAGAAATAGCTCCTGATGTACATAGTGGTCTCAACTGTGGGAATTCCCCCACAATCTCTATAAAGGAAAAATCTATAGCCTGAACTGTTTTTTCAAAATTAAGTAAAAGATGAAATGTAGCATTTCCCAAGCAGAAGTAGTAGCAGCTGTTGAGAAAAAAAGTAATGTAGTGGTTAAGAGCCAGTCCAACAGCCTCCTAGAGTTCTTCCTACTTCCTCTTAACTCTGGGGAACCTGAAATACTAATATCCTCATATGTACACAGATCTATGAATATTTTTCCCTCATAAATTTATTATGAAGATTATCTGAAAAGAATTCACATGGAAAAATTGAGCTTAGTACATAGCACAAAATTATTAAGACCACTTCTTCTGAAGCTATTATCATCTTGAGTCATGTGTCGGCAATGTTTATTTGGCAAGTGTGATGTGGGGGCCAGATGATCATCTGGAACTCATTGGCCTATGTTTAAGTGACTGTTATCCTAGCTGTTTGCCATTTCAGTCTTAAATTAGAATCCCAGCTACCTATTAGTGGATCATTTAGGATTCTTAATTATTTTTTGTTTTCTAAATTATGTCTTACATAGTGCTTATGTATACCAAAAATAAGAATTTAAAGCTTAAATGAATCCTAACTTGCCCTTTTTATAGCATTTGTAGACTTTTTAACAGCATGTATAATTGTGTGTGTGTGTGTGTGTGTATATATATATATATTTAAGAAAAAAGATAGTAAAACTAAATCAATTGATTATGTTATATCCTACAACTTAGTGAATTCATTTGTCCTAACAGTTTTGTTTTTTTTTTCCCCCCCATGGAGTCTTCATGTTCCTACATGAGTATGTCATGTACTACTTTATACTTTTTTACTTTAGGTATCAATAAAAACTAAACTATAATAGGATATAGAAAGTTGAAAAGCATAGTTATGTTAAACTGATAAATAATACAGTTAATTTAGTTCACAGTAGCCATTTTTCAAAAATTTCTCTACAAATTTGTATCTAATTTTTAAATATTTGAAATATGCTTGAAATATGCTTAAAAAGATTTATGGTCTTTCATAAAAGTTAGACATCCTCCACGTTTACATTATTGAGCTTAATGAAAATGACTAAGGGATAATTTTTAAAGTAATTCTATAGCACTTTTATGTGTATTCTTAGTGAATTTTTAATTTTTTAAAGCATTTAGTAGCCTTGTGAATGTAGTCTCTATTTGAAGAGAGTGAAATCAGTGTAGATACACTTAAGAATAGTGGCATTTCTGCCCTTTTTTTTTTTTAACAAAGTTCTTTTCTGAAGTAAAGCAAAATGGTTTGTGAATTGTCTTAACATTAATAGATTATTCAAAAGGTATCTCAGCACCTACTGAGTATCAGCCACTGTTATGTCACTACTGAGACAGGAATGAACTAGTAGAGTGCTCAGCAAAACTGAATCCAGGAAAAGAACCGCATGTGAGTAAGTCAGAAGGGAGTGAACAGCTTTGCTTTACACTGGTGGTCTTGCTGGAATAACTTCCTACAAAAGTCAGGCAGCAAGTATCGTGAGCCAGCATTTTTACATAAAGCATAAACAAGGGTTACAAAGGCAGGACAGAACAACCTGGCAGTTCTTCCAGTGAGCTAACAGGGTGAGATCATCGGTTACAGGGCTAGAGTAAAGACCATCAATTACAATCAGGTATCCTATATATTCAGTTACATTCTTGTGGTTATAGGGCTCAATAAAGCAATTACATGCCATGAAGCAGTTACAGAGCTAGGCAGCTTCAAAGAGAACAAAGTTTTAAAGTGACAGTGTTTCCTTGTACAGTTTTTCCCTTTCAAGATGTTCCTGACCTCATCACATTTGCATTGTATCAAGGAATGATAGAATAAAAAGATGCATAAATAAACAGGATGGACTAAACAAGTGCTAGAAAGAAAAAATGTGATATTTCAGGTAAATGGTAAGAATGTGGGTCAGTGGCAGGCTACTTAGGCTGATCAACAAGATTTCTGTAAAGTTTTGCTATTACTGGAGCATGGAAAGAAATTTTTCACATGAATGGCCCTAAATTCTGTTAAGGACAGCAAGTACCTTTTGGTATATTTGAATTTTAATGTTCTCAGTTGAAAGCCACTGGCAGGTTTTGAGAAATGGAATGATATAACATAGTTTTAAAAGATCTCTGGCTTCTCTTTGGAGGATGGTTAATAGAAGCTGAGGAACAGAAGTGGGATTCAGTGGTGTGCTAGAGTCAGCTCACACTGGTTAGAATACTAGAACAGAAAAATGATTATGTATTTATAAAATATTAGTTAACATGCTGTTTAAGTTAAAAGATTAGAGGACATAACCAAAGGGGAGAGAGGAAAGCTGGTGATTGACCTTGAAATACTTCAGTATTTAATACTGGATAGAAAAGTCAATGTGTACCGGAAAAGAGTATCTCAAAGATAGAAACATATCTTGAAAGTAAAAAGCTCTAGAAGCTAAGAACAAAGTGTTCTATACTGCTGAGAAGTACAATGCAGGACCGGAGAAGTGAACATTGCCTTTGGCTGATGGATGCACTGAAGACCTTTACACAGATATTTTCTGGAAGGACAATGCTGTAATGTACTTTTGAGCTGGCTGGAAAAAAATAGGAAATGAGAAAATGAAGTGTGTTCAGAGAAATCTTTTTTAGGATTATATTGTTTTAAGAAGGTCTCACTGTGCTGTCCAGGCTCGCCTCAAATTCCTGGGCTCCAAGGAGCCTCTGTCAGCCTCCAGAGTAACTGGGATTGAAGGTGTGTGGCATTGTGCCTAGCTCTTTCAATTAGATCTTTGTTATCTAAGTAAATGAGTGAAGATGTGTACATGATCAAAGATGGTATAAGAGTTTTAAGACAAGATATGGTGTTCTCAGAAAGGTAAGTTTACTAAGGAAACAGTGGCTTAGGTCACTGGTGCACACCTATTTGAGTTTTGTGTTTCCCAGTGTAAGTGTAGCCAGTTAACCCTGATTTTGTGGG
>NW_004524598.1:15820590-15831164 GCF_000260255.1 Octodon degus | reverse complement strand
ATTCAGCATCATTGGTTAGCTGAGAGATGTGAATTAAAACACTGAAATGCTATCTTACTCCAGAAAGAATGGCTATCACCAAGAAATCAACCAATAATGAATGCTGGTAGGCCTGTGGCAATAAAGGATCCCTTCTCCACTGTTGGTGGGAGTGTAGACTGGTACAGCCATGGTAGAAATTCGTATGAAGATCAAAAACCTAGGATTAGAGGCCCCATTTGACCCAGCTATTCCCTTTGTGGGTCTTCCCAGAAGAATTAAAAACATCATACCACAGCAATATGTGTGTACTCATGTTTATAGCAGCACAGTTTATCATAGCTAAATCTTGGAAACAATGCAGATGCCCATTAACCAATGAATGGATAAAAAAGATATGGTCTTTTTTTAGTACTATGGAGTACTATTCAGCCATAAAGGATAAACTGAAGACTTACAGATAAATGGGTACGACTTGAGACCATACTCAAGTGAAATGAATTAGACCATGTGTAAGTATTGTATTCTCTCCCAGATGTGAGAAACTGAAAGACTAAAGACCAAAATGTGCAATAGATATGAAATGGGGAGAAATTGTTCATTAGGAAAGAGGTACTAAGGTGGGAGAAAGGGGAAAGGAAGGAAGGGAAAAGGAAAAATGCAATATAGTTATACTACTATTTTGTTTTAATTCATTCAGAAGAAATATTTGTGCTAAAATGACACCCCAGATCTCTTGTTCAGAAGGTGATGGGGTTTTGTCTTCTGTATAGCTGACTTGCTAGCAGGTAGTGCATGGTTATGGTGGCCTGGAAGGTTCTGTCTCCCTCCCCGGCTCCTTTTCCTCTGCATCTTTTTTTTTTTTTTTTTTTTGCGGTACTGGGGATTGAACTCAGGACCTTGTATTTGTCAGGCAAGTGCTTATTCTACTTAGCTCTCTCCTCAGCCCTTCCCTCTCCATCTTGATTGCCAGGGCGTGACCAGCTTTCCTCTGCTTAGGCCCAGCGACTGTAGCATTCCTGCCTGGGAGCCAGGGACTGCAGTGTGAGCCAAGGTGTCAGGTGGTGCTTCCTAGCAATGAGAAAGTGACTGAGTGCCAGTGACTGCTTTGAGCATTTTCTTTGTGCCAAACACTCTGATACCTTTAATAGGTTGCATGTTTAATCAAGTACCACAAAGTAGTCCTTCTTATCTCCTTTTAAAGATGAAAAAACTAAGACTTAAGACAATTAAGCACTTTCCCCAAGGTCATATCACTGTTAAGTAATTAAAGCTAGGCTTTCTACTCAGGCTGTCTTGACTTTCACTCCTCTGCTTGAAGGCCCTATTTTTTTTTTTACTAATTTTTTATGGCCTAGGGTTTCTATGGAAACACTCTTTTATAGTTGATTGGGTTTTTTTCTCTGTTTTCTAGAGAAAATAAGTAGTACAGAGTTTTCTAGGTACAGTATGAGAAATGCTATATTTGCGTTGTAATCCAAGCCAGTGATGTTCGAAGTGTGATGTATGGGTCTTTCACAAACTTGTTTGTTAATAGAACACAATTACATAAATACAGAGATGAAATGAGCACTTAGAAATCTTTTTGGAAATTTGGCAGCAATTGAACACGTGATTTTATATTTTAGAAAACTATCAGTGATATATTAGGGGAAAATATTATATTGTCTACTGAGAATATTGTCAGAAATATTCACTTAACTTATTTTATACTAAACTTCAGAGAAAAAAATCTGAGAACTGGATTTGTATTAGATGAGAGGTTCTAAAGTAATTCCTCATTTTATCATATATATATATATATATATATATATATATATAACTTTTCACCTTAAAATCATAATCAAATATTTAGTACTAACTTCTACCTTTTCACATTAAAAATTATGTCTATATAAGCTTCAGTTATGCTTCTGAATCTTACTACATTTTCCCCTTTTCAGGTGTTTTCATAAGATTTGGCTTTCAGTATTCTATAATATCCTGAACTGATGACATCTTTGATATTTATGTAGAATTTTTGGCTAAATAAGAAAATCCAATTTTTTTTTACTCAATTTTATAGCTATAGAATGATATAATGGTACTGAGACTTGTACAGGCCTCATCAAAGTTCAGAGGAGTTTATATTTGTAATTTAAAGGAAAAGTTATTGGAATTCTATTAAGTAAATTCCAATCTACCACTTTCAGTGAAATTGACAGAGAATAAAGAGACAAGGATGTGTCTGCAGGAGTGTGGAGCCAGTGTGGTCCTAAGTCCAGTTGGAACAATGACTAGAGAAAAAGCCTCAACCCAGGGCCATACCCCAGTTTTATTAATTTAGGAAGAGGGGAGTGGCTGGGTGTTGAGTGATTGTGAGAGTGACAGGAAGTACCTGAGTACTGTGAGCTGGGGTAGGTAGGAGGCCCAATTGCACCTCTCCTATCTGCAGAGAGCGGTTTGCAGAAAGAGGACCTGTTCCGGTAACAAGCAGCCTCTACCTTTGGAGGAATGCGTATAGCACAGTTTAGGAAGTATCTTGTGTTTTGGGTCAGTTGCCTCAGCTTTGAAGCCTGGCCTTTCTGCCCTGGGATGTCACAGCCCCTTTCTGGAGGCTTAGTCCCAGCTGACCATGTGGCAGGTATCTTCAGGCCTAAGTCATGCTTAGTAGCAGGGAGTTGTGGGTGAGGCATCACTGACCTGTTGAATTGCTTTAAAGGCTACATACAGTTCAGCACCCAGACCAGGCCCATTTGCATTGCTTAAAACCCATTGAGGGGAATTTTTTTTTTGGTACTGGGGAATAAACTCAGGACCTTGTGCTTGCCAGACAGGTGTTTATGCCACTGTGCTGCATCCCCAGCCCCAGTTGAGGGGATTGAGTGCTATCCTATCAGGACTCTACATAACAATACTTGGAGTTAGGACAAGGTGTAGCCAAAATGGAAACAAGTAGTCATCCAGGGAGAGCTGTCCTGGCTGTGGTCCTCTACAACTTACATGATCTCCACATGCACTAAATAGCGTATGTTTCTGTCAGTAAGACTTATGCATGTTGTTTATTCCTTCTGCTACTAATATACATCCTTAGGTTTGATTGGAATTTATTTTGTATACATTTAGAAATCAAATTAAGTTGCTTTCTTGTTGTTGTTGTTGTTTTGTTTTTGTGGAACCAGGGATTGAACTCAGGCCCTTGCGCTTGCCCGGGAAGCACTTATTCTACTGAGCTATCTCCTCAGCCCTAAGTTGTATTTTTCAGAGTTTAATTTCACTTTGCTATTCCATCTTGTGAAATCCCAGAAACAACGAGAATGTTTTATTTTGTGTTCATTAAAATCTTCATTCTGTTATTCATTATTAGCTTTTAAGTATATTATTAGTTATCAAGCTGTCATCTTTAGTGTGCTAGTGTTTTTGTACCTGAAGCACATATTACCTCATGTATATATTGTGTGTTATGATTACATCTAGGTTGTAAAAATGTTATATACTATGGAGGGACCATGGAGCAGCTAGCTCATATAATGTAGGAATTTTTTTCCCCCAATCTTAACCATTATACCTAAACCACTTTGGTTAATAATACAGCTTTAGCCACTTCATTGTCATTTTTTGTTGTCTAGAATACAGACTTGTGAAAGATACAGCTTCTGCTCTCAAAGAACTTTGACTTTAATAGGGGAGTTGCTTAGCAACTCTGTAAAAGAAAAGTAATTTTGATATGAATTTCTCTTGAGTTGTACTTTACAATACTGCTTTTTATTTATAAGCCTTGCTACTCTTGAGAATTCAGAGCATAAAGGTATCTATTACTTGGTAATGCGGTGAGGGAGTTTAATCCCACATTAACTTTACATTATTTTAAGCTTTTATGCTTAAATATTCACAACTTTTAAAAGAAAAGTAGATTTATTAGGGCTTAACTTTTTTCCCACTCCGCCTTCTGATTGAGAATAGAAGTATCTTGACAAGGTTGTTGTATAGTCAGCAAACACAGTGGCTGATATGCAGTATATGAAAAATAATTCCACATGTCATAGGACTGCATTTAAGGCAATTGTGCTCTCCAAACACGGGCTTTTTTCTTTCCTTTTTTTGTTTTTTTGTTTTTTTTTTGTTTTTTTTTGTTTTGTTTTGTTTTGTTTTGTTTGGTGTGTGGCCAACTCAGCCTGCCCTTGGGTGGGACTGGTGTGGCATATGGTGCTGGGGGTTGAACCTTTGTCCCCGTGTTTGCCTAAGCTGCCTAATCATGTGCTTTAGTTCATTGAGCTATCTCACTGGCCCCATTTATTTTCATTTTTGTAGATTAAAAAATATTGAGATAATTAAGAAGCAAAATCTTATATTCTCTACATTCCTAACATTTTTTTATAATTACAAAAAACTGTCACTTGAAAATAAAGAGATGTTATTGTGAATAAAGTACAGGATACAAATTTTACATGTAATTTTACTTGAGTCACAATCTGTGAGGCCCTTTATTTAAATATATGTGTGTATAACTTTATTGAGATACAGTTCACACATCCATCTCCCTATTAATGTGTAAATTTGAATTGTATATTCAGTCTTTTCCAGTATATTAAGAGTTACATTGCCATTGCTATGGTCAGTCTTAGCATAGTTTCTTTAGCCCCTGAAGACCTTCCATGTTCATTAGGATCTGACGTACTAGTTTCACCCAGTATTTTTCCTCAGCCCACTATAAGCATCCTTTTTATATTTGTCTGTTTGAGATATTGCATATAAATGAAATTATGTAAGTATGTGGTCTTTTGGAATGAAATTTTTCATGTAGCATGTTTGCAAGATTCATATATATTGTACCATGTATTAGTAATTTTATTCTTTTTATAGCTGAGTAAAATTCCATTGTACTTAACCGTGTATCAATTGGTGGATACTCAGATTATTTCTCTCTTTGAGCTATCATGAGTAATGCTCTCATGAACATTGCTATAAGATTTCTGAGCACACATGTGTTTTACCTTTCCCTTGGATCCCTACCGTGCCTTGGTGTGTTAACTGCTGAGCCTTATGGTCATTATGTGTAACCTGCTGAGATGTGGCAGGCTTTGTTTTCCAAAGCAGTTGCATCAGTTTGTGTTTCCTCTAGAAGTGTATCTCACAGTTTCTCCATGGCTTGTAGGACGTGTTCGCTTGATGTGCATTTCTCTGATCAGTAATGACGTTGAGTGTTACTTTGTATAATTATTACGTGTAATAAGTATTTTCTTATATACGTATTACACATACAGTATGTATTTGTAGAAATGTCTGTTCATATTCTTTGCACATTTTAAAATTATTTGTCCTTTTATTATTGACTTGGAAGTTCTTTATGTACCTTCCAAGAAATCATCAGCTATGTGGGAGATAACAGTTTCTCCCATTTTGTCAGTTGTCTTCACTTGGTGGTGGTATCCTTTGTGGCAAAAGTTTTAATTTTCATGAAATTCAGTTTATTTTTTTCTTTTATTGTGTTTTTTATATTTCTGAAAAGATGTGTTTACCTTTATAGGAAGATTTAGTCCTATATTTTCATGTAAGAGTATCTAATTACTACACTTAGATTTTTTGATACATTGTATGTCAGGTTTTTTTTTTTTTTTTTTTCATTTTATGTATTTGGTACAGGGTCTCACTACACAGCTCGGACTCCTAGTGAGCCTCCTGTTTTCAGCCTCCCTAGAGCTGGAATTACAGGGATACGTCACCATGCCGGACTTGGTAGCTGCTCATCGCGCCCCAGGGGTGGGGCAGCTCTGCATGCAGGATGGGATTGAACCCTGGTCTCTGTGCTTGTCTAAGTAGGCGCTTAGTCTGCCGAGCTATCTTGCCAGCCCTCATGTCAGTTTTTGTGTAGGTCTGAGGAAAGAAGCAAATTCATATTTTGTATGTAGCGACTGTTTGCTTTAAGCTGCTTACTTACCAAGATGACTCTTACCCCAGTAAGTTGTGTTGGCATTCCCTGAGGTGCATTCCTAGGCCTGCCTGCGGACCCTGAAACTCTGCTCTAAGGAAAGGTTCAGGTGAGGAGTCAGGTGGGACAAAAAGGAGAAACCACATTAGCTTTTAAAGCTTTAAGTTGAGTCTTAAATCCTTATTTCCTTAACTATGTGTTGCTGACAAATTACCCATGAACTCAGTAGTCTAAAACAAAACTGCCTGTTGGATATTACTTTTGTTCTTTTTTGTCTTATTCTTTGCGCTAAATTTAAGTTAAAAAGTCTGGCTGGCCTAAAGGAGCTAGAAGATTAGGCTCACTTTAAAGCAGTGTCAAAGAACTTGTGGACATATTTTATTTTATTTATTTATGTACTTTTTATGTATTTGGTTGATACAGGGTCTCACTATGCAGCCCAGACTCTGTGGCCTGCTCAGCGAGCCCAGGGGTGGGGCCGGCATGGCATGTGGTACTGGGAATGGAACTGCAGTCCCAGCACTTGTCTAAGCTTGTCTAAACAGGTGCCTTAGTCCACTGAGCTATCTTGCCAGCCCCTTGTGGGCATGTTTTAAACCACCACATATTTTTGTCAGTTTTATTCAAAATAAAACCTAAATCCAAATAGCTGGTGTTTGCTCATCCTCAATACCCACTCATTACTTAGTGATCTTCGAAGTATTCATTCTATATTTTTAATAAAAACAAAGTAAAGGGATGTGGATATTAGAAATTTTCTGCCGGTAGATGTGGCAGTATTCATATGATTGCTAAATTGAAATACTAGTAAATTTCTTTTTTGTATCCCTAAATTCTCACAGTTGTAATTTAGGTCTCTAGGGAAAAACACACATATTGGTCTTTTTGAAGTTGTTTTTAAAGACTTCTATTCTGTACACTAGCTGACCGGAACTGTGACCACTTACCTTATAAGGTTAGCCATTACCTTTCAGCAAGACCATGGAAATCCATTTTGCTGCTTTACTTTGTAACCCTGGTTCCTCCTTCAAATGTTTTTTATAGGTAATGACTTTGCATGACTTTGGAACTGGTCTGTAGTGGGACTTTGTGGGAGGATGAACACAGAAGAGCTGGAGTTACTGAGTGACTCCAAGTACAGAAACTATGTAGCTGCAATTGATAAAGCGCTGAAAAACTTCGAGTACTCCAGTGAATGGGCAGATTTGATATCTGCACTTGGAAAACTTAACAAGGTATGTTTGTCTATCCAGTATCAAAAGGAATGAAACTCAGAAACCTATTTTTATAGTTATGAATTTCTCTAAATTTTAACAAATAGAACAATGTAAAGCTTTGATTAATTTTGGTAGTGCTATTTTATATCATGAGTTGCATGGTTTTATAGTCAGGCATGTTGTTAACACTGTAGAAGTTCTAAAAACAACAGTGCATGAAAAGTAATTAATACCTGTGAAAACACAAGACTATGAAGCAAAGATGCCCCTGGAGAGCTAGTAAGCTTCTGTAACTAAGCATCAAATATGATTCTGAAATTCCTGGCACCAAAGTACAAAACCGCCAATGGAAACAGTCCCTGCAAGACCCTATCTCAAACCAGCCCCCAGAAAATTACATACACAAGCCTCTGTTTGACATGTCAGCTTCTAGTATTTATCATATGAAATTTGAAAAGTTCTTGATTTCTTTAAACATCCACCAGAAATTATATCCATAGGTACAAGTTTACTTTAAAAGTACTTGGATTCTCCGAAGAGTTCTTACTAGAAACTATTTTTAAAGGGAATTATTTACATTATGGAAATTGATTCATGAAATTGAGTACATAATTAGTTTTTATAGATTACTCAATATTTATGAAGATAGTTAAAAATTTTTTTTCTTTTTTTTTTTTTTTTTTTTTTTTTAGCAGAACCGGGGATTGAACTCAGGCCCTTGCGCTTGCCAGGCAAGTGCTTATTCTACTGAGCTATCTCCCTGGCCCCGATAGTTAAAATTTTACTCAGCTAATACAAAGTAAGAAACCCAAGAAGTCACCTAAAAAGCTTTCTAAATTTGTGGTGGAATAAAGTAAGGATTGTTGAAATATCCTAAATGCATGTTTCAGTAAATGAACAAGGGATGTATTTCTGACTTCCATTGCACTGCCTTTGGTAGCAGTACATTTTATGTATTCTACTTCAGTTTTTCTTTTATCAATAAAGGACTTTTCATATATTTCTTCTATCCAAGTTGTAGCATATTCCATATTCATTCTGAGTCTTCATGTTACTTTCTGTTAGTACTTAGAGGCTATATATTTAGGTGAGTTTTTGTTACATAAATAATGTTGTTTCTTAATGGAAATCTTTCCATGACCATTATCTCTTTTAAAAAAAGTTATAGGTAAGTAAAGCAAAATACTTTAGATGTTTCATCTAGTTGGAAAATTAAGTTTATGAAGATAAATAGAAAATTGTACTCTTATGTGGATTTTCTTATAATCATTAAACTTATTTCTTATAATGCCATATTCTAGACCAGTGGTTATATCTCCTGCAACGAAGTATCTCTGGTCAGATTTCCTTCATATATTTCAGACAAAATACCAGTTAGAAAGTAGTTGTTAGGGCCTGTAAGACAGCTTAGCAGACTAAAGCAACTGCTTAGGCAAGCTTAAGCAAGCGCAGAGACCATGGTTGGATCCCTAGCACCACATGCTCTGCAGAGACCATGGTTGGATCCCCAGCACCACATGCTGTGCCAGTCCTACCCCTAGGGCAGGCTAAGCAGACCACAGAATCCAGGCATAGTGGCCCACACCAGTAATCCCAGCACTGGGGAAGCTGAAAACAGGAAGATCACTCTGAGTCTAAACTACATAGTGAAACCCTATAACAACCAAATACATTTTAAAAAAAGGGGAAAAAAAAGTTGTTAGGTGGGCATAGTGACATATGTCTCTAACCCCAGTGGCTCTAGGGGCTGAGGCAAGAAGATCTCAAGTTCAAGGCCAGCCTCAACAACTTAGTTAGATGCTGTCTCAATCTAGAAAGAGCTGGTGTATAGCTCAGTGCTACAGCTGTGGGTTCAATCCCCAGTACCATTGCCACCACTACACACACACACACACACACACACACACACACAGAGTGTTTGTTCTCTTACGTCAGAAATTAGCAATCTGCAAAATCTAAAACAGCGTTAATATTTTTATTTTTCTTGGTTTTAACTTCAAACAAAATGTGTGTTAATAGGTGTGACTGGCAAAAAGCCACAATGTCGATTTTTACAGTACAATGGTAGAAAGTGGAAATACATTTTTCATCTTTATTAAAATATTTTTCCAGGTTCTACAAAATAATGCCAAGTACCAGGTAGTGCCCAAAAAGCTGACCATAGGCAAACGCCTAGCTCAGTGTCTACACCCAGCTTTGCCAGGTGGTGTTCACCGGAAGGCACTTGAGACATACGAAATTATCTTCAAAATCATCGGGCCTAAGCGACTTGCCAAAGATCTTTTTTTATATAGGTAAGAATAATTTCATTCTCTGTTAAACACAATAGAAATAAAAATACATTGCTAAACTCATGTTTTCTGTGCTAAAAATCTCCTTAATGATTAAACATCTTAAATATACATGATTTAAAACACTCTTTAAGGGCCGGGGAGAATAAGTGCTTGCCTGACAAGTACAAGGTCCTGAGTTCAAAAAAATCTTTAAAGTAATTTTTTTTGATTACATGTCAATCATGAAAAACTTACATTTACAAGAGGATATCTTGCTCTTTAAAGATAAAGCTGTGAGACAGCTTTAGGGCCTGTGAGACAGCTCTGCAGAGACCATGGTTGGATCCCCAGCACCACATGGGATAATAAAAAAAGATAAGCTTGATTACTCAGTAACTTTCAACATTCAAAATCATTCAATTTTTAATTTAATCTTCATTTTGTGCATTAAATCTCTAGATTTTTTCATTCTAGGTAGCTGCTATCTTGTAACTTTTGACCTACTTCTTTGTACTTTTTCCCACCCCGGTAACCAGAGTTTTATCTTTAAGATTAGGTGGAAGGTGATGAATTGAAAGGACTGTGTGTGTAAAGGTATGTGTGTATGTTTACATGTGTCTGCACACACCTACACACATATATTACACACCGCCCTGACAGCTCATGTGGGGAAGCTGGCAGCTTCAAAGTATTTAAAAATAAATTTTGGAGGTTTGGCTCTTTTTAGAATCATGGGGAAAGATTTCAGTACATTTGTGCTGAATAGCAAAGGTATCAGTAGAAAAAAATGTTATCGGAAAACAAAAGGAAGGGGCAGGGGAAATAGCTCAGTGGAATAAGCACTTCCCTGGCAAATGCAAGGAAGTTCAATCCTTGGTTCTGCAGGAAAAAAAAAAAAGAAAAGAAAAGAAAAATGAGTGAATATGGATTCTGGGAAAAGCAGGACATGCACACTGGGGCTTATTGAAGAAGTTACCATGAAAAAGTAAAGAGGATATCCCTAGGTCAAACTGTCTAAGACAGAAGGTGGAAAAGTGGGAAGCTGAATTCTTTTTTTTTTTTTTTCAAAATTTTATTGATAAACAGATAGCAATGAGACAGTTTCAAATCAAATTGAAGTACAGTTTCAACAAATAACACACTGCATATATTCTTCTTAGTGGTTAATTGCTGTACCAGATGCGGACTTGAGATCCT
>NW_004524598.1:15798795-15817995 GCF_000260255.1 Octodon degus | reverse complement strand
TCAGAGATGTCTGGGGTGTGATTTCCCATTTCCTCAGTGCTAGTGTCTTCTGCAGTTGTACTGGGTGGACTCAGGACCTGAGACTGCATTTTGTTCCTTCTCTTTGTCATTTTGTATACCACTATCTTCTGACCTTTGGTGTAGAGCTTAGATAGAGTTATTACCTTAACACCAGGTCCGGATCTATGAAGTTCGGATTCCTCCAGGTAGGTGTTGTTTGGATCTGGCTGCTGTGCTTCACTTCTTTCTGCTGCAGCCATTGGAGTTGAACCCTTTGTGTCTCTCTGGCAAGATGTTCTGCTTCTGAATCAGCTGGGTGGGTCTTGCCTCTAGCCTCTTTGCCGGGAGTTCTGCTGAAGGGTTCCATGCTGGGCCCGCACTCTGGGTTGAATGAGGATCCGTGGGCCCCGGGTGGTCTCACTCACACACCGGGCCTGCACTCTGGGTCTATTCAGGATCCCGCGGGCCCCAGGTCGTCTCACTCACTCCCCAGGCCTGGGCTCTGGGTCTATTCAGGGTCCCGCGGCCCTCGGTCGTCTCACTCACACACCGGGCCTGGGCTCTGGGTCTATTCAGGATCCCACGGCCCCGGTCATCTCACTCACTCGCAGGGCCTGGGACTGCAATCTTGGTCTATTCAGGATCTGGCGTGCCCCGGGTTGTCTCAGTCGCTGGGCCTATGCTCCGGGTCTATCGACAGATGTTAATTCTGATAAGATGACAGCTTCTAGTGCAACAATATTGGGTGTTATGGGTACCATAAATCACCATGAATCTCTTCAGATGAGTGCCCCTCCCTTGGAGCATGCTTGTGCCATTGTTCTTGCCACTCTTCTGAAACAGTTCTGGAAGTTCTCTTTCATGACTGTCTTTATAAGATAAGATTAAAAAGAATATACAGTCCGTGGTGCTGCTGAGCACCATCTGGAAGGAAGGCATGGTGGGAAGAGTGCTGCATGTGTCTTCACCGCCTTATTCACTGATCTGCTGTCACGCGGCTGCTGCCTCTTTCCTAAAGCCAAGTGACTTTAATAGGTAAATGTTTTGATTTAGTTCAGGAGGTAGCTGGGATAGCACACCTAATGACACAGAGGACTTCAGGAACTGCTTCAGAAAGTGGCCAGAACAATGGGGTATGTGAGTTAAAAGATAAGGGAATATATTTTGAGGGGAATTAATGGCAGTGTATCTTTTACTCTAATAATTTTTAAATTTAAATAATAACTATAGTTTTTAATCACACCTCATAGAAGTTGTCAGTATACAGATATCATTTGAAGTCAGTCCAACGTATTTCATCAAAAAAGAGGTTTATATACACATATAATTGCATAAAAATTAATATTTTGACATAATTCTGTTTCTTTCCTCTTTTCCTTTACAAAAAAATGTAAACAGTTCTGGATTGTTTCCTCTTCTTGCAAATGCTGCCATGTCTGTGAAACCAACACTGCTAAGTTTATATGAAATATACTACTTGCCCTTGGGTAAAACACTGAAGCCTGGTCTCCAAGGATTGCTAACGGGTATTCTCCCTGGCTTAGAAGAAGGATCAGAGTACTATGAGAGGTGAGATGTGTTTGGTGGAACTCTGCAATCCGACTGATGGCTTTGCCAGCAAGCATCTTTAAATTTGTTCTAGCATCACAAAAATCAATTATTGTAGATAGTTCAATATGTAACATTAAGATTTCAATGGCAATAAAATGCATAGCATACCTGTGTCATACTGAAAATACAGTGTGGTGGAAGTTCAGACTTCAGTCCCTGGGTTTAAATCAAAACTGGTACAGACACTTTGTGAACTTTGTATTTTTAGCATTTTTGAATTATGTTCAGTTTCCTCACCTGCGAAAAAGCATCATACCTATTTCATTGTGTTGCTGTAATGAAATCACTTAGTCCTGTAGTTCCTCACACGTGTCATTCAAAACATAAAACGGGACGTTGAGGTTAAGGAAACAAATGGAAAATTGGCCCATCTGCCAACAGTTTTTAAATTGTTAGTGCAAGAGAATCGTCTACTACGACTGAAATCACATATTCTGAAGTGCAGTACTATCTTAGTGAGATGGATACTTTCGAAATTTTAACTTCGCAAGGAAAGTGATCAGATCCGATTTGAAGCCTACTATTTCTTGAGTGATTTATAGACAATCCATGATGGAATTAAGTATTTTTAGAAGAAAATTATATTGAGTTGAAGTTGCAGAAATAGAAATTGCCAAATTTACTTTATAAGTAGACTATTATTTAAATTTAAGTAAATGTATTGACCAGTTGCTCTGTTGTGTTGTATCTCAGCTGTTCTCACAGTATAGTAGGAATCTAATTCTGAAAACATTAGGTTACCCTTTTAAGCTACACTGAAAAAATATTTTTCCTAACAGTTTATTTACTTTTATTAATTTAACTATTATGTATTTGCTTAAAAACTTTATAACATTATTTTAGTTAACTTTTAGGTCAGTTTTGTTTTAAATTGTTAGATTTTCTTAAGGGAAGTGCCAAATCAGTACTAGTTTAGCTATAATTAAAATTTAAGATAGAAGTTAAATAATTATTTTTGTGATTATAGTATCCCATGATTTGTCTGATAGCTTGATTGTTATTCCACATATAGCCTTTAAAAACATTCATAAATGTGTTATGTAAAAATTTTAATGCAGTATAAATTGAGACCCAAAGAGATTACACTCAGTATTAAGTGACACAACAATTAGAACTCATTCTCTTATTTTGACTCCATTATATTACAGTGAAATAACCTGTTACATATTGCATTGTTAAAAACAAAAGTAATCTTTAATGTAGTACTTGATAAAGTAACACATCCTTATTTTTTCATAGATCTAATTCATCAACATAATTGTTAACTATATAATGTGATTTCAAAAAGTAGATTTGAAAATGTATCAGATTGAAAATATAGATTTAAGATTTTGTAGAAAATCAAGAGACAATCTAACCATAATATTAGTGTAACTAAAAATTATTTGTATAGTATTTTTATTGCTTAGAGTAGTTTAACAACACCTTGCGGTTAGGTCTTGTGGGGTTTTTTTGGTCATCCTTTTCATTATATAAATGAGTTGAACTATCTCAAGATGAATTGATTTCCTCAAAGTATACAGCTTGAAAATAGTAGGGAGAGGACTTAAATCCAGTCCTCTGTGTGGAAAGTATATTCTGCTTCCAGACTGCCACAGGGGTGACTGCAGCACAGATGCTTTCATACACTTTTTGGAAAAGACTCATGCTATATTATTTGGCAGATGATAATGGTATAGTTTAAAATACACTAAATGTTTCTGCTCATACACATTTTATTTTATTTTATTTTATTTTATTATTTTTTTTATGGTCAGCTCAGCCCACCCCGGGGGTGGGGCTGGCATGGCATGTGGTGCTGGGGATCGAACTGAGGTCCCTGCATGCTTGCCTAAGCTTGCCTACGCAGGCGCTTTAGACTACTGAGCTATCTTGCCAGCCCTCATACACTTTTATTTTAAACCTCAGAACGAATACATTGTTGGAAAAGGTTGCTTCTGCAGTGGACCAGTCAGCATTCTACAGTGCCCTTTGGGGCAGTCTTCTTACCAGTCCTGCTGTTCGTCTTCCTGGCATCACATATGTCCTTGCCCATCTGAATAGGAAGCTTTCTATGGAAGATCAGCTTTATATAATTGGCAGTGATATTGAGCTAATGGTAAGTTCAAAAGTATGGTTGCTCACATCCCAAATACTACTTTAGAGCTAAGTACTATTCCAGATGGATATTGAAGATCATAAAGCGAACGAAGTTCGTGTTTTCAGGGAGTTTGTATTTTTTCAAGGAAAACTAAATCAATAACTTTTAAAAAATTACTGATTTTAAAAGCTTAACTATTTATGAAAAGATATTATGTATTTTTGTCATCTTCATTTGTTCAAGCAAAGTAATGGGTTTTTGTGACTACTGTCTTATTGAGCAGACAGTACATAGCATAGCCACATTTATTATATTTATACTATATAAATGTATTTTGTATTTAATTTATATTCATTTTTACTCATTGTTTGTCCCCACATACCATCACTTTTTGTTAGATTTATTAAAGTATAATTCATGTTCACTAAAATTAATCCTTTTACAAATATAGTTGCATGAATTTTGGTAAGCTATAGTCCTGGAACAGCTACCATGATCAGAATACAAAAAATTATATCACTCCAAAATTTCTATGAACTTTGTGGTCAAGTCTTCTTCCACTGTACTTCCAGATCTTTGCAAACAATATTCTTTTTTCTGTCTCTTTAATTTTGCTATTTGTTGGAAGTTACATAAATAGAATTATACTGCACATAGTCTTCAAGTATAGTGTCCTTTATTTTTCATGATAAGTTTGAAATTTGTTTCTTTATATTGGTACATATTCTGTTGTATGACAGTGCCACCATTTGGTTGTTCATTCATCACTTAATACTGGACGTTTCATTTGTATACCATTTAGAACAACACTAAGTAAAGCTACTATAAACATTTACATACAGATGTTTTTGTAGACAAGTTGGGACTGAGTTGGGATAAAAATCATCAGAACTTCCCCACTTTAGCACTGCATGATCCTTAGAAGCACACTTTATTTGTTAGAGAATATAAAGAGTTAACATTCTCATGGCAAAAAATTCCTAGCATAGTAGGCAATCGATGTTAAAGGCTCTCTTCCTTTCAGGTAGAAGCAGTAAGTACTTCAGTGCAAGACTCAAGTGTCCTTGTGCAGAGAAGTACGCTGGACCTCATACTGTTCTGTTTTCCCTTCCACATGAGTCAGGTAAAACATTAATGACCAATATTAACCCAAAAAATAGCCATGCTTTGTTTGAAAGGCTTGAAAGAGAAAAATATGCCGAAGAGGTGTATGTAGTCCAAAACCTAAAATGTGTATTATCTGGCTCTTTATCAAATGTGACTGACTCTTGCTTTTGAAATTTCTTGCTTTCCAGTGTTTGGTACTAGGAGTCCCACCCTTGAATTCCTCATCAGCATGTAGTCTTAAGTTGATAAGAATTTAATTTGTGACATCCTTGGATTGGTGCTTGTTCTTCTTTTAGTACTTTGCTACTTTGTCTGTATTCTCACCTGCCAAGATTATCTCAGACTTTATGCTCTGTAATTTGTTTTTGAAAAACAGTAGCTACATTAATAGGTAAACACCTGCTTATAATACTCTTCTAATTCTAGTACTGTGTTTTTCTCTCTGATTACTGTACCCAGTTCTAATGCTCTTCTCCCCCTTACTGTACCAAATCTTTCGATTACCTAAGATTAAAGATCATGATCATCCTTGTTTTCCTCTGTACCTTTGTATATGTTTGCATATAACAAATTTATGGAGTATTGATTATATTTATAATTTAATAATTTTCATTTTATTTCCAAAAGTAAGATTGCTGTTACACTGTAGATGAAATGTTGAATTTTTTTTACTTATTTCATGGAAATCAGACTTGAAAGTCTGATATTTATACTCTTAAGATAATAATTGAATTGCTTATACATTATAAAAGAAGAAAAATAATAATGTACTTTTGTGTCTGATGAAGTACACCATCGTATTTTGAATCTCTTCAGGCCACTCGACCAGACATGATCAGGATATTGTCAGCAGCCCTGCATGTAGTACTGAGGAGGGACATGTCCCTGAACCGAAGACTTTATGCTTGGCTTCTTGGTAGGTGTTTCATATACATAGTCATAATTTAGAAAAAAGGAGAAAGATTTGTCATACGTAAGTATTACTGAGTTTTGTATGTTGTGAGTTTTAAAAAACTAAATCTTTTTCTGTAAATGGACAAAAAATATAATTATTAATGAAATTTCAAAACCTTTTTAGTTGAAGAAGTTATTTGAATCCATGTGGTCACATGATGAGATTTTTTTCTCATAAATTGAAGTTATTACACTATAAATTTGAAAATGAAGAGTAAGTTAATAATTAAAATAACAAAATTTCTAAAACTTTCAAGTCATCAAAGGAATTTGAATTAATAAGTCCCACTAGCTCTCACATGGTCCCAGGCTCCTGCTGAGGCAGTAAAACATTGTGTACATTTAGGTTTCCTATGCTTTTATCAGTGTGTGGCCTGTCCTCCCAACTCCTTACTGCATAGAATGAGAGGACCCCATATCCTTTGTATGATTTCCATCTTCATTTATTGTACTGTGGTGAGATGGGGGTTGGAGGACAGGATAATTTGGGAAGAATACTGTGATACTTAGGTACTGAATTGGTTTCCCTTTATTAAACTATCCGAAATGATCTCTCTTGCTGACACTGAATGGGCTACTAATTGGTAAGTGTTGGTGCTGCTTTTGAGATATTTGCTGTTCTGGTATTTAGTGAAAAACAGTTTTGAGGATTCAATTTTAATTCATTTGCAATTTATTTCTGTGGAGGTTTTGATAACAACGGTACTATCGTAGGACCCAGAAGTACAAGACACAGTAATCCTGAAGAACATGCCACGTACTATTTCACTACCTTTTCAAAAGAATTGTTGGTCCAGGTAATAAATGCTTTCATTATCTGCTTACTCGCAAACCACTAGTTACTTAAGTGTAACTAGTTACTTGTTACTTCATACTTACTTATACTAGCTACTTAAGTATGAGAGTTGTGTCTTAAATTTATAGTTGAAGGGATGGAGACAAGACTTAAACACTAAGAGGAACATAACCAGCAAATAGCTAAATTAAAATGATAATCATAAGCTGGACTCTTGTAAAGCTAGAGCTGTTTCTTTTCTTAGTTGTTTTTGTGTTTTACTAAAACATAGTTAACTTCTTACCTGTGTGCCCTATAAACATTGGAGCTTTTCTTTTCTTCTTCTTTTTTTTAAATTTTTTTTGGAGGAACCAGGGATTGAACTCAGGCCCTTGCACTTGCCAGTCAAGCACTTATTCTACTGAGCTATCTCCCTGGCCCCGAGCTTTTCTAAAAGTGGAGTATGGCCTAAATTATTTCCTAGGAAGCCAGAATTTGGACTGTAGTAGGAATCTAATTGTGGTAAAACTGTTATTGTAATGGAAATGTTAACATCATCCATATACTTATTTCATAATATTTTATCTTCACTTACATTTTCAAGTTGTCTCAAAATATTGGAGGCATTTTTAAAAGCCTAGTTACATACTGAGTTTGAAGTCATTAATGGTGAAATAATTGCATAATTAGTAGATATTACTTTGATGAAGTTACGTGATTTGGGGCTCATGATGCTAAGCAAATGTTTCCATCTTGAAAGTAGATGGTATTTATGAGTATACCTTTCTTGATATTTTTTGGACTCTTCTCTGTTTTCCCTAAGGAAGATTTAAGCACTTTTCCTTCTCTTCAGACAGACAAATATAAAATTTTTCTTTGTAGTAGAGGAAGAAGCCTTCAGAAAAATGATGGGGGATGTAAATTTGCATCACTTATGGTTATATTTAAAAGTATGTTTTCTTGTGAAGTAATTATTTCAATCTGTTTACAAAATGACAAGTACATATTTCCCTTTTAAAGGCAATGGTGGGAATCTTGAAAGTGAATGGATTTGGAGAAGAGAGCACTCTAACGCAGGATCTAAAACCTTTCCGTATTTTAATCAGTTTGCTGGACAAACCTGAGCTAGGTAATATATACAACTATCCCAAGGGATATGATGACATGAAGTGGTTTTGTCTTGTTTTGTCATAAAAATAAGATTAAGTCATTAGAAAAATTGCTGTGTTTTGAAATAGCTTTTAAATACAGGTCCTTAACAATTTCTTACCTAGAAAAACAAAAACAATTTCTTACCTAAAAGCTTGCAAAATTAAGAAGATACAGTATACATACAGCTTATATGTTTCCATTCCTCATGCCTTGTATGTACTGTATATGTAGCAGAAACTCTAAACATGGCTAAGCTCCTCCTAATCTGCATTTAGTTACTGAAACTGACATATATGAGCTGTCATAACTTAAGAGGTCACAGAATTTAAGGACTTGAGCATAAATATTTGGTTTATATTCTTCCTCTTCCCCATAACCCCTTTTGTCTTTTCTCATTGTTTATTAATTACATATTAGATCTACTGGAAAGCTAAATATAAGATAGAAATTAAGAAAGCAAATATTCACAATAAAATGAAAACATGCAATTTTTCAAGTTATATTCCAATGTTTGAGCAGATTGCTAAAGTTCACCAAGGAAAAATGAAAATATAAAATATCTAAAGTATAAGATTATCAAGTTATATTAATGGCTTTGGCAAGTTTATTGCTTAGGTGTTATATGATAGTAAGCAAGACTGAGTGATTTTTTCAGAGTCCAGAGTGCTAACCATTACACAATGGAACCTGAGAAAGTTTTTCAAAGGAAATTGGACTGTGTTACAGCAAATAAAATTTAGCCTTATGCAATTTTAGAATTAAAATCTGCACAGTAATAGTGCAGTAGCAATAGCATTTACTGAATAATCATTAAATTCTAGAAACTATGCTATCCTTATAAATATTTTTCTTAATCTTTTAAACTGTTATATAAACTTATTATTCTCATTCTGGATGAGAAAACCAGAGCTCAGAAAAGTGTAAATAACTTGTCCAAGGTAACAGAGCTATAAACTGATGAAACCTATTTCCCTGACTTTATCAGTTCTGTTGTATACATCTATACTTTAAATGGTCACTTTTCAGTTATTTAAAAGCTTCTCAAAATGTGTTTAATTTAGCTTCTGAAAATTACTTCTAAGTGCTTGTTTTAAAATGTCTTTTATTTGGGAAAATTTTAAATCATGATTTTCCTATTCTGATTACTATCTTCACTTTGCGTATTACTTTTAGGACCCGTAATTCTAGAAGATGTGCTAATTGAGGTGTTTAGAACATTGTATTACCAATGCAAAGCAGAGTTAGATCTTCAGATGGAACCGCCGTTCAGCAAGGATCACGCTCAGTTAAGCAGGTAGACTACAAAACATAAAAACACAAAAGCATGGCATAAAGATGTTCTCAGTAGCAATAAAGCAGCTACTACTCTATACATTCACTTAATGTAATTTGCAGTATTAGTAATAACTGGAGATTTTATTCTCTATGGTTTGTGATCTAATGAATAAAGTTGATTTATCATTTTTTTTGTAAAATGAAATATGACTCACTCATCACTTAGGTAGACACGTTAAGCATGACCGCATAACCGCCATGTTCCAGGGTGGGTTCTTAATCTCACCAGTTTAGAAAACTTTAGCAGTGGACCTATCAACCCCAGAAATATGATTTCATTTACCAAACTTGCAGGAGATGGCCACAACAGTTAATAATGGAAGTTGTACCATGTTTGCTGAGCAGTCCTGGTTGTTGCTAGGCTAGTGCCTCTTGGTGGTTTATCACACCCAGGAAGCCAAATCATAGATTAGAAAAAGACTTGAAAAAGATCATTGTTCAGTGATGAAAGACCACTGAATTTCTTTAAGTTATAGTCATTCTATAACATACATGTATTTATTTTGAGTGCCCAGGACAAGTCATGTGACACTAGCATGTCTTGCTCTCTTAAGGCGGGCTAGAGACATGCTAACAGAGTCGTCTTCTTTTCTGCTTTACTCTAAACAGATCACTTCTAGTATTATCAGCCTAAGAATTTATATTACCCGTAGTGACACCTCATTATGTAAAGACAAGCTCTTGCCTAGCATGCGCGAGGCCCTGGGTTTGATCCCCAGCATGTACATCTACTGATATTGGTAACTAGCTAAGAAGTAGACACAGTTGTCATTGTTTTGTTAGAGAGGGTAGAAAGCGAAAATAGATAATAGATTAAATGGTAATCATTTGAAACAACAGAATTATTTTTCCCTGTTGGAATTTCAGTAATAGCTATTTATAATAATAGTGCTTTTTACTATTTTTTAAAGTAAGAGTAATAAGTTGAGTGAAACCAGTCAAAATAAACTTTATTAAGAAAATCCTGAACAACATAGGGAAGGAAGCAAAATTCTTTAGAAACAAGACTGTCAAAATCAAATCATTACTTCCTTTATATGTGCTGTGGGAAGCATACCAATTTAATGTCAGATTAATACTGTGCACTTAAGAGTTCAGAAAGATCTTCCTGTTCCTTTGTGGTTTTATTATGTAAGGCTAAGTTCTAATTTCAGTTATGTATTTGAGTTCTGAAAACTCTAGTTTGTAAGAATAATTCCACAGACAGCAAGAGAATAAAATAGATGACAACTATTTGTTGTAATGTGCCCACTAGCATATTTTCTAGCAGCCACCTAGGAATTTGCACCGCCTTGATGATATTGCACTTCAAGTTGAATTTGGGGAAAAAATTGATACTCTTTTAGTTTTTGTTTTGTTTTGTTTTCTTTAGTAAACTAAGGGAAAATAAGAAAACAGCAGAGCTGATTAAAACTGCCAACCTTCTCTTTAATTCCTTTGAACCCTATTATATGTGGGATTATGTTGCATGTTGGTTTGAAGAATGTTGTAGGTAAGTTGAACTATTTCATTTGTTTTAATATCCAAAGCTAATTTTTTAAATTGCTTAATCACAAAAATGTTCTTTTATCAATCCTACTGCTATTGAGAACTATTGTTTTGTAGCTGTAATCTGACTCTACCTTGTCACTCTAGCATATAAGAATCATTAACTGTGTCACCCACCAATTGGAAGAGAGCTCAGAGATGAGTCATTCATTCAGCAGCATAAGATGAAAGACCCTTACCTCTGCAGTGTGTGGGACTCTCACTTGCCTTTGGCATAGAGAAGCAATACGTGTGTACTGCTGCCTCGACACACTTCCAGAAAGATGTTCCCACCGTTAGTAACAAGCCTCCTGTGTACTTCTGTATTTCACAGCCACAGGACTAGTTCATATTATCACTGTAGAATGATAAAGGTCCTCCACCCTTTAATATATAAAGCCAAAAGAAGGGTTTAAAGCCCTAGGATACAAGTGACCTGGAGAGAAATCTGTTTGGATTCTGTACCAATTTTTTTTTAGAATCAAGTTAACCTCTCAAGCTTCATGAATTGTAGAAGCAAATATGTTTAGCAGTAAATTCTGTTTTACGTGTATTCCTTCAATGATTTCGAAAGCTATTGGGTGCCCAGTTGGCAGGTGTTAAGCGCCTTCCTGACAGCATTGTGCTAGGCATGTCGAGAAGTCCTTCCCTCCACCGGCCTGACTGTGGGGCAAGTAAAGTACACATGTGCTTGTTCTTAGTATTAAGTTTAAAGTTGCAGATGCCTCCCTGAGAGAATGAAATTTAAGAATTAGAGCAATTATGAGTATTTTTTTTACCACCTAACTCTGCCTTGGATTTTCAGTTTCTGTGTTTACAAGCACACATCTACCCTACCACGTGTCTATGTCCACAAACTCACACCCATGCTTCTTGAACTAACCTGAATTAGCCCCAGAGCACATGTAAACTTTCGTATCATTAGGCCTTCACTCATGCTGTTCTTTGTAAAATATTCTACCCTTGTTCCCATCTAGGAAAGACCTATACCTCTCGACTTTCTCAAATCTCCCATCAAAATTATTGTCACATTGTTGTATTCATTTATCTATATAATTATATTTCTCACTGTTCAGGGACAGCACCATGGTCTTACTTTGTGTCTTCAGAGAGTGGTACAATGTGTAGTCACACAGGATTAATCTGATAGTGGATGTTTGTTAAGGAAATAATCTCTGCATGGATTAGCAGAGACTTCCTGGAGGAGGTACCTTTGATCTCAGGACAGATAAATGCTGGATATAAGAAAATGAAGCTTCAGAAGGATGATAGTCCAAGAAAACAAAATGGTAAAAATAAAGGCCCTAACGTTTTCATGCAAATAGCAAACCATCCTTGTTAACTAAGAGATTCATTATTGTGAGCAATGAGAAACAAGTCTCAAAAAGTGAGATCCATCCTGAAAAATTTGAAAGTAAAAGAGAGACATTGCAGGGAGAGGTTAGGCCTAGGAATCTGGCTTAACCAGATTGAGAATTCTCCCAGTGGAGGTCCAGTGCTGTAACGGGACTGTATGATCACAGGAACATTAATGTTGTGACCCATTGTTGTCTTGACCTGATTAGGAATGTGATGTTTCGCAAGGACTCCCGTCACTTGAGAGAGGACTTGATAAAGGGAATTTTATTCTTTCAGGAGGACACTGCACACCAGACTTCAGATTGGGCCTGGAGATAGTAGTGAGTCATCTGAATTACAGCTGACCAATTTCTGCTTACTGGTGGATTTTTTGTTGGATATAGTTTCTTTGGTAAGACCACCTTGGTTAAAAAAAAAAAAAAAATCAAGGAAATTGAAGAACATAGTTTAAATATTTCATAGGTGATAAATTTCATCTTTAAAACTAAATTGATTTTCTTCTCTATGGTATAGCTTTTTTCCATAAAATGTTCCAAGTGTTTTATCATTTGACATATTTAATATATAGAATATACTTTCTAATTGCATGCTATAAAATTGTGTTTACTACATTGGCCTAATACTGCATTTTTTATTAATGATTTTTTTTCTATTAAGACTGTTGGAAATCTTTTCCTCTTATGTTTTCTCTCCTCAATTCTGTGCTTTCTCACTTTGAAGCCTACTAGAAGTATGAGGGTGCTGTGTCAGGTATGACATTTGGCCTGTTTTTAACTGATTTCATTCACTTTTGTTAACATTACTATTTCTGTAATATTAGCAGATAAAATGTTTTAACAATATATGCTTTAAATTAGTTAAATTGAAAATTTGGGAGTAGAAATTTTATAAGCCATCAATAAAATAACTATATAGTGCTAATTAAGAGCATGATACCTGTTACACGAGTAAAATTATTGCCTTGTTCAGATTAAAATATAAATAACTTTTAGGATATAAATTGCATAATTATCTTTCATTTCACTTTTATTTCCAGGAGACGTACATTGAAATCCAGACAGAGCACCTGCCCCAGTTGCTGCTCAGGATGGTTGCTGCCTTGACAAGCCACCTGCAGACACTGCGTGCATCTGAGCTCACGGACGCGCTCAGGCTCTGCTCGAAGATCCTCAGTAAGGTTCAGCCTCCCCTGTTGTCTGCTGGTACTGGAGGCGTGTTGCAGTTTCCCGGTGGGCAGAACAGCACAGTCAAAGAATGGGAAGACAAAAAGGTAAGCTTAGCTCTTATTGTTTGGTAGTAGACCTTGAAGTTCTTCAAAACAGAGTTTCTGAGTTAAATTACTTGTGCATGGGCATTAAAATATCAGTGAATCTTTCTTAGTTCCAGGTGGTGCCGCAGTAGACCATAGTGCCAGTTTTCGGCCAAAGTGCAGTTTAATGGCTATATTAGTACTTTTCAATGCACATGTAATATGAGTGACATACATAATTTTAAATTTTCTGGTAGCTAAATTTAAAAAGTAAAAAACATGTGAAATTATTTTTAATTATATTTTACTTAACCCAGTGTGGCAATGCACTATTGTTTCAACATGTAATCTGTATAAATTTGACCATATATACAAAACTAGTTTGAAAAAATTTACTTTTTATTTACTGTCTTCGAAGTATAGTAATATTTTATACTTACAGTGTATCTTCAGATGCTATATTTTAACAGAAATACTTTATCTGTATTGAATTTTTTAAGTTTACATTTGAAAAATCAAAGTTACATAGAGAAGTTATTCCAAATATGCTTCTTTTTCTGATAACTAAATTATCAATTTTTAAAGTTAAGTAGAATTAAAAATTTAGTTTCTCAGTCAGTCTATCCACATGTCAAGTGTTTGCCACTAATATGGCTGCCACATTAACCACAGGTCTGTGTCCCAACGTCACTGGTCCTTTTCGTATCTGATTTTTTTCTTGATCTTAAATTCTAGTATGTTTTTATTGTCCTCAGTCAACTGGATGCTTAACACTGTCTGTATGAAGTTGATTAGAATTAAACTTTTATAATTTTAATATCTGACACCACTAACATACCTAAACACAGGAAAATCAATAATTTAAAAGCTCTCAGGTTTATAACCACATATTTTGATGATTGTGAATGAGAGCATTCAATTGAATTATATAATGATTACATTAACTTTAAGCACACTACCACTATGTTAAAACAAAGATTTAAAAGTTTAAGAAAACAGTATTAGATTATTGCCTGTTTGTTTCCCCCCACTTTATATGTCTTTTCCCAGATAGGCAAAATATGTTTTGGACTATCTCACTTAACCTTTCCTATTGAGTATTAATCCTAGAGCGCTTTTCTTGGCTCAGCTAAATGTGTTGCTCTTCCCACAAAGTGAAGTCACTGACACGGCTAGTGTAAATGTGCTTCAGGATTAGCCTTCCTAAAACAAAATCACCCTTATTTTCCTTCCATCCTGTCATTAAAAGTGATATGTAACACATCTTAATATCACCACTGCTGAAAAATTTACTTTTTTGCATTGTTTTTTCTTAAAGTATATTCCTAAGGTTTTCTTAGAAAATTAAAATAGATAATAACTAGTACTGAAGTTTTGATTTTCATTTGAATGAAATTAGTGGAAGAAGGGGAAGCAAGGCTCTTAGTGTCTTTGCAGTAGCATATTCAGATCTGAAGATTTACTGAAGACACCCGAAGACCCTGATGATGGTGATAGATAAGGTACAAGGTAGCATCCACTTGTGTTAAATGAGTGACAAAATGTTCTCTTTTTAAATTATAATGTCAGGCTAGGCATTGTGGCACATGCCTGAAATCTCAACACTCAGAGGCTGAGGCAGGAGGATTTCGCTGAGTTTAAAGCTAGCCTGCACTACATAGTTTAGAACCAGCCTGAACTACATATCGAGACCCTGTCCCAAAGTACCAAACATAAGAAAAAATAAAATAAAATGAAATAATGTCATTAACCTTAGAGCATGCTTTTTCTGTCTCTGGTTTTCTTCTATGCCCAGGCCATATATATTTTTCTCTTGTTTTTTACTGAAATATGATGACATTGTCTTTACTTAGATCTTTGAAAATGATCTCATTTATTTATGCATTTAGTACAGGGTCTTACTACACAGATCAGACTCATAGTGATCCTCCTGTTTTCAGCCTCCTAAGCGCTGGGATTACAGGTGTGTGCCACCATGCCCAGGCTCAGTCGCCACCTCAGCGTGCCCCAGGGGCAGGGCCAGCATGGCACGCCGGGGATAGAACCCCAGACCCTGCGCCTACCTAAGAAGGCTCTTTAGTCTGCTGAGCTATCTGGCCAGCCCTAAAATGATCTCATTTAAAGGCTGTTTTCTATGTTTCTTTTTTT
The DNA here is from genome assembly GCF_000260255.1 of Octodon degus. Lineage (NCBI taxonomy): Eukaryota > Metazoa > Chordata > Mammalia > Rodentia > Octodontidae > Octodon > Octodon degus. The sequence continues at coordinate 15,802,698 of NW_004524598.1, read as the reverse complement.
GGAAAGTATAAGTAAAAGACTGATAATTTCTTTCAAATCTAATTTGATTCTGTGCACATAGTGCATTTTCATAAGTTCAGTATATTAGATCTCTATGCTCAAATGCCCAAACATTATTTCTATTTTCAAAAAGACATTTTATTATAAAATAATTATATGTAATATAGTCCATACCAGTAAATAAATGTTTACAAATTCAACTGATTCGTAGCTTGAATTCAGTTAAATTAATATCACCCATTATTTGATGATTCTTTTACAGAATGTTAATATGGAAATTATTTTATAATAATAAATTAATGATAGTTTTATCATCTAAATGTTTTTTTGAGTACATAATTTTAAATGATCACTAACTTTTCAAAAGAAAAACTTGGCAAATAAATGCAGTTTTGATAGTTGCCTCTAAACTCTGGAATAATGTGGAAAGCTCCTGTTATTCTGATATCCTGTGGTGCAAAAAGTTTACAGTTGCCTAGTCTGAGTTCTTCTATTAGCTGCTAAGCTTATCTTCATAACCTTGGGCACACTTTTTTTTTTTTTTTTTTAACCTCACTGAGCCTCAGTTTTCTTACCTTTCAAATAAAGACGCAAATTAGGCAATCTCTGGCTTCTCAACCCTTTCTTCCTAGTTGGAAGACACATAAAACAAAAGTGATTGCAGTCTTCACTATAGTTCCAATTAATGTGTAAAAGAAAGCATGGAGAGGATTGTGGAAAATGGGCTGACCTGGCCGCGGCTGAAGGCTAATGAAGCTTTCTTGAGGAAGGAATGTGTAAGAGAAGCGCTGGAGAGTTAGTGGGTAGCGGTGAGGAGGACTAGTGCCTGGGTCTGAGAGAGGAGCGTTTATGAAGACTGAGACCAAAGGAACACAGCGCAGGTGGGCGAGGCAGCTTTGAGAGACACAGAAGCCAGGGACTGCAGAGCCTTGTTCACCATACTGAGGCTTTTATTCTTTATCTTAGGAGCATTGGGAAGACACTGAAGGGAAAAAGGCAAGTGACATAATCAGATTTGTGTATTAGAAAAATTTCTCTGGCTGCAGTGTGGAATATGGATCTGAGAAACAAAAATGGATGTGGGGAGACCTGCAGTAGTGCAGGTGAGAGGTGCTGGTGTTTGTCCTAACAAGATGGGGTGGTAGAGAGAAATGGATGGGCTAGCGGGCATTTAGGAAGACAGATAAAAATTCAGTAGTAGATTAGTAAAGATAACGAGTGATCACTTGTATGTATTGAGGGTATACAACATGCCAAGCATGGTGCCAGGTGCCTGTACCATTATTTAATCCTCATAACAAATGTAAAATGTAGGAATTATTGTCGTCTCAATTATAGCGGTCCTCGTATCCATAGTTTCTCTTTGTAGTTTTAGATACTCATGGTCAACAATGGTCCTAATATATTAAATGGAAAATTTTAGAAAAGTTTCATACGGTGTAAGTTATGTGCTGTTCTGAGTGTTAGGGTTAAATCTCACACCATCCTGCTCTCTACTGCCTGTGTGTGAATCATCTCTTTGTCTAGTGTGTCACGCTGTGTGCAGTCTTACTCGTCAGTCAATTAGTAGCTGTTTTGGTTATCAGACAGATTGCTTTTGTTCAGGAGACCCTTGTGTAGCTCAAAGCCTACATCTTTCATGTCATTTCATGTCATCACGTAGGTGTTGTACCATGTTAACTCATCACAAGGAGAAGGATGAGCACAGCGCATTTACATATTTTGAGAGCAAGAGACCCCGTATTTGTATAACTTCTATTAAGTATATTGGCATCATTCTTTTATGTGATTAATTCATATTATGCCTAACTTGTAAGCTTTATCATAGGTATGTGTATATAGAAAAAAGCAGTATATGTAAGCTTCAGTACTATCCATATTTTCAGACATCACTAGGAGTCCTGCATCATAGCCCCCATGGATGGGGGAGCTACTCTATACAAACAGAAAACTGAGGTTTGGAGAGCTTAAATGACTCACCAAATTTATGCTGTGAGCATTAGAAATCTGGTGGATGTGGGGCCCCCACCCTTGCCACACTAGTGATATGGGAGAGATGGGGAGGGCTGGAGAGGTAATGCAGGCACCAAGAGTGACTCCTGAGTCTCTTGCCTGACTGGCTTTGATGAATGATGGTGTCCTTCACTGAAGCAGGGGACATATTAGGTATGGCACAGCTTTGGGCAGCAGGGTGTTTAATTCATGTATTGATAAGAATCAACTTCCGTAATCTATTCAAATTCTATTCTGACCCCGTCACCCAAGGAATTGTGATAATGTACATCTTTGTTTATTTAAACAACGGGAGACAGTATCCTTGATGATTGTACCTATCCTTTTTTTACAAAGAGAAAGATTAATATATTCTAGTTGAATTCTTGGAACTAGTTTGTATTATAATTGTCTGTTCCCCTCTAAATTATACTATTCCTCTTTATCTGCTACCTACTACAATGTCTGGCACATGCTGGATCAGTTACTGTTCTGTAAAAGATTGTAAAAGTAATAACAAACATTACACTAGTATTCCACATTTTAGCCGAAGTTCACAGTTACTCTACTGATTTTATTTGTAATTTTAAAAGTGTCATTTTTAACCTTCATGTTCCTTTCTTTGTATGGTTTCGACACTAAAATAATTTCATGGAGTAGATGAAGTAAATTGTTAGACATTTTAAACCAAAAGTACATACCCTAAAGATCCTAACCCGGTGATACATATGATGAATAGTAAACACTTGGTAAACGTATAAATATTTCTGTGCGCATTAGAACCACATCAGTACTTTTGATTATCATAAACATGAATCAGCGTATGAACTGTTTTCAAATTCAACAAAATGTAAATTAAACTGTCTATATCTAAAACTTTCCCAAAAAATGACCACTTCTTATTCCTTTTTTTTTTTTTTTTTTTTGACCATTTCTCATTCCTAATGCACATACATGTATATAGTCAACCTTTTGCTTTTTAAAAAATCTGTCAGGTACCATCAGTTTCTCTGGAGAATCCTACTGAAGTGTTTGAAGATGGAGAAAACCCACCAAGTAGTCGTTCATCAGAAAGTGGCTTCACTGAGTTTATACAGTATCAAGCAGACCGAACTGACGACATTGACAGAGAGCTCAGTGAAGGGCCGGGAGCAACTACCATCCCAGTTGGTAGCACGTCCTCCGAGACAGAAACGGCATCCACCGTGGGGTCTGAGGAAACGGTCATCCAGCCGCCTTCCATGTCGTCTCAGGGGTCCGCGGCCCGCAGTGGGAAGACGGCCCAGAAGACGGCAATGCAGTGTTGTTTGGAATACGTCCAACAGTTTCTTACCAGGCTCATCAGCCTCTACGTCATTCCAAGTAGCTCTTTATCTCAGACACTGGCCACAGAACAGGGGGATCTCAGTCGAATGCACGCAGGGACTCCAGAATGGGACAAGGATTCACAAGGAGATGTAAAAGACAGTAACACGTGTAAACAAAAACCTGCCAAAGAGTACCTCTCTGCCTTCCTTGCTGCCTGTCAGCTCTTCCTAGAGTGCTCAAGTTTCCCAGTTTACATTGCTGAAGGGAACCATACGTCAGAGTTGTGTCCTGAAAAATTAGAGAGTGGTAAGATCATCTCTGTTGTGTTTATATTGGAATATCTTATGTAGAAGGTTCTTTTTTTAAGATTCAGATATTAAAACTGGGTTCATTTAGCCAGTTAATTTATTTTTTTCCATAATTTTATTGAGAAACAAATAGCAATGAGACAGTTTCAAATCAAATTGGTAGAACAGTTTCAATAATTAACACGTTGCATACTCTCTTCCTAGTGGTTATTTGCTGTACAAGATGCAGACATGATATCCTATTTACAAACACTATTAGAACAAATCCCTCTATTCATTAAGAGAATGTAACTAT
>NW_004524598.1:15779065-15798005 GCF_000260255.1 Octodon degus | reverse complement strand
TGAACTTTAAGTCCCTACAGAATATGATGAAAAAATATTTAAAAAATTAAATTATATTTTAAAAATAGGCATAAAGAATTATATAATTCTTATGTTTAGACATAAGTCCACAAATCTAACCATATACAACCTTCTAGCAGGACAGTCCCGCAACATTCCTTTTCCTGTCTCCTGCCTTCATTCACCACCCCCTTCCTTTTTGAATAGTCATCTATCCGAGAGACAGCACGGCAGCAACTAGCCAGTTAATTTTTAACTATCATTTTGATTCAAAATTTTTGCATGAAGTAGTCATGGAGAACTTGCTGTTAGAAGACTTTGTGATTTTGAAGATTTTCGGTTTGCTTATGGGTCTAGAGAAATTAAATATAACTTTAAACCCACCAGGTTTATTATAACAGCATCATATATGTTTACCTTTATTTAAATTTTTATATATACCTGTGGAGTGCAACAAGGGCTGGATAACATTTGTTGACAAACTTTTTAGGACAGGAAAAGAGATTATATGACTTGGCATATGAAAAATGCATACTGAATAACATAATGAAATTCTGGTAACTACTTTATTTTCTTAAAGCTCTAATAAAGGAGAAACCATGATTTTTGCCAAATCAGTATCTAAAGGAATGAAGTAGAGTTGCTTTTTTAAAAGTTAATTTACAGTCTGTGTAAAATGTTTAAGACTGAACAGTGACTCCTTGCATCGTTTCTTTCAGATTGTGAGCATGTGCAGCCTCCGCAGTGGCTCCAGACGCTGATGAGTGCTTGCAGCCAAGCCAGTGATTTCAGTGTTCAGAGCGTTGCCATTTCGCTAGTCATGGACCTGGTGGCGCTGACTCAGTCTGTGGCCATGGTCACTGGGGAAAACATAAATAACATGGAGTCTGCACAACCCTGGAGTCCAAACCAGGGAAGAGTAGCCGTGGTGATTAGACCCCCTCTCACTCAAGGCAATCTGAGGTACATAGCTGAGAAGACTGAATTTTTCAAGGTAAATTCTAAGTAGTAGTATTATATGACCAAAATAATCTCTGCAAGTATTATACTTGGCCTCAGGCAGTAAAGCCACGGAGGAAATAATTTCAACTAAAGGAGGAGGAAGGCCTGACGTGGTGGTGTACACCTGTAATCCCCAGTACTCGGGAGGCAAGGGCAGGATTGAGGCCAGCCTACGCTAAGAACTGAGGCCTTGTCTCAAAAGCTCACCCCTCCTCACCAAAAGAAAAAAGAGGAAAGGAGAGATCCCACTTATGCAGTTAAACTTACTTCTAGGTTGTGCACTTCTGCTCTGCTTTGCATATAGTAAAACTTCATCTTTCCAAAACTTCCATGACAAGTTTTTCTTACTCTCCATATTGTCTGATTATTACTTATAGTTTATGATGTCATTCAGAAAAAAATGTCAGGATAGTTATCTTAACATACATAAAAATGACATCAGGTAGATTTGAGTTGTATCATCTTAAACTGGTAAATTATACATTAAAAAGTTTTTAAAATCTGATTTCAGATTATTGTGCCCTTCCAGATATTTCCTCCTGCTAGATTTATCTTGATTTCTATAATGTTGTAATTGTGAGCATCCCAAAGATTCTTGGTACTAAGTCCAGCTAGTGCTGTATGAATACACGTACCCCCAGAATATATGCCATTTATTTTATAGAGGTCTTTGGGCTGAGGTGTAGCTCAGTGATAGAGTCCTTGCTTAGCATGCATGAGGCCCTAGCTTTAATCCCCAGCACATGCAATGTACACACAAAACTATTTTAAGTACAGTAGTTCAGATACTTGAACATGAATTGTGTATCATGCTGTGACACATAATTAGAAAAATTAAATTATATTCAACTTGAGATTTTTATCTTATTAAAGATAATGTATGTATTGTAGCATTATTTTTACTGTCACCAAAATAATAAAACAAAGGTTTTATCTGGGCCTTGTAGAACATGCTTATAACATTCTGATGTTTAAAACAAATATTAAAGGATCATCCTCATGAGCAGTTCTAAGGGTCCAGGTGGCCAGAAATAGAAGAGTAGAAGCCTTTACTTTTAAATCTCATCCCAGTTTTATGGTGAACTTTTATGTCTGGCAGTCCAAGAGAAAGTACTAATTTATACATAGCAGGAAATGTGTGTTAGATAAAGTTTTACGTATAGTTTTATAACACAGTCACTTTTACATCTTTTTCTGCAGCATGTAGCTTTGACTTTGTGGGACCAGCTGGGGGATGGGACACCTCAGCACCACCAGAAGAGTGTGGAACTGTTTTACCAATTACATAATTTAGTTCCTTCTTCTAGCATCTGTGAGGATGTGATAAGTCAGCAGCTAACCCATAAAGACAAGGTAAATCCTTCCTGTTTCATGTTGTATATACAGTATGCACACATCATACCAAGAGGTAAATTTTAAAATGTAGGAAAATTTTTAAAGCAAGCACGTGGATAAGAAATAGCTTTGTTCAGAGTGATTTAATATATTTAAATGTCTTGTTCTGATCTCTCTATAGAAAAGTTCTTTATGAAAGCATCAATAATATAAATAATCCAAAATCAAATACTGGGTTTCTTTCTTGGTTTAGGACATTAGTATGGGTATTGTGAGTAAACTTGTATTTCTTGAGACATTTAGAAAAGAATCAGTGTCTGCAGTTATGAAACCCAAAGATATGTTACAGCTGGTGTATGTGAGATGAAATAATGTGGGTGTTATGTTTATAAGGTCTGTGTTAGTTGTCTATGTACTCCTCTGGGGTTTTGGCTGGCTCAGCCCACCCTGAGAGCAGGGCTGGCGTGGCATGTGGTGCTGGGGATCGAACTGCGGGTGCTCTGACCTGTCTCTCAAGCCCTATATACGAATATTATTTTTTTAGTCCTATAAATATATCCAAGATAAATGTTGTGCATCCTAACATATATGAAGTGATATGTAAGTTAGGTATGACACCTGAGTTATAGGTAGGTAGGAGAGGAAAAACTCACTGACTGATGTCTTTTGCTGAAGGCAATTTTTGTGATCTTGAAGGGCTTTTAAAGCAGATTTTTAAAAAATCTGAACCGCTAGTGAGTTTCAAAGGGTTACATTTCAAAAAGTGTCGTGTTAAGTAAAAGACCTAGCAAAGAAAGTGATAAATGAATTAAAAAGTGTCACAATTTTATTTTTGCTTCACTATATTCTTTCAAAATTGTTTGTGAATAAAATATTAAATAAAATTTTGGGGTTGTTTGTGAGACGGGTCTCCCAGTGTTGCCCAGGCTGGCCTCAAATGTGATCCTCTTGCTACAGCATCCTGAATAGGTCTGCACCATCAACGAACTCCCACAGTTTAAGTTAAAAACTTACATTTTTGCATTAAATAGATATATATTTATCTCCATGAGTGAAATTAGAACACCTTTGCTACTTTTATCTTTACATGTCTGTTGGCTTATCTTTAAACATAAGCTTGATAAGAAATGCATTTAATAAGCCCATAGAAAAAATAAACCCTTTGCTAACTTATATATGGTTGAAGGAGTAGCAGTCTGGTTTCGCAGGGCTTTTTTTTTTAAATATTTATTTATTTATTTATTTATTTGTGTGTGTGTGTGGCCAGCTCAGCCCACCGGGGGCGGGGCTGGCTGGCATGTGGTGCTGGGGGATTGAACCGTGGTCCCTTGTACTTTGCTAAGCTTGTTCTAAGTAGGTGCTTTAGACCACTGAGCCATCTCACCAGCCCATCGCAGGGCTTTTGCATGTAAGAGTTCACAAGTGCTAAAGGAAGTATTCATAGTGTCATCATTTCCACTGCATTTATATTACACACATGCTTATTATATAATACCAAATGCTTTTCTAAGAGATAATTAAATAGACTAATCTTCTTTTAAAACATCCCCAAAGAGGTTGATATATTCTCATAGAAATAATTTTTAAGTTTTTAAAATTTTAGTATGACAAACCAGTTTAAGGAGTTAAGAAGGCCAAATAGCTCAGTGGATTAAAGCGCCTGCAAGCAGGCACAGGGGCAGGGGGTTTGATCCCCGGGCCTGCCATGCTGGCCCCACCCCGGTGCACAGAGACTGCAGTTGAGACTGGGCATGGTGCCGCATGCCTATAATCCCAGCTCTTGGGAGGCTGTAAACAGGCAGATCACTATGAGTCTGATCTAGTAGTGAGACCCTGAACACCCTGTAGACCCTTCCCTAAAATACAAAAAAAAAAAGTGATGAAAATTTCACTTGAGAGTAGTAATTTCTGGAAGAAAAAGTAAATTTTAAAACTAAATATTTATACTAAAGTGAGGATAGAAAATTTTATACTCACGCTCACTTCGGCAGCACATATACTGAAATCAGAATGATACAGAGGTTAGCATGGCCCTGCGCAAGGATGACACACAAATTCATGAAGCATTCCATATTTTTTCCATAGTTTTATTGAGAAATAGCAATGAGACAGTTTCAAATCAAATTGGTAGGACAGTTCCAATAATTGACACATTGCATACTGCCTTCCTAGTGGTTGTTTGCTGTATGAGATGCAGAAATGATATCCTATTTACAAACACTATTAGAACAAATCCCTCTATTCATTGAGAATGTAGCTATATATCTATCCTAACCATTTTGAATACACAGATACAAAATGGACATTCATCTATATCCCCTTTTTTTGTTTAGTTCCATCATTTAAATATTAGAGGTATGTGAACTCTGCAAAATATTCTAAGAGTCCAGTAATCCATAATAGTATTGGGTCTTCCACTTCACTGGCAATGTCAGAAATTGTTGAACTGAGTCCCCTACAGCTCAACATAACAGCATGGCTTTACTTCTTATATTTCGTTTTTATACTTTTCTGCTGGATGGTTAAGACCAAGATAAAGCAAGACCTATGCAACAAGAATTATAGCTTTTGGATCTGATAAGGTCAATCAAATCCCCTCAGGAAGCGTTCCATATTTAAAAGAAAAAGAAAATTTTATGCTCAAAGATGTGCTATGTACATTGTTAGCTTTTTCATCCTATTATAATCTAGTAAGTGGATTAAAGTTTAAACAAAGTAATTGTTATTTTGAAAGTAGAGTGAGATAATCCTTTTGGATTAGTATTTCTATTGTAAGTATTTTCTGTTTTTCTACTTTATCAAAATGTAATAAAAGTCTATTGTAAGGCATATTTGAATCCTGTGGGCCTTGAACATAATAATACTCCTAAACAGTTACTTTGATTTTACTAAAATCAGTTACTATTTTCAAGAGAGAGTAAAATAACTCAATCTCCCATATTCCTCTCAGAAAATAAGGATGGAAGCACATGCAAAGTTTGCAGTTCTTTGGCACCTAACAAGGGATCTCCACATAAATAAGTCATCCTTTGCACGTTCTTTTGACAGGTTGGTTATATTTTATATTCACATGTTATAGATAAGTTATTGTCTCTCATTCAGTCATCTGTCTAGTGGTCAGACTGGAGATAGAAATTTACAATTTTTGAACATTTACTTATTAGCAACCACTTCCACGGTACTAGTTACCAGAGAGCCCTGACTAGAATGTGGCATATGGTGGGAAGAAAGAGAGCAAGAGATGAAATAGGGCTGCAGGCAGGGGTCTGGGATGGCCAGTGGTTCTCAGGAAACAGAGGGCCAGTAGTCACCTAGAACCTTGGTATGTATTCATCACCTCTGGGTGACAGACACTAGGAGAAGGGCAAAGGGTGTTGCTGGGAATAGTAATGGTGACAAAGCACTCTTGCTGGGGATGTGGTTCAGGGGCACAGCACCTGTGTGGCAAGCTCAATGTCCTGAACTTGATTCCCAGTATCAAAAAAGGGAAAAGAGAGAGAACGAAGCACTCACACAAGGATAAGGACAAGGATGAAACTGGTGTTTGCCCAGGTGCCCGTGTCTCCACCTGGTCTCCCCTGGCCCTGTGAGCATCAGCACAGTCATTAGCCCTACGGCTTCCAGCTGTGACCAGAAAAGAGGAGAGTTTCCACTTTCCAGTCTGGCTCAAGGAAAGGAGAAGAACAAGCCTGGACATCACCTAGACTAAACTTATAATTTGTGGTCCCCAACATTTAGTTTCTTAAATCTAAGCTATATTAATATGCATGACAATTTCATTCATCCATCAGATTTTCCCTTCCCAGCTCTGGAGGACCCAGTGTCCCCTCCTTTCATTGAGCCATAATTCATCAGGTCCCTGCTGTGTGCCAGGCATCATTGTAGATGCTGGGAATACAGCAATGGGTACAGCTCCTCTTAATTCTTTTTTTTGTTTGTTTGTTTGGGTTTTTTTGTAGAACCAGGGATTGAACTCAGGCCCTTGCGCTTGCCAGGGAAGCGCTTATTCCACTGAGCCACCTCCCCAGCCCCTCTAATTCTATATGCATATACAAGCTGCATATAAACTATTTTTAAGAGTTTCTCAAGAAATTGTTTTTAGTGTATTGTCTCAACTGAACTTAATAAAATCTATAATTGAAAATACTGCCGTACCCCTTTAATAGAATCAAAGAACTGTGGTTGCTAAAAAGTGGTTTTGCTTTTTTGTCTAGATCTAAAAGCTATTAGCTAACATATTCAAATAATGAAATTTTCATTAACTCCTAAGGAGCTGCCATTTATTGGTAGACTCACATATTATCAAAAGATAGCACTTGCATCTGTAGGCCTCATAGAAGTGGCTACCACTTAACTGTATTTGAGACCCATTTTAGGATCAGATGTGTGGTGTATTGGACATTATATTTCAGCTGATGCTCTTTCAGCCAGCATCACCTTTTTTTAAAAATCAAACTGAGGACCTTGTGCTTGCCGAGCAGGCACTTTGGTTGCTGAGCTACATTCCCAGCCCAGCATCACCATTTTTAATTGGTCTTCATCAACACTACAATGAAGGAGGCCCTGGGCTTAGTACGGAACAAGTAACCATTTGTATTTGACGGTCACCCTACCTCATCTTACAAGTGCGGTAATGGAAGTCCAGAGACCACATAAGGTATTTGTTTGCCAAGGACCACATAAGCTATTTGCATCTTGAGTTTTCTAGTCCAGCATTCACAGAAGACCTTCCCTGGAATTAAGTGGATGGCTTTGACTTCTGAAGAGAATAGGAACAGAACAGCACTAATCAGCATGGAAATAATGTTGACTGGCAGTAATTTCATACTTGATGAATTAAGACTAAATATGTTTTTCTGCCCTTAATTTTTCATCTTATAAAAGTAATGTAATTTTGTGTTATTTTAAAAACACAAGTTTTTTTAAAGGGAAGGATTATTTTCTGCTTTTTCACTGTTTCTACTGAGATTAAGATAAAAATACTTTGCACATGTTTTTTTTCTGAAAGCACAATTACCTTATAGTTAATGAAAAATAAAAATGTAATTTATAATGTTAATTGCAGAAAATTGAAGTATTACAGTTTTGGTGTTTTGTTCTTCATTTCAATTATTGATGCTTATTTTAGGTCCCTGTTCATCATGTTAGACAGCCTTAACAGCCTTGATGGTTCCACGAGCTCTGTGGGACAGGCCTGGCTGAACCAAGTCCTTCAGAGGCACGATATTGCAAGAGTTTTGGAACCGCTGCTGTTGCTCTTGCTTCACCCAAAAACTCAGAGGGTTTCAGTACAGCGTGTTCAAGCAGAACGCTATTGGAATAAGATTCCCTGTTACCCAGGAGAGGAGAGTGACAAACATTTCATGCAAAATTTTGTCTGCAGCAACGGTAAATATCACATGAAAGTAGAATGCTTGTATTTAGAACTAAGGCATTAAAACAAAATGAGATGTAAACACACCAGAGACTGGCAAAGAACCACACGTGTGATTTCTTTCCTCTCGGGCTTATTTCCTCCCTTTGGATGCACTGGCAGTGCCGTGCGGACCAAGTCACAACGTGCTTCGTTAAGGACCGCCGTAGCATTCTTTGGATCTCTTTTTTCAGTGAGCGTTCTCGGTGGGGATATTAGTCACAGCTGCTGTTAGAGACATTCTGTAATTTTGATGAAAAATACCTTTCGAGCTTATTTAGCAACCCTCATCCTGCAACACATGGACATACTGCACTGGGAATTTATAATAAGCCTGAAATGCATATTTTATGTTTGATTTCTCTATAAAATAGAACTAATAATATTATTTGTTGCTTTGTTATAAACTTTAGATGCAGCCATTATTAAGACATGCTTGGTAGTGACTGGGATATCCGAAATGTTCAATAAATATTGATATTCTTACTACAGCATCCACCCTTTGCAACCTCCTAAGTGATGCCCTCTGTACAACAATAAGGGCCCTGTATTATATTTTAGACATGAAAGACTCATATGTCTTATTATATCCTTTGACAAATGACTTCATGAGGTCACCAACAGAGGTTATTTTACCAAACAAATTGCTGATGTTCAGTTCAACTATGGCATCTCCAAAGTCCCTTGGCTGGCAAATGGAGAGGCTGGAACCAAACAGTCATGTTCCTTCTCTGTCTGTAGTGTTTTTCTCTGAGGCTTTTGTTCATCCCTCTGGTTTCACCCCACCACTTAGCATGGATAATCTAAGAAATCACTATTGAGCTTATTGCTGGAATACCCCAGTGGTAGCCCTTTACCTGCCATAGTGTCTTTCTGGGGACTTCTACTTCTGCTGTAAGGTCTGAGGCTGTCATTGCATGAGTTTGATACCATTTGGCTTATGCTACTCATGGCATTGAGCGTTCCAGCTTTTCCAAAAGAAGACCATCAATATAGTGTACTCCCACAGAGGTACAGATGTGGGTGACTGTATTGGCAGTTTCCTACTAATTTTAACAAGTTTGCTGTGGGGCCGTAATTTGCATGTCTTGCTGCTGAGTTGCTCTGAACTGTGGGTGGTACATACCTGCCTGCCCATCAGGAGGCATGGGCCAGTCATGAACATATCACCAGTGGTACAGACTCTTTGCTGGGATGCTTAAGCATGGGCCACTTGTAGCTCAAGGTGGAAGAAATGTTTAAACTCCTAAGAGAAGAACAGTGAGGTCTCTTCCTTCCTTCCTTATCATTTCCAGGTTAGGAAATTACAGATAACAGATAATTCATTACTGTTTGTTGAGTTTTATTAAAATCAGATAGGTTATCTGTTTATACATTTGCCTATATATTGAACTTTTTAGATTCTTTGAGCCAGCATAACTGAAGGACAGTAGCATACAGGGAGGAAAAAATTCAACCTCTTGTAAAAAGATTGTCATATTTTTGGGAAAAGACAATTTTTATATCTGTTAGATTACATTCTCAATATTCATCTCTATCGTTTCCTAACAAGTTCTAAAATGATAAGATAGGTAATTAAAGTAATTATTAAAAATTTTGAATTCAGTTTACCTTCCCACATTTCATTTATTTTAATATATTTTGGATTTTTTCCCCTTCTTTTACTGTTTTTGTCATATGCCAGTAAACCAAGTGCAACTCATTGCATCAAAAGGAGCTGGTGAAAAGCCACTTACCATGGACGAAATAGAGAACTTCAGTCTCACTGTTAATCCATTGAGTGATAGACTTTCCCTCCTAAGTACCAGCAGTGAGACGATTCCAATGGTTGTTTCTGATTTTGATCTTCCAGACCAACAAATAGAAATACTTCAGAGTTCTGACTCTGGATGCTCACAGTCCTCTGCTGGGGACAACTTGAGTTACGAAGTTGATCCTGAAAATGTGAATACCCAGGAGGATGCTCACGTACCAAAAGCAAGGTCCCCAGAAGATGATGTTCAGCAGGTAGTGTTCGACCTGATATGTAAAGTTGTAAGTGGCCTAGAAGCAGAATCTGCGTCACTCACATCTGAATTAGAAATTGAAACCCTGCCCCCAAAGGGTGGTGACTTATATTTAAGTGAAGAGGCAATGAAAAATGAAGACCAGTCCACTCAGCAGAGTCAGAGTTCTTTGCTAAGTAATGAAAGTCCTCAGTTTCTGTCTGTGTCTGCTGAGGAGGACCATGAGTACTTCTTGGCAAATGGAATTTGCAGAAATAGCTCTTCACCTTGTATTTCAGGAACCACGCACACCCTCCATGATTCTTCTCTTGCTTCTACTGAAACCAAATCTAGACAGAGGAGTCATAGTAGTATTCAGTTCAGCTTCAAAGAAAAATTACCAGAAAAGGTCTCAGAGAAAGAAACAATTGTCAAGGAAGCAGGTAAACAACCAGGAGCAAAACCCAAAGTAAAACTTGCCAGAAAAAAGGATGATGACAAGAAAAAACCATCAAATGAAAAGCTCAAACAAACCAGTGTATTCTTTAGTGATGGTCTGGATTTAGAAAACTGGTATAGCTGTGGAGAAGGAGAAATTTCTGAAATTGAAAGTGACATGGGTTCTCCAGGATCACGGAAATCTCCCAATTTCAACATCCATCCTCTCTATCAACATGTGCTCCTGTATCTTCAGTTGTATGATTCATCAAGGACTCTGTATGCATTTTCTGCCATCAAAGCCATCTTGAAAACTAATCCTGTTGCTTTTGTAAATGCCATTTCAACCACTAGTGTAAATAATGTGTACACACCTCAGTTGTCTCTGCTTCAGAATCTGTTGGCCAGACACCGGATCTCTGTTATGGGCAAAGACTTTTACAGTCACATTCCAGTGGACTCCAATCATAACTTTCGCAGTTCTATGTACATAGAAATTCTTATTTCCCTCTGTTTGTATTACGTGCGTAGCCATTATCCGACTCACGTCAAGGTCACTGCTCAGGATTTAATAGGCAATCGAAACATGCAAATGATGAGCATAGAAATTTTGACACTTCTCTTTACTGAGCTGGCAAAAGTCATAGAAAACTCCACGAAAGGCTTCCCAAGCTTTATCTCTGATATGTTATCAAAATGCAAAGTTCAGAAAGTGATTCTACATTGTTTACTGTCATCTATCTTCAGTGCTCAGAAGTGGCACAGTGAAAAACTGGCAGGTAAGAACATGGTGGCTGTGGAGGAAGGCTTCTCAGAGGACAGCCTCATCAACTTCTCGGAAGATGAATTTGACAATGGCAGCACACTTCAGTCACAGCTACTTAGGGTGCTCCAGAGGCTGATTGTTCTAGAACATCGAGTAATGATGATTCCCGAAGAGAATGAAACAGGTTTTGATTTTGTTGTATCTGACCTGGAACACGTCAGTCCCCATCAGCCCATGACTTCTCTTCAGTATTTGCAGGCCCAGCCAATCACATGTCAAGGCATGTTCCTCTGTGCTGTGATACGCGCTCTGCATCAACACTGCGTATGTAAAATGCACCCCCAGTGGATCAGTTTGATCACATCTACTCTGCCTTATATGGGAAAAGTCTTACAGAGAGTGGTTGTCTCTGTGACACTACAGCTGTGCAGAAATTTGGACAATCTAATTCAGCAGTACAAATACGAAACAGGATTATCTGATAGTAGGTAAGGGTTGCTTTTACCTTTGTCATCATTGACACTTTTCACATATATGACTGATAATATCCAAAAAGTCAGTCACAAGTAGGATGCGGGACCCTTGGTGATAGAGTATATGGTTAGCTCATATTGAAATTCTACTTCCTAGAAAAATAAAACATTAGAATTAGTTGTTTTTATTAGTTCACAGATTGCTTGTTATTTTCATGAAGAAGAAAATTGAGCTGAAGGAAGAGTATCAGTCAAAGAATACAGAATAGAACAGGGAAAGAACCCTTTTCTCTCTCCCTTCAATTAATTTTGAAGATTGTATTAGCTTATTTCTTGCTAGAACAAAGTGCCTGACACCCACAAGAGGAGGGAGGGGAGGTTGATTATGGGTTAAAGTTTCAAAGATTTAATCTGTGATGACTGGCTCTGAATCAGAGAGAACATGGTAGACTAAAGCTGCTTGCTTCATGGCAGCCAAGAAGCGCTGCACGGGAAAGTGCCAGCAGGAGATGCGTCCTCCAGGGCAGTTCCCCAGGGACCCGCCTCCAAGGACAGCCATCTCATCTCCCGATAGCACACTGACTTATGGCCACCAGCCGACTAACCCACTAGTGAGCACAGTGTTCCCATGACCCAGGCACTCCTTCAGGAGTCTTGGTGCGCTCAGGGGACAAGGCTAAGTGGCCCTGTGGCTCGCTTGACTCAGCTGGTAAAAGGCAGGGGAAGTTCTGCAAGGGGTCTTCAGGCTCTTACCTGGTGTGTTACGTAGGTGGAAATTAACTTGAGGCTGAAATTTATAACCAGTTATTTTTCCATCTAATTTTGCTGCTTGTTTTGGATTTTCCTGTTTTGATAGCAGACCATGTTCAAAACTAAAACATTAGCCAGAAGTTTAGTAGATGGACGTCTCATTTTCCTAGTATAACATCAGCTATGTCATCAGCTAGGAAGAAGACGGCCTTTATTTAATACATCATTGATACACCTTCTACTTGCTAGTACCTGCAGATTTGCTGACCATCTGTGTTTATTTTTGATAGAATTATTTTATAGAATTATTTAGCCAACACAGCTTTCTTTTCAACAAACTAAGATAAACCACTAGTATAAGTGAAAACAGCATATGTATTGGATTTTTTTTTTTTTTTTTTTTTTTTTTTTGTGGAACCGGGGATTGAACTCAGGCCCTTGTACTTGCCAGGGAAGCGCTTATTGTACTGAGCCATCTTCCTGGCCCCTGAAATAATTTTAAAACAATGGAATTTATAGTTTGGAGAAGATTTTAAACTTCTGTTTTCTATTCATCTCTCTTCAATATTGTTCTTTGTGTTTCTCATATAGGAGAAAACATGTGATATTTAAACTTGTGTCTCGTATACATGCATATATAAATGTGTACACATATGTGTATTACATATACATACTTATGCATAGACATCCCATATATAAAGGAAATCACAGACTTTTTGCCTGAAAATAAATAAAAATCCTGATGCTCCTCCAATTCTTTAACCAAAAAGAACACTACTTTAGATAAATCTATTTTATAGCTTAGGAAATAAAAAAATCTCCTGATTTATGCTTTTAGTCATTTTTTCATTTATTTATTGAGCATTTATTACATGCCTAGGAAATGCTAGATGTTTGCTACTGATAAAACGTAAACTCTGCTTTCATACAACTTGTGTTGAGATGAATAAATTTCAATTCAGGCCTCTGTGGATGGCATCGATTATCCCACCAGATATGATTCTCACTCTCTTGGAAGGGATCACAGCCATTATCCATTACTGTTTGTTGGATCCAACTGCACAGTATCATCAAGTAAGGTTATATAAATACTTGACTTTTTTAAAGATTAAGTGGTTCAGTAAGCCCTCACTTGTAAACTTAAATGTTACCGTTCCCCTACTTTCAATAGCTTTTGGTCAACGTAGATCAAAAACACTTGTTTAAAGCACGCAGCGGCATCCTCTCCATCCTTCACATGATCATGTCGTCTGTGACTCTGCTTTGGAGTGTGCTACATCAGGCGGACGCTTCGGAGAAGATGACTGTTGCTGCGTCTGCATCTGTTACCACTATTAACCTTGGAGCGACAAAGGTTAGACAGTCATAATCTGTGGTGCTCAGACCTGGATTTGGGGAGTTTGCCCAAGATTATGTTCTGAATGTATACATAATTACAGTGTTACTTATGTTACTCTATATAGATTAATGATCAAATAACAGTTTAAGATACTGTTCACGTATCTCGAGATTTACCCATTTGAAGCACACAAATCTGATTCTTTTTTCTAATTCATAAAATTGTGATGCTGTACATTCCAATTTTCAGCCATATCCTTCACTACAGAAAGAGTGTGCATGTCCATCTGTACCCACTTCGTGTCCCCCCAAGCCCCACCGACTGCTGTTTGCCTTACCTAAGGATTTGATGTATCTGGGAATTTCATTAAAGTGGGATAATACAGTATTTGGTCTCTTTTTGTCTAGCTTCTTTTATTGAGGTCCATTCATGCAGGCTATAAATTTGTTCATTTTTATATTTTAATACAACCTTTCTGGAAAATAGTTTTATGAGGGTGTACAAAGGGCTTTAAGTTTCATAGTCTTTGATCTAATAATCTGCTTCAGGAATGAATTCTAAGGTAATCATAGTTAGGCACAGTGTTCACTGTAGAATTATTTAATGGAAAAAAGATCCAGAATGATGAATAAGGAAATGGTTACATTATCATTTCATTGTTAACGTTCTTTAGCTACTAAAGTATGAAGAATTCTTATTGGATAGAAAAGTGCTCAAAAGTTTGAACAATTATTATATTTTTAGTTAGAAAAATGCTCTGCAATAAAAGAATAAAGTTCATCTATTCAGAGTTATCTAATAGTGGGGTTTTTTTGTACTCTGAATTTTTCAAATTTTTAGCTTTTTTTTTTTTTTTTGACTGGGAATCAAACTCAGGACCTCGTGCTTGCCAGGCAGGTGCTGTGCTACTAAGCTGTATCTCTGGCCCATCAGTTTCACATTTTTAATGTTATGTAAATGTTATTTGTTAAATTCTCAAATCGATATTCATCAATAACCTAATTTTATTCCTGGGCCTAACCACTTAGGTCTGGGATTCCTCAGAGCACACGCGGACTTGGGGGCAGAGAAGGCTGAGAGTCACAGGAGCATGTCATCCAAGCACCTGTGTTTCAACTACCTTTCTTGTTTCGTTCTATATGACCATAAAATGTAAAGTGCTTTATAATTATAAAATGTGCCACTTATTTATAATTAAATTTGCTGGTACAACTTAGATATGCATACTGGCCACACTCCTTATAGGGAATTTGTACAAGTACATATACATCTTAGTTCTTTTTTTCCCCATTCCCTTCCCCTCTCTTCAGTCCCTCTTTCCCTCATTTACAAAGCTTTTTCATTTTATCCTTTTTTTCACATTTTTTTCTTTTTCCTTTCATATCCTCCTTAATTTCCCTTTCTCTTTGAATAACTACGTCCTTTTTCACAATATCTGTTATACATTTTGGCTCATATTTACACTTAGTTTTTCACACCAGATACAATACAGCATTTATACATACATGTCCAATTTATTTCACTTAAAATTATGATCTCATGGTCCTTCCATTTAGCTATAAATGCCTCAAATTTATCCTTCTTTATGGATGAGTAATACTCCATTGTATTAAAAATATCTTTTTATCTATTTGCTTATGAGCACTTTCAAGACTCTAAAATGTAATCAATTGAATTTCAAATGTTGTGTTTCAACTATCTTGTTACAGTGATTATATATGCATTTGGCCAATTGGTAGTTGTCATTTTATACTGTTTCTTTTAGAATTAAAATAGACACATCATTGCTGTTAAAATAATTACTAGTTGCTGCAGAGTAATTTAGGTAATAAGAGAGGTAAGTAACTTGTCTTATTCATGAAGAACTAAAAGTTAAATGTACATATTGTTGTTTTCATAGTTTTTAACTTGTGACTTGTTTGAATTATTTTAGAACTTGAGACAGCAGATCCTTGAGTTACTGGGGCCGATTTCAATGAATCATGGTGTTCACTTCATGGCTGCCATCGCATTTGTGTGGAACGAGAGGAGACAGACCAAAACCACGGCCCGGCCCAAGGTGTGCATCTACCTAACTGGTGCTTTTTGTTTCCTCATTGGTACTTACATTTCTACTTAGTATGTGCTGGCTTTAATTCTGTAGAAATTGTAGTCAGACTGAAGTAGGTAGAAAAGATAGTTTATCCAGAGGCTTAGATAATAACTGTGTCTTTTTTTTATTTTAGTAGTGGAGTAATAAATCACTGGTAAAGTGCTAGCTCTAAAGTACATGTGGCACTGAGTTCAGTTTCTAATATTGCAAGCTCAAAAAAGTAGTCTTTAATGTTCAAAATGAGAAATTAGTATGCTAATAAAATTGCCGCTATATTTTAGATAAAAATGGTGATGTGAGGACAAGTATTTCTGTAGGTGCTAGTCTCTCTGGGTACTAAGAAGAATGCAAAAAGTTTGCATCTGAGTGTAGTGTGACAACTCAGTTACTATTTCTAAATGTAATTCATTTAGTTTTCATTGAACTACATGAGAAAAAATTTCTGCTTGGTTTATGAGTTTGAAATTTCAAAGTATTTAATATTGAAAAATAAATCACGATACATAATATCAGTGCTATTAAATAATACACAAAGTATGTGACTTATGCACTTAAAGACTTTTTGTGTTTATTTCACATTATATTATGGAACATTTTATCATTTATCTAAATGATAAAAATCAACACTTCTGTTTTACTATGTTATTCTGTATGTGCAGACTTAGTTACCGATTTCACATCGAACAGAATGGAAATCCCAGATTACTGAAAAATAGCCAAGAGCTCATGCACAATAAATGAAAAAAATAAATTTAAAAAGTCCTTAACTCACAGTGACAAAAACATTGGGAGTGTGATCCTGGAAAAATAAGTGTGACAATCCAGGTGTGGTGGCGTGCACCTGTAATCCCAGCACTCCCAAGGCCAAGGCAGGGAGTTTGAGACCAACCAAAGCTACAGTGAGCACAAGACCAGCCTGAGCTGCACAGCAAGACCCTGTCTCAAAAAAGACAAAAAGTATAATCAAAATTTTGCAAGATGAAAAGTGAACTCACTGAGTTGGAGCATAACAGAGAGAGCTGATGGGTGTCTTGCGCTCTGCAGCTGGAACCCCGTTCCTGCTAGAAGCCACAGATGGCGTCCTAGAGTAGAAGCAGGAGGTGCTGTGCTCTCTAAGCCAGAGATTCGGAGAGGGCTGCAGTCTGCAGAGCTGGTTGACAGCTTACGTAAACAGCTGTTTGATGCCTTTGCACTCCCTTTTTTCCAGCCTGTCTATACCCTTTTCTCCTATCCAACCCAGCAGGAAACTGGAATTAAGAGTTCATCAGGGGCCGGGGAGATGGCTCAGCGGAATAAGCGCTTCTCTGGCAAGCGCAAGGGCATGAGTTCAATCCCTGGTTCTACAAAAAAAAAAAAAGGACCAAGAGTTTCTCAGGAGTCTGCACACAAGGGCCACAGGGTAGAATTTAGCATGTTTACTCCAGGACAGTCATCCATCTGTCCCTGCCAGGTGGTTCTGACTCAGAGTGTTTAGTCCCGCAAGCTTGAATTGCTCTGGTCCTGGAATGATGGCCCCAGTAGTGGCTGGTAACACTTCTCAGGGTGTCTTGATTACCACACTGCAAACAAAAGCATTGATGTGGCAGGCCAGATGTCATCAATTACAGTTCCTTAAGGAAAACATTAAGATAGTATCAAAACTGTAAAACAACTGATTTGTGATACAGCAATAGGAAATACATAATATATACACCAGCAGTGAGGTGGGGCTGTGTTAAAATTTAGAGAATTAATTATTGATAAACTGTTCACAAATATATTTAATGAAATAAATATATTTGATTATTTTAATAATTGTTCAATTAGTATAAATAGAATATTTGGGCTGCAATTCACTTAAGTAACTTACTGGATTTTGTCCATTTATAGACTTCTAATTACTAAAGAGACCAGTAAGAGCAATTAGATCCATTTGAACTACTGGTGGTTCAAGCTGGTGTGAACATATTAAACATCATGCTGAAAGGAAGACCATTGAGAAAGATCTGTTGACCGGTCGAACATTCCTTATTCAAAATGCTTGAAACCAAAATGATTCAAAGTTGGAGTATTTCTGAGTTGGGAACATATGTGTGGACTTCGCCTGTAGAACATCCCTACGTGAACATTTGGAATGCAAAATATTCTAAAATCTAAAATTTTAGGGGCTGGGAGATGGTTCAGTGGAATAAGCGCTTCCCTGGCAAGCGCAGAGGCCTGAGTTCAATCCCCGGTTCCGCCAAAAAATAAATAAAATTTAGGGGGACATTGGCATGATGCTCAAAAAGTGCGATTGAGCATCCCCAAATCCAGAAGTCTGACATCTCAAACTCCAGAAGGTTTTGAAAGAGAAAACCGACAAAATGCTTCAGAGCGCAGACTTTGAAGCCAGGTCTGTGAGGCTCAAATCCTGACTTCTCCATTCACTAGGTGTGTGACTGCAGGGTAGAAGCCTTGCTCCACGGGAATCTGTGGATGTAAGAAAGAAGGAGGAGGAGAGGGTGAGAAGGAAGGTAGAGAGGGGAGACAAGAAGAAGGGAAAGGCAGGAGAGGGAGGGAAGGATGAGAGGAAAGGAGTGTGGGCGGGGAAGTCACATAGAGCAGTACCTGGCGTCTAATAATAGCTCCGTAGATACTAGCCATGTTACTTCTCCCATTTAGACATGATTAACTCTCACATTTAAAACTAGATTCAAAAATCAAGCAATGGGCTGGGGAGCTAGCTCAGCAGTCTAAGCACCTGCCTGGTAAGCACAAGGACCCAGGTTCAAAACCAGCTGTCATTGTGCATGCCTATAATCCTAGCACTAGGGAGGCTGAGGCAGGAAAATCGCTAAGAGTCCAAACTGTGCAGCTAGACCCTGTATGAGAGAGAGGGAAGGAGGGAAGGAGGAAGAAAGGGAGAGAGGAAGAAGGAAGAGGGAGGAAGAGGAGGGAGGGAGGGAAGAAGGGAGGGAGGGAGAGAGAGATTGATTGATTTTTAAAAAACAGTGCAGGTAATACAGAAAGTAAAAGTAGCAATAACTTTCAAGGGATGAAGTGATATTGTATCCATAAAATAGATTACTAGAAAGATCATTCCAAAAATGTAGAATTTTCCTGATCGCTAATTCTATAGCAGACTGAAAACAATAGAAAGATTGAAAAAGAGTGGCTAAATATCAGAAGTGGACTATAAGTGTAAATATCTGAAAAATAGGACAAAAGGGGTAAGAAAAGCAGGAAGCATAATGGAGGCTCAATATCTTTTTCAGAAATAAAGAAGAGAAAGATAAGAGAAAAATATTAAACAGTAGAAGAAAAATCCTCAGAAATGGAAGTATATTTTCAGATTATGCCCAGCAGAGTGAGGGAAAAAAAATTAAAAT
>NW_004524598.1:15730989-15778965 GCF_000260255.1 Octodon degus | reverse complement strand
TCCAGAACGTGGGGATAAAGAGAAGATCTTAAAATCTAAAGAAGAAAAGCTGCTGGTCCCATTCAAAAAAACAATGATGAAAGCTTAGTAGGGACAGTGGGACTTCGCTGAGGAAGTAGTGTGAGCCTGCAGGCTGTGTAGCCAGACTTTCTCTCAAGGGGTTTTCAGCCATGCAGTGTGAAGCACAAGCTGCAGCTCCGAGAAGCGGGAAGCGGGAGGCAGGGGGCAAAGGCGAGTGCGCGGTCAGAGGCTGACAGTCACTGGCACACTCAGGGGTGAACGTGTGAGACATATAATATGAAGACGGTAACCAACAAGAGGCAGCTTGTCACACTGGCAAAGCCACGGGTTGTACCAGAAGAGAGACGGCGGGGGTCCAGCAGACAGCACAGCCCTCAGTAGTCCTGCGAACACTGGATGCTGGGTTAAAAGTATATTTCGTTGGCAAAAGAAGAAAATGTAAGAAAGTTAAATCTGTTTTCTGAAGAAATCAGTAAATAATGTCTGAAAGTTTTTAAAATTGGGGAAAATGCTTCATGTTACTTGGAAGTAGCAGAAAATACCCACAAGAGTAGAGTGTAGTTGTGGACAAGACAAGATACTGCCATCTGTTCCTACAAGACTTTTCTCCTAGTTTATTTTCAATTTTTAATTGGTGTGCATTAATTTATTAAGTTTTTAAATAAATTTCACCTAAAATGGTCAAGTGACATCTTTATATTAAGAAAATGCCATAAAATGTTCTCCTAATTGTGTGAATTCTCTGAAGGTGCTTTATACACGCACACATAAATACGGTGGTGTGTTGTCCAGGTTATTCCTGCTGCCAGTGAAGAACAGCTTTTGCTAGTGGAATTGGTTCGCTCAATCAGTGTCATGAGAGCAGAAACTGTTATCCAGACTGTAAAAGAAGTTGTAAAGCAGCCCCCGGCCATAGCCAAGGACAAGGTGAGAAAGCTTTGCTTTGCTTTGGTTTACAATTCAGTTTTAGAAATGATGCTTATAGGTAAGCTATTTCTCTGTCTATTACTGACCTTTTAACCACAGTACAGAGTGTTAATAAGAGTCCATATCACTGCTGTAACACACACACACACACACACACACACACACACACACTCTGTAGTCACTATGCTGATCATTCTTATAGTGAGAGAAAAGCAGTCATCATTCATACATCAAAGGTGCACAGAAACTGTATGGTCAAGTTCTTAGTGGAGATTTTCCTGAATACTTAAAGGAAAAGCACAGAAGCCAGGGCCACGTGTTTGTTTACCGTTTACACAGCTCCCTCATTGTGGAAACCCCTCCAAGGCTTACCATAACCTTGGTTCTAGACAGTGTCATTTCTTGACCACGAACAATGGTAAGCTCTCTAAGGGCTACAAAAACAAATAGCGTAGTCTCCACTCATGTTGCTGTGTCTCGAAATAGGTGAACTTCAAAGCCTACAAGTCATTCTTTCATCCATTGCAGTCAGTTGATTAGAAATTTGTGGGCTTCTACTCTTTCTGCCCTTGGTTCAAGCAATAGGAAGACATTGCATTTTTTAGAAAAGATCCACCAACTGCAAATATTCAACTTTGAGTCAAACCAAAATTAGACATCATCCCATCTTTAATACATGGAACTGAAAATGTTAACTCCTTTTTCCTTTTTCAGAATCTTTTTCTTCAACTGCCAAAGAAAAAGAGTATTTGTGTATGTTAATAGCATTCTTACAAACTTGTTTTCACACAGCGGGGGGTTGCAGTATGTATGCATTGTGTGTTGGGCGTGTAATCCGGACCCAAAGCACTAGGCGCGCACCATATCACTTAGCTAAGCCCCAGCCTCCGTGTTCACGCGTCACTAACTCCCACTCTGTTTTCAGAGCACCTGTGGAGCACTGTTATAGGCCGGTTAGCACACAGGTGCAGGCTCAGCTGTGCATGATGTTGGACAGAGACAGAGGGCCACAATTAAGGGCTATAAAAACAAGCCAGTCCTGCTCGTGCGTCAGATGATACCTCTGCTAAGCGTGAATGTGTGAGACCCATTACTTTTCATTAAGGAATAAGAGGGAACCCTTTTAGGAAATACTGTAGCTGGGTTGAAAAAGAACAAATGCGCTCATGTCAGTGGCCATCAGTGTCACTTTCAAGGGGAGGTATATTCTGTTTATTACATGCTGCACTCACACTGTCTTTAATGACTCCATTGTTTAGCTATTAAGAATGAACCAAATAGCCAAGCTAATTCTGTTATGATCAGAGAATGTGGTCATTATTATAGTGATTCCTGGAAATCTGTTGAGTCTTGTTTTGTGCCTTAATATGAAGTCAATTTTAAAGAACATACATGTCCATGTGAACAATATGTATAGATCTTAGTTGCTTGGTACAAAATTCCTTATGTCCATGAACCTTATTTAGTTGTGCTGCATAAATTTTATATACTTTCACTGTTTTCTTATTTGCCTGACTATGTAACTTGAAGAGACACGTGAAAATTTTCTGTAGTATTGCCAATTTTAATCTTTTATTTATTTGGTACAGTCTCACTACGCAGCTCGGATTTGTAGTGATCCTCTTGTCTCAGCCTCCCAGTGCTGCACCACCAGGAATGGTTTTGGTGGCTGGCACAGTGCACCTCGGGCTCCAGGGCTGGCATGGCATGCAGTACCAGGGATTGAACTTGGGTCCTTGTGCTTGCCAGACAGGCATTTAGGCCAATGAGCTATCTCCCCCTCCCCTTGCTTTACATATATTGAGGCAATTTATAAATATTAAATTTTCTAATGAATGAAAAAAAGAATGAACCAAAATTTAATCATATATGTATAGTGAGATAGTCTTAATACATATTTAATAAAATTTCTACCTAATTCTGATAGCACCAAGCATAAGCTACTTAAAAAATAAGTAAAAATATGTCTGAGTATTAGACCATAACTCAGTGGTGTAGTGTTTGCTTAGCATGCACAAAACCCAGGATTCAATCCTTAGTACCACACACACACACACACACACTAATCCTGATGCTTACAGAGTGAATCTTTATTTCAGAGTCACTGGTGGAATATTAACTTTTGATATGTGTAAGGCACAAAACTTGACAATTTTTCATCTATTTTTAATTTTTAAATAGCTCTTACAATTATGGATTTACTCTTAAGTAGAAGAGAGCTACATGGGCTTTTTAAAATAATAAACTAGTATTTGATTTTTTTATTAAAAACTGGTAATGAGATAGAGTATTTACAACAATGAAAAAGCAAAGGCAGAATTTTTCACTATAAAATTTATTTCTTTTGTTTACAGAAACATCTTTCTCTGGAAGTCTGCATGCTTCAGTTTTTCTATGCTTATATTCAACGGTAAGATCACTAGATCTCTTTGCTTCATTCACAGTGTATAAAGGTCAAAAATATAGGAGGAAAAGCATGTGAATTCTTTCAAGAAATTTCAAGAGCTTAGATTTTTTGTGTATTTTCCTGAAACTAAAATAAATGCAAGAAACTAAACATTACTTATGGCTATATTAATCAAAATCATGTATATGCTAATATCCCTACTGTACAACTACAAGCCAAAAGACCTAAAGGTGCTGACCATATGTTAAAGCAGTGAATCATAAGAAAATCACTTAAATGCAAATAAAAAGCTGAACCTACTTTTAAAGTCATGCTTATTGCCACTGAATTAATATTTTGATGTAAGTGAGCATGCAGCAGTCCAATTTTCAGAAAGGTATCAGAAATAACATGAAATGTCTTCTTGTTTGGTATTCCATTTTATATTTAGTAGCCCTCTGAATAGAAGTTTAATGGATTTGAGTTTTGATAAATGTCTTACTTACAAAAATGAATCTTAATCCTCCCTTATAGGAAGTTCCATTTTAATCATCAAGTTTGGCATCTGTGTGTGATTTATGACTACCATTTATAAAATCGGGTTCTTCCCATGTACTCCGATTGATTAAAACTTAGAGCAAGGATTGCCCAGAATCTGCATTTAAATACAGAACAGTGTTAAAGTTAAGCTGAAACCAAAATTTTTGATTTGTTTCCTTCCAAGTGGGAACTGATGTTCAGATTAGACTAAAAGCCCTCCCTAGCAGGAGGCAGAAGGTGGAGACTCACAGGGAAGAAAGGCATGCACAGGCAGGGCGGGTGGGGAGTATCTGACAGTTACTAGCTAAGAACTTTCGCAGTTCTGTTGTACTTCTGAGCTTTGTAAGGCAAACTCTCTAGATTAAGACATTGTACTCTTTATAATATACTTAGTCATCTTCTTATTAGTAGAAATGTATTAGTAGAAAATGTAAAGCCTTCAGTTTTATTCTACCATGGTCTAGGAAACCAGCGTAAGAGTTTGTCCCTGACCCAGGGGTGGCATAGGGGGTTTTGGGGGCAAACATGAAAGATGAAAAGACATAGTTTAGAAGGCAGGGGATCAGGGGCTCTTGCCTCCAGAGGACAGAGGGCCCTGAGCATTTGGGCCTTTTATTCACTTAGGAGAGCGAGCGAATAGTGTCATGCAAGCTGCATCTGCCTTCTGTCATCTACAGCGTGTGACCTGGTGAACACGCATATCTCAGCCGTGTGGGCTGTTCCCTGGAACCTGCCCTGTGCCAGCATACCAGCTCATTGTCTGGTTGCCTGCAGTGGTCAGTAAAAGAATGCTTCAGAATAAGTAATAAAAAACCTGTTAGAATCCTTAGGATGATATAAAGAAAAAGCATGTCATAGCCCTGTATGTACGCACTATGTTTATCTTGCAGAATTCCAGTACCCAGCTTAGTAGATAGCTGGGCATCACTGTTGATACTTTTAAAAGACTCTATTCAACTGAGTCTTCCAGCTCCTGGACAGTTTCTTATACTTGGGTAAGTAACTTCACTGAAAAATGTTATTTCAAAGGGCTAGAGATGTGGCTCCAGTGGTAGAGCGCTTACTTAGCACATGCAAGGCCTTGGCTGAGTGGCACTCTATTCTGAATGAAGCATATTGCTGAATAAGAGCGTTTTGGGTGACCGTGTGATCTCTCTACTAATTGAAACCAGACATATAAGGCTTGTCAAAGAAGGAAGAGAGAAAACTGTGTAGCTATTCATACCTAACATGTAGGTGTGCTGAAATGCTGAAGTGGAGCTGTCACACAGTATCCTGGCGTGGGGAGGTACAGGGTGAAGGAGGCTGAGAGGATGAGTAGCACACCCAAAGGGGAGTTGCCTAGAAGTGGAGCATCTGAACTGGATGCCAAACATGGGCAGGCGTGTAATATGTACCTTCTCTTCATATCTTGGAGTTCCTGACCTATGTTAAAACTTTGTATGATTTGACAAATGCCCATCACCTTTACTTATCAGCAAGTGTCATGTTGTAACAATGCCATTTTGTTTTGTTTTGTTTTTTGTGGTACCAGGGATTGAACTTGGGACTTTGTGCTTGCCAGGCAGGCACTTAATAATACCTGTTTTTTGTTCACAGGTATGGGTTCATAGTAGGTTTCTAATGAATAGTTGTTAAGGGTATAGATGTGGTAGGAGCAGGAGGTCTGTATAGAGACAGGCAAGAAGGTGACAGGGTCAGACACAGGGAGTAGAATGGTGGGAAGGGTAAATGAAGAGGGAGATGGGTGCTAGTTAGGGAAGGACTTGGGATGCTAAAGAATTCCACCTCAGTGGGCGAGAGTAATCATGTTGAAGAGGGACATGGCTCATGCAAGTCTGTAGGAGGTGGCGGCTGGAGAGGAAAGAAACTGAGCTAGAGGTCACTTTCTTTTTTTCTTTCATGTATTTGGTTGTTACAGGATTCCACTATGTAGCTTGGACTCATAGTGATCCTCCTGTTTTCAGCTTCCCCAGCGCTGGGATTACAGGCATACGCTACCGTGCCCTGACTCTGTGGCTGACT
This sequence comes from Octodon degus, assembly GCF_000260255.1. NCBI lineage: Eukaryota > Metazoa > Chordata > Mammalia > Rodentia > Octodontidae > Octodon > Octodon degus. The sequence goes on along the minus strand of NW_004524598.1, from coordinate 15,773,066 downwards.
CAGCACACGTGTGTGTAGGGTGGGTGTGCCTGGCACTGCATGTAGTGCCAGGGATCGAACTTTGGTCCCTGCACTTGCCTAAGCTTGCCTAAGCAGGCACTTAGTCTGCTGAGCTATCTCGCTGGCCCTAGGAGTCATTTTCAGATGGGGAGGGTATGATTAGTGGTGAAGGGATTAAACGAGCAAGACAAGGAGTCAACAGAGCAGACAGAAAAGGAAGTAACAAAATTAGCAGAAAGCCAGGTTGAGTCGGTGTTTCAGAAACAAGTTGGCAAAGAGGACACAATAAGCAGCTCTAGAGAGGTTGACGAAGATTAGGAATAGTAAGAGGCTGTGTTTGCTGCTGCTCTGGCAACACTGGTGACTGAGGAGAGAAGCTTGTGAGGTGGCGATTTTATGCATACGTTAGTGGCAAAGGGTAAGGGGGGAAACTTTGAAGGTGTTTGACATGAGAACAAAGAAAAACGAGAAGGTAGCAGGGGGAAAGGTGGCTTAGAAGCTGCCCTTTGCACAGTGAGGCAAGCCTCGAGATGGTACAGCAAAGGCATGAAGCCATACTCTCCCTGGCTCAGGCGTCAGCTCCCTTACGTGCTGCTCTGTGGTCCTGGGGAAGGTACTTAACCTCTCCACCTATGCAGTCAGAGTGCCAGTAGTGCCTCCGTTCTGAAGTTGTTGAGTTAGGGAGTTAACATTTGTTAAATTCGTAGAACAGTCCCTGGCCATTAATAAGTACTATGTAAGTGGACAGTAATAGAAGTTTCTAGAGAAAAGTGCTCATTGATAGCACCGGCTTCTGGAGTCCTTTTGAGGAGATGATGAACAGAAAATGGCATGGATAAGAGTGACAAAAAAGGATGCGCTTTCTCTAAGACCTTGCTCCTCAGAGTTTGCCCCACCTGCTAGCAGCACTGGAAACCTGGAAGCTTGCTGAAACACAGAATTTCGGGTTCTACCCAGACTGCCTGAGTGAGAATCTGTATTTCAACAGGATCCTCAAATGACACTATTTTAAAAAGGACTGTTTCAGGCATAAAGGAAGAGTTGGTGTAAATGTTACTCCAACCTTGTATTACATCAGACAGCCTGATGACCTCACTCAGAGCCACCAAGGACCACCAGCTTATCAGACTGGATATACAGTGAACCAAGTGGGAAGCAAGTTTGTGCTCTTCTTAGACTGTTGTACGTGGTTTTTAACGGAGAAACATAGAGGCTGGAAATACAGCAGCCTCATAAAGACTTCTGATGTGTCTAATCTTAAGCCCTTATCTTTCTTTTGCTTGCGCATCACCAGGAAATGAGCCTGAGGCTTTCCTACTGAGCTACATCCCTTGCTCTATTTTTCCACTCTGTAAGAACAGGATCTTGCTAAACAGCCCAGGCACACGGCTCAGACTTTCAAGACCGAGATCCTGGTACCTCAGCCTCTCAAGGTGTGGGATCTCAGGCATAGGCCACCACATGGAGCTCCCCACCCACTCCAAAAGTGGACCTCTCCCAGGGTATTTTCCAGTCCATCAAACAAGAACACTACATGCCTGTCTAGCTCAGAGTTGTAAGACTGATAGAGGGAGCACATGTACTTATTTTTTCCTTGAATCACCAGATAATCCTGGTTAATTTGATTAAAAATTGAAACTGTTGTGATTTGTTGCTTTCCCCTATAAGGTTGCAGTTTCATTTTCTTAATATGACTGAGCATTAAAATGAAGACTGAACATTTTTACATATACTAAAAACTTGCAAGTGTTGGTGCTATTATCATTGTATCTTTTTTTTTTTTTTTTGGCAGACCTGAGGATTGAACTCAGGCCCTTGCACTTGCCAGGGAAGCACTTATTCCACTGAGCCATGTCCCCGGCCCCCATCATTCTATCTTTTCATGCATGTTTAGGTATATCAGTTGGGTCATGAAATTTGAATATATATTCAATGCTAAAAACAGAAATTGAGACCACAGAGCTACTTACTGTGAGAAACCAGATTGGGTCATTTTCTTTAGACTAACACATTTTGTTTCTGTGTTTTTATTTTGGTGGTCTTTTAGGGTTCTGAATGAGTTTATTATGAAAAACCCTAGCCTGGAAAATAAAAAAGACCAAAGAGACCTTCAGGTAAGGCATGCCCAACTGTGTTTCTCCTTGTCATCAACTTGCATGTAAGAGGGCCATAAAAGATAATCAATGAAGTTCTCCCAACTCCTGACCTTCTATAAAAATAAGCAGTGTCTTGTAAAATATCTCATGTCAGAAAATAAAAACTAGAAGTTAATGAATACGCATGCATGTGGGAATGTGCACTCGTACCAGGCAGTGGCTTCTCCTTGTGTCTTTAGGATGTGACTCATAAAATAGTGGACGCTATTGGTGCCATTGCTGGTTCTTCTCTGGAGCAAACAACTTGGCTGAGACGAAACCTAGAAGTTAAGCCTTCTCCAAAAATAAAAGTAGATGGGATCATTTTGGAATCTGATGTTGAAGGTATTTGTCTCGGGCATTGAGTTTGTTTTCTGTAAAATAAGTCATCTCTTATAGTACCATGAGTATCATAAATTGATCCCTTTTCTCATTATTAGCAAATAACTTTTTTTTTTTGAGTGGGAACATACTAACCAGTGTTTACTTACCTGTCTTTTCTCATCTGTAGATATGTTATCTCCTGCCATGGAAACCTCCAACATAACCCCCTCCGTGTACAGCGTCCACGCACTGACGCTGCTCTCTGAGGTAAGCAGTATCAAGGTTTTATTTAACAAGAACTTGTAAGTAAAGTTTGATAGCAAAACATAAGCAAAGTATTTTTTTTTAAAAAAAAAGTATGTATTTAGTATAGGGACTCACTACACAGCTCAGACTCATAGTGATCTCCCTGCTCCAGCATCCCCAGCGCTAGGAAGATAGGCGTGCAGCATTACACCAGGTTTTGGTGGCGAACTCAGCACAGCAGGGGCAGGATCAGCTGGGCGTGTGGTGCCGGGGATGGAACCCAGGTCCTTGCGCTTGCCAGGCAGGTGCTCAGACTGCTGAGCTATTTCCCCAGCCCCAGCAAAGTACTGGTTTTGGCTTTTTGGTGGAACAGGGGATTGAACTCAGGCCCTTGTGCTTGCCAGGGAAGCGCTTGTTCCGCTGAGCCATCTCCCCGGCCCCAAAGTATTGTTACAGAGAAGTTTTATTTTGAAAAATTATTCTTTTTCTAGAAATCACTATATAGCATGAACGAATGTAAAGCTCTGGCCTTGAATTTTGTTTAACATTAGTGAAAGTAATGTTAGCTACTCTTACACTGTTCTCCCTGCACATTAGTTTTCAAAAAATTTTAAGAAATGAAACTGCTTTTATGTATTCCATTATGATAAGGAGGAAGGAGGTGGAGTAGTGATGTTACACTGTGAAAGATTTTACAAGTTAGCAACATCTTCATAGACTCCTTTTAACCAAATAATGGGAAAAGAACAGAGTTTGTAATCTTTGTTTTGTTTTTTTGGGGTTTTTTTGGTGAAACCGGGGATTGAACTTGGGCCCTTACACTTGCCAGGGAAGCGCTTATTCCACTGAGCCATCCCCCCAACCCCCAGAGTTTGTAATCTTAAGTCCACTGTTTACTCACTGTGACATTAGAAGATTCTGTACCTCTTTTTTTATACTTCCCTATCTCTGTTGGAAATAACAAAATCTGTCTATATTTATACTCTATAGCTATAATGGACAAAAAATAGATTGTGGCAGAAATCTATTTTTAATATAAATGATTTAGAGAGATCTCAATTGAAATCATTCTCATTTTTAAGGCAGCTAAGTTTTCTTACAAACTGAGCATTACTACCTCGGTGCTGTCAGTTTCTACTTACTGATTATTGCACTTCATTTCTCATGTCTTAGATTCTGGCTCACCTTTTGGATATGGTTTTCTATAGCGATGAAAAGGAGCGAGTTATTCCTTTACTTGTAAACATTATGCATTATGTTGTGCCCTACCTCCGAAATCACAGGTACTGTTATGACTTACATAGATTTACAGTAATTTATAGCCTTTTAGAAACAAGTTGTTTATAGTTTAAGTAGATTTAAATTAATTCATAGCCTGTTAGGAACAAGTTGTTTCCCCATTGCTGTTTTTGGAATTAAGCACTAACTAGCAGTATTTCGATGGTGCTGTTGCATGTCCTTGTGTCAGGCTTCTGAGGTGAATGGGAACACACATGGTGTTCTCCTTTCAGTGCACATAACGCCCCTAGCTACCGAGCCTGTGTCCAGCTCCTCAGCAGTCTCAGTGGCTACCAGTACACACGAAGAGCTTGGAAGAAAGAAGCCTTTGACCTCTTCATGGACCCCAGCTTCTTTCAGATGGATGCCTCCTGTGTTAACCAGTAAGTCGTCCTGCTCACTGATGCAGTAGCAGACTGTGTAGCTCTTAAAGCTCAGAGACAACTGCAGTCAACTGCTATCCCACCCTGCTGCAGCAAGTAACAAGAGCAAACTTACATACTGTAACCCTTTTCTTTTACAGTTGGAGAGCTATTATGGATAATCTGATGACCCATGATAAGACAACGTTTAGAGATTTGATGAGTAAGTATTGTGGGATGACAGTGCACATGAAGACTTTCCTGTGCATGATTCGTTCTTACTACTTTGTTCTTTAGGAAACTACTAAATTAGTTATCAAGAAGTGCACAGTATGCTGTGAGAATATATTACTAAAACTTACACTGGGCAACTTAGTGATAAACCAGAGGTAAAATTATCTTTTTGGGGCAACTAGTGGAAGGGACCATATCCACATTGGCTCAAAATTGTTTCTCAGAATACAGCATAGTGCTGTACCTTGCATGGAGTAGGCTTCATTAACAACTGCTGAATGACAGTTGCAAAGGCAGACAGGTGAAGACCCTAAAGCTCTGGGGCTCTGTTTCTGGTCCTCTGAAGGAAGGGAGGGGCCAAGGTCAGAATTGCCCTCTCCATCGCTTTCTCCTTAGTCTCCATAACTCTGCATTAGGGCTCCCTTTAATGTTCTTCTGGAGAAAAAACAGTATTTTTTAAAAATGATTTGAAAGGGCTGGTGAGATGGCTCAGTGGTCTAAAGCACCTACTTAGAACAAGCTCAGCAAAGCACAGGGACCACGGTTCAATCCCCCAGCACCACATGCCAGCCAGCCCCACTCCCTGGTGGGCTGAGCTGGACACACACACACACACACACACACACACACACACACACACACAAATTAAAAAAAATGATTTGAAAGTTACTAAACTAACTGAAATAGCAATGAAACTGTCTGCCATCTATAGGATTTTGTGTTGTGTGGCTGGTTTGGTTTTTTCAGTACTGAGATTAAATCCAGGGCTTTTACACTGAACCATATCCCCAGCCCTTTTTATTATTTTTTTCTTGAGACATGTTCTTGCCAGGTGACTAATTTGCCCAGGCAAGGCTTGAACTTGCAGTCCTGTCTCAGCTCTGAGCACGCTGGGATTTCACACATATAGCACCATGCCCCGATAAACGCTGTATACATTCTGTAGCCCAAGGTACAGTCTTCTCTTATGGGAAAAAGCATTATTTTATCACTTTTGCTCAGCTTCATAAACTTGTTTTAAGTTTCAAATTCATTCAACAGATGTTCATTAAAAGACAACAGTGGGCTAGGCATTATGTTCATTTAGTCAAATAAAAAATGATTTCAGAGAATAAAAAATTATGAAAGAAGTGGGGCTGTCTATGATAAGACTTTTTAAAAACAGCTAGAGTTCATATTTGGTGTGAAATTAAAGCCATGCTGAAGCCATGCTGCGGAGTGAGGCAAAGGATCTAAGCAGACAGCATGAAGTACGGAAGTTTCATAAATAGCATCAGTAATTTCACCTACCGCCGCAGTTGTCAGTGTTTCTGTCCCCGCAATACAGTCCCCACTCCTGGCCTCCTGGCACGTGTGTGCTTATCTGTCTGCCGCTCTCCTGTGCCAGAGTGTCCTGTGTCCTCTTCCCCATGTTCTTCTCACTCTCTCTAGTGTCCCTGGACATCTACCTACTTTTAAAAACAAGTAACAGAAAAATCTTACAGATGACTAAATGACTGTGTGTGTCATCACCTCTCTCGCGTCTTTTCTTTAGCCCGAGTTGCCGTGGCTCAAAGCAGTTCACTGAATCTCTTTGCAAACAGAGATGTGGAGCTGGAACAGAGAGCCATGCTTCTCAAAAGATTAGCCTTTGCCATTTTTAGCAGTGAAATTGACCAATACCAGAAATACCTACCTGATATACAAGGTAAAGAGTTAAAAGCACTTCTTTTATTCTATCTTCTGAAGTACAGGGATCTTTGTTTCTTAACAAAAGTTTCCCCTAAGTTGTAATTTGGTGTGAAACATACCTTGCATATAATCAGAAATTTCCTACTGAAACCACAAAACGTATGTCCAGCATCTAAGGGAACCCAGGACTGAATGTGTAGGAGTCACCTGAATATGGTCTGTAGTCTGTTGCTTGGTTCATAGTCCTCAGGAATTCATGTTAGAGGCTAACACGACTATTTCACTGTGGACAGACACAGTAGTGCTTTCATTCTGGACAAGACGCTAATACATCCTGAGGAGAGGACACAGACGGGCAGAGCCCCTCAGCTGTGGTTAGAAGCACTTGGAGGGTGTAATTAGAGTATGTGGGGGATATAGAAGGTTTCTGATAATCTTCATTAAATAGATTTGGTGACTTCCTGTATCCAGAAGAATACAGTGCACTTCTGTGCCACCAAATCGCTTTACAGTGCCGATGAACTTTAACCTAGAGATGGAGTGAGTAGGGAGAGGGAAGAAAAAAATCATTTAGATGTGTTATGTACATATACCAACTCCCCACAATGAATGTACTGCAAACAGGCACTAATAGAAAAGAACAAGGAAAGATTTTCTGTGCAGTCCCTGTACTGTGCAGCCTCCAGCACCAGGAACCTGGTAATGTGACCGTTGGCCTGTCCCTCCTGAGATTTTTCTCCCAGAATGTGAGTTCCCCTTTTTCCCTTTGTAATGTACCTGATTTCAGGAATATAACATGCAGACTCAAAGCATGGCCCATGGACCAGTGCCCATCCTGTGTCCTATTCATGATAAATACAGAAATTTAGATAAACACTTATCATTTGCTAGAATCCAGTGTACCTAGTAAGAAAATGATACATATTTGTCATTTTCATGGAATTTTTTAAAGGTGGATCTTTACTTCAGATAGCTTTAGAATTACTGTACTAGATCAAAAGTACTATATGATGAGTCAGACTACTTCAGCAATGAAAATATACTGCATTTCTTGCAGAGAGATTGGTTGAAAGTCTCCGTTTGCCCCAGGTGCCAACTCTTCATTCTCAAGTGTTCCTGTTTTTCAGAGTATTACTTTTAAGAATGTCTCCACAACATCTTACCTCACTCTGGCCTACCATGATCACCGAACTCGTGAGTCAACTTCAATTGTCAGGTTACAATCTAAACTCTGGAACAGTGTGACCGGTTTCCATGTTTATTAGCTAAAACTCATCTTGAAAGAGACTAAATTCAGTGTATGTACTAAGAACTTTTATAGTTCAAAAAGAGATGGAGTCAGGCTCCATCTCCTTACAGTTAGCTTGTAAATTTTCAGTTATGCACTGCAGATGGCCAGCTGTTCATGAAACAGTGCAGCAGGCCGGCTTGGTGTTCGGCGTCCCTGCGCTCTTACCCTGGCCACGTCAACAGGTCTGGTTCTCACCGTAAGCAGTTCCTGTAGTGACAGTAGTAGGGAGCTGGATTTGAGGGACTGGACGGATGGCTGGGGCACTTTCCCGCTGCAGCACAGCACCAGCCCCTTGCCACGCAAGGGACAGGCTTCTTTCTGCTCAGTTCTTTGCATAGCTGCCCAGCCCCAAGGCAGAAAGGCCTGGCTGGGGGTCCAGCAGGGGACAGCTGCTACTGTCAGGAGGGTGGGAAGCAGGAAAGGGAGGACCAGGGTGGAGGCGCCTCCCTCCAGGCCCTGCCCCAGGGACCCACCTTCAGACCAGAGCCCCGCCTCCTTCCAACAAGCCAGCAGTGGCACCGCATGACTCAGGCACTGTCCCAGCCCCACCCACGAGTGCCTAAGACCTGTGGGGGACATTTTCCACATAAACTGTTAACACTGGCCAAGGCATATATTCACTGTTGAAGTGCAGAGCCTACCCCAGCTAAGCTGGTGCTAGAGCCACTGAGGAAGATTTCTGCACTCTGGATCTGCGGAGCTTTCCCAGGTCACCTGCACTATTCAGTGACCTCCTGTCAGCACCATCCTCAGCCTCACCTCACAGGAATGATTTGGGATTCAGCAAGGATTGACAAGGAGAGAAAGGGAAAGGAATCCACCGCTCCAAAGTCGGACTTCATAATTGCCTCACAAAGCAGTCAGCATTGTGCTGAGGAGACAGTTAGATGGCCTAAGCACCTGCCTCGCAAGCGCCAGAACCCAGGTTCTATCCCCGGTACCACATCCAGTGCCTGACCCAAAATCGGACGTGGTGGCAGAGGCCTGTAATCCTGGCGCTGGGGAGGCGGAGACAGGATCACTAGGGGACCCAGCTGCGTAGTGAAACCCTGTACCAAATTTTTTTTTAAAAGGTCTTTTTTACTACTACATTTTTCTTTTTTTTTTTTAGTAACTGTGACTCTGACTCTGTCCCATCATCACTAAAATCTGCCTTTATCTCACGGGACTCTGCCAGATGGTTAGCAAGGCTCTGTGCTGCTAAACACTCAAGTCTTCCTTTCAGAAAAAAATCTTGAATATATCCTAAAATTTATTAATAAAAATATAGCCTAAAGATAACTTGAAAGGATTACATAATCCATTAATACAAACTTTTAACACTTATTTAATGTTCTTTAGGTACAGGTATTTTTATTGATGGAGCAGGAACTCACTGCTGATGAAGATATTTCACGGTAATATGCAACTTACTTCATTACATTCTTTGCAGTTCTTAATACCCTCCTGTTATCCAGAATTTTCCTCTGGAGAGTGTGCATACTATTTCCTCACAGCTAAGAGTGAACATACTATTTTGTCTGAGTATCTTGTATGAATGGTCCAATGGTTTAACTGATCATGTTAAGATATAATGTATTTTCACTCCGTCCTGAGACTGGATTAACACACTAGCAGTTATAGCCTTCGGACTCTAGATGCAAACACAATCCAGCACAGTACTGTTTCAGCAACATGAGCCATATTGAGATGGTCACTGTCTGGTCCCCTGCGAAGTACAGGAGGTACTTGCAGTCGAAGTATCCAGATCTAGAATGTTCTAAATGTAACGTTTCTACAATGTCATTTTTTTGTTTAAACTATAATGACCTACTTTATTCTTCATGGGGGCATTTATTTATGAACCTAATTTACACACTAAGTTTTGTCTCAATTCACAAACTGAGAAGTTCCTTTCAGATCATGTGTCTACAGTCTCCTGTACTGATAATTGTTTTTTACTATCGAAAATGTCTGCCTTGCAAAAAGAAACTGAAGAGTAGTAAGGTTTATGAGTTACACTGGTTATTTGTATATATACTGAGTATGTTATTTTTATATTCTTAAAATTACAGAGAAGCAGAGCCAGGGAGATAGCTCAGCAGAATAAGCGCCTGCCTGGCAAGTGCAAGGTCCTGAGTTCAATCCCTGGTACCACAAAAAAAAAAAAAAAAAATTAGAGAAGCATGAATTTTTTGACACAGCAAAACTAAGTATCATGATCAATAATTTAGCAACAATTACTGGTGCACTTAATCAGAATGACTGGAAAATACTGGCTGGTAGTTCAGATGTCCCAGAATTCCTCATGAAGCAAGTGGGTCCAGCTACTGACAGTGCCATGTCTTCTTTACAGGACTTCAGGCCCCTCTGTAGCTGGCCTAGAAACCACCTACACGGGAGGCAATGGCTTTTCCACATCATATAACAGCCAGCGGTGGTTGAACCTTTATCTCTCTGCCTGCAAATTTTTGGATTTGGCTCTAGCACTGCCCTCTGAAAATCTCCCTCAATTTCAGATGTAAGTAAAAGCATTGAAAACCCATTAAGAAGGCAGATTTGAAAATACATTTACCTTGGTTATTAACATCTGTCACTAAAAATTTAAAGTTGAAATATTTTTAGTACTTCTTTTGGCAAAGGATAGGAGAACACATTTACTGGAAGAGAATGGCTGGTGTGGCTATGTTAGCAGGGCTTGAATCAATGAACTGAGTACCATGCAGAGGGGAGCACAGGGGAACGGGACCACAGCCTTTCAAGCCCAGCGAAGCAGTCACACAGCTGAGCCGTGCTGTATGTGACGTCACAGTAATAGCACGAGAGACCTCGCCCAGCTTCTCATTCAGAGCAAGCCCTGAGAGTACTTTTTGAAGTGAGGTGCTGAGTGAGGGCCGGAGCACATGTGAAGGCCGTGCAGGCGGTATCGGAGGTGCAGAGGCAGGCTGTTGAGAGAAGGGGCTGGCAAAGGACTTGGTGATTAGGTCTACCTGGCTGAACACTGCGGAGAGAGGACGAGAGATGCGCAGGGCTGCTTCATCTGATAGTGAACTCAACTAAAAGGAGTAGGGAGAAAACTAGTAAGCAAATGCCGATTATGCCATACTCATAATGCCTAAAAGTACTTAAGAATAGTTTTCCATATCTAAATCTTGAAATAGGCAAACTATGACGTTCTAATAAAAATGTAGCTAAAACTTGAGAATCTGTGCCCCAAATCAAACATTTATACAGTATAAGATGCTGTTACACTGTAGCATGGAATGCCGTTAAGATAAAGAGTAAGCAATCTTTTTATTTGGACATATTTAAATCTTCAAGATTTGCTTACTTTTCATTAAATTTGATGGTAAAAAGTAGAAATGTTTAGATTAATTCCTTTTCCCATTTGAAGGCCATCTCCATCTACTTCTTCATGAATTTCAATGGGTATCTGTCAAATTCAAATCCTAGGAAAGTTTAGAAAAGGATAACAAGAGTAAGAAAGGTGGAAGTGGCCAAAATTAGCCAGGAAGCTTGCAAGCAGGAGATAGACACTATGCCTTTCCGTGCTTTAAGATGCACTCTGGCTGTGTATGCTACTGACCTGAAGTCTCCCACGGTAAGGACCAGAGTTATTTTGTCACTGCAAAACATGATGGCACACGTGGCTCAGTGGCAAGCAGTCTGCTTATTATCTATCACACAGCGGCAGCACCACGAGAAAAATGGCTACTAACACCGAAAAAGTGCTAAGCTGGACCGGCCTGATAGCTCAGCGGACTAAAGCGCCTGCTTAAGCAGAGCGCAGAGGCCAGGGTTCCATCCCTGGCCTGCCTTGCCAGTCCTCACCCCTGGGGCGTGCTAGGATGGCGATTGACACTGGGCGTGCCTAGAATCCCAGCACTTGGCTGAAAACAGGAGGATCACTATAGTCCTATCTACACAGTGAGACCCTGTACCAAATGTATAAAAAAATAAAAAGTGCTAAGCTGTAATCATATGAGAAACTGCAATGAAAATTATAGGGCCTGGGGATGTAGCTCAGCAGTGCAGCACCTGCCTGGCAGGCACGAGGTCCTGAGTTCAATTCCCAGTACCTCCCAAAAAAAACCCATATAGATAGCCATCAGAATGGTAAAGACCCAAGAACTGCTTTGCCTTACTCTTAAAAGAATCACTTTTGTTGGAAGTGTACACTGATGTTATTCACTTCTCCAGAGGGTTGTATTTACTGAAAATGTAAATGTACTTTTTCTTTAACAGTTCTGCTACATCTAAGGATTTATCCTAACATTATATATCCTAACATGCATAAAAAATTTTTCTATCTGTAGCGTGTGCTATATGGCACTTGTTTTTACAACAAGAACTAGAACAATCTAGGAGACTTTGTTAAATCTGTGGAATACCATGTCACTTTAGAAAAATGGGTTTAGCATGATATGGAATGATCTCCAAGATATGTAATTAGGTCAGAACAAGCAGGAAAATGTTTATTTTTCCTAAAGGGGAGTTGGGGGAAAAGGGTTCCCTATATATATGCTCTTCCATGACAAACTATTTCCATAGAAGTACAGGAAACTAATGGGTTTGTGGTGGCTGAAAGACAACTTTTTTCTCTTATCTCCTTTATATTACTTGAAATTTTTCCATAGTGAAATATTTGGAGAAAACCAAAAATATAAAGGAGGTGTGGCACAAGTCCTATTTAAATATTTAAATTTTCAGTCCTGAGCCTACTTACTGTTTTTCAGGAACATTCAGTCAATTATGTTAGAAAATCAGGTATTTATCAGTCTACAGTAGTACAAAGAGATAGTAAACTACACAAAAGCATTTCCTTTTAAGAAGTTTTTGCCTATTAACTAATAAGGAGTGGAATAGTTATTGGCTCTGTGCTTGTGCAAAATAGTAATCCGGACTTCTGGGTTTACATGTCATCATCCCTCAAAGCTACCTTTATTGATCAAGCAAAGATTCAGAGGTTAAAAGGCCACCTGAGGTGTCAGGCCAGGAGCGGTGGCACAGGTGGCGTCTGCACGCTCTCAGGTTACAGTGACTGTCACGAAGGCACTTATGACGTGACCTCTTCCACACGCAGGTACCGCTGGGCCTTTATTCCAGAAGCCTCGGATGACTCGGGCTTGGAAGTCAGGAGGCAGGGCATACATCAACGCGAATTTAAACCTTATGTGGTACGACTAGCAAAACTTCTCCGGAAAAGGGCAAAGGTATTAATTTCTTTTTTAATATGCTTTCATTACCTGCATGTCGCATTTTACTTTTGTATTGTTAGATTATGTGATCACAGTAAATCCCCAACTTACAACTGAATTCCGTTCTGGGAGAATGCTCCTGTCAGATTCATGTGCACCTGGCACAGCGGGCCTCTCGTGTGCGCCTGTGAGACGCTGCCGCTCGAACGTCAGTAAGTCAGGGATTGCTGTGCTGCATGCTGCAGGAAGTAACTCACACTGGCCAAGCTGTTATTAAACAGTTGCTGGGACACTGAGCATGCTGTCAAATTGAGCTATTTTGCAAACAAGCCCCTACCTTTCAGAACTGATATAAACCTAGTATTTATGAACATTAAAAAAATATAGCCAGGTACAATGGCACATGCCTGTCAGCCCAGCTGTGGAGGAGGTGGAAACAACTGCAAGTCTGAGGCCAGACTGGGCAATTTAGCAAGATCTTACCCATCTCAAGAAATAAAAAATAAAGGAAATATTTGATTTTCAGCTCTGGAGACTGATACCAAGGCCTTGTACATGCTAGGCAAATGCTTAAATCCCAGCCCAGTACTCATTTTTTAAAAAGTCTTTTGTATGCTAATAACATCTATCTTAAAATATGTTTTTCTCAGAGTAAAAACCTCATGATTACCCAGGTAAGACCTAGCAACGTAGTCCTAGAAGGGTCTTATGTCAAACCTTAAGAATTTAGTGCACCTACAGTATTCCTCTGAACACCTTGATGAAAAACAGGTGTGAGTTAACTGAGAAAAATGCAATTCTACAAGGAAGTGTAAAATAAATATCAGATTGACTTCAACAATAGTGATTAAAGAGATTATACATTTTAAATTTTAATAAACTGACAGGATCATTTAATTAGAATTGAATCAGCTAACCTTGATTAAAGAAATTAGCAGTCCATTTGTGAAGTAAAATGTACATACTAAAAGCTCGTTTTCTTTTTTTGCTTATAACCTAAACTATTCCTTATCCTGCCCAGTATACCCATAAAAGTCTGAAGTGTCTCATCAAACAACACTTGACCTTAATGTGTATTTTCTAGTTTCCACTGTTGCTACTGAACATGTCCCACTTTAATAGTTTTCAAAGCCCTCCTCCGCAAATCCTGCAGTTTTTAAAACCCTAAGAATTACCTACTGAAAAGGTAGTGAAGAGATTCAAAAAAATTTAAAGCTTCTACTTAGGAGATATTCTTCAGGCTTAACGATGAAAATGTACTTAAAACATGTATCGTAAATAAGCAAACTGCAGGAAAATAAGGTTGTGAAATGCGTAGTGGCGCCCCGTTCACTGCATGGTTCTGGAGAGCGCTGCCACACGGGCGTTGGAGAGGCGGCCACCGCCGCAGGGCACTAGGCTTCTGCTTGCTAAATGAACTGTTTGCAAACAGAAGGCTACACTTCGGTCATTTCATATCACATTAATTTACTGCATACCTCTGCCAAGAACAAGACTAATGAAACTGCCACACTCATTATTGGGCCTTTGTTGTTATTAATCTTTTGTCACTTTTTGCATTAAATTTTTTTGAAAATAAACTACAGTTTTGGGATGATGTAAGTTTTGTGAGGTTTAGTTTGTAGTGTCTGCTTTGTGTGATCAGAAATTTTTCCAATCAGGAAGCAGTTCCTAAACTGAATTCAACATACTATACACTGAAATGGAAGAATGTGATTAAAAAGGAGGTTTTTCTTAGAACTCGCTGTATAATCCCAAGTGCTTCTTTAGGAGCTAAATAAAAGGACAAAGATGTGCATGAACGCTGGATTTAGTTTAGGAATGGACATGGTTACTCTGCTATCACAGGGCTTGGAAAAGTAGTCATGACAAACTCAGAAATAGCGTCATTTCACATGACCCCAAGACACATGCCATCTGAGATCTTCTGAGATCTTCCCGGATCTCAGAAGACCTCTCCCTTATCTAAAGGACACGCAGGTGGTTCCCAGAAGCCATGCCCCACAGTAATACAACTAGGGTACTCTGATGGGGAAGCATCTTCCTACACTCTTTAAACAAGGTCTTCAAGGCCAAGCAGTTTTCAATGATACAAAGGCTCTGAGTTCTCTTTCCTTCCACAGGACGAGGAGGACTTTAAGACAGTGATTGTGGAGGGAGTGGAGATGGCCAGACATCAGGTGAGGGTGGCTGTTTGATGCTTGTGATGCAGCAGCAAGGCTGCCACATCTGGACCCAATAGTGAAACACAAAACCCAGGTCTGCATTTCATCAGATTCAAGAGAGGTAAACAGGAAGGAAGTCCTGCTCCATGTGTGGGCTACGAAGTCAGAGGAGGAATTCTGTATGGGAACATTTGACTTTAATGGGGAGGACACAGTATAATTCTGATAAAGAATGGAATAATTGGGCTGAGGAGATAGCTCAGCAATCCAAGTGCCTACCTGGCAAGCACAAGGACCCGGGTTCAATCCCTGGTACCTGCATGCTGTGCCAGCCACCGAAACCAGGCGTGGTGGCGCGTGCCTCTAAAGGAGGCTGAGACAGGAGAATCACTAGGAGTCTGAGCACAGCGAGATCCTGTACCGAATAAGTAGAATAAAGATACAAGATTAAATAAAAATAAAATAGTATCATCACCAAAACTGTGCTCATGTCAAGAGCTTGCAAAAATAAAAAATCCCTGTCTTAAAGCACCTCTTGATAGGTAATACAAATAAAAAGTCAAGCCATGGTTGTCTTACATTTATAAACAAACTATATAGAGGGTGCAGTACACTACTGATTCTCCTTCAGAGGTAAATTCATCCCTGTGCCCTTTGGTATAGACGATGAAGTTGTAGTCTGATTCAGGGGAACAGCAGTAGTGTGCTTAGCCAGTACTGACAGCTGCTGATGTGAGAGACACGCAAAGGTCAGCGCCATAATTAAGACAGTGCATGATACTTCTGCTATACTATCATCTAGATCAGAGTTTAAATAATTACTAAGAAAACTGACAGTTGAGTTTTTGTCATCTGGGGGGCCTTAGGAGGGCAGAGATAAAGAACTAGATGACCTTTTCCTGTTTTCTTAGAGTCTCTTATTAACACTTGGCTTTACAATAAGCAGACAACGCTGGGGCCATCGCTTAGTGGTCAAGTGTGTGTTTAACATGCTGTCTTCGACTGCTAGCATCACACACACAAACGCAAACAGACAAGCCTTGAGACCACAAGAATTTTGCATCTTTCTCCACAAGGATGTAGGTGGTATTAAAATATTAGGTAAACAGTGGAAATTTCTCAACAACATCAGATCTTAGGAGAGAAACTCCATTTGTCAATCAAGTGGTTCTCCTTCCTAAGTCTTAATGAATCATGATTTTTTTCCTTTTTTCTATATAATACATTGTTTACTTTAATTGTGGTGTTTTATGTGATTTTGTTCAAGTACAAGCATCTACATCTTTCTCTAGAAAGACCAATACATATGGCTGTGTAATTCAGCTGGCTTTTCTTCCTTTGAGACAGTCTTGCGGTGTAGCTCATGCTAGCTTTGAACTTGCTGTGCAGCTCCGGCTGGGCCTGAACTCTCAGTCCTCCTGCCTCAGCCTTCACAGTGCTGAGATGACAGGAATGCACCACTATTGCCACATTTCTAGCTGGTTTCTGAAATGAGCTCAAACAAAGTATTGGTGCTTGTATTTAGTTGACAGTTTGCAAAATACATTCTCATCTGGCTCTCCTGCTGCCATTAGGTAGCTTTTCCCATTTTATCCCCCAGAACTTTTATGCCCTCTCCAAGGATGCAATGCAGTAAGTAGCAGGCCCAGCCAAACACGAACCCAGCTCCGCTGGCTCCAAGGCAAGCTTCCTCTCCTTCCTGCTTAGCACAGCCAAAAAGGCAACAGCAGTGTCTCCTGGGCGTCCCTTCTCTTCTCTGTGGTACAACACACTTTTGGACCCCGCTATCATCTTGGGGCAAGTTCAGGCCATTTAGCTTGCTAATGTAGGAAGCTCACTGTCCTTTCCTAATTCTTTCATAACCATTTGTGACCTAGTCCTTGGTTGTATTAGTAGTGGGAGTCCAGAAATCAAGGAGCCTGTCATTTCTATTGACTCCTTATCACTAAAATAAATTCTAATTATACTTACCTGTGCATTATGGCTGGAAATTATTATTACACGAGGCAGGTTAGACTCCTACATATAAAATTAGCCAAGAGTATGAAAGGCCTTAAAAACCAGGCTTTTGGGCCGGAGGTATAGCTCAGTGACACAGCACCTGCCTGGCAAGTGCGAGGTGCTGAGTTCAATTCCCAGTACCAGAAGAGACAAGGTTTTCATCAGGCCTGAATGCAGACTAACATCACCTGTGTTCATTTCTAACCGACTGCTGATGTTTATGTCCGTCTGCTGTTTCTAACACAACACACCAATGACTGTTCTCCACAGAAGAACCCAGAGGAAGACCCCTCGGGGAGAGCGCTGGGCTGGGAGCCCGGCCACCTGCTGCTCACCGTCTGCACCGTGCGCAACATGGAGCAGCTGCTGCCGTTCTTCAACGTCCTCAGCCAGGTCTTCAACAGCAAAGTCACAAGTCGGTGTGGAGGCCACTCAGGGAGCCCCGTCCTCTACGCAAACACCTTCCCTAACAAGGACATGAAAATGGAGAACCACAAAGCATTTTCCAGCAAAGCCAGGCAAAAAATAGAAGAGATGGTGGAGAAGGACTTTCTGGAAGGGGTGATAAAAACTTGAGCCCCACCCGTGGTCTCACTGCAGTTATTTAAAACAGATACACTCCTGAGTTGTATAGTTTGTTTTCCTTTTTATATATGTAACAGAACACATTTTAGGTTATATTTAAATATTTGTAAAGAAGAAGAGCTAGTGTCTGAATGTGGCCTGGCTCAAGGTAAATAGTGCTGGCTCATGCTGAGTATGGTGCCTACAAGGCGCTCTCTGTATATCTGGTCCATTGTTTTATTGTCCTGAATTGTCTTCAAAATACACACATTTTTTTCTAATGGTTTCAGGTGTTGTTTAATTTAGACTGGGTAGGGATTTCTGGCTACCCACTACTAGCCATGCTCTAGTACCCGAATGGTTCGCCATCAGAGGCTTAAGAACATTAGATTTAGGTCTTTCAAATCCCTTCACTGAGAGCAGGGCCGGAAAACCATCATGCGTACGTAGCTTCGTAAGGACAGCACGGGCAGCTTCCCCTCCGCTGGGGCGTGGAGAGGGGCCATCCCTGTTCATGCCTCCTGATTCCTGATGGTGGTAAGTGATCGGATACCACACCGGTGCTGTGCCATAGAACACTGAGCAGCATAAGGTCTTTAACACGTCCCCATTTGCACTGTGGCTGGGGAACAACACCTCGTAGGTAACGGTGACACCAAAGATGTGACACGAAGATGGTAATCAGATTTAATTTTCCAGTGTTCTGAATGATTTGTTCCTTGCATACACTGTAAAATTAATGACTGAATCATATATCGAAGTGCCAATATTTTATATTAGACTAAAATCAGAGGTAAAATAAGCATAAAAAGCTTACCTATTTCTAAAAAAAAAAAAATTCTAGTAGTGTTTAGGAAAAAAAGATTAGAAACAATCCAATAAGGTGCATGTAAACATGATTATGAATGTTGTTAGTTTTGTAAAAGCTTTTCAAAAGTCCAGTTTTCAGAAGATGAACGTTATCCGCAGAGACCTGACGTGGGTCTTTCTCCAGTGCCTCCGGCCAGCTGAAACACCGCCAGGCTCACTTCATGGGCGAGGCTGTCTGCATTTGCCTGCAGATTGCATCAGAGAGGTGGGATGAGGACCCGCCCCATCCACCCTGCCAGCTGGGGGGGCTTCCTCATATTCACTCAGCATAGCCAAATGGAAACATTTTTCATCTCTCAGTAACAAATTCCCAGGCCCTTAAATAAATGGAAAGCAAGTCAAATTCTTCTAATAAGGTAAATTTTAGTTAATCCAGAAAATAAAATTAGTTATTTCAAAATTCTGAATAAATTCAGTAAGACCAAGTCCCTTTAAAGGCAAGGCAGCCACGACTGGCCCAAAAGTAAGGCACTCAGGACAGTGGAAAGCCTGTTTTTAATGTTTGAATTATTTTTGCCAAACTAAAATCTCAGTCTGCAGGTCTAACTGGCAGTCGGGCCCTCTGCAGAAAGTGGGTTTGGGCTCGCAGTCTGGGCACTTGGCTCCACGGGGTCTGCATCATGGTCTTAGGCCACAGCTGCCGCCTCGGACCCCCAGGGCTGCTCGGTGCCCTACGCTTCTGCCCAAGTCTCATAAATGGCTCCTTCCAAGTCCCTGCTCAACAAACTATATTTCTGTGCAAACCCTTGTATCAAGACCCTAAGGTGACAGAAAAGATGGAATATGTGAAGAGGCAAATTATGTAACTCCTGACCACCGAGCTCGACCCCAGGTGGGAGACAACAGCCGGGTCGGTTCCGAACTGGAGCACAGCGCTGTTCTCACACAGCGGGCCGGTCCACCTCGCAGTGCCCAGCATCAACACGGGCTGAGTAAGTTAGCCCTGTCACAGAAGGATGACACTTGAGAAAGTGGACAGTAAATCAAATGTTTGGGCAAGGCGAGGCCGCTGGCTCGCTGTGTAGCCAACCTAAGCTACACAGTGAGTTCAAGGCCAACCGGAACTACGCAGGCCTTCCTGGTCTGGGGAAAGTGAACCAGAGGAGTGCGCTCTGTTCACCTTAACTATTCGTGATCATCTTGACTCTTACGATCCTAACAGACTCCACGAACAAAATCTCAAATAGAACCTTAACCTCCATGTTAGAATTGCAAATGGTACTAAAACACTTTTCTGTCTTCTGCTAGTGCTCCCGCCAGGCCCTCCGTCAGGACAGCCTCACCGCACGGCTTTTCCGAGCTCCCCCCACTTACCTGTGAGTCCGCTTCGGCATACACTCGGATGACGTCCTCCGTGCCCGAGGGCCGGACAAAAGCGCGCGAGAGCCGGTACTGCTTCACCAGGTCGCTGATCACCTCCTGCAGTCCAGGCGGCGTGAGCACCTGCCGCTCGGCATCTGTGGTGCTGATGACTCTCCTGTCTGCAACCTAAGCAGAAGGTGCTCTCTGTTACACGTGTTAAATCCCTTTCAGAAGCCTAACCTGCCGCTCCACTTACTATCTTTGGGAATTACCAGCAGGAGACCCTACCTCGGCCTGTTGTATTAGTGTAAGGCTGAGGCAGTGAAGTACCAGACTAAGTATCAGATGAAACGAAGGGCTTCTGCCCCCAGGTTTAGAGCTATTCCTTTAGGCAAACAAAATTCTACAGACGTGTATAGTGGCCAGTGAGTGTTATACAATTTTACATCCATAACTTATCATATCTCAGACTCCAATTACCTAATACCTTTAGGTATTTATTTTTGGACATGTTGACAGCATAGGACTAGTCCTCATGGGGAGTTGGTAGAGTACATAATACATCTGGGTTTTTTTCTTTGTTTTGTTTTTTTCATCCTCTTCCTGTGTGCATGAAAGATCTTATAGTGCTATTTTTTTCCTTTCATTTTAGGTTTCCTATGTAAGAAACTATGCACTATTTAAGTTGTATGTCTGATTTATTTCACTTAACATTAGGATCTCAAGGTGTACCATTTCTCAGGTACTTTTAATAGGATAGTGGCAACTTGGTATAAGAGAGCTATGCTATCTCCTAAACATGCCCCAAACTATCAACAATTAGAAGCCACTTCTGGGAGCTCTGACTTTGTCTTCTAACAAATTCTACTGGAGATACGTAAATGGCAGTAGATTTTACTCCTTAGCAGCCTAAGGAAAAACTTTTGTAAATTAAAAATAATGCAAAGGAAGTATTTTCACTTGATAGGCTATCTGGGTTTTGCTTCTAAATAACATGGGGGTGGAGTACAGAGAATGCGTAATGTAAGACAATAGCAACGCTATTAAAACTAAGTTTGTACAGAGGTAGGATTTTATGCTTCCACCATTCACCCTGTTAAATTTTTCATAATAAAATCTTTCTTAAGTGATGAACTCATGCATAATATTCCTTATAATAAGGAAACTGGAAACCAAGTACTTCTTAAACAATACAATGGTTACTCTAAATTTTAAAGATGTCAGAAAACAGTACAGCCTTACTTTATAAAACAATGAAATTCAGACAAATGACAGTTTTAGTCATCATTAAGGAAAGATGCTAAAATGTCTCTCACACCTTCACTTTGAGTTGCCTGTTCGGAAGATCCCTGTAGAGCGCATCCCACTGCTGCGCCGTGAGGCCCTTCAGTGCCAGGATCGCCTCAATCACCAGCATGTCCGAGATGGCGTCACCAGCTGCCTGCAGGGCAGGGAAACAACATGCAAGCAACAAGTGAAGCGTGGGTCCTTCTGGGCAAAGCAGGAGTGATGCCCTGTGCTTCGGCTCTCTTCACATTACATTTCTAACTGGAGTGCAGACGAGCAGCAGCAAGACACCATGTGTGGGAGACAATATACAACAAATTTTTTTTTTTTTTTTCTGGAACCAGGGATTGAACTCAGGCCCTCGCACTTGCTAGGGAAACACTAATTGAAGTGAGCTATCCCCTGGCCCTACAACAAATATTAAAAGCAAATCAAGGGAAACCTGCCTTTCATGCCCTTCACCTAAAAGCAGTACACTAGATAAAGACAAGTTTCACCCTAACATCCTGCGACTCAAATTCTTCTTTATAATCAGACCCCTCTGACATAGTGCACCATGGCAACAAAGGTATCGGCATGAAAGGGAGAAAACGAGCTTCGTGTGAGCACGGCCTGAAGGCGGGCCCAGACGCAGCACTCCTGTTTCTTCACTTGGAAGACAGGAACTATATAACCCTGTATGCGAAGGGCTTGGTATATGCGAAACAAATACTGGTCCCCTCACGTTTTGGTCTCAATTATTACTCTTTGGTAGCCACACGCCAGTCGCAACCATCTGTCCCCACCTATACATCCTGTCAGAGAAATGACCAATTAGTTTTACTCAATTTCCTTAAATTTCTTTTTAATTGTAACTCAGTAGCTAAACCTGTTGATTCTACGGGCAGCTACTCAGTGTACTTATTTTCACCATAAATGTAGTGGGGAGCTCGTTCCTGTCAGCATCTCAACTGCAGATATGTTACTGCTGTGAGCAGCAAGCAGGTCGTGACTTCTCTGCTTTCATTTTTTATATGAAAAGCCACCACCCCATCAGGCCTGACCTGGTTAAACAAGTCAATGACATTTGCAAGCATCTTAGCAGCTTTTCCTTTATTATCTTCTAATTCTTTTGCTAGTTGTTTTATTTTCATTTCCACGGCTTTACTAAACAAGGCCTGCAATAAAAGCAAAAGGAATCAGTCACACATTAGAAATAAGCCCAATTAGAATACTGTCATGCTAGCTAAACCACTCTGACTTTTAGAAACTAGAGAAACTGAAGGAGGAAATGGCAGCCTTACATGAAATCGGTACGAGATCAAATTGGAACCCAAAGGGCATCACAGGAAAAAAAGTGTATGGCTTATAAAACTGGTAATCAAAGAAACAGCTGATTAAAGAAACTCCACCTTGACAAAAGGTGAGTATACTTTATGAGTTCATTCTGGTTTCCCTTTAAATTAGTTCTACGGGCTCGATTACCTCAAGCCTGCCCGTCTATCCCTCGAAGATGATGTGCTGGGAAGCCCCAGAAAGAGGGCTCATCACACGTCCTCACACAGACGGTGTGCTAGGTGTGCACTACGACCCACAGCCTGTTCCTCGGGCTTCCTGTGCCCCTGAAGTGCCTTCCCCAGCTTTTTTGGTCCCTCTGCCACCCTGCTCAGCTGCCATCCTGCTCAGCTGTCTGCTGGCAGAGTCTGGTACATGCTGGGGCACCTGCTTCCATAAGTTCTACTGAGACACAGCCCTACCGTCTCACTACAGTATTGTATGAGTAAAGATGAGCAATTATGAGACATATAAGGCCCAAAATACCCATTACTGTCCTTTAAAGACGCACTCAGCGGGCCCTGCATTAGGTCACTAACATTAACATTTTAGCTGCATTTTATAGGAACTTTTTCTCCTTACATTTACGGCCTCTGGAAGCCAACTTTGAATTAATAAGCAAAGTGACTTGGCCGAGATTCAAATTTCCTGTTGGTCAATTCAAATCTATAGAAGAGGGAACCATAAAGCCACAAGTTTTAAAACCCCTCCTAGAGGACGGGTGCTGGCAGCCCGCTGCGCTGGCCACGATGCCTGGTTGCCTGGCTGAGCTGCTTTTTTGTCTCTGGGCCAGGGCTGAGGCCGAGACCAAGCAGGACAATCTGGGAGTTGGCTTCTAACCAAGGCACCAGTATTTCAGAGGCCTGTCCCCAAGTGCTGCCCAAGCACGATCACCTTATCTCTACACGGAAGCAAGAGAGCAAGAAATGGGGAGGAGCGAGACTTGGAACCATTCCTTATGCAGTAAATTCTGGGCAGTTTTTCACAAAGTGGAGGAACCAGACCTCAGGGAACAGGCAAGTCTAGTAAGGATGCTTCAAGGTCCATTTAAAGGAAAAGAGCCTTTGGAGTCAGGTTCTGAATAAAAAGTGTGTCACCTCTCAAAACCTCTGTGCTCTCAGCTATAATTCTAAAAATAACTTGTCTGTCCAAACCACGGTTTGAAGATTCAGTGAAATCACTGATAGCACATGCGTGTGCTTAATAGAAACTAGAAGACTGGGGAATGTGGGGAAAAAGATCTTGAGCCTCATGAACCTAAAAAGTACTTAGTTATACACTCTCTAAATTTTATGGTATGTGAATTACATCTCAAACATTTTCTAAATATACACTAAGAAAGATATTAAATCCAATATGCTATCACTATTTTAAATTTATTTACAGTTACGTAATTCTCAAATTCAATTCACCACAGCTACTCAAACGTTTCCCTCCAAATGTCAGTGCAAGGAAAGAAAATGAAAAAACTGCATTATTTTTAATTATTAGAAAAAAGTCAGAATCTCCTCACAAAGATCTTAAAAATCCAAAAGAAACAGTCTCACAATATTTGAAAATACAAGTGAGGGGTGGCAGACAGGTCAGCGGACTGAAGTGCCTGCTCAGCAGGCGCAGGGGCTGGGGTTCGACCCCCAGCGTGCCGTGCCAGCGTGCAGGCCTCACCCCTGGGGCGGACAGGAGGAGTCTGATCTGTGTAGTGAGTCCCTGTACTGAATACATTTAAAAAGAAATACATGTTAACTAATCTTACCACCATGTCGTATTTCAACAGAGTAGCGTATTAGCTATCACTACTCAGAAGTGCAATTCTTTCTCTTTTGTGCAATTCTTATTTAAAAAACAAACAAACAAACAAAATGTTCAACTTACTGTGCCGTGTCCATTTGCTTCAAAATAAACTCCAATGTCAAACTCTTGAGCCTTGTGATGCAAGTGTTTCACGCCAGTTTTAGTGCAGTATACGGGCACCTATGACGTACACACAAGCAAACACAACAGCACCTATTCAGATGACAAATACACTGTACACACAAATTATACAAACGGGCCACTATGGAGAAACCAAGGCACTGTGGAGGCTCACAGCCAAAGCCAGGTGACATGAGGGTCTCAAGAAGACGGTGAAAGGTTTTAAGAGAGCCGTCGCACAACCCAAACTGCCTTAGCCGTCTGAGCTGCAGCAGGGAGACTGGCTTCCAGCAAGGAGCTGTAAGCCTTTTTCCTGGCAAAGGCCAACTGGTAAATATTTCAGGTTTTCATTCTCTAATAAGTGTGCATGGCTCTGTTTCAATAAAGTCTTCTAGCAGCAAGTTAAGAGTTGATGGAACCACTGCCTGCCTACTCCTGGCTTAAAGATTAAGCAAGGGGCAAGTTAGGAAGTTGCCAGGTCTAATCCAAGTACGGGGTTGGACCAGCCAGAGTGAGTGGACACACCATGAGTAGATTTAAGAATGTTTGAGGAACAAAGTGACCGCAAACAAGATCTCAGGATCAGCGGCGGCTTGCCCTTGGGAGTCCTCAGGAATAATTTTTTCTGTATATTCAGTTTCCTAAAAAGGACATCTAAGAGGCTTTTAAGACAAAATTAAAATTCAATCATGTACCACATAACAATGTTCTGGTCAGTGACAGCCGCATGAGCTACAGTGACGCCGCAGGACATGTCCCCCAGTTACACCAGAGCCATCTTTGTGTTATATTCTGTATGTTTACACAATAACTGAATCACCCAATGACATTTCTCAAAACACAGTACCACTGTTTAAACCACCTCAGTACTGAGCATCCCTACGAAAAACAGGAACCGGGGCCCAACCTGGAGTGTCTTGAGTTTTTTAATCATAGACGAAAATAAATAAATACATATATATATATATATATATTTAAATGTGAATTTTAAATACTATATTCAAATCAGTTCATAAATTTTGCTACCATCTATTTCTCTTAAGAGTAAATTCCCATAAAAATTCAGATATCCACTTCTCTTTAAGAATCTGACCACAGTGGCTAGCCCGGGCACACGTCTTCCCACCCTTAGTCACTAGGACATGCATTCACTTTACCCTGCCCACAGTCTGAAGGAATCTGAAATGGCTCACACAAAAGTTGGAAAAATACTGCACTGATTTTTTTTTTCTTTCTATATTTTAGGGAAGGGTATACAGTGTGTTTAGGGTCTCACTACTAGATCTGGACTCCTAGGACCCACCTGTTTACAGCCTCCCAAGAGCTGGGACTACAAGCATGTGCCACTACACCCAGTCTCAATCACAGTCTCAGTGCGCTCCGGGGGTGGGGCCGGCACACATTAATTTGTAACTAGGAAAATGAGAAAGGGAAAATGACTACCAATTCTGGCTCTGCCTTCACTGTTAGAATAGTGGCCACGGTAGGTACAGAGAGTTGCAATCTGTTGGACAAAAAATAATTACAAAAAAAATCTATCAAACCAGAAACCCTAAGAAAGACATGTGCAGGAACAGTTCCGTCATGACAGTATGACACACACACCCAGGCAGGTTGCTAAGGAGATCGTAAAAGCATAAACCCGTACCAGCCAGGCAGACGCAGTCACTTCCGCCAAGTTCTCTATGTAAACAACGACTCCCAGCACCTGAGTGCACCTCGGTACCAGAATGCGACACACCCTCCAAGAGCCCAGTGTCAGCAGGAATTCTGCTAAGAGTCCTGGTTCAGCCGGAATCCCCTACGGACCCCCATCAATGGCCAGATCCTCATCCTCCACTGTTGCCCCGAATGCCTGCTCACCTGGCCTGCCTTCACTGAAAATCCTACTTAGCCAGAATGTCTGCTTTCACTCCTCCCAACTCTGCAGCTGCTGACCACCACCACGCACACAAACACCCTGCTCCTTGGCTATAAAAGCCCACGTTTCCCTGCTGTAGTTGGCTGTTAGCTCTGTATCTGACTGCAAAACTCCACCACAGAAACCTAGCACATCACAGGAGTCCTGAACACCAACCTGCCTCACCACTTTAAAAAGTGTCAGGAATAATTGTTATTTAGTATTAATCCTCAAACTCTAAGCCTCAAAATACCATTTGTGATCAGAGTTGATGCTAAATTTCCTGGGTATAAATTTCCGTGCTAATTGGAATTGGCTTCTGGTTAACTGACTTCACCCAAAGGAATAATATAACACCTAAGGGAATCTCATCCCAAGTTAGGGGTTGTATTTGTGAGGGGGGTCACCAGGCCTTTCATATTCCTGACTTATAAAACTGGCCTATTTGGCCTCTGAAATATTTACACTGAGTACAAGAGGCCATAGAAAGAATTCCTAAGTTTTAAAAACTAAAGTAAATGATCTAAGAAAAGGAATGAGGAAAATCATTTTGCCTCAGAGACAAGTAACCTTTTTCTTTTTGATTTCTACTTACCCTTGCATGAATACAGCTCAGCTTCAGAACTATAGCTTGCACACTTCTATGAGGACATTATGCAGGTCAGAAATATTTTACAATTACTAAGAAACTGTCATAAAATAAAAATGGATCAATACCTTCATAACTTCTTGAAGATACCGCGTTGAACTTCCATTTGCATATGCAGTTTGCACAACACCAACATTGAAATTTTCTCCAATCTAGGCAAAAACAGTGACATTTAACTTGTCGTCAAAACTACAGTCTACATCATCAAAGCCGAGAGTTCTTAAAACTAACAAAATCAGCCAGTTCAGTTGTGCCTGAGGTTATGCAATAAGGAACTTATTAAAAATATGTACGCCAAAACCCCCTACGATAGTTTTGAGCACTACTTACCAGAGAATCCTCCTCAAAACAGCCTGTCTCCTGTCTTTACGTCTTTTATATTTTTAATAAAAGCATTTATTGAATTCTTAAGATACAGCTCTTCTCAAATATAATTTTTAACATTTATTTAGTGTGTGTGTGTGTGCGTGTGTGTGTGCGTGTGTGTGTGTGTGTGTATGTGGCCAGCTCAGCCCACCAGGGGGCGCGGCTGGCTGGCATGTGGTGCTGGGGGATCGAACCGCGGTTCCTGTGCTTTGCCAAGCTTGTTCCAAGTAGGTGCTTTAGACCACTGAGCCATCTCTCCAGCCCTCAAATATAATTTCTAATTTCACCTTAAAATCCTGAAAAAGTGGGGAGGGGACTCACATTCCTATCAGAATCAGAATAAATATCCAAGATAAATTTTCTGTCAGAATTTGGGGATTTATGATGTAATGGTAGAACTTGGGAAGAAATCAACTTAGTGCTTCTAAGCATAAAATCTAGGCAGCAGAAGGAAGGAAAGAACACCTCAGGTTCTAAAACTCATGGCCCAATGTTGAAATGACTGGAATTACCACTTCTTTTAGTACTTTTCTAGCCACAGATGTGAAGCGCGTCCCCTAAATTATGCCTCTGAGACATTCAAACCCATGCAGCAACTTCCCTAATGGGTGCGGTTTCAAGGGCGGGCGGCCAAGCATCGGCCATCCTACCTCCACCAGGAGATCTTTAAGGAAGCTGCTAACCAACGTTGCTATCTTGTCTCCGTCTATGAGGTGAAACTGGCCATCAGCATCCCGATAGTAGTACACAATTCTGTCAGCATCTCCATCAAAGGAACAGCATCTTTCATTAGACTTCATTTCCATTCCTAATGCACAAGCAAATTTATTTATTTATTTATTTTTTTTTTTGCACAAGCAAATTTAAAGTAACTTCCGTCTTAGAAACAGGAATAAAACTCAGAAAAATGTTAGGCTTTTCTCTTACACTAATAACTAGGGGAAAATCATTTCAATAAAGCATGATCAGAATTGGCCTCATGTGTTGTACATATGGCAGATCCACTATAAATTTTTCAAGAGATGTTTAAAATTATCCTTTCAAATAATAACTAGTTTTAATCTTTCAATGTCCAGTTTATTAGTCATTTTTACAAATCAAATTATTTCAAAATGGAAAAAAGTTCAAGAAAATATCTATGCTGAAACTTGCTGTAATACTAAAATTTCCACTTTAAAAAAAAAAAAAATAACAGTATTAGGGATTAAATGTACCATGCTATACCCCCAGACCTTTTTTTTTGAAGTTTATTTTTTTTGAGAAATAAATATGAATGAGACAGTTTCACAGCTGATTAATAGGACAGTTCTGATAGTCAATACACTGTACATTGTTATCTTCTTAGTGGTTATCCATAGTACAAGCAGCAGACAGGATATTCTGTCCAAACACTGTTAGTACACCTCTTTCTTCTCAGTGAGTTAAGCGAAAGTAGCTGTAAATTTATCCTATTTTGTATATATAAATACAAAATGATCTTTCCTTTGTATCTTTTTTTTTCCTGTCAGAGGTGAATATTCCATTGGCATCTAAATACTATAAGTGTTTGAATTCAACTAAACAATCCAACACTGTCTAGCAGTCTATAATATTAGTGGGTTATCCTCAGAAGTTATTGACTTGAGCCTTTTACAGCTCATCGTATTAATATGCATTTGCTTTATATACCTCATTTTTATACTTTTCTGCTGGATGGTTAAGGCCAAGATATAGCAAGACCTATATTCCCAGAAATGTAACTTTTGTATCTGATAAGGTCAGCCAGGGGGCCTGCCCCGTAGCTCAGTTCTTTAAGTGGCTGCTTCAACAAAGCTGTCAGGCTCAGGTTGCTGTGGTTCGATCCTCACAACTTAAGCCAGCCACACCTGACCTGAAGGCATTCGGAGCAAAAAAAAAAAAAATCCTTCTGCCTGGGGAGGGGGGGAAGTCAGCCAAGTACTCTCAGGATTTATCCTGTAGCCCTGTACTGCCTTTTGTACATCCTTTTGGCAGTCAGACCTTTATTTAGAAGTAAGGTCTGCTTAAGTTGCTGGGCCTAGGCTTGCCCTTCCCAGTCCCTGCCCCAGTACCCAAGGGTGCTAAGGACTACAGGTGCGCACTACTGCACCGGGCTTAAAATTCCACTTTATATGCCCTCTGATTTGATTAGACAGGTTTCCTGCAGTTTTCTGAAAGCTATAGGGATTCCTGAATGAAATCTTACGAGAACTTTGGGGTCCTTTATACCTAAAAAGTAATCAGCCATCGATGTGTGTTTTAACTCTAAAAGAAATAGTTTTATTTGTTCACAGAATCAATACTAAGAAACACTGGTGACTAAGAGTTCAGAATCATAACCTGTAAGGATAACCAACTGGCGGGTACAATACATATGAAGTTACGGAAACCTCAGCAACTATTAAAGTATCAGGCTGATCCTTAGCTGTACCGGCAGCAGAGGGACAAAGCCAACCCAGGCAGCTGAGAAATGGCTTCGTCGGAATGTGCCTAAGTGGTGCCTGGAAGAGGCAGCAAGGGCTACACTCAGCTCGCGCTGTGACCCAGCACAGACCGCACTGGAGAGAGCTAACAGGAGGAGACGGATAAACGAGTGACACGGAAATAAATGTCAAAAGGAGAAAATCAAGGAAAAGAACCCCCACATGGCTGACTTAATGAAAATTTTAAATGCTTACTACAGTAAGGCAGGCTAAGTTAACTCTAGAATCTATGTCATACTTAAAGGGGGTGGCAGCAAGTGAAGTGTGAAGAGATATTTTGAGTTTTGGTAAAGAACAACAGGGATTCCAGTATTTACGAGAACTCACAGAATTCTTTAACAGTGGCAACTAATGCACTAAATACACAGGCAAACAGCTGGCAAACCAAACCTAACACGTCTGTTTTCAGGCCAGGTTTTGGTTACAGGCTGATACTCAGGATCCATAAGGCAACAGAACTAAAATCACATTCTCTTTCTGTGGCCTAACTTGTGAAGATGAGGGAAAGGACAATGCTGCTTCCTCTGGCCACCTTTCACCGTGCAGTCACCAGAGCTTCCCCATGAACAAAGCCTGGGAACTGTGCAAACCAATCCCCAGACACAGCAAATCAGAAGCGGGGCGGGGCACGTGAACCTGGGTACTAAAAGGCAATTCTGAGGTGTGCTGAAGCCTCGAAGCCATGTCATTTTCTGCCTCTGCTCTCTCCAGCAGATTTCCTACCAACTATGAGCAGCAAGACAAATACAGAGGCCAGCAAGATAGCTCAGTGGACTAAGTACCTGCTTAGATAAGCTCAGGGACTGGGATTTGATCCCCAGCACCACATGCCCTGCCAGCCCAGCCCCTGGGCTTGCTGAGCCAGCCAGCAAGACTGGGTATGGTGTTGCACACCTGTAACCCCAGTGCTGGGGAGGCTGAGAAAAGAGGATCACTATGAGTCCAAGCTGCATAGTGAGACCCTAGGCCAAATACATTAGAAAAAAAAAAAAAAAACAAAAACTACAGAGAGTGTACTGGACAACTGGGAAAATTCCTACATGTCTACAAATGGCAGAGAAAGGACCAGCTACATGATTCTTAACTCATTGACCACTTTGCTTATAAATGAGATTGGCCCCAAACAATTCTAAAACCAAATCTTCACAGTGCTAGTAACACACACCCTCTGGAGGTTTCTGGTGGCTTTTCACGAAGTCAGCCCCACACAAATGGTTGAGCTTCCCTTTGGTCCCATCATTAAACAGCTGAACAGACAGTCCCTGCGAGAAGTACTGTTGCATCTCCTTTAGCTTCAGAGCCCCTATACCATTGGCACAGTCAACTTTAAGTGTCCTGTGTTCGTCTCCACTGCAGGAAGCCTGCAAAGAAAACACATACAGGAGAAAATTTTCAAGTTACAAAAGTGAAACATTATATATATATCTTTATTTCAGTTTATTCCTTTTAACCCAGAAAACAAACATAAGCATATTTAGACAGAAATTATAAAACACCAAAGTAAAATTTAAAAATCAACTGGAGTACTTTCACTTATGAACAACTTGTACAAATGGAGTTTTAATACAATCTAACCTCAAGTGAACAGGATTCCTAGGAAATATTACAGTTTGCATTACATGACAGCCATTCAAATGTAAAAATAAGTACACAGAGGCATGAACAGTTAGCAGGATACTGAGACCAGAATCTGGTGGAGCTTTCGAGAGAAAAAAGAAGCTACATTTACGTGGAAAGGAAAAGGAGGAATGACTAAGATAAACTGTTCGAGGACCATGCTATTCACTTGTCTGCATTTTAACCATTCAAGAGGTTTTTCACCTGTTTGGTAAGCTCCACAAAAGCCTTAGAAAGTTTCTGGTAGTAACCTTCTACGGTTGCCTTTCCGTACTGGCCGCCGGTGTTTCGACAGTACACCATGTAGTGCAGCTGGGGTGTTGTTAGTAAGCCGTAATCTGTCCAGAAAAACAAACAGCAAGGCGCCACGTTTCTCAATGAAGAAGAAAGTTCACATGCAATTGTACTTTAAGACTCTCCAGGTGACAAACCCTCTTCGAAAAAAAGGCTGGAGCTGGAGCTGAGTGGTAGAGCACCTTGGCTAGGACATTCAAGGCCGCAAATTCAATCCCCAGTACTACCCAAGTACATCTCAGGAGGTAGAGCGCCTGCCAGGAGGCATGAGTTCAGTTCCCAGACCAGAGGGGGAAAGGCATCCTGGAAAACTCAAAAACACTTTTCTTGATTGATACATGCTTGCATAAATACTAATTATATTCCTTATAGGAAATTGGTATGTAGCTACATCGTTAACTTTCAAACTATTGTCCAGATCCACAAATACCCACTAAAATCACTACAACTGCATTTCATATATTTAATTAATTCTGAAAAATAATTAATAAAATGATTTAGTACACAATATAAATAAATATAAAATACAGCAAAGTAATACTACCAGTAACAGTGTTGCTTCTAGTAACATTGCAAACTACTTTAGATGAATCATCCTCCTGAGAGCCACCAAAAATGCTGCATAAAAGAGAAAAATCTCTTTGGAAAACAACTGTGCTATGGATAAATCCCGAAGAACTGTCAGGCTAAACCCTCCATGAAGCCAGAGCGCTCAGGTTCTGAGCTGAGAGAGGCCACTCTGGCTCCCGGGCACTCCTCTCAAGTAGAAACAGAGCTTTCTGTGTTTCAGTACAAAGAACTGACATGGGGAAAGCGGGACAAGGCAGGCTTGGGAACTCCAACAGCCTATAAGTGCACTCTCGGGGGCAGGCAGCAGCGAAGCGCTCCATGTCCCCCTCAGGGTGGTTGTCCTGCAGCAAGGGGACACAGGAAGAAATCCTGCCCTTCAAGAGCTGTCATGCCAACCACAGGCTGGCCTGTGACATCACCCCAGAAGTCCAGCAAAATGAAGGTAACAGACCCAGCCCAGCGGCACTGCCCTGGGCCCTCAGCAGAGAAAAACGTTTAATCCTGCCAGAGAAGAATCTTGCATCACAGATCTTAAAAATGTCCATAAATAATTTTCTGAGAAAACAGCTTCTCGCCAAACACAAGTAAGTACACAAGAAACACACCGTGAGCAAGAAACTAGAGAAATGGACGACAGAGAGGTTCAGTACCCAACAATAGATAATCAGCGACTAAATCTGTCCACATACTTAAAAGTCAAACAACTGTTTTTGCCAAGGTAAAAAGGAGCCACATTACGCCGCTGTGCTCTGCTGGGTGTACAAGAGAAACACCACTTCCTAAAGGCAATTTCAGATCTGGCATACGGAGAAGGAAGGAGGAAGGAGAGCTCGAAAAAAGTGACTAATACCTGAGACTAGCTAAATTAAGTATTTAAGTATTCCAGAAGACATACCAGAGGCAGAAAGACTTTGTGGCCAATATTAAAATTTCAAAATAAACAGTTGCAACATGACTATTACATAGACTGATTAAAAGTTGTCATTATCTCCCTTTATCAAACTTTTCCTATTTTTCATGATTTCATCTCTACTGCGTGAACCACTATACGCGCAAGAGTGGCCCAGCTGCTCTCTCCTCACGGCTTTTCCTTCTCTATACAAGTAAGTGACTCACTTAAAAAATGAAAAGAATAAAAGGTGATCCCAGAACCCTGAGACTGAGACAGGAGGATCCGTTTCAAGAATAGCCTAGGCAGTTTGGTTTCTCAGTGAAACCCTGTCTCAAAATAAATAAAAAGTGGCCTGGGGGTGTAGCTCAGTAGGAAGAACCTGAGTCCAATCCCCAGTACTGTATTAAAAAATAAATGAAATAAAATCCTTCAGTTGCATTGTACTGCATTTGGAACACAACCCAAGTCCCTGACGCAACCTAAAAGGCTCACAATAACTCGGCCCCTGCTCTCACCCTTACCCTTCCCTTCTAGTCGGTCAGCCACTTCATTCGCCCTGTGCTGCAACTCCACTAATCCTCTTAAAATACACCCCAAGATAGAGAGAAATAGGGGAGAGGTTAAAAGAAGTCGTTATTAGATTCCTCCAGACATGTACAGTAGCATAAGAATGATGATGATTCTGGAGAGAAAACCGAAAATGCCAAAGTACATCAACCATTCTGGGGGTAGTAAAAATCAATAGGTGAATAAAATTAAAATACAATGAAAAAGTTTTAGACTCCAAGTGCAGCACGCTACGTGAATGCATCCTTCAAATGCTGCCTTCCACCGTCCGGGGCGGGGCCCGCTGGCTGATTCTGCAGTCCCCACAAGCAGACAAACATGTCCTGACATGAAACAGGTTTCGCACTGAGGCTGGTGACGCACAACTTAATAGACTATCGGTGACAGTCCGCAGCTAATCAAGGGTTTGATAAACTACTAGTGCAAAAAGGTCACTGGGGCTATGGCAGGAGAGATGATCATTCAGAAAGCAGGCAGAACAGGCGCACTGGCCCTTTGTCAAGACCTAGAGGAGCCAGCAGAGAAGCCCAGTAGGAATGTGGCCAAGTACTAGAAGCTAAAGCAAGAATAAGTTTTAACTGTGAAAGATACAAAGATGTCGACTAACATCAAGGCTTTAGAACATACGCTCTTGAAGTTAATTTTTAGGACACAGCTCTCTGTAGGTAGCAGACAAAACGTATGCAGCCTTTCCCTAGAAAAGCCCTTATATGGGTTAACACCACACATGTCCTGAGGGCCGCGAAGTCTGTACACCTTAACCCGAAACTCAGAATCCCCCGGACAGTGTCTGGCCAACCTGGCAAGCAGAACTCAGATGCGGAGACCACCCTTCCCTGGACGGGCGAGGGAGGGCTCACTCGCCTGCAGCAGGCTGAGGGACCCGCAAGGGACGAGCAGGCGGAAGGCAGGCCGAGTGGACGCTCGGGGCGAAGGCCAGGGCCACTGAGAAGAGCACAGGGCAGCAGCCAGGAAGGAGGCTTCCGAGTCCACAGATGTATTTTCCTGGTGACAAAAACCTGACACTAGGAGAATTCAGCTCACAGCACAGGAGTTGCTGCTTCACAAGATAAAAGGACCCGCATCTCCACGGGTTTGCCGCTCTACTTGTGGCAGGAAGCTCAGTTACAATTTTAAGTCATGATTACCTGCAGGCCAAAGGTATTTCCCAGCAGCGTTGGACAGGTCGCCGCCTATTAGGGAATACCTAACACTGACCCAAAAAATCCTAGGTGGAATTCTTCTGTTACTGCAAAAAAAGTTTATGTCCATAAATCAAAAAAAGAAAGAAAAAGAAACCCCGTCTTTCTAAAGTACAGGAAGTTATATCAGATCAGTGTTTTCCTACCCATAATTTCCCACAGTATTCCCAGTTTTTTAAAAAACCTGCCCAGAAAAAATCTGAAAGATTATTTTAAGTTAATAATATTTTATAGCCAAAAGTTAATTTTTTAACTGGTATTATTCATCTATGTTTCAAACAGTAGATTTATAATTTTTTTAAAAATTTAATTTAATTTACAACTAAGGACAGTTACATACCATGGAAGAGGCCTCCTAAAGCAGTTACTCCATCTATTACGGACTGTGAAAACTTCTCACTGCTGGCTCTAGGAAAGAGAGGAAGGAAAAGAGTAACTCTCCTGAAAACAGCTGCTGGTCAGAACAAATAACTAGTGATTTCGAATAACACATTTCAGTATCTGCACTGAAAGCTAACGACTCTCAAAGATACGGGTAAATTATAAACATTTGCCAGTAGCCTTTCAAAGTCATCCTCTTGGAAGACCTTTGGCTTTTACATTAATTTGGGGACTAGATACAAGGGCTAGCCTCCATGTGTGGCAGCACATATCAACGTATCTGTCCAAGTGCACCTAAAGCAACGCAGACGATCAACTAGCAACAAATAGCAGCAGTAGTGAAGGGTAAAGTTTGTGTAACACAGTGCTGGATATTCAACTACCAAGGACACAGAACCTATTTTTCATTTCATAATCTCAGAAAGAACCATCTAAAAAGAAGGCACATCTTATTTAACCTTCTTTTAGAAGATATAATCACTTGATATATCAAGGAAGGAGTCAAAATACAGGTGGGACAGTAATGTACTTCAGGAGAGAAGTCACCTATTTTGGCTACAAATCTACCAGCACTGGTACTCGCAGCACAGTGACACAGCAAAGGGTCAAACACAAGAGACTCTGCTAGCTCCGTAAGGGCTGAAAAGGCCAAGCCCTTAGGAGGATGAGGAAGTACTTCCTTAGAGAGAATCTCCAGATGAAACCAATCTTAGGCAAAAGACAACGCTACTCTTTCAAAGCGCTACACTTTTTATCTAACACTTTACAGAAAGAAAATACTTTTGTAAAGAAAGGCAAAAATAGCCAAATACAAATCACTTTTTTTTTAGTCAACTACAAAATGAGAAAACTTTATGTATTTTTTGAGCCAATGATCACAGATTACAAAGAAAATGGGCAAAGATTAATACATTATAATCATGCCTTCTGACTGGGGAAACCCTACGGAAGGGGAAGGGGCTTCGCTCATGCCAGGGTGTCTTCGCTCATTTCCCACGTCTTATCTAATTCTCACAGGGACACTGTAATGGCCTAATGACCAACAGTTCACAGATGAGGCAAGAGAAGCTCCAGAATAACAACCCACTCAGGCTATGGTAGAGACAGATGTGGAGCTCAACCCAGCTGGACTCCAAATCCCAGCGGCTGGTGCACGGCGGCCCGAAGCTCCCCCATCCTTCCTTCACTGTAGCACGACACAGTGCCTCCAGACACTCACCTGGTATCCCTCCCTACAACCACAAAGGCATCCTGCTGCAGGTCCACAGCTTCCCTCTCGCTGATGCCCACAAGCTCTCTCGGCAGCTCCTGCTCCTCGGCATTGGCCAGGCGTGTGGCGTGCTCCTCCCACGACGGCGCCAGCATCTCTCCCAAAGGGTCGATTAACTTCACACCATTGTCTTCCTTTGGGGCAAAGTGAACAGGAAGTCACCACTTGCACAAGCCACGGGGTGAGCTAAGGTCGCATCCTTGTTGCTTCTTCCCCCAAAACGCGGCAAGAGCAGCAGCGCAGCCTCAGTGGTTTCTACCTAATAATGGTGCTGGCAGGCGTTTTAGTCCAGTGCCTTATTTCCTGCTCACGACAACCTATCAATATAATTAATAATCTATTCTGACTGCAGCTTAGAGGTAACAAGTTCAGAGAAGTTAGGGAATGTGCTTATGGTCATACAGTGCCAGTATATTAAAACACCAAGTCCATCTTACTTAAACCTAACAACTGCAATGCTACACAAGCTTTTCTACTAAGCTGTCATCTGTGTCTCTTACCAGCTAACTAGGGCACACGCAGCAGGGCACACCTGACTCCCAGAGTAGGCTGTCCCACACAGCCGCCCCAAGCTGACTCCTGACTCCCAGAGTAGGCTGTCCCACACAGCCGCCCCAAGCTGACTCCAGGCTCTGGTCAACCCAAATTCCTATTTTAGAAAAGTATAGTTTAGAGTGACTGTTAAACCAAACAGCTCTGAACTCTTCTGAAAAATGCTTCTGGAAGCAACGATAAATGTGAGGTTGTTCCTACAAGTCATCAATAGATTACAGTGATTTATATATTTAGATGCGGGTGGTGGCCACATATTTAGAGGTCAACAAAGCAGTATCCTCGTTTTGGGGTTACCATCCATAACTGAGATGGGTGAGATATGGACTATAAGAGGTTACCATCCATTTGAGACCTACAGAGCTTCGACTTGTTGGTACAAAGACAAAAATCTAGAGGCGTATCATTCACACTTCTCTTTAAGCAGAGGACTATAGGTAAGAAAAAATAGAACAGTTAAATTACGTCCAAATAGTAACTAAGCTTTGCATAGTGACATACACATGTAATTCCAGCTCCTCAGGAGGCTGAGGCAGGAGGACAGGAAAATTAGTGAGATCCTATCTCAAAATAGTAAGGCCTGGGGATGCAGCGCGGTGGTAAAGCAGGAGTCCAGGACGTGTGAGCCAGAGTTCAATCCCCAGCACTTCAAAAAAAAAGGTAACCAAGACAGAGAAAAAAAAACCTGAGTATCCACTGACACATGAAAGGATAAAGTGTGGTATGTATACAGTATTCACCTTGAAAAGAAACAGAAAATTCTGCGATCTGCAACAACATGGCCAAACCTGGACAACATTATGCTAAATGAAACAAGCCAAGTACACTTATGTCCTTCCCCCCCCCTAATTTTAAGGGGTGGGGGGGAACGAATAACAAGAACAAAGACAAAAACAAAGCAACATAAAACAATAAAAATAGTACAAAATTTGAAAATAAGAAGGAGAAATTAAAAATGGTTGTTATGCTACATGTTGTTATCCAATTTGTTGCTCATGGGGCCAGGGAGATGGTTCAGTAGAATAAGGGCTTTCCTGGCAAGCGCAAGGGCCTGAGTTCAATCCCCAGTTCTAAAAAAAAAAAAAAATTTGTTGCTCAGGGTACCAGATATAGGCATGCAATATAGGTCAAACAATTAAATATTAACTCTTCCTTTCAATAAACCTTACATTTTTTCTTGTCCCTTTATTTTTTAAATTTATTTTAAAGACAATATAAAAATAACAGATAAGACATTAGAAATAATACACATTTAAAAGAAAAAGGAAGACCAGGTGTGTGGGCGCACACCTGTAATCTCAACGCTTGGGGAGGCTGAAAACAGGAAGATCACTATGAGTCCGAGCTGCACAGAGAGACCCTGTGCCAAATACATTTAAAAAAAAAAAAAAAAAAAAAAGGATGGAGAGTACTCAACAATGATTGTTATACTGCACATTGCTGTCTTCAATGTAGTTGCTCAGATTACAGATACAAGCATATAAAACTGGTCAAAGTAAAAAATTTTAAGCATTAACCGCTACTTTCAAAAAAACAAGCCAGGTATAGAAAGATACATAATCACATATGCGCAATGTAATTTAATTTCTAGGAATGGCTGCACTCACGGTAGCTCAGTGATGATTGTAAGAGGCTGGATGTGGAGAAAACAGATAAAGGCATTTAGAGTTACGGCACGTTCTGGAAGTCAAGATATCACAGGGACTATATTGAATCACAATGTACTATATACCTCAAATCTCTTAAATGCTGATCTTAAGTATTCTCGGTACAAAAAAGGAAACTGTGAAGTGAGTGTTAAGTAGCTTGCTTGTGGTAATCATTTCAATAATGTATAACTATACCAAATCATGACATTGTACAACTTCAATATATATAATTTTTTTTGCACCTAAAGCTGAAAAATGAAAATAATTATGTCAAAAGAACATTTTCATTAAAACCTTCATTGTTCGGAAGACTAGAATCTCATCAATATTCTGCCCCAAACTCACTTTTGGGTCTCTAGACCTAGTTGTTGGCTATTCAATTAGAACAGGAAACCACTGTGTAGCTGTTTTTGTAAATGTCTGAATTATTCCAAAATGTCTTCTCAAAGGCTGGCCTTCCTCCGTCCATCTGCGCAATCACCCCTAAGTTAACAGAGGGTCAAGTTTAACTGTTAATGCCTCCCTCCATTCAGCGACTGTGACTTGCAAGGACATCGTCACCGCTCTAATGTGCACAGCTCCAAGGTCTCCCTGCATTCCCTCCACACCCTCTAGTGAGTCCCGAGCTAAATGGCCGCTCTCTTAAGCCAGTTCTTCAGAAGCCACAGGCATGTACAAAGAAGGCCCATTCCTCGAATTAGGGTTTGTACTTTGACTCAACCTGCTTTGACTCCAGGTTTTGTTCTAGACACAGCGGCTGCCTTAACAGAGCCCCGCGTGCGTTACCTCAGGATTGTGTGAGGCTGTGACCATGACTCCTATGGTGGACTTCGTCTGTTTTGACCTCAGGACCGCTAACAATCCCATGCGGTACATGATGTGATCAAGATGCCCTGCGTGTGCTCGAAATCCAGCAGTCCCATACTGAAGAACAAGTCCACTGGGCTTGGCATGTAATGCTGAACGCTGGGTAACGGCACCTAAATCCATGTCTACAAAATGAAGGAACACTTTTCAGACATAATAAATCTTTCAAGTACCATCTGCTCTAAAAGCTACCAATCCAACCTGATAGGTATGCTTCATTCTGAAGCTCCACACGGACCCACGTTTTAGTGGACAAAGGACAGCAGGGTAAATTCCCGAAGTCAGCCTGGCTTAGAAGTGGTGCTACCAGGTAGGTCAGTGCTGGGTACCCTGCCAAGCCCTGGGGCCAC
Source organism: Octodon degus (assembly GCF_000260255.1). Taxonomy (NCBI): domain Eukaryota; kingdom Metazoa; phylum Chordata; class Mammalia; order Rodentia; family Octodontidae; genus Octodon; species Octodon degus. Next base: position 15,733,328 of record NW_004524598.1, on the reverse strand, counting down.
TCGGGTGGGGGAAGACACCTAGAAGTCCCTGCATACTTTGCACTGTTCAGTCAAGGGCCGACTGCGGTAGGCCGGAAGTCACTTTGCCCCAACTCACCTCCCAGACTAAGTTAGAGTAAAAATGGGTTTACTAGCAGTTAAAACAGATTTTACAGCTAGATTTAGAGACCATCTCATTTCACCGAAGGGAAAATGTAAGCCTGGGCCCCAATTTACCCAAGTTTGGCTGCAGCAGCTGAGGGAGTCCTAATGTAGAATACGCCCCAAATTTATGAGAAATCTGCGGGCTCATTTTGTGACACCTCCCAAAATCACATATCCCCAAAGGAAAAGCAAAGGCCAGTAATAGTTTTGCTTTTTTTTTTCTTCAAAACTGTCCAGAACCCCTGATATACTTCGCAGAGGGTTCATTTCTCATAGGAAAATTAAGACCTCTTCCCAAACAAACCTTTAAAACTAGCCTCATCTTTTAATCTTTGCCTAATTTTTAAAAATTCAAACACGGATGCAGCCCACTACCATTTCTTTCTTTGGGAAACGTCACCTCAGTGGAACTTGGGGCTTGCATCCTCGGCCTGGAGTGCACCCATGGCGGTCCATGCACACACGCGCATTTCTGGGGTCCTTTCACCCCCAGTTAACCCAAAAAGATAAGGCAGTTCCAAAGCTCCTAGCCTCAACCTCTCGGTAAACTGACCTTAACGGCTTATTCAAATAAAAATTAAAGCAAATAATGAAAATGTTTTTGTCCGGCTGGAAAAGCTCACCGCGGGCCACAGTGACCCAATGTGCTGCACAAGGATGAACAAATCCTTCTGAAAACTGACCAGTCGGTCAATGTGTCATCGTTCTTCACAAGGGCGTGAAGCAGTCCCGTTAAACGCACAGAGTTACTCCAACATGCTTCCACCTGCACGGGGGACGCCAAGGCTCCTCCCAGAAGCATGTTTTCCAAGTCCTACGAAGTTACCAGCAGCCCCCTCCCCTCTCCGCCTTCCTCCTGGCTCCCGCTCTCCCCCAGCTCCGCAGGCGAGAACCCGCCCCGCCTGGGCCCCGGCCACGCCGCCCGCGCCCCGCGCCCCACGGAAGGCGGGTCCCGCGCGTGTCCGGGGTCAGTCGCGTCGCCGCCCGCCGGTCCGTCGGTCGGGCCGCGCAGCCTGCCTGCCCGGCTTCCACCGAACCCCGCCGCCCGGGGCGCCCTCCCGTCTCCCTCCGCAGCTCACCTCCGCCCGAAGCCTCCTTCCCTCCTTCGCCTAGACCTGCTTCCTCACTGCAGCCAGAACCCCAGCGCCAGCGCCCGGACCGCAGACGTGGCTCTGCGTGGCTTCCGGGCCGTCGCCCCGCCCCCCGGCCTTTCACGCGGAGCCTCAGGACCGTCGTCCCGCCCCGGGCCGTCGCCCCGCCCCCGGCCTTTCACGGGGAGCCTCAGGACCGTCGTCCCGCCCCGGGCCGTCGCCCCGCCCCCAACCATTCAGGGGAGCCCCAGGACCGTAGTCCCGCCCCCTGCCAATCACGGAGAGCCTCAGGCCCGTAGTCCCGCCCCCGACCAATCACGAGGAGCCTGAGGGCCCCGCCCCGGCCGCCAGCTGCTCACGCGCAGCTAGTGCCTGCGGCTCTGAGGCTGCGGTGCTGCGCGGGCTCCGGCCGTTTGGATTGAATGACTGGGCCGGGTGAGCCACCGCGCTGGCCCAGGGTTTGGGCCGGAAGGAGAGTGTTAGGGTGGACGTCTTCACCTGCAAAAGTGGGCTTCGGGGAGAGGGCGACCCCGCATTCCCGTTTGCGGGGGTTCTTAGTTGTTCGTGGATGGGGGCAGGGGTGGGAAGTAGTGACCAAGTAGCCTCGGCTACAGTAAGTGCCACCGTGCATCCCTCTCCCGTTGTCGCGGTCACTTATGCCAGTGACTCCGAAAAGGCTTCGGGAGTTGCCCCTCCCCCCCCCCGCGCCCTCCGACATCCCCGCCCTGGCGCCCCCAGGATGGCGCCCCCAGGATGGCTCCCCCGGCGAGGGTGGATGTCGGGGAGACTGAAAGGTCCCAGAGGGTTCCCGGCGTCGGAACCCATGGGTGGCGACTGGCGGTGAGGATGACGGCTCCTGCGATCCCGGCACTGGGAGTCCTAGAGCCTAGGCCGTGGGCCCCTCTCGCTGCAGCGTCCAGCTCTGCGCAGGCCTCAAGTCGGGGTAGGGGGGGACTGGGGCCCCTGCCTTTCTCTGACGCTGCCTTGCAGCGTTTCTGCAGGTGTCACTTGCAACCACCTGCAACGCAGTAGTTTCAAACACCTGTTGAAAGCATAGCTTCCTGACTCTTGGTCTGGAGGCAGGTCGAGGGGGGACTAGGGATC
>NW_004524598.1:15712125-15730889 GCF_000260255.1 Octodon degus | reverse complement strand
TGTCACCTGTGTTCCTCTACGTGTCTGGAAGCAATAGGGATCTACGTTAGTGGATATCTTGTGTGTGTGGCGGGGGGGTGGGGGTGCGGGGGGGGGGGGGGGGGGGGGGGTCCTGTCTTAGATTCGGGCATCCGGAGATTAAAGCAACGGTGTAAATGTGTCTGTGCCCTAGTGGAACTGCGCGCTGGGAAAGGGATCTTCGAGAAATTTTCCTGAACACCAGCGGACATTGTTAAGCCCAGAGTCCCCAGGCTTTTCCAGGTTTCCAGGCAAGAGGATTCTGAGACATGTCGGCTTCAGTGAACGAAAGCCTGCAGCTTCAGCTGTTGGAGATGGAAATGCTGTTCTCTATGTTTCCCAACCAAGGAGAAATAAAACTTGACGATGTAAATGCCCCGAGGAATATAAAGAGATATTTAGAAGGCACAAGGGAGGCACTACCAGCAAAGATTGAATTTGTGATTACGCTTCAGATTGAGGAGCCCAAGGTGGGTGCCTTCTTTTGTTTCAGGTGTTGCTAAGTGCCCAGTTTTTTACTGAAACTGCTGCATGGCCGTCCTGTTCAGGAAACCAGTTTCCAGATGCGTGTTCTTCTACTTGTTTGCAAGCAAAACACATGACATGGGCTGCTCTGTAAATAGTCTTCAGTAAACATCGCGAATTTTATATGAATATGCACACCATTTAAACAAATACGCCCAGTCCTTTTATTGAAATTATCTTAGTTTTGCACTCCCATTCTGTTTACTCATCCAATGTCTTACCGTTCCACTTAGTGCAGATTGCCCTAACAAGTGCCATGATTTTCACAAGCCTAAATACTACATGTAAACACACTGGCTTTTAAGAAGGTAATGAATGTTTTTGGACTTTTTAAATTGCACCATATGCAGAAAGCAAATAATTTGAATGTGAAAAATGAATTAACTTCCATTTTCTCATTTATCTGCAAATAAGTAGCACAGAGTAGGTGACACTGGACTGGTCACTTGAGAGCTGTTTTGCCTCCTCTCTAGTCATCCTTCAGCTGTTATGCTGAGGAAGCTACCTGCCTCATTAGACTGTATTCTATCCAGAACTTTATGGTGGTAACGTGTCGCATGAGTGAAATTACGTACTGCCTATATGTAGTGATTTTTGTTCTATTTTTGTCTAATGTATTCTTTACTAGGCTCTAGAACTCATGAAAATAGTAGTGTCTAATTCTTCACTACCGTATACCAGCACAGGACACCTAGCATATGTAGTTCAGTAAGTATTAAAAAGAATGAATGCTTAAACGTAAAGAATTGTGCACATAAAGTGCTTGGTAGATAGCTGACAACAGCAGTGACGACTGTTCCCTTTATCCAAGTCATGCCGTTGCAAATGATGAACTAGCTTGTATGGTCTCATGGTATTTAACTCTGTTGGATTTTAATTTTAAGGTGACAATTGACTTGCAAGTAACCATGCCTCACAGCTACCCCTATGGAACACTGCAGCTGTTTGCTCGGTCATCTGACCTTGATAGACAACAGCAGCTACTTCTCAACAATGGCCTCACTTCTTATATAGGGACTTTCGATCCAGGTGAGCTCTGTGTGTGTGCAGCAATTCAGTGGCTCCAGGACAATGGCGCCTCCTATTTTCTAAACAGAAAGCTTGAGCAGGAACCATCTGCCCAAGCAAAGCCAGTCAAGAACACATTCCTCCGGATGTGGATCTACAGCCACCATATCTATCAGCAAGACCTAAGGAAAAAGATTTTGGAGGTGGGGAAAAGGTTAGATGTGACTGGATTTTGCATGACAGGAAAGCCTGGTATAATCTGTGTGGAGGGTTTCAAGGAGCACTGTGAGGAGTTCTGGCACACGATTCGCTACCCCAGCTGGAAGCACATTTCCTGTAAGCACACAGAGAGCATGGAGACCGAAGGGAATGGCCAGGATCTGCGCCTTTTCCATTCTTTTGAAGAATTACTCCTTGAGGCCCATGGCGACTACGGATTAAGGAATGACTATCACATGAATCTAGGGCAGTTCTTGGAATTTCTCAAAAAGCACAAAAGTGAACATGTTTTCCAGATATTATTTGGTATCGAGAGCAAAAGTTGACTCCTAGGAAGTTACTTAGGTCTGTGCTTGTCATTTCCCTAAGTCAGTGTTTCTATTAATAAGACCAAATTAAAAAGGCCAGTAGCTATGTAGCAGCTTCAGTGAGAACCCTAGCTCCAGCATTTCACAGGCTTTGTAGCTGTGTAACAGTGCAACTGTGATGTTACCTGTAGTTACCAGTGCAACTGTGATGTTACCTGTAGGTTACCAGTGCAACTGTGATGTCACCTGTGTTCCTCTACGTGTCTGGAAGCAAAACATGTAACACTGCTGTCATTTGAAAACTATTTATTTATAAATAAAAATAGTCCATTTAACCAGTGAAGCTTGATCTGATTAAGGAGTATAAAACCACAAGTTAATGTTAGAAGTACAACTGCAAGCTGGGCATGGTGGCAAACGCCTGCAATCCCAGCATTGGGGATGCTGAGGTAGGATCATCGGAGTTGGAGACTAGCCTGAGCTACAAGGTGAGCTCAAGATCAGCCTGAGCTGCCGACTAAGACCATCTAAAAAGCCAAAGGGTAGGGCTGGGGGATAGCTCAGCAGTCTAAGCACCTGCCTAGCAAGCGCAAGCACCTGGGTTTGATCCCCAGGCTTCAGAACCCTTGATGTACTGTGCCAGTCACGGAAACCAGGCGTGGTGGTGTACATGTGTAATCCCAGCACTGGGGAGGCTGAGATAGGAAGATTATTGTGAGTCTGAGCTACGTAGTGAGACCCTGTACCACATAAATAAGTAAAAGATTAAATGAAAAAGTCAAACTGCAAATATGAATTCATAAATAGGAACAGTTCTCTCTTTCATAGCAACTTCCATCATTGGAAATCTAAATCAAAGAGCAAATGACAATAAAGGAAAAAGCATGTGGCTACTACATTTCACCCTCTATTTCAAGTGTATTATTTTACTAACACAAGATAATAGCAATGATAGAGAAATCTTAGTAATTAGGTCTCAAGAGCAAAGGTAACCTCCGTGCTGTTTATGTCAGTTTGTTAGCGACAGCCATCTTCTTAGGGCTGTACCCAGTACTCCTCTGCTTTTTCCCAGTTGCCCACAGCCGTTACACAGTACAGTATGGCGTGAGCATGGAAAGGTCCAGCGAGGAGAGCTCATGATGACCTTGTGGAGAAGAGTCACAAGGTGCCAAGGCCCTTACTGTATCTCTTATGAAAACTCCCAAGTTCCATCTTCGACTACAAAACGAGAGCTGACCTTCATGATTCACTCCCTATTGAAGTGGCTCTTGCCAGTCCTGTCATTACTAGGTAGCCATTCTCCCCTAAGATTTTCCAGGAAACACTTATGTGCAGAGACGTGTCAGAGTGGCCTTCCTTAGCCCTGCTGCCTGTCTCCATGGAGCAGTTCATCCTCTCGCTGAGGCCAAGTACCCATGATGGCCTCATCCCTTAGGATCCTGACATAAGTGATGGGCTTGGGTGACAGGAAGGCAGAATTCCGGGTGCTCCTTACAGTTCTGCTGTGTGTCAGTGTTGCACACTGATGACACAGCCCTTCCTGGTGTTGCTGTTAGGCCAGGAGGCAGACATGTCCTCATGCGACAGTGGACACATTAGGGGCCACAGCCCCCGCACTAGCAGACTGCCACGCCTGTGAAGCTTCACCCTGGGTCTACCTGGCAGCTTGGGTTAAGTTTCTTCTCAAGGCAGTGTTCAGCCAGGGCCCTGGTGCCGAGCCTGCCCCACTGGGGTGAGCTTCGCCGATCATGTATTTTTATTTTTAGGATTTATTTGGTACAGGGTCTTGCTACACAGCTTGGACTCATAGTGATTCTCCTGTCTTAGCCTCCCCAATGCTGGTATTACAGGCGTGTGCCACCACACCCAGTTTTGGGGCAGGCATGGCAGGCCTGGAGTTCTGGGACCTGCATGTCATAAGGTACCAGGGATCAAACCCAAATCCTTGGGATTGCCAGGCAGGGACTTGGACCGCTCAGCTATCTCCCCAGCCCCACTGCCCAGTCCTCATGCTGTGGGCTCACGCTTTACGTATACACAAAAGGAAGAAATATAATTACATTGCCAAAGATTCACTACTCAGCATGTACTAGGACTAATTAAAACATGACAGCACTTGTTTTCCACATAAACTCCCCAAACTATCACTAAGTGAGATTATTTGTGACACTTTCTTAAGTCTTAGACAGATACAAGTTCATTAACCTTTCATCCTTTGAAATGACACAGTATGTGCTTTATACCTACTTCACAGAGGTTTTACCTATGATTAATAATCATTACAGAAATATAAACAAATTTTTAAAAAATATGGTATGGAAAAAGTTTATTTACATAATAAACTCAGGCCTAGGAACTTCACTCTTTCTGGAACTTTCTAATATTTCAGGACCTGCTTTTACATGCCAAATATACTCCTATAATTTTTCCTATTTGGAGCAATAATAGACATTTATCATGAGAGAAGCATAGCTTTTCATATATATATAAATTCAAAAGTCATCTTTGTGTGTACGCTGATGGTTATGATTGACCATCCTGAAGGAGTGCACACAACACCTCCTCCTGCCCTCAAACAGCCCTTCCTTGGGAAATTGGCTCCTCTTTGTAGAGTTTAGAGGGAGAAAATGACTGGAATCAACTGGGGAAACCTGCTTATTTATAAACACCGCAGTGGCTTTTTAAAGCTCACTGAATTAAAGTTTATTTTTCTTCTCCATCCTTATTGGTCTATGTTAAATGTCCTAAGCTCTCAACTATCCTAGGAGTTGAGAATACTTGCACAGTTACGAAGTGACCCACTGAGTTGGCAGGTATGAACAGGGACCTCGAAAACATTCCTGCATTAAATAGACAATCAAGATTTCTTGATAGTCCACATGCCATCCATCACAGAGTTTGAATAGATCTTCAGGGTGCCCACATGAGGTCGTCACGGAACTTCTTTGAGCAAGGTAATTTTTCATTTGCTTTTTGACCTCACATAGCCTAGTAGTGAGTCAAAATGTTATTTCTGAAGAGGGCATGGCTTTATGCAGAATCTCGCTTTGGCACAGAAAACCTGAGCCCCTTGGTTCTCCTTAGGGTCCACATAGTACAACAGACATCACCGCACAAAGCTTTTTCTGAGTCTAGCAAAAGCAAAGATCATTTGCATGAACACACAAATGGTCTTGAGGAGTGTACCCAAAATTTAAAGCAGTCCAGCAGCACCAAGTGCTATCCTCAGTAACAGGGAACAGAACACACAACTGTTCCCCAGTACGGAGGGCACGTGCCAGGTGCCTGACACTGGGCCTTCACAAAACTTGGGGCAGGTGGCAGGTTGCTGTGTTTGCATGGCGTCTCCCTTCCACCCTCTAGCATATTTCTTACCAGGCACCAAGGGGACACAGGCACTTGTGCGTCTACATCCTGTCTGGAGAGCACCGTCAGCGTGTTGGGCTGGCAGGTGTTAGGACAGCGGTGAGATGGTTAAGGTCCAAACCAAGAATGATATTCCAACCCAGACAGAGTTCCTGTGATGCTGAAAATCAATGACCTATGTTGCTTATTGAGATACAGCAAACTTTCTGTTGGCCTCTACTGGAATAAAGGCAAAACAAAAGCATGGACCAAATTAAAGCTCCATACTGATCCACTCCAAGAAAGACAGCTTATCTCTCAGCAGCTGCAGTTGAAGTTATATCTGATTAAGTTTCTCAACATGTACTGTCACTCTGAAAGCCATGTGTCTCCTGCATAGGTCAGAGATGACTGAGGTGTGGTCTGAATCACATCCCTGCTGCTTTTAAAGCCTTTGAGACTCTGTAAATCTCTTGGTATCTCCTACTAGAGTAATCCTTTATTCATGAATCAGAGATCCACTATGAGGATATAGCCATAGAAGATACTGATTTTTACATAATAAACACCTACAACTTTATCCATCAATTAAAAAGATATTTTCAAAGGAATCAACTGAAACTCTATTGGGAGACTGACTAAAGGATGGGTTTAGTGGTGTACTGTGTATGTCCCACATAGCACAGAGGGATTTGCCATATCTCAATAGATTTCCATCTACTAACAACACAAAATCCAAATGATATTTCTACAATAATAAAAAAATAATTATACTAGCCCCTCTCATCACTTTATCCACCATACTCCTCCCTATAACACCCCTACTAATAATTCTAAGCTAAGGAAATTAGGTTAACAAGACCAAGAGCCTTCAAAGCCCTAAGTAAATATATCACTATTTATTTCCTGATAAGAGCTGCAAGACTGTAAACTCACATCATCTAAATGCAAATCAGACACTTTAATTAAGCTAAACCCTTTCTAGATTGATGGGATCCTAACCCATGAAAATTTAGTTAACAGCTGAATACCTTAATCAACTGGCTTCAACCTACTCTCCCGCCCTGTAAAGAAAGAGGAGGGCAGGAGAAGCCCTGGCAGGTTTGAAGCTGCTCCTTTGAATTTGCAATTCAATATGATTAATCACCTCAGGGCTATGGTAAAAAAAGGAGTATAACCTTTATCTTTAGATTTACAGTCTAAGGCTTAAATTCAGCCATTTTACCACTACTTATGTTTATTAATCGGTGATTATTCTCTACAAACCACAAAGACATCGGCACTTTATATCAGAGACCCCATAAACTTATACTCAGAGCTGGGCCCAATGTCCCCTAAAGGCTCAATAGCTGCCTTTCTAAAGTATTTTGTTACCCTAGTCAATGGAAGCCTCAGAGGAAGATTCTAGAAGCATCACAAAGTTCATTTTAGGGGAGGGTCTACATGGCTTGAACATGGATTTGGTCCTACATTGGGCTGGCATTCACCTGTTATGTCAGCAGCTGCTGTTGTTACGTCAGGTTTTTTTCTTGGTCAGCACTTATACAATTGCATAATTTTTTGAGCATCATTTCAGGCCAAGGGGCCCCTTGATTAACTCTCCACCAATAAAACTTTCTATGGGCCAAACAGTTCTGATTACTTTTCATCTCCTTATGTTATGATAACTGTTTCCACCTTGTGATGAGTTAATAAGTGCTTAAAAAAAAAAAAAGATGCTGCTACTAAGCCCTGGTCAATTTCAAGATTCTGATGTCTCCACTGAAATATGAAAACCACGTTAACCTTAGCATTTCCCACAGGCCTTCACAGCATAGCGCGAGTTCACTAAAATGCTCTCAGTGGGCTCTGCTGTTTCCCTCACCGATGAATCTATTTCTGAGAGAAAGGAAGGGAGTCACTGGTGAGTCCTCTCAGACTTAGTGATTGGATCTTTAAAATAGGAATAGTCAGATTGTACACCAAAAATTCACTCCAATATTGCTACCTTTGTAAGGCTTTCCTTTCCTTTATATTATTTCTAGCAATGTCTCCACACTGATTTTCATTGCATGTAGGCCTCTACTAAGCCCATGTTTCACTCACCAAAGTGAACGTCATGGCTGCAGCGGCTCAAGGCTGCCCCGAAACCACAACCTGTGGCCAGCGCGCCCTTGCTGGTTCGAAGTTAGCATTCTGCTTCCCCCATATGACACTCTCAGAATCCCATACAATTTCCTCAAGAGTTGGAGAATATAAATGGGCAAAGTACAGAATTCTTTTGTCCCGAGTCTTCTCCTCGGTCTGTCCTCTTAGCTGTATCCACCCCTGCCCTTCTCCATGCTGCAGTGTGCCTTTTTGTATACAGCGATAATGAAAAGTAATCTGGAAGAAGGATGAGGTAAACTATCTTCCCCTTGCAGGCTAACCATTGTCAGGTCAGGACACTGGAGGATCTTCACGGCAGGAACCACCTCTTTAGACAGGAGCTGCTAATCTGATGAGCAACAAAGAACATGCTGTGGTGGATCGCTAACTGGTGGTCAACTCTTTTAACCCAGTTGAATTAAACTAGCCTGGTGCTGGGTGTGGGAGGCCCACCTGAGGATTACTGCCAGCAGCATAGAAGACAGAACAGGAGAAGCTGGCTAAACGCTGTTAGGGATGCTGTTTGGAGGAGCTGCAATCCTCTCACGCTGCTCTGCTGGAGGACCTTGTCATGCAGGCACGATGGGAAGCTCGGGTCCTCATCTTGAGCATCACTTCCTGGCGCCAGGGAGGAAGATGGTGCACTGCTCAGTCTCATGAAGAAGCATGTCACATTGGCTTTCCTGATGGGAACTCAGCTTTCCTCACTGCTGGAGGAGCTCGGGACCTCACTGTTGCTGAGGATGGCTGTGGCACTTTTGGGGGCGCTCTGGTGCTTACCTTGAGCATTGCTTCCTGGCTCCAGGTCAGATCCCTCAGCCTGATGCATAGATCCTTCATCCCAGTGGCAGACTTTCTAACTTTTACCACTGACCTTTGGGCCTTTCCATCCCAGATCCATGAAGCAGGCCTGCATGAGACTTTGCTATGGTCTCTCGGCCTTCAGTTGGACTTGTGGGAGGCATCTTTCTGAGCTCTAGGTTTTCAGCTGGACTCTTGCAGGATATTAGGATCCAGGCCCTCAGCTGGAGTCTTTAGTGCTCGTGTGTGGCCAGATTTCCTGCACTTTTTGTATATGATTCTTGGGTGATTCACTATAAAATAGTACTATAAATGTGTCCTGTACCATATTGTTTGCCTTGCAGAAACCCCAAATCATGATGCATGCCAACTACCCAGCTTGCCTTGGACTCAGGAGAGTTCTAGGGCGTAGGACGTCCAGTGCACAAAGCTAGAGTATGGGCTATTGTAATTCCAGGTGTCCTCACAACTCCAAATCCCCCTACCAAGAGATCTTTGTTCCAAACCTGCTGCTCTTGGGCATGACTGGAAGAAGGATGCTGGTTTTCTTTCTGCCTCACAATATTAAGAGAGCAACGCCTTCCAGCAAAAACATAGGGACTTGTCTAGTTAGTAGACTGAAGTTGAGTCTTTGAGCCTGAATTGTCTCTCCCCTCCTGCAATACCCCATTGTTCTTACTACATTCTGAAGCAGTCTTTCCTTTGTGAGAATCTTTATGAGATTCACTGTGCAACTTCTGATTCTTACTTAAGGCCAAAATGACCATGAAAGTTAAGTGTTGAATCACTTCAGGTCATACAGCCAGTCCGGACAACGCAACGGAAGACCCTCATGACAGAGGACTTCCAGAACTGCTTCAGAAATCGGTACAAATGATGCAATAGGTGTTTAAGGTGACAGGGAGCCTGCTGATGGGGATTAACAGTGATGTCTTGTACCGTAATAAAAATGTTCTAACTTCATGTATTCACTGGATTTTTAGATCATTCCTATAGTTTATATTTATCCCTGGAGCTGTGAACTTATGTTCTTTTCTTTAAACTTTTATTAGGATTTTATTCTATTTTAACTCCTTCAGTATCATTTTAACTTTATAATTTTGTATTATTTTTAGTAATTAGAGGTTACAATATGCTTTCATAATGTATTATAATATTCTTTGACTTACTGCAGGTTTGTAGGTTGTTTATAAAGTATATATTAGTTACTAAAATATTCTTTAAATTAATAATATACTCCTTTATGAATAATGTAAACTGTACAACAGCACAATTCCATTAATCTCTCATTTTCTCTTTGTCCTATGCTCAATATATATTTTACATCTACATATTTTGTTTTTGAGATACAGTCTCACCGTATAGTTCAGACTGGGCTTTAATTCACGTAGCCCCAGGCTGGACTGGAACTCCCAGCAACCCTCCTGCCTCAGCCTCCCCAGTCATAAGCCACCATGCTCGGCTTCCTACGCATTTTTCTAAAACGTACACGCATTATGTGTTTCAAATGTCCAGGAGTCTCATTCTCCTTATGGTCACCCCTTGCAGTATTCCACTTGCTCCTGTGGACCCGTGCTTCCATCCGGGATCAATCTCGTTCATCCTGAAGAGCTTCCGTCTGCAGTGTAGCTCTGCAGGCTGTGGAACAGCTCTACTTTCATTTATCTGAAAGGCTTCCATTTCTGAAGGACATTTTCTCTGTAGGAAATTCTAAATTATCAGGTTGGGGAGATAGCTTGATGGTTTAAGCACCTGCCTGGCAAGTGCAAGGACCCAGGTTCGATCCCCAGTACCTCACGCTATGCCAGCCCCATGCCAAGCCAGCCACTGAAACCAGACATGGGGGCGCACGCCTGTAATCCTAGCACTGGGGAGGCTGAGACAGGAGGATCACTAGGAGTCTGAACTGCACAGTGAGACCCTGGACCAAACATATAAAAAAATTAAAAAATATTTCTTAAATTATCAGTTTTATTCCTTCAGCACCTTACAGTCTTTCCATTATCTCTCATTTTTTTCCCACTAAGAAGCTGGCTATCGTCGTTGTACCTCTGAAGGTATCACACGTTCTGTTTAGCTGCATTTAGATTTTCTCTCTGTTCTTGACCATCAACGATCTCAGTGAGGTATTTCTAGGAATGTTTTTCTAGTCCTGATCCTGCTTGGGGATTGCTAGCTCTTAATCTGTTGGCTGATGTTTTTGAGGAAATTCCTTTCAAATATTTATTCTCCAATAGCTGTCCCCGCTCCTTCCAGCCCTCCAAGTGCAAATATATTATATCATTTCACATTAGGCTCTCTCTCTCTCTCTCCCCTTCTATTTCTCATCTCTTCCTGGCTCAGCTGGGGTAGTTTCTAATGACCAGCTTTTGGGGACACTGATCCTTTCTCCTTCTGTTCAGCCCATTTAATTTTAACCAAGCAATAAATCTTTAATTTCAAATACTCCATCTTTCAGGTTTAAAATACATATTTAATTCCTTAGATATTCCATTTTATGAGGAACTCCATCTTTTCTTCAGCTTGGTCTCCTCCCGATTTCTCGAGCACAAGTAGAACCATCACTTGGCTCTCACGTGGGACGGTGCTCTGGGTGGCCGGTGGATCCACCGCCGCACTAGGGAGTCACATTTCTCTGCTTTTCTCTGTGTAGTTTTGCTTTTAGGTTGCACAGGAGCACCAGATCCAGAGCACTCTAGAGCCTGCAGTCAACACTGAGCTGGGCACATGGTGTCATTCCTCGGGGAGGTCGCGTGAGGGACAGAGAATCGGGAACTTCCCTGCCCAGGCCGGCTTTCAGCTTCAGTTAGCTCTTTAGACTTCTCAAAAGAGGACGCATGCTGTGCATGTATTATAGAGGCGGGATTCTATTCTTCTACATACATTTTAAAATGCATTTGCTTCCCTGGAAACTCCAACTGCAAATGGCTTTTTGGCAGAGATGTTGCTACGTGCTTAAAATCTGTCTCATCTTGTGTGTTGTCCTAAAACAAAACAAACTGGAACAATCTTCCTCAGTGTTGTCTAGCTACAGCTTCGGGGCCATGGGACTCGTGGGACTCCCCTCAGCTGGCAGAACACAGGCCGAAGCGGCTCTCCGATAAAACCTCCCGCGCTAACCCTGCGCGTCCTTGTCCTCCCCTCCTCAAGCAGGCGCAGGCGACACGGAGGTGGAGTCAGCCGGGCACCATGTGTCAGGGCCTCGGCCCGGGGGCCACCGCGGCAGCGAGCCCAGCCGGCCTACGCAGCACCGCGCTGAACTGTCGACTGCTGTGAGGAGAAGTAATGACTTCATGGAAGGCACTCCCACCCGGGCACAAGCTCGCTATCTGTTCACAGCTTTTATGTATTGTAATAACATTTCATCTTTTCATCAGAGGAAAAAATTGTCATCTTATGTCTATGATGATTAGAAATTACAACTGTTTGCCTGTGCTATCTAAATGTCCAGTTGATTCCTACAGAGAAGTGGTGGTTTCTAAGATACTTTCGTACATGGCGAAGCTGAATTCTTTTTTTATTCTCAATAGCTTGTAAAGCTGATGGCTGTGTATACAGACACAAGCTATAAAAGTAATAGTAACTCTTGCACCTGTTATCTGTCCCAGTACTGAACCTGAACCCAGGAGCTTCTCGCTGGGTTCAGAGTCAGCAGAAGGTTCTTTCCCCAGCCCATTTTTAGCTTTTTATTTTGAGACAGGGTCTCAGCCACCACTGTCACTCTGGTGGGCCTGAACTTGCCACCACCTGTCTCAGCCTCCCAGAGTGCTGGAACGACAAGCCACAGCCGGCGGCTATTCCATTCCTTTCTCATACTTCTCTCTATGGCCTCCAGTTAAATCATCTGAAACAACAACTAACAGTAATGGTTTTCTTAAAGCCTTTAGTGCATTTGGTTGGCTGGTATTTTAATATCTTTCTATCTCTGTTTATAAAGAACATAGCTCTAGCATTTTCTTGTTTTCTGTTGCTCATTGCTCATGCTCTCTCCTGCCTCGGGATATGTGCATCTGGTTACATCCTCTGCCTGACATCAATCAATCAACCTCGATCTTTCTCCGTCCCTGCGCTAATTCCTACCGCTTTCTCTCTCACATTACTGCTTTAACATTTATTCCCTTTCAGTAAATGCTCAATCTATAAAAATAGTTAAGTAAGTTAATTTTCTCATCTTCAGTCTATTCTTCCTTCCTAATTTGCATGCCTGGTGTATTAAGAGGAGCTGGTAAAACTGCGTGTGTTTTCTCTATTTTACTGAAACATTATTTATTAAAATAGTTTTGAGTAATATTTCCTACAGACTTAGACTTCATTTTTTGTTTGTTTGAGGCATGGTAGCTATAGTTCAGGCTGTAGTTCAAACTCAAACAGGTAGCCCAGGTTGACCTCAAACTTGAGACAATCCTCCTGCCTCTGCCTCCCGAGGGCTGGGAGTACAGGCGTGTGCCACCACGCCTGGCAAGCGACGCATCTCTCTAGACATACAGTGTTAGAGCTGTCAGCATGTGCATGTTTCTTTTACACTCAACACATCGATCTCTGGCTCACTAGCTAGCATCTGAGGCTTGTCTGAATGGAACTGAAATGTAGTATAAGAATGCAACTGGAATTTTAAGATTTGACATGAACAAAAAAACCTAGAACATCTCAGTAATTTTATGCTGATTCCATGTTGAATTACATAAATTCTGCCTGTTTCTCTTTTGTGAATCTACCGGAAAATTTAAAAATACAAATGGGATAGTGCTGCTCACAAGGTAGCCTCATCAGTGGAGACCAAGCTATAAGAAAAGAGCAATTTGCATTTAAACCTCTCACTTTCACTTCTTAGCTCTGTAAGTTTGGCAAGTTACTTAAAACATGAACTTCGTAAGGAAACTGGGGATTACATTAAATAAGACAATGTATGTAGAATTAATGGCACTTGGTAAATAACATCTAAAGCTTGTTTAATCATCTTCAAAACGAAGGTCACCCGTCACAGCACCTACCATATGGCTGTACGAGGAGGAAACCAATGAAGCTCGTCCTGAAGTAAGCAGTTACTACAATTCCTTTACAACTGATATGACCTCAGTATCCACTATTAGGTTCTACAATGTTGCCGTGTTTTAAGAAAAATAAGTTACTTTATAATTGTATTCACTCTTTTCTATGTGTTAATAAATCTGTTGGGGTTTTATTCTGTATTTTAGAGAAGGGTCTGCAGGGTGTTCAGGGTCTCACTACTAGATCAGACTTGTAGTGATGTGCCTGTTTACAGCCTCCCAAGAGCTGGGATTACAGGCGCGTGCCATCACGCCCAGTCTCAATTGCCACCTCAGTGTGCCCTGAGGAAGGGGCTGTCACAGCAGGCCCAGGGATTGAAACCCTGTCCCCTGCGCCTGTTTGCAGGTGCTTCAATCTGCTGAGCTATTTGGCCAGCCACTTTAATAAATCTTTTGCATAGGTAAGTACATTTAGTTATATGGAAACAAAATAGTTAAGCATCCTGAATTTTTTCCAAGTAACTACTGAAAAAACTTGACTAAACGTTATGTTTAGAAAATCCCCAACTCCTTCTATTCAAACTTGAAATAATTTGTATAAACTTCTCCTTTCAGTAAAATCATTTCACAGAAGTTTATCTTGAATAGCTCATACTCTTTAAAGTACTGTTTCAAAAATAAAATTCTACAAATAACTCTGCACATAAATAGCAAATGTTAATACACCCAAGTTTAAGAATTTAAAATTGTTGAGCTGAGTGTGGTGTGCACACCTGCAGTCCCAGCACGCGGGAGGCTGAGGCAGGAGGATTGCCCTGAGTTCAAGGCTGCCTGGAAAATGTAGCAAGACACTGTCATAAAAAAATATTGAAGTTGTTTTCATTGGTTCCTTAATATCTAAAGTAGATTAATACAATCTGGTATATAATGGGGGTACAATTTCTTATAGAATAACCTTGGTAATTAAAATATTTTAGTATGTGACAGAAAGGTAATCTCTGAATCTGGAGACACAGTTACAAAACCTTTTCCAAACTCAGAGGAAAGTGAGTGAACTTACTGTGACACAGTAAGCTCTCAGGTGTCACTGTCAATCCCAGGGTACTACAAGTGGTCACTCCAGTAGACCGCCAGCGTGTCGGGAACCATGGCCTCACTCCTGGTCCTGGGAGCGCTTTGTCCTAAGCGGCTGGCTCTGCAGGCAGCCCCTGCTCTGAGGCCTGGACTAAGGCCTTCCGCACAGCCTGGCTGTGCTGATAGGAAGCCTCTCCCCTCTGCATGGGCCGCAGCCCCCGCGGGCATCAGCAGCTCTGTGATAGCGTAGGGCCTGGGCATTTGGCCGGGGAAACCCAGCGCTTACACTCGGCACTTGTGACGGAGGACCGAGGTGTAAAGAGCTTTGTAAGACACAATGACAAAAGATTTTAAAACCTAAGGCGACTCAAGGTCATAAACAGCAGGGGTCTTTGTTACAAATGTTAGAATTCAGTTGCACAAAAAGAATAAATATAATCTAAGACTGGAATAAAAATATATCCAAAGTTATTTTTTTTTCTAGGCAGCAAAACAGTATTCTGTTTAGAAAAAGTTCATACAAACCTAAAGTCATTTCTATTTTTTTTTTTTTTAAAGTAGATTTTAACAAAATGGCCAGTAAAAGAATTAGGAGTTTTAATGTTGATCATATCAATTTATTAACTAGTTTTGGTCTTCCCATTAGTTTCTTATATAAAAAGGTTAGCTTCTCAATAGTAGGTACAACAGTATTTAAGGAGAATTTAGGGGAAAAATGGAAGATAGAAATCATAAATAACCAAAAGGTAAATGAAGAAAAATTAGTGTAACATTTGCCATAGTTTAGATTAATCTTCATTCATAAATTTTTAGATTGTTAAAATTATCTTAGCCTAAAATTACTATGACGAATTACCATAAAAGATTCCAACCTTTGAAAATTGTGAAACTCATCAAGAGCTCTTTAGTGCAGCTTAGAATGTCAGCTATCACACTACTTGTCAGCTTTGGTCTGTACGCTCTGGACCTCTGCAGGCCAAGGGTAACAGGCAGGGAGAATCTGGTCATATTCCGTGCTGTACATCTGCGAGCAGACAAACGCTTCTTTGTCTTGTGGTTCAGGATAAACTGTGGCTGTCTTTTCTTGGTATGCATCAGTCACAATCTAGAAATAAAAGAATATTATCTGAATGAACAGAGGGTCTAGGGAGCACATGCTTATAGAAGATTTTTATCTGTCAAAAGTTAACTTATAATTTATCTTTGTATCCATAAAAATTATTACAATAAAATCATATAAACAAAGAAAATATGAAGTGAAAATGACATTATAAATCACACAGCAAGAGGAGGCAATGATACTAGCAACTCAGGAAAGTGGGAATGGTGTAGATGTACTCAAGTGTGAGCCTACCAGGATTGCACAACAGCCCCACAATGCAGTTCCGCTAGCCTCGAGCTCACAGGGATCCCTCCTGCCTCAGCCTCCAGAGTACTAGACTCACAGCCATGCATGCCATACCTGGCAACCTGGCCATTTTAAGTGAAAAATTAAACAAGTTTTGTGAAATCACAGAACTGTGGAACCAATTACCATCCAGTTTCAGACTACTTCCAAGAAGAGGCCAATCCCAGTGCCTGGTGGCACTGGCCATGTGGCTGCCACGGTAACACCGACCCTGTCCGCGCTGCGCTGGCGCTGCCCTGCTCCCCTTCCTGCCCTGGGCTCCGTACAGCGCTGATGGCTCACTGCCCCTCCTGTCCGTGTCAAAGCCTCTGGGCAGCAGCTCGCCTCTCGCTGCTCCCTACTTCTCCCCTCACATCAGCACCTCTTTCCCGACGCTGACTGACCCTGTGAAAGTCTGATACTTCCAAGGCCCGCCTGTTTCCGTCCAGCGTTGCTTGGTTCCACATCCAGGGGCAGAAACTGGCCCATCTCTAATTTCTGATGTTGTGCTCGGCTTTGAGTCTCTTCTTCAAACTCTGATCACTGCTTCTTCCCTAGCTGCTGCTTCTGTCTCCAGTGACAACAGCCCCATCTTCTATCCTCGGGTTCCACCTAGATTTCTGGCCACGGCGCCCTCCATCCTACTGGCCTCGCCACTGTGCTGTGTGATGACTTGCGTGTCTGGCCCTCTCGCTCCACTCTTAAGTTTCAGTCACCTCTGTCAACTGGTTAGAAGCGTAACTTGTGCCACGGACACCTTTACCTCGTCTTCCCGCGCCACTCCCTGCTGACCAGGCTGCGTGGAAGGCGCCCTCTCCTTCCTGCGCTCAGCCCCAGGGCGCGACCATCTGCTTGCTCCGGAGCCCTTCGCCTCCCGCCTCCAGTCCGGGTCAGCTGTTTGCTTCTGCACATCGCTCCCAGCGCTCCATTTTCCCACTGCTGGAGGCACGGCTGCATCTTTTTAGACTCCTTATTTGCTCCTCTGATCATATCCTAACTTTCCATTACAATCATCAAAATTAACTTGCATGTTAATGTTCTATTCAGCATATTAATAATTCAGACCAGCTAAAAGCCAGTCAGGACATGTGATTAGAAGCCACGGTGTGTTCTCACCAACCGATAAGCGCACAGATTGCTATCTAGACGGGTGATGGTTTAGTACTTTTGAAGAAATCTTCCTTCAGTCGACAAGAAAAACGATGACATACGAATCTTTTAAACAGTGTTGTTTAGATAAACTAGCTAATGGCTCAAACTACTGATTTTTAAACCAGGAGCAATTTGGTTTCCAGGGGGACATGTGACAATGGCTGGCAACATTTTTGATTGTGACTACGGTACCAATGCCACTAACATGCAGAAAGCAGAGGCCACGGGTGTCCAACGCACTAGAGCAGCACAGCCACCAGCTATCCAGCCCAGTGCCCTGAAGACTGAGGCTGGAACCCCCAATCCTTACGCGGAAGTCCTAACCCTTGATCAGAACGCGCCTGGATGTGGAGATGCAGCTTTGGAAGAGTTAATGAAGCTAACGTGAGGCTGGAAGGTGACCGTAATCCAGCCTGACTGGCACCCCTGCAGAAGATGGGAGAGCACACCCAGAGGTGCACATGCCCAAGATGGCGAGGGCAGCCCCCTGCAGGCCAAGGACAGTGGCCTCGGGAGAAACAGATCTGGGCCCAGGAGCTGCCAGGACATGGGAGAACCAACTCTGTTGTTGAAGCGTACGGTATTCATTATGGAAGCCCCCGCCAACTATTACTGTACACCACAGAGTCCATTTCCCTCTCGTGTTCAGTTATAGAAAATTTTCCTGCTTTTAGATTCTCCTTGTGTAACTCTCCTAAATAGACCATCTGCCACCCTGGTGGCTGGTGAGGCTTTGCCCACTTTTCCTTACACCCAGCACTGCCAACCGAGGCCCAGTCCGTCCCTGAGACGCCGTGCATCGGAGGCACGCACATGGCGGGCCGTCGCAAGCCTGTGTCACTCCACCACATCTTCAGTAATTTGGCAGGCATTGTGAGTATGGTTTGGAAAAAGTACAACTGTAGTCAGGTGAAATAAAATGGGAGGGATCAGACTCAAAGAAACTCCAAATAAATTATTTAAATTATAGGAGAAAAAGAACAATATGGAAATGAAGGATTCATCTCCATCCTTCCATTCCTCTCTGAGGACAAAGCGTACCTGCTATGCCCCATGAAGTCTCTGCCTCATTTTCCTGTTTCTGAGACGCACCGAATACACAGGCACACATTCCACAGAAGCAGATTTTTAATATCAAAAAGTCCTACTTAGTAAAAGAATGAAGGAAAAATAGTTAAGATCCGAGCACGTGTGACTTTACCTTTACTGCAATTTTCAGTGAAACATCTCTTATAGTATTCAAAGGAGGATAGAGCCGTCCCTCTTCAAGGTGCTTATCTAACACTTGCTGAGATATAACCTTAAAAAAGAAAAGAGAAGAAAAGTATTTATGTACCACACTGTACATGGTGGCAGCAGGCATATAACTAGGTAGACGGTAATCCTGTCAATGCCCGTTGGCAGTGCATGGTGGTCACATTCACTGTCCCCACCCCACTGTCCATGTACACACATCTCAATTCTTTTCCTTGTCACCTTCCCCCACCGCATTTTGCTACCATCAGATTCATCTGCTTGTCTCATAAGTCCTTAGAAAGCTAATTATCACATATGCAGAAAGTTAATTATCATATATGCATGCATAAAGCATGCATATTATCATATAATTATCATATATAATATCATATAATTATCATATATAATATATATGCAGGTTAACAATAAGACTAGTAGTCTGCAAAACATATAAGACACATAAGGCAATTATACTAAATCAAGGAATTCTTTTAGATATATTGTCCGCACTGGACTGTAATAACTTTTTTTCCTCTCTCTTTTCCTCTTACCTTTTAATTTGCATTTTATTTTCAT
>NW_004524598.1:15688253-15707616 GCF_000260255.1 Octodon degus | reverse complement strand
GGCGGGAGGGGTGGGGCAGGTAAGGTGGAGTGATGGGGGGCAGCCCGAGGGGGTGGGAGAGGGTCCGGCCCACGCTGCGCCTGGGCTGGGACTGGTCCTGCCGGCGCAGGTTAGCAGGAAGCTCTCCACACACTCACCGGACCTGGGCTAGGACTGGGTCTCTATCTCGTTTTTATATCAATCTAAAAACAGAGCCCAAGAGAAGCGTGCTAGTTGGTGGGCTCACACAGAGAAAAAGGTGGGAACAGAATCCAGGGCTCCTCTCACTCCTATTCCTTTTTTTTTTCTTTTTCAGATTTGTTTTTACAGTTTCCTAAAATGTTAGATCTTTCCAGTTAGCACACTAAGAAGAGAGAAGAGAAAGGAAAAGAAGAGGCGGATGGTGGAATTAAGGGGAAGAGCCTTAGCTAAGGGATGGCAGCTGCCCAGGGCCGTGTGTCACTGCGTCCCGCTTGCGGACCGCCACCAGCAGGCAGAGCAGGAGGCTGAGGAAGCCACTTCAGACTCAAGTCCTCAGAAAAGTTTAGCTCTCCACATTCGGGAGCAGCTGACCTTCTACCAGCAAGGGCTGCCACTCGCTGTCCCCACAACATCCCCTAGTTCTAAATGAAAGGGTGACAGACTACTTAGTGAACCCTAGGGAGGCAGAGAGGTAGACTCACAACCTCGACGCCCCCCACCCCAAGCTCTAAGCCCCGAGAGTCTAGGTATGTCGCAGGAAGAGTAAAAGAGAAGACAGGTCTTCCTGCCTGCTAGCATTTCAATTAGGCACCAAGTTGTCAACTGGTAATTTCTTGCTGGTCACACTAATCCCAACCACATGGTAGTGAAGTGAAAGTTATGCAAGTTTACTGAGACGATATTAAGAGAAAAAAAAAAGATTTGATGAAAAATTATTTTAAATAATGATTCAAATAAAATAAAAACATTTTATGCCAATACTCCATTGAACAGAGATTATTTTTAAAACCTTGTTACTTCTGTTATTCTGCCAAGGATTCCACCAGACTAAATTGGTTGGAATTTCTTAAATGTTAAAGCAAAAACCTTTATGGTATCACACTGTTCCCTATTTGCACAGAGAAAAAAGGAGTAGGTAAGATGGGATTACGTGGGGGCTGACGACTCAGGCTCCAGTGTGAGCTGAGCCCAGCTTTGAGTCCTGACTGTACTTACTATCTGCTTGAATTTGGGCAAATTTATTAACACTGAAGGCCAGTTTCCTCATCAGTAATATATGACTGGTGACAAACAGCTCCTAACTCATGGCATTAAGTAAAGTAAATGCCAGCAAAGAATTTACACCATTATCTATCACTGTGCTCAACGCATCAAGGCTATTTCATTTTAAAAAGAAGAGATAAATCGCCAGCATGGCAAAGTGTAAGTAAAATAGTCTTTGCGGTCAGCTCTCTGATTTGCAAGTCAATCAACTTCGAATTTTTCGACTGTTCATTTGAGCAATGTGTACGCCCCATAGCAACTAGCATACTGCGCGCATTCAACACCCTTTCGCTTTGTTTTGTTTTGAAACGAGGTCTCACTATGCAGTTCCGGCTGGCTTTGTGCTCATTTCTGTAGCCCTGAGGCCGCCTCCAACTCAGTGATTGATCCTCCTGTCTCAGTCTCCCAGAGAGCTGGGATTAAGTGCTTGTGCCACCTCGTCCGGTTATCAGTTTCTTTCTCTAGAATGCTACAAAAATGTCTCATTAAAGAGACAAGGAACAGTCAGGAGATGGTGAAGTAAAGAATCATTCCAAATCCTTCCCCTCCGTGCATGCCTGACACACAGAGAGGAGGACAAGAAACTGTGGAACAGGGTCAGGCAGCAAACCAGTATAAGGAGCTGATTCTAGGGGTGCTATGCTCTGATGAGTTTAAGTGCGGCCCCCAATCATGTGTTGGAAGTTGCACTCCATGCAGCAGTGGCGGGGCAGAGCCTTCAGCAGAGGAGCCTGGAGAGGCCGGGACAGGAGGCACTGGGAGGAGCCGGCTGGCCCAGGCTTCGGCTGGTTGGCTCACACGCACTTACCACCCACTGCGGGGCCCTCGCCAGAGCCGTGCCGTGCTGTGCCGTGCTGTTTGCACGTGGCCTCTAAAACTGTGGGATCAACACAACTTCTTTATAAAGCGAGTCTGCCTGCGGCATTTCGTTTATAATAACTCAAAGTGGACCAACACATCGCGGGAAAGGAATGGGCGCACAGGAGCTCCGATCTTGCTCGCACTTATCGACGCCTTCAAAAGCCTGCTTGCCGCCTCTGCCGTGCACCGACTCTTCTCTCTCTCACTACGCTGTGGCTGATTTCAAGTATCTCTCCATTTAATTCTTGCTAGGTTGTACAATTCCTTCTGTTTAGTTCACTTTCACAAGTCTTAAGGGTTTCTGCTTTGTGTATAACATTCCCGAGGTGCTCCCAGAACTCTGAAAGATCTGGTAGACTCTCTGTCCTTAAAGAAAATAATCAGCCAGATGTGGTGGCCCTGCCCACAGTGCCTGTGCTCTGGGAAGCTGAAGCAGAGCTGCAACGTGAGCCCAACCTGGGAAACTCAGTGAAATACTGCGTCAAAATAAAAAATAACAATGGCAGGGCATGTGGCTAAATGTGAAAATCCTGGGCTGTGAGTTCAATCCCCAATACTACCCAAAAATCTACAATATAATCTTTTAAAATATAATGCTTTTGGGCCAGGGAGATAGCTCAGTAAAATAAGTGCTTGCCTGGCAAGTGCAAGGGCCTTATTTCAATCCCCGGTTCCATAAAAATAAATAAATAAAATGTAATGCTTTTGTTTTATAAAAAAAAAGTTTTAAAAAACTTTTATTTATTTGGTACAGGGTTCTCACTACACAGCTCAGACTTGTAGTGATCCTCCTGTCTCAGCCTCCCAGCAATGGGATTACAGGTGTGCACTATCACGCCTGGTTTTGGTGGCCAGCATGGCACATGGTATCAGGAGATCAAACCTGGGTCCTTGGCCAAGGGAAATAGCTCAGTAGAATAAGCACTTGCCTGCCAAGCACAGGGTCCTGAGTTCAATCCCTGGTACCGGAAAAAAAAAAAAACGGGTCCTTGCACTTACCAGGTAGACAATTGAACAGCCAAGCTATATTCCAGTCTATAATGCTTTTCTTAAAAAATCTAAAGAAAGCTCAGTGGACTAAGCACCTGCTTAGGCAAGCGCAGGGACCAGAGTTCGATCCCTGGCACCATACACCACGCCAGCCCTGCCCCCAGGCATGCTAAGCCGGCCACTGAGTCCAAGTATCATGGCATGAACCTGTAATCCCAGTGCTGGGGAGGCTGAAAACAGGAGGAGCACTGTGAGTTTGAGCTGCGTAGTGATACCCTGCACATGCACACACACACACAAAATCTACAGGAATATGATGCCTACTAGGAATAAAATTAAATATCAATATGTTTAATAAGAGGACAGCTATGGATTATAAATCATGCAATAAAAGATGATTACTTATGAACAATGAATTGTTGTTCAGACTGTTCCAAGTGATTTCTTGTTTCTCTTGTTAAATAAACTGTGTGAGATGGAGGGAAAAAGAGCACACAACTAGGGCTAAGGACAAAGAGCAAGACAAGCCATATCTGTCACAGTCTCCAGGATGAAGCCAGAGGGAAGCACCGCCCTCAAGGACAGGCTTAGGCAGGTGGAGGACAATTCTCAGGGCAGGCAGGCGGGCGGGGGAGGTGCTGAAGCCGTTACTCGGTGGGCATATGCATGGTGTTTGCAGGCTTTGGGTCAAGGCAGAATGACAAGAATGCCAGGCTTCACAGGGTTAGTGCCTGCTTGGAAAGACGATCTCTACGTAAATATGATTGTTGAGAGCGAGGGCAGCTGGTCAGTATGGTTTTAAGCATACTGAGGCCACAGCAAGATATTTCTGGGAAATTATTTCGCAGGTAACGGACTTAGGATGAAAGATGACCAGGCGCACACAGATCCGACCAGTAGGCTGAAGATAATGGGAACAAATGCGCAGGTGGAATACCTCAACGTGCATGAATGTCTCGGTTACGATTTTATTTAGCTCACAGTTTGCGGAGCTTTCAGTCTATACTCGGCTGGCTCCCAGGCAGAGCGGCAAGTGGCAGAAAGCAGCAGCTCATGGCAGCAGAGGACAGCAAAGAGCAAAGGCAAAGGCAGCAGCTGGGCTTCGAGCCAGCCCCTGTCCCCTCCTGATAGCATAAGCCGGCCAACCTGGGCTGGGGGTGTAGACCTCACAGGGTGTCCACGCCCTCCTCTGGCATAGGTTGAGCACATCTGCAAACTAAGAATCCTGGCCGCCTGCTGAGCCACTTAATTAAACTTCTAAACTTATCAAATTGACACAATGTATCAACCAGTACAGTGGAAAAACAGCAGAAAAGGGACTAAAACAATGAATGTGTGTGTGATCACCCTTAGTTACAAGAAGACAAACAGTAAATGCAATGGAAGAAACAGGAATACTGTGCTGAAGGCCAAGAGAAAACCAGTGAGGAGACCAAAGATACAGTCTGAGAGGGCTACTATGATACGCAAAGGGCTATGTGCATCACATCTTTTCTTTTTCTTCAAAGTTTTTTAGGAATGCTCACTACTCTTCCTAAGAAATGAAAAATATTTTTCATAACATTTGTCACTAGAGGGTGCTAGAGTTGTTTAGGAAATAAACCCTAGCTACATAATCTTTTTCTTCTGATGTGTGCTGTTTTAAAACACAGTGATTACATATTTTCTGTAATGTAAAAGTAACTTTAAAGTGCTCTTTTTGGGGCCAGGGAGATAGCTCAGCGGCCTAAGTGTCTGCCTGGCAAGCGCAAGGTCCTGAGTCTGATCCTGGGTACCGAAAAAAAAAAAAAAAAAAAAAAAAGGGCCTGCCAGACAGCTCAGCAGACTATAAAGCTCCTGCTTAGGCAGAGCGCAGCAGCCAGGGTTCCATCTTTAGGCATGCTGAGACAGTGATAGAGACTGGGAGTGGTGGCGCATGCTTAATCCCAGCACTTGGGAGGCTGAACACAGGAGAATCACTATGAGTCCGATCTACATAGTGAGATCCTGTAGACCTGCACTAAATACGTAAAAATAAATAAGCAAAATGCTCTCGTAGTAAGTGAGACATCTGTTTCTGTTTGCTAATTTTTGCATTACAGAAAGCCTGTGACGCTAGGTATCATGCTTTTAGAGTCAGGGAAGAAAAAGACAGGAGCCGAACCTTAGTTTCCAAACTCCTATTCTCACAAGATGAGCCATCGCTGACCACTGATGTGTGCTGCTTCAGGTGACGTCAGTGCCATAGTGTCTTTGCCTATGTTCTTAAGGTTACGGTTTCACAACAGAAAGGAAAGCATTTTTGCGGGAGAAATGTATTTGAATAATGACCAAGCTATGTTTGACTCAATTCAGCACACTTCTCCTATAAGACATGGATTCTCATTCACAAATTCCACCTTGTTTAATTCTGAAAAGGTGGTGCTGACCAGATGAACACTGAGTAGGCACAGTTCCTGACTGTGCCCATACATGCCAACCACAGCTACCCCGGCCGAGACACGGAGGCACAGGAACTGACGCTGAGGGGCGGGATGCTCACCGCACCTTTTATGCCATGAGAAACAGAGCCCTCTGTCACTGATCTAACACCTTCGTGTCTTCTGCCCGTATATTCAAAGCCAGGGCCACCTTGTTAGCTTGCAAGTGGAGTGAAAATCATACTTTTCAAGGTTTCTGATAATACAAAATACTGGGCCTGTTTTGATATTCAGAGACCTTTTCCTGAAGTGTCATCACTCATTTTTCTTATAATTTTATAAACATTTAATTTTCTGTCTTTGTTGAACTGGCTTCTGTCTTTTGTACTGAACTCATAATAGTAAACACCTCTTCTACATTTACATCAGACTTTAAGCCTTCAAAATGCCACAATCGCCAAAGATTCTCAACGGAGAAATACTGATCATGTAATTATCACTTAGAAACAGGTTTTTTTTTGGTGGAACCAGGGATTGAACTCAGGCCGTTCGCTTAGTCTACTGAGCCATCTCCCCAGCCCCAGAAACAGTATTTTAATCATCTCTTGTCATAGAATTTGATCAGTAGTATGAATTTTTTTAAAAAAAGTATTCCTTCTATGAAATGAAAACACAATATCCAAAAGCTATCAAGGAAAAATCTTCTATTAATGACTCCATACGAGTTTGATAACAATCTCAAATCCTCTAATGGAAAGGATTTTGTTTTTCAGACTTCATTTTCAAGAAAGGCTGAGATACCAGATAAAGAAAATATCAGGTAACTGAGACTGCACCTATTCGTAGCCCGGCAAACAGGTGTTTTACAGTACCTCAGCGGTAGTGAGAAAGATGTCGTCTGTGATGGTCCTCAGTCCACATGCGACAACCCCAAGAGCAACTCCGGGGAACACATAGGAATTGTTGCCCTGGCCAGGATACAGGGTCCGTCCATTTGGAAGAGTGACTGGATCGAAAGGACTGCCACTGGCGAAAATTGCACGTCCCTGCAAGAGAAAACACTAACTTTAAAAGGAAGTAGGTTATTTTAAGCCTAATGTATTATGACACAATTATCCCATACCGAAAATGTGGGTGCTTAGCAAACCCCCTGACTTTTCATTAACTTCCTTGTAAGTCTAGGCAAACTTTTGTGACGGTGAGCAGCACGCTCTGGAAGGCATCATTATTACTATCCTCTATCTTATACTCCCAGGAGAGGTGCGTAAAAGATTCGCTAAGACTATCACCGGGTTCTCTGCAGTGCTCCGACCCATAGGGCCATCAACCATTTCTGCATAAGTTTCCAATTAAAAACTTCTAATGATAAAAAAGACAGATATTATATTAGAATCCTGGAAATATCATTAATTTAGGAAAGGACTTAATTTTCAGCCACAAAATGACTTTCAGTATTTTATGTCTGACAATATAGAACATTATGGTAAGACCATAAGAGTTGAAGCCAGTTACTTTATACTATTTTATAAATTCATCTGCAGATGAGTCTCTAAACTCATATATACTATTATAAAATAATTCAACATTTGTTTATTTTGTGCTTCCTATGCACAAAGCATAGGCCAAAATTTTGTTACTACTCAAAAAGTTGTATTTTCCCTTAAAGATGTTTGAGCTATTCAGGAATGAGAGGAAGCACCTGAATTTATAGATGAGATAAAAATTAAAACAGTGAAATATTGATGTTATTCTAAATAAGGGCAGTAAACAATAGAGTTCTTCCAAAAAATTAATTCTAATAATGAGAAATTAAGAATACAGTATTAATGAACTATAGTCATCAAGTTCAGACTTGTGCTGAGTGACATAACTTTGTATTTGTTTATCTTTCTGGTTGATGGTGACTTTATTTGCCAAATGAAGGTTTTATATGGTGTTATGGTTTGTGTACAGGTGCCCCCAAAGCCTCATGCAGTCATGGGGCGGCTTCTGGAGTTTGTGATTGATTTTTGTGGGTGTGGATGCTGCACCTGCCCCGCCCCCGCAGGTAATTTGCATTTCAATGTAAGAAGGGAAGAGAAGCTGGGGCTTGAGCTGCTGCTGCCCCTCCCTTGCTCTCTGCTCTTGGCCGCCACCATGAAAGGTTGCTCTCTGCCATGTGCCGCTCTGCCTGGGAGCCAGCTGAAAATGGACTGAACCCTCCAGTAACTGTGAGCTAAATAAACCTTTCCTTCCTTCATCGTGAGTGTCGGGTATTTGTCCCAGCAACAAGAGAAGGGTAATTAAGACACATGGATATGGCCCACACTCTTTTGTTGTAAGGACATTTTCATGTCTTTGAAAGGAACAAAAGGCTCCGCCGACCAATCAGATATATCAGTATAAACATAGTATAAAATAACTTCAAAACAAAACAACAGCAGAGTATTGAAGCCTTGAGGACTTCTATCCCAACCTGGCCGGATATCAAGACAGCTATCCAAATGTTCCGCCCACAACATCAAAAGCCAAACCCAAAATTTAGCAAAGCAAAAATTAGATTGTGGTTTTATAGTACATGCTCCAATGTTGGGACTAGCTAGTTAAAAGCTATTTTAATAACTGTGCAAAAACCAAGCTTTTTTTTCTTTTTATTTAGATTTTATATTTAAATCTTAGATACTTCAAAAGCACTAGAAGAAAATTACTGCTGAAACTTAACAAAATTTACTTAAGAAGAGAAGACAGTACCACTCAGGAGAAGGGGACAGTTCCCATCCCTTGTATCTGCTCACTTTTCTTTCAGTCTTGCTTAGACAATTTTTAAAGGTTGTAGGGTGAGCACCTTAACACCCCGGGCCCCCCTCTGATTTCAAAATCTGATTATTAAGATACCCGTTTTCTTTTACCTGAGTTATTTTATAGCACTGCTCTGCAGAACATTCTGCTTTGCTGGTTGGATTACTCAAAGCAAAAATAATAGGGCGTTGGTTGAAGGCAGCCATATCTTTGAGAATCGGCTCTGTGAATGCGCCGCCTATCGCAGCAACTCCTAATAAGGACAGGAGAAATCGGTGATTCGGACTGCCATCCATTCACCCCCCAAGAAACCCTCGAAACAAAGTATGTTGGGCCATTTTCTAGTAGATGCTAAACACAATGAAGATTATTTGCATTAAAGTATAATGATAAAAATAATTGTTTATTAATGCCAACAATCTTTAGGGTTATAAATCAATAAGCACCTTTAAGAATTACAGATGCAGCATTTGACTCCTAATATCTAGCTTAGTGGCTCATCGCATGGACGCTGATTACAGGCATTTGTAGCAGGAAGCTAAATGGGCAGCACCCGCCCACGCCATGAGCAGTTCTCTGAGCCACTTCAGTCTATCGGGCTGTAAAGCAATTATGTTTTGTAAACAATGTTAACATCTCAGACAATTTCATTCATCTGGAAAATTGGAGTTTCACTCATCAAAAGGAGAATAAAGCAATTAGCATAATGAAAATGGAAAGCTGTAAGATTATTGAAAGAATACATTTTACTAAAGAATCCTAAGCATTTAGTAAAACTCCTGTCAGGCAGTCAGTAGTTTTTATTATAATTATCATCATTATTCTCAATATAGTTAACTACCCAAGAGCTCAAGGATTAGAGTATGAAGCAATGTAAAGACAGATGCACACACACAAGATGAACATTCATGGTTTCCTTTGAAATTGTTTTTAAGTATACAAATCTGACAATATTTCACTCTTACTGTGCACATACAATTTGTAAGAATTATGTTAAGTCCTACAAGAAGAATAAAAGTGTATGAGATACGATTCTTGTCTTCTAGAAGTCTCAGCTTTAGTGTTTTTCAACCTTAGCACTATCAGCACTTTGAGCTGAATTAATTTCTTGTTGCAGGGCTACCTAGTGCATTTTAGGATTATTTAACAGCATCCCTGGCCTCACCTTACAACATGTCAGTAGTCTCCCCTACCTCTCCAAAGTCCTTTTCTAGTTAAGACAACTAAAAACAAGTATGTCCAGGCACTGCTTGGTGTTCTCCGGACCACCTCTCTGAGGTAATCAAGCCTGGAAAAGTGCCCACCAGGCCAGATCACAGCAGACTGACAGCGTCAGCAAAGGGGCCTCACACCCCGGAAATACCCAGATGGAACCGAACTCAGACATTACAAGTAGGTGTCTGGGATGCTGTTACTGTAGTGACTATAATTATTTAGAATTCTAAGGGCTAGAGTTTGAAAAAAGCTAACTTATTTCTAAAAGACTGAGGAATGGGAACGAAAAAGGGGAGAAAATACTTACCTATAAGAACAGTTGGTTTTATTTCTTTAACAATGGCTTCTAGGTTCTTCATTTCTTTATGTTCATGGGCAAACTTCGCTTTCTCTTGTGTTAAGGAAGCGCGACCCTAAGGAAAGCACATGAGACACAATGACAAATTTGCCAAATATGTGAGTCAAAGAAATCTCAGGATATGAGGTATAAGAAAAGTATAAATTGAATATTTAAATTTTTTTAAAAATGTTACTCTAGTAAAAAAGAGATTGCTATGAATCCCCTTGAAAATACTACCTCTCATTTACCCCACCATTCTCGCCACTTTCTAAACCAGTTCTGGGAGTACTCTTGTGTGTGTGTCTTTGTAAGGCATAACCAAAGATTCAACGAACGCTGCTGCTGAGTGCCGTCCAACAAAAAATGAGACTTGTAAAAACAGCACGAGGGCTTTTCGCCTCATTCAGGGAATGTGGCATTGTGTAACTTCTGGCTGTTGCTCAAAGCAAAAACCACCATGAAAGGTAAGTGTCGCGCATCAGTTCAGGACACTGAAGCAGCCCTGACAATACACTAACGATGCTCACCGAGGAGGCTCCCAGAGCTGCAGCAGACGGGCCAGAACACTGGGCTAAGTGTCTGAGGCGAGCGGGAGGACTTTGGGGGCTGGTGTTAATTTGTCTTTTACTGTAGCAATTTTTTGAAATTTAAGAATTCACTGTATTTTTTAATCAATAAGTATTATGAATATTATTCTTAATATTTTCATGTACAATGCATGGTACCTACTTATAAAGCCCTTTTTCAACTGTCAGAATATTATTTCATTCATTCTTTAAACAAGTGCACAGCAGACAATGGTCTACACAATAGGGAATACAAGAATAAATAAAACAAAAAGGTTTTCTCTCATTTAATTATTTAAGACTAAAAATCCTAATTCTACAGAAACCTGTGAGAAACATTAATAAACAGCAATTCAAGATATCGGTAAAATAATGGTATTGCTTACTACTGGTTATCTGTGTACGCCTTGGAAGCGAGAACTGGTGTTACCACACACAGCACTACCACTTCACGTACCCTTCACAGAACTCGGAGATGGCTCAAGTTTACATCACAGCCAATCAGATCTTCAGCATCAGGGCCAGCTTCCACGTCTTTGTTTTTAATGTTCTGATTATGAATGTATTATGTGTTGTCCAGGAAACATCTGCTTATAATATTCTACCTAATTTTAAATGTTTGACTGCATAATAAATCACGACCTGACTTTATGGCATACTTGATTTACATGTAGAAATTGTTTTCATATATTTCATTTGATAGCCTCAACAATGGTGAGAAGTAATTAGCGCCATTTTACATATGAGGAAACTGAAGTTCAGAGAATTTCAGAACTTGCTTAAGATAGGGGTCCACAGAACTCAGTCTTCCCACTGCTGGACAGAACTAGCCTACAAGAAAGCTGTGGAAGGGGTATGCATCACACTGCCTGCAGACTGGGAGCACTGAAAATGGTACAGTTTTCTTGCTTTAAAAGTTATTCAACTTTTTAGCAAAAAGCACTATACAGAATTATGGAAACTCTGAAATACAGGAACATCTTTGTGTTTATTCCCTCATCTGCAAGTAAGATTAATAGGAATTTCTACCTTGACAGGCTGTTTGAGCATTAGATGTCATAATACATGTAAAGCTCAGTACTACTTGTTGTAATCACAACTACTATGAATGGTTAAGACCAAGATAAAGCAAGACCTATGTAACAAGAAATGTAACGTTTGTATCTGACAAGGTCAGTCAAATCTCCTCAGGATTTACCCTGAAACCCTGTACCACAGTTTGCAGATCCTTTGTCAGTATCAGCCATGTGGATGAGCCACGGCCACTGCTTGGCCAATATGCTCTCTGAGAAAGCCTGAGAGAATGTTTTCTCTCCATGTGACTCTCCTTAGGCACACTCTACATCATCGATCACTTTCCTGTGTGGCCCCATAATCTCCTTGATCAGTAAATTTGGGACACAACTGAGTTACAGGATGTTACAGTACAGGTTCTACTATGTCCTGAGTCTTCACTGACCTTGAAAGGCTAGGGCCAAAATGCTGCCTGATCTTATAGCCCTTTTTTCTCTAAGAAAAGGATAAAAATTAGGTATAAAAAGTAAATCCATATTAATATTCTGAGCTGTAAAAGGCTCAAGTCAACAACTTCTGACACTGCCAGTCCTATGGATAACCCACTACTATTATGGACTACTGGACTGTTTTGGATTATTTTGCTGAATTCATGTACCTACAATATTTAAATGGCAATGGAATACCCATCTCTGACAAAATTAAACCAAAAAAAGGAGATACAAATAAAGGACCATTTTGTATCTGTATATACAAAATAGTTAGGATAGATATGCAGCTACTTTCTCTTAATTCAATGAGAAGTAAGATTTGTACTAACAGTGTTTGGACAGGATATCATGTCTGCATCTTATACTATGAATAACCACTACGAAGACAACAATATGCAATATATTAATTATTGAAACTATCGTATTAATCGGTTTTGAAACTGTCTCATTGCTATTTGTTTCTCAATAAAAATTAACTGTGAAAAAGGAAAACAGAGAAGTCCCTCACTTATACTTTGGTACATTTTCCTCTGGCCTGCTGTGCAGGCTACTCATTTCTGCACCACTGCTTTCCCTGGTGAGTGTAACGCTGGCCAGACGGCTTCCTAAGGACAGAACTCAGCATCAGTCACTGCGGGGATCTAAGAAGCTGGGATCTCACCACTTCTCCCTGCAGCTGAGACACTGAAGAAGAATCATACTGAATTCATTCAGAGTCAAATCTGAAGTTTATTTCATACTCCAACTGAAAACACTAGTAATATTAAGTAAACATAACTTGCTCATATTCTCATTTATAATAGTTATTAATGAAACAATCAGTCAAAAGAATCAAATAATTTCATTTCTGCTTTCATCAAGAAGCACTGGATTTTTTAACAAAACTATAGTCTTTCTTAGAATTAGTCACAGATCCAAAGGATCGAACTGTTAATATGGACTTATTAAAGCTGCGGTCTTGCATATGCTAGGCAAGTGCTCCAACCCTGAGCCACAATGCCAGCCTCTACTGATTTTTTAAATTGAATTAGCAAGGAGACACTAATCTCAAACACTTTTCTTTGTATTTATAAGCCAAGATTGTTGTTGTTGTTGTTGTTGTTGTTGTTGTTGTTGTTGTTGTTGTTGTTTTTGAGACAGGGTCTCACTATGCAGTTTGCACCCAAACTTGTGCTCAAAATTGTAGCCCCCAGGCTGGTCTCAAACTCTCAGTAAGCCTCCTGACTCAACCTCCCCAGCACTGGGATTATAGGCATGCACCACCTGGGGTTCCAGGGCCTGGGACCAGCACAGCATATGGGGCCAGGAATCAAACTTGGGTCTTTGTGCTTTCCAGGAAGGTGCTTATGCCACTGAGCTACCTTCTCAGCACCTACAAGCCAAGATTTTTAAAAGTTGTTTTTATAACAACATTTTCAAAAACTTGGGTAATGCTGAAATCTTACATTTCCTATTCAACGCTGAGGGCACCCAGGGACCGTTCCTACTCGATGCCCTCATCTCTCCTAGCTCTGCAGCGCGTCAAATTTCACTTGCATAAACCTTAATCACAGAGGTGAATTTGAGCATCATCCTCACATAAAAAGCAAGCCTACTGATAATAGCTTAGCCATAAATTTTTAAAAAGAGGTATCTGAAGAATCAAAACATTCCTCTGAAATATTATTAATCATCATACTGTGATTTAAAGTGGAAGATTCAACAGCCCTAATTCCTTATCATCTTTTTCCCACGTCTTTGCCACGTAGCTCTGAAGTTCCTTCCACAAAAGGCGAAGTACATACGTGATCCCCAACTTACCACAGTGATGGCCCAGAAAACTCAGTCAGTGGCAAACACTGTCAAAAATGTACTTAATACAGCTAACCTAGATAGCATCATAGCTTAACCAAGCCTCCCTTAAATAAGCTCATAATGTTCTAACACAGAGCCTATTTTTATGATAAGTATAGAATATTTCATGTAAGTTACTGTGCTAAAAGTGAAAAGTAGCCTGGCTCTATTAACGCCCTTTTTATTTTGGTACTGGGAATTGAACTCAGGACCTTGTGCTTGCTAGGCAGGCATTTATGCTGCTGAACTGTATCACTGGCCCTATCAATGCCCTTTTGCATCATGATAAAATTAAAAATCTTAAGTTGAAGGGCTGGCCAGATAGCTCAGTGGGCTAATGCACCTGCTTAGGCAGAGCACAGTGACCAGGGTTCGATCCCTGGTGTGCCATGCCAGCCCCACCCCGGGAGCACACTGAGAAGTGATTGAGATTGGGAATGGTGGTGTGAACTGTAATCCCAGCACTTAGAAGGCTGTAGACCCTTTATATCTTAAGTTGAACTATTAAGTCAGGGGCATCTGTATTCTCTTCCCTCTTCTCTTTGGACATGAACTTGTGGCCCACACTGGTCAATAAAATATAAAGTGAATTGAGGGTGTGAGGGCTCCGGCCCAGCCCTGAGGTGGCGCTGGCATTTCTGCTTGTTGCCCTGTGGTTCTGGCATTGCTTTAGAGGTGTATACACAGAGCCTGCCGATCCACAGAGATGAGAGCCTTGCGAAGCAGAGGTGGACGCAGGCTGCAGCCCAGGGCTTCATCAGCGTCAGCCTCAGCCAACATCACCAGAGCCTTGCTATCTGACCCACAAATAAGAAAGCTAACCACAGTGGTCTGTCGCTGTCATCACTGAACAGCAATAGCCAGCTGTTACAAGGAGCTGCTTTCTTTCTGATTACACATTCCCATATTTTCTTAGTGCTCAATGTTGTTCCTACCTGCTATTTTGGGAATTATAGAGTTTCTTTCCCTCTAATGACTTGTTTTTGCAATCTAACCGCTTCCGTAATGCTCCTCTTACCATTTTCCCCCTCTTAGCAAGAAATAAACTTCAGTTATTAGAAGAAGAGCAGCACATGTCATGGATGGAAATGAAGCTTTGGAATAACGTGACAGTTACAGTTTTTAACTATTTCGAGTATTTCCAAATGATTTCTGGAAGTTGCATAGGTTAACATTCATGGCTATTCTGCTTCTTGTGCAGTGAATCATCCAGGTGGGATACCAAATAAAGTTGTCGCTCACAGCAGCGTATTTCTCGGGTTCAATACCTCGACTCCACTGAACTATTTTAAACAAAACCTGACACAGTTTTGGTTTACTACTCCTTCCCAGAAATGTATGTATTCAACGGCAAGTATAACAGCAAGAAACTAGAGACTGATGGCGCACTGATGTCCTATGAGACAAATACTGTAGAACTGCCAACTGTTTCTTTTCTGTTCTTTTTCTTTTTTTTTTTTCTTGTGCAGGGTCTCACTACACAGCTCAGACTCATAGTGATCCTCCTGTTTTCAGCCCTCCTAATGCTGGGATGACAGGGGTGCACCACCACAGACTCCATCGCTGGCTCAGCGCGCCTGGGGGTGGGGCCGGCGTGGCCTGTGGTGCAGAGGATCAAACTGCGGTCCCTGCGCTTGCCTAAGCAGGTGCTTAGTCCACCGAGCTATCTCACCGGCCCTGCAAACTTTCTAGCATGACTACTCTACACTGTGGTGGAGACTGATTCTCTAGTCACCAGCAATAGCTGGGGCGCCAGCCACCTCATTCTAAGATAGATTTGCATTGTAATAACTGTTCTCCAAAGCCTACTTCTTCAGAAGCTTAGCTAGTTGGTCTTCGTGTGGTTCTTAAAGACAAGAGAACTTGTCCAAGTGCGTGCAACAATCTCTAGCAGAGAAAAGCGATCCCAAGCCAGCTCCACTCATTTCCATGAAGTGTTAGAACCTTCAAAGCTGGTAAGAAAATACCGAAGGAATTCATCTTTTAGAGAACACTGAATGAATCATAGGGTTTGCCCACTGGCTTCTTAAAATTTCCACCTGACAAAAATGTAAATATTATGCACATCCAATTCAATAAATGTACTAATGTATCTACATATGCCCTCCCCTTTATGTGGTACAGAAAACCAAACCCATGCTAGGAATGCAGTCTATCCGTAAGCTATAATCACTATTCCTCTTTTGTTTTGGGGGAGTTTTGTTTTGTTTTGTTTTGTTTGGTAGCAGGGATCAACTCAGGACCTTGGGTTGTCAGGCAGACACTTACGCTGCTGAGCTATCTCATAGTGATCCTCCTGTCTCAGCCTCCCCAGCACCACCATGCCCGGATTCTGTGGTGGCTCAGCGAAGGGCTCGCATGGCATATAGTACCAGGGATCAAAGTTGGGTCCTTCTGCTTGCCAGATAGGCACTTAGACCACCAAGCTATCCCCAGCCCACCACTCCTCTTTTAAAATTTTATTTTGAGACATATCTCACTTGCCCAGGCTGGCCTTGAACTTGCAATTTGCCTATCTCAGCCTCGGTAGCTGAAGGAATTGCAGGTATCTGCCCCCACATCAGGTAGGCACATTATTTCTTTTATTATTCTTTTATTATTTTTTAAATGTATTTGGTTGTTACAGGGTCTCACTATGCAGCATGGACTCATACTGATCCTCCTGTGCTCAGCCTCCCCAGCGCTGGGATTACATGTGTGCGCTACTACACCTACACTCTGTGGCCAGCTCAGCCTGCCCTGGGAATGGGGCTGGCACTCCATGTGATGCTGGAGACCAAACCGCAGGCCTCGCGCTTGCCTAAGCAGGTGCTTTAGTCCACTGAGCTATCTCGCTGGCCCAGGCACATTATTTCTATGTTCAAATATTGAAGTCATTTTTTCATAAGGTGGCAAAGAATTCTAACTGTCCATCAGCATCCTCTCCTTTTTTCTCTATTCTAATTGCTAAGAGAAAATAAATTTGTTACTTCTGAAAACTTTGTATGGCATTAAGAAAAAAAGTTCTACGATTGAAAATAGAAAATGCCATCTTTGACCAGGAATGGAACACCGAACTAAGAGTCCAGAATGTGGCTTCCTTCCGCTGGTGATGGAAATGATGAACTAGAACGGCATCAAGCACCTAAGGAATAATCAACTTCTGAGCACAACTTCCAGGGATCACTCGATTCTAACTCAATTCAGGGCAAAGCCTTGGCATCTACATCTAGTTTTTAAAACTCCCAGATGACTACAAATGATAGGCCAATTTTGAGAACAGCTGCTCCAAACAATCCAGCCTAGCTTGGACAGATGCATTTGGGGAAAAACTGTAAGTTTTCTAAAAAGTATAAAAGGAAACATCATTATGAAGGAAAACTATGGAATAATATAAATTGGTAGTCACTTATTTTTGGCTTTATCCTTTCTTTTGATAACCACCTGAGATCTAAAGAAAAAATATTTAATGTAGATTAACCTCCAAAACTGCCAGGAGGGGCCAGGAATAAATCTCAGTGGCACAGTGTCTGCGGGGCAATTATGCAGTCGTGAGTTCAATTCCTGGTACAAATAATTAAATGAACTGCCTGGAATGAGAAGCAAGCCATAAAAAAGAGAAGTATATGAGAAGATGCCTGTGCTATCATAAACATTTTACTTTACTAATCCTAGTAACCACTGGCTGCTCCTGCCACAGAAGCCAGAACTTGGCCAGAGGATCCTGTATTTGGTAAAAGCACATACATCATCCACATGATCCACAGCTCTATCCCCACAGTTTGGTTCCTGGCGAGCCTTACAAGTGCTGAGAGAACACTGGAAGAAGGCCAGGAATCATGCCATGGCAGCACTAGCCTTAATGAAGAGTTCTATTCAATGAAGCAAAAGAATCAACAGACAAAAAAAAAATTTTTTTTTAATGCATTCGGTTGTTGCACGGTCTCACTATGCATCTTGGACTGGTGGTGATCCTCCTGCTTTCAGCTTCCTTAGCGCTGGGATTTCAGGTGTGCGCCACTATGCCCAGACCCTGGCCGGCTCAGCCTGTCCCGGGGTGGAGCTGGCGTATCATGTGGTGCCAGGGATGGAACTGCGTCCCCTGCGCTTGCCTAAGCTTGCCTAAGCAGGTGCTTTAGTCCACTGAGCTATCTCGTCGGCCCCAACAGATAAAAGTTTTTAAAGCCTCCCAAGGAACTTCTATACTGTTTTCAAAGTTGAGCTGATAATCTAATATAGATTACAGAAACTTGGAACACAGAGACCATCTCCAAATCTGGAGATATGGATTTAACTGCCTCACCTTCACACTTCTCTTTATTTATAAGACTAGTGACTTGTTTTCTCTCTTCTTCAAAAAATCCAAATTGGAATACATATTCTTTCTGTCGATCATGTTGGTTGGATATAATGACAGATTTTTTCCTCACCCTTCTTTTTCCCTTCTCAGGATTCCTTGTTGAAATTCTTTTTGCCTTCTTTTGGCAAAGCAAATAAGGGACCTTTTCATTCAGAAACGCCTCATCCTCCTCTTCCTCCCACCTGCCCCTCCTCCCTTTTACTTTCTCCTCTTCCTCCTTCTTTTTCCCTCCCTCCCTCCCTCCTCTTCTTTTATTTACTCATTTATTTTTGAAACCAGGAATCGAACTCAGGACCTCGCGCTTGCTGGGCAGGTGCTGTGCCTCTGAGCTACATCCTGGGCCCCTCCCCTTCTTTTAAAATGACTCTAATTATACTAAATGTATTAGGGATGGCTAGGAATTTCTTTGTTAAATCATTTCTTCAGTCTGCCTTCTTCCTTCACTTTGTGCTGATTTTTCTAAGTACCAGTGAAAGATACAGCCAAATTAAGTTACTATCTTTTCTAAAAATACCTTGTTGGGGGGTAGAGGTCAGGAAAGGCAAAGTGGCTTAAGATTCGCAATAATGTCCCACAACCTGGGACTACAGGACGAGAACACGTAAGTCAGGGGCAGGCTGCTAGGGGTGCATTCCTTCCTACACTTGGCACCAGAAGTGCATTTCCACAAGCACCCACCAGGAGTGCAGGTCTGCTTAGAAGGCCCGCACTGTTTTGCTGCCCTGTTTTTGCTGTTACATCCTTCATTTCTGAAAGTTCAACCTGGTTCCTTTCCCGACCTAGGGACAGGGCCTCCTCACTGCACTGTTACCACGTAATAATTCAGCATGGTTGCGTGCGATAACTAAAGAGTCCAGTGCTATGAGATGGATCTAAAAAGACAGCGAATGCACACATTTTTTTTTAAACTGTATTAGAGTAAAACAAATTGCCATGGATCTATCCTAAAATAAACCCCCTTGCTTCAAGTTCCTGCCGGTGTGTGAAGAAGCTTGGAACCCCTCTTCCTCGAGTCCCTTTAGTTGTATGGTTATGGCTGCCTTTATAGATACAGGTTCAAAATATTTAACTCTGGTATCCTTTTGGTCTTGGGGAGGAGGCTCATGTCACACAGTGCCAAGTCTGGTGGGTGAGGGCACGCGGTGACATCCTTCATTTCTATGAGCCTGCCCTTCCACTCAATGTCATGCAGTGCCAGGTCTGGTGGGTGAGGGCACGCGGTGACATCCTTCATTTCTATGAGCCTGCCCTTCCACTCAATGTCACGCAGTACTAGGTCTGGTGGGTGAGGGCACACGGTGACATCCTTCATT
>NW_004524598.1:15676896-15688153 GCF_000260255.1 Octodon degus | reverse complement strand
GGTGACATCCTTCATTTCTATGAGCCTGCCCTTCCACTCAATGTCACGCAGTGCTAGGTCTGGTGGGGCACGTAGCAATATCCTTCATTTCTATGAGCCTGCCCTTCCACTCAATGGCATTTGCAGGAGCAGTCCCGGTACTTTCTATCGCACCTCATAAACACACAGAAGAGAACAGGAATAAAGGGTGTCCAAACACGGGGGAGTGTTCTGAGGGGCACTGAAAGCAATGTGTCCTTCACCATATATTTTGGTCAATATTATATTTTGTCACCTCAGGAGAGAAAAAGAAAGTAAATGACATGATGGGAAAAAGTATAACAAAGAGTACAGAACAATTATGGCTTAGCACACAAGGTGATGAACTCTATTCATATCTAATTCTGCATATAAATCATCAAAATTTATAAATGTCTATCTAAAGTACCCTCTGTACAATCTCTGGTCTCTCTCCACTCTAGCTCTGCATATGCACCAATCACATACACTGCAAAATGCCAAAGAGGGAGAGACTAAGCTGGGCAGTCCTCATGGAGTTACAAAGTCTCCTAGGAGTTACAATTCCTTTCTTCAACCACAGCATCTAGAATGCATGGGCCATCAATCGAAGCCCCATGTGGCAGAACCACTGTCAAATTCTGACAAAACAACAGGGAAAGAACAACTCTGTACACAGCCTGACATTAGGAGCACTAGATTTAAAAATTACCCTCTCTGGTAAAAAAGTAACTGTATTGCCAAAACTACCTTCAGAGTATATTAGATACTTGTATTAACTACTATCTCTTTCTATAGGAGTTAAACATTTAACTATAAATCATAAAATAAGTGATTTAAAATAGAATAAAAGAAAAGAAAAAACAAAATAACAGGTCTATGGTCTGGATTACACAAAGCCTATCATCATGATATTTGCTAAGGTCCTACTTTTTGTTTTGAGTGTTCCGCTTACCTTGGATTACCAGCCAAAACCAAAATATATTTATTTAAGAAATAGATTAAGACTGGATTGACTTGTTTTGTGGCCTCTCTGAAAATGGTTCAAAGTCATCATTGTGAAATGCAAATATTAGTCATGTTGGCAATGCGCCTTTTATCCTCTCTTTATTGCTTTTCTCCATCCTCTAATTCTTATCTTAGGAGGTTACTTTACACAAAATACTGGCTTGTCGACTTTTAAAATGTGTTAACATTAGTTGTCAATGATATATGAACTATTTCCTGGTATTAAACAATGAAGATATCTGAATATCATTAGTGACCAAGAAGTTGATTTTATTTAACTACTAATATTGATAATGATTTAAAATCTTGACATGCTATAGCATAAACTTTCATTGCACATAGGGTTTTGAGGTAAGTCATGGAATATGCTCAGGTTGCAGTATTATATATCAAAAAATAAAGTTAGAATAATAACTGTGTGGTCTAATGGTGGTAAAATCCCAAATGCAAGCTGACTGCAGTTTACTTTTT
This sequence comes from Octodon degus, assembly GCF_000260255.1. Taxonomy (NCBI): domain Eukaryota; kingdom Metazoa; phylum Chordata; class Mammalia; order Rodentia; family Octodontidae; genus Octodon; species Octodon degus. The sequence continues at coordinate 15,686,677 of NW_004524598.1, read as the reverse complement.
CCTTTTCTGGTTTTATATCTTTAAAATGTGGGCTGGGGAGATAGCTCAGTGGTCTAAGCGCCTGCCTACAAGCACAAGGACCTGGGTCAATCCCTAGTACCAAAACCGGGTGTGGTGGTGCATGCCTGTAATCCCAGAGCTGGGGAGGCAGAGACAGGAGGCTCACTACAAGTCTGAGCTGCTTAGTGAGAGCCTGTATCACATAATAACAAAAATAAAGGAGTGGGACAGGGATAGGGTAGAGGTTGCCTAAGAAGCCATCCAGCCATAAAGTAAAAATGAAAAAAGTAATAAAATCTTTTGCTTAAAACTTTATAGACTTTGCATATATTATAAATATTTTTAGCTAAAAATAAATGATATTATTATTATTATTATTATTGGATTTTAGGCAATGTAAAAACAATAGGGGCAAAGGGTAATAAACACAAACTAATCATGTAAATTTGAAGGCAAGATTATACTGGTTTCCTAATTATTCTAGAGATTTATTGGTTCCAAAACAAATACTAATATAAGGGTTGTGACTGTTTAAAAATGTGAAAAAATTGATTAAGTGAACTTTCTATGTCTCTTTATATGAAATAGTACACAAGCTATTAAATATATAAGACCTCTAGAAATGTAACTTTATCTTGGCAGGCATAATATATGTTTCTTTATTTTGGCAAATCAAGGACAGGGACTAAGAATGCCTGACTGGAGTCTAGCCAACCACTACAGTTATTTTGAGGATTTGAATTCCTCAATGCAGTAAATATACGTTAAAAACATTTGAGAATCTGGGACACTAAAATCTATGTTTTTCTATGATTTCACCCTAGAATGTCATTAGCAATCATGAAGTAAAACCCCAGTATAGACTCCCCCGCCTGGATTCTTGAACGTCTTAATCCCTATGGGCAACACGCTCGCCTTCATTTCCTTGACGCCCACTCCTCACATCCTTCCAACCCAGGTCCCTCCTGCTGACCGCAGGGCTGCAGGCTCTGCTGCCAAGAGCTCGCTTCTGTCTTTACCTCTCCACAGACACCCTAAGCTCGTTTTGTACAAGACTGATCTCATTATCTTTCCCCCTTAAAACTCGTGCTCTGCTCTTTCTTCATTTACTTTATGGCTAGATGGCTTCTTAGGCAACCTCTCCCTACCCTTGTACCACTCCTTCCATATTTAATCACCAAGTATGCCAACTGTATTTCTTAACTATCTACTGAACCAAGCTTCTCTTGCTCAATTCTATGGTCAAACCACAACTAATTTTTATCTGAAACATTACTAGAGTTTTATAACTAGAGTCTTTTTTGCGGATCCCTTATTTTAAATCATGATCCACAATGCTATAAGGACTGCCTAAGGCAAAGCCCTCTGCACACCGTCCTTTAACTGGTCATATTCAAGACTGAAGAGATCCTGTGACACTCAGCATTTGCTCCCTTTCCAAACTAGTCCTTCAATGTCCTTACATCAAAATATTTTCTTTCACACAGGTAGGTTTTTTGGCGGGAAAACGACTCATTAATTCCTTGATTTAACCAAGTATTGGTTTCAGATATACGTTAGATATTATGTAAGATTTAGAAAATCATGATCCTTCGCTTTGATCAAAGCTCAGTGAACTTTCCACCATCTTCTGCCTGAGATATAGGAAAGTCAGTATAGAGAGCTATAAAGTTAATGCAGAGAGAGATTTTCACTTAATTTTGAATTCTTTCTTTCCAATGTTATTTAAGAAACCCTGTCTCTGGATCTTCCTCAGTGTTTCCACGCTTCTCTTTAGTGCAGTTAGCTGTACGAAAGCCTCTTCTGAGTTGAGGTTTGAGTGTGAGATTTTGCCATTAGTCTGTGAGGTTCCGAAGTGCCAGAGTCTTACTGTGTCCCAGAGTTGAGGACAACACCTGACCCAAGACAATTTCATGCAGGAAATGTCCTTATTTTATAACCACAACATGCACTGCATGATCACAACCAATAATTTCTACAGCTAGGCTGATTCTGTAAAGTAATGGCAACTTTTCAGCCAATAATGTGAGATTATATGTATTTGTTACAAAAAGTTATGCATATTCGATTTTCTTTTATAACACACTAATTTTTTAAAACACTTCTTCTGGCTTTAAAGGAGCATAATCACTAAATATTTGGAACACACAAAATGGCACCAAAATAATATAAATTTAGCTCAATAGTGAAGCACTTGCCCAATATACGAGGGCCGGGCTCAATCGGAAGCACAGCAAAAAATAACGATAATAATGTAATAAAAGTTTTAAAGTCATCTGAATTTGATATATTTTCTTCTATCGCTATCAGATATATTTTTAAATAAAATGTTATATAGAACACGGCATATTGCTTTTTCAAATAGCATTATATTATGAATCCTTTAATATATATCCTTTATTGCTCTTTGAAAACATTTATAAACAGATGTATTATACTCATATGGCCACTCTACAATTTATTAATTACCTTCATTTAGGCAATATACTTCTATAACTACCAAGGTGTGAGAACATTCTCATAATATATTCTATATATCTCTATAAGAGATATTCTGAGAATTAAAACTACTTGCTCAGAATCATAAACTTTTTTGAAGCTCTGGATATACACAAAGCAATTCCCAGAGAAGGTCAAGATAGTGACATTTATATCTATATTATATTCCTTAAAACACTATCATTGTTTAATACTTAAAATTTATCTTCACACAGAAAGGGGACGTTTCTGTATTACTTCTGGCAATTTAAGGAAGAGTGCTAGGCACACGTGGTGGAAATAATGACAATTCCTTATGTCTCTGTAGTTACATGATCAGATACGCACCTCATCTTACTGAGTTCCACAACCTGATAACGTAGATACTATTATCTCTATTAAAGCTGGGCAAACTGAAGTATATGTAAATTGACATTCAAGCAGCCCACTTATCAAAGCGCACTGCCCAGAACTTGCCTATCAAATCCTCTAGAATTCTGTTGGCAGAAAGCTGTGGTTAAAGAACAGCTACTTGATTTTTTTCCTCTTTCCTTTCTCTAATGTGAAGTTTGCCAGCTCTCTAAAAGATGTTCTGTTTTGTCTCTACCAAACTACCTTGTTCAGAAATTAAAGTTAATTCAAGTAGAATCACAAGTAACAGAGTTCTTAGAAGTCTAATTACACATTTCCTGGGCCACAGTATTCTTAATTTAGGAGAACATCAGTGCTCACATATCTGTACGTTATTCATGTCAGTGGCTAATCTTCCCACACAATGTAAAGCGGGGTAGTGAAAACAGAAGCAGTTTTTGAGAAACGTCATTCAACATGGCAATCTGATTTTTAATTCTGGTTAAAATGACAAGTTCTTACCTTTACTATCAATCCTTTTGAGTCAACCAGCCATATTTTTTTGACCGCTTTCTCCTTGGCTAGACCTTCCTTCTCCATGGCCATGACAATCAGGTGTGCAATCCCTAAGGCAGCCTGCAAAAGAGGTCACGAAAACCAAGACTGCACAAGGTGTCCTGCGCGGCCTTATCAAGAGTTACATTTTACCTTTTTGACCTTGTTAGTAAGGAAGTACAAAATGGTTCTCTATGGAGCTTAGGAAAAGTGTTCATTCATTCACGTGGAGGGAAATGTATTTTTGTCACATTTGAGTTGAACCAAAAGGCAATTATTTACTCTTGTAACAACCACAAAACCACTACTACTGTTTTGCTATTTAGCCATAGATAAGTGATAACATTCAGCGCCAGTATTTTACTTTTGTTAATACCATCAAGATTTGCCTCAACAGGAAAACAATTAACTGAAACACCTTACTTACTGAACTGTAACGCTGTTAGGTAAAAGCTCCTCTAATTGAATTTGAGAATAATGCCTGCTCATTTGGATAGGAATACCCAATGAGGCAAAAGAATGAAACTGACAAAAGAAAAAAAAATACATAGCATCGATTTACTCTCTTAATTTAGATGAAGACAGTACTATAAAATGTCTTGCACAATTAAAGAAATCAACTTCCTTTGTATTCGGTGAAGTTTGTGTTACTGCATAGAAATCACAGGATCTTTTCAGAAATGAACAAGTACCACTTTTGACTCATCAAAACTGACTTCTTTCCTGCTCAGTATCAAACACTGGTCATTCATCAAGCACCTTTGCCAATTCAGAGATCTACTAAAATTAAATATAGAAAGTATGATCAAAAAAGAGGCGAATGCTTACTTTAAAAAAAAATACTGTGGTAAAAGACATAGTGCCTCTAATCATGCTCGAAATCCTCCCCCTTGGTTCAAACACACTGATCTCATGGTTTCTGCCGCTTTGTGAAGCGGTTCTGAAAGTCTTTGTTCTTGAGTGTCTTTATTTGTGTGGTCATGGTTACCTCCATGCACTGAATGGACAGAAGACACTCATCTTTATTAGTCATTCTGACGTTAGGGAGCAGCCAGAAGTCACATGGTGAAGCACTGAGTGGACAGTGTTTCACAAGCCCACCTTTCTGCTGCGTGACTCCCATATATCCTGAAGACTGTCACAAAAGAGGTCTTCCTGAGCTGCTTCTAAAAGTGGCAAGAGGGCTGGCCATGTAGCTCAGTGAACTAAAGCGCCTTGCTTAGGCAGGTACAGGGGCCGGGGTCTGATCCTCGCTGTGCCGTGCTGGCCCCGCCCCCGGGCGCACTGAGCTGACAATTGAGACTGGGCATGGTGGCACGTGCCTGTGATCCCAGCTCTTGGGAGGATGACCACAGGAGAATCACCACGAGTCCGACCTATGCAGTGAGACCCTCTGGACCCTATACTAAATACATTAAATAAATAAATACATAAATAAATGTGGCAAGATGGATGGGATAAGCATTTCAAAGCATGGGAAAGTAATTTGAGGAGATCAGTGGCAATGTGTGTTCTACTGCCATACATTTTTCCTAATTTAAGCACGTACCATATGTTTTGATCACACTTTGTATGTAGCTTTATGCAAAATAACTCAAGTGTTAAAGATGTTATTTCAGCCTGATTTGTATTTCAAGGCAAAAGTGACTTACCTTCCAGATATTTTTATATATTTATATTTTGTATACTTATTTTCTATATATTTTTATATATTCATATTACATCGTTTAAATCTCCTATATTTACCCATAAGCAAAATGAACAAGCAAAATAAAAACACAATGTATACAATTTCTAACCAAAGTAATATACTATGTTGTATATAATTGCATTAGTTTTTCAAATATAATCAAACTTTAGAATTTTAATAAATTATATACTTAGCTACAAAATATTTCACTATTTAGAGCATTGCATAATTTTTATATATAGATCTTGATATTTATATATACACCTTAACATTTTTCCCCACTAGAAAGCTACCATTTTAAGTTCTACTTGGAGGGTGCATTACTGTTGCTAGAGTCTAGCTTCCTTCTTCCAAATGACTATAAACAATAACAGGAAGCAGCATAACTTGGTCTTGATCTTGCTGCAGTTTCCAACAATTTAAAATGTTTTCAGTTTTTGCATACAAGCAGTTACAGTATACCAAAAGTCTCTAAGACAAAGATTTCACAAGTTCTATATGATCTGATTAACAATTACATAGTACCTCTTTTATCTTACTTTTCTTAAAAAAAATATGCACATTAAATTGAAATCTAATTTTTAAAAAATAATCTGACACTGAAGGATACTTAAAGCCAGCACCCAACATAATAACTTAAGTACATCAAGGCTTTCATATATAATTGGACATTTTTTCCTTCAGAACACCTTAAATATATGTAAGAAAGACACAGGGCAACATTCAATAATCCTCAAATTTTAAACTTTGAAAAAACCTTTATACATCCATAGTGAAGTCTCCAATAAAAAATTAATATGCCTAAATACCTCATTTGAGACTCCAGTAAAGCCTAGAGTTAGTTGTTGTACCGTACTTTCACCCTGAATTAATAGTTAACTCTAATTTGCATGTTTAGAAAACTAATTATCTGTTCATTAGTTTAGGAGAACTATTGTACAAGGCAGGTACCTCTCCAGCTCCTTGGAATAGTACTGTTTGATCACATAGTTTGTTCTTGGTTATTCGAAGAGCTGCAAGAAGACCTGCCACTGCAACAGATGCTGTTCCTGAAACGAGTAATAAATAGCCTTGAGTCATCCTCAGGTAGAGCCTGCCGAAGTCCAGGCTCTCACTCACATCTTGAAGTCATCACACAACAGGTTATCTGCTACAGAAGGAGAGCCAGTGGCTGGCTGACCCGCGCGTGCAGACGAGGAGAAATTCGCAGAGTACGAACCGCAATTGTAACAGCGCTTACTACTGTCTTGGGAAACTTTCCAGAAAGAGAATTCCGTAACTCATTTCACTGACACAATGAGCAGGAGCACGGGATGCTTGTGGATTCTTATGTGGACTGTAGAGCAACCGACTTAAAAGGTGAAGGAATTCAGAGAAACCATTTGTATGCAAAATAGTGTTATTGTGTGACAGAAAATACAAGGTGTAAGTGCTATTGAATTGTTCTGGCCACTTACTCTTGATGCTTTGAGATCTTTTACAGACCTCCGTTACACCACGGAGACACCACAGGAAATGCTTTCTTAGAAGATGCTGACTGCAGTGATGCTTTTGATGTTTGGAACTTGACATTTTCTCAATTTGAAAACTCAAAAAGTTAATAACAAAATCTGACTTTATGCCATTTATCTATTGACTTTCTAAATATGATAACCCTTGTTGGATCCCACAGGTGCTAAATACAATGGATGTAAGATGTACTGCAGGTAAACACTGGTTTCATCACACCTCTTAAGCACTGGCTCTAATTATACCTCTTCCCCATACAAACTTGCACCAATCACAGAGCAGTTCTTTTTCTTTGAACATAATTATACAGCTCAACTTCCTTATGGTTCACTCCCAAAATTAAGCCTTACAGCTTCTTTCAGTGTTTCCAGCTGTATCTATATTTTATCTCTCTAAAGGAACATTTTCCCTATAATGTTTCCTAACTCAGTTGAGTAGTAGCCTGCTAAACTTTAAATATCCTTATGTGGATAAAACCTAGATTAGAACAGACTCGATGAATGACACAGTAATATAGCATCATGTATGCCAAGTGCCAAAACATTTAAAATTTCGCCAACAACATGTTTTTCTTTTCAATCTTTTAGTTTGTTTCTTTTTTGAATAATGACAAATAAGACCATAGGAAATAATAATTATTGAAAGCCTACATATTTCTTGGTCTTATTTATTTATCTATTTATTTTTTCTGTATTTAGGATAGGGTCTATAGGGCCTATGGGGTCTCACTGCATAGGTCCAACTTGTCGTGATTCTCCTGTTTTCAGCCTCCCAAGCACTGGGATTATAGGTGCACGCCACCACACCCAGCCTCGAGTGCCAGCTCAGCAAGCCCCAGAGGCAGGGCCGGCACGGCAAGCCAGGGATTGAACCCTGACCCGTGCACTCTGCCTAAGCAGGTGCTTTAGTCCACTGAGCTATCAGGACGGCCCTGGTTTTGTTTATTTAGAACATAATATGGACTATAAAAATAAAATTCTTGCAATTTTGAGTTACCATTGCAAATAGTTAAAACTGTGCTAAGTTATATATTATGCAAATTCCACTCTTTTTTAAAAAAAATTATTTGTTTGTTTATTTATTATTTGTGTGGCCAGCTCAGCCCACCAGGGGGTGGGGCTGGCTGGCATGTGGTGCTGGGGGATTGAACCGCGTTCCCTGTGCTTTGCTTAGCTTAGCTTGTTCTAAGTAGGTGCTTTAGACCACTGAGCCATCTCACCAGCCTCCTCCACTCTTGCATACATAATTTAAAATGAAAAGTCTCCACAAAAAATACAGCCACTCTGTGAAGGGAAGATAGCACAACATGCCAGGGCTGGACAACATACCAGGTTAGGTTGACTAGAGTTGCTACACAGATGACAGAGAACTCGCATCAGAGCGCTATAGATAGGAACGCCTGCTACACAGAGTTCAGATAGTTACTAGATAAGTCACTATCCAAAAATAGCATCACAAGCTATCACTATCTCTGGTTCTTTCAAAATAGCTTCCCCAGAATTTTAGATGTGAGGAACTCTGTACTCCCTTTCAGCTCTGCAAATGAAGGATTTCAAGAGCTTCTCTAGAGTCTATGAACACCACCAGAGTTAAGCAGGTGGAGAGTAAAAGCTGAGGTATTATCAGCAATCTCTGTACTTGTACTATTACTCTGCCTTTTTAAAATAGTTTTATTGATATTATGATTTCAAGTGTCGATTAAACTCGTGTGTATGTGTGTAACTCAGCCCACCCTGGCGGCCGGCCTGGCGCTGCATGTGGTGCTGGTGGTTGTACTGCAGTCCCTGCACTCTGCCTAAGCTTGCCTAAGCAGGTGCTGTAGAGCACTGAGCTATCTTACCAGTCCCATATTCGACCTTTAAGGAGAACTGAACATTTTTAACCATACAGGCAGAAAATATTCCAAAACAGTTCAAATACTTAAATTACTCACTATACTATGATGACATTTTCATATGGTTATGCTGGATTATTTTGTATTAAACTCAAAATGCTGTAGGCTCAGACATTCTACCCCAAATAAAGCAAAGTTACACCTATTTTATCACACTGGGTATTAGAGCCTTAAACTTAAATGTATACTCCACATTTCCTAGGATATAATGAAACCTCTAATCTCTTCATAGAATTAATTAATAAAATGACTAATATATTTTATCACCACTAAAATTTAACTTGAACATGCTCCCTATAATGGCTTGGCATTACCTGGATTCAAATTCTACTCTAGAGGAGGAAGTAAATGTGAAAAATTGAAATTTCACAAAAATGTGAATTTTAAAATAAGGTATTCTATAATAGCTTTTGTTTTGAGGTTAAAAGCTAAAATCTTACTAAATCACAGGGAAGGATTATGATGTTAACGAAGCTTTGCTTAATATTCAGCACTGCTAACAGGATATTAAAGACACCATATTTTTCTTAAAATTAAAAAAAAAAAATCTCAGATCCAAAATGCTCTAAATCTGAAAAGCACTGACATGGCATTGTAAGTGGATAATTTCATACCTGCCCATATGTGACAAGCTGCAGCCAAATGCAGGAACACTAACAAAGTTGTATGAAATTACTTGCTAGCCATGTATGTAAGATGATATGAAACATAAATGAACATATCACTGCATGTGTAATTCATACATACATATATATATATATATATATATGTAAATACATATTCCCAAATCCAGAAAAACTTTAAAATCCAAATGCTTCTATAGCCAAACATCTTAAGGAATACTCAATTTGTATTTGTGTAAAACAAGCTTTTAAACTAACGAGAAGTTAACAGTTATGCTATACTTTGCTATAATTTCAAATAGTCTTACCTTTTTATCAAAGAATGACCTCTAATAAGGCAATAATTTGTTACACATAATTAAAATTAGCACATATAACTAGTAAATGAGGACAGTGTAATGCAATAATTATAATCCTTGCATGCTATTAAGTAGGTCAGATAATGTACAAGATGAGAAGTAGCAGGGGGAGGGCAGACTGGCCTAAGCACCCTCACGGCCTTCACAGCACACAGCGCTGGGCAGAGCACTGAGCGACTGATGTGACAGGTTCCAGGCCTGAGGGAGCAGGTGAAAGGTGCGAATCAGGACTGCTTTCCTTCTTAAAGTGGGAGAATGAACACAATTAGTATTCTCTTTCCCCGGCAGCCCCTACTCCTTGCTGAAAACCAAGGGGGGGGGG
>NW_004524598.1:15620188-15676796 GCF_000260255.1 Octodon degus | reverse complement strand
AGAGAAAGAGAGAAAGAGAGCCGACCGACCAAGACCTCCAGAAGAGGATAACAACAAAACTTGAGAAGTTGCAAGCCTTCTAGATGGCAAATGGCAACCGACTTGGCCAACTTGAGAAAGACGGAGGAACTGTCGGCTAGCAGACAAATTTTTTTTAGAAGGAACCAGACTGATAGAGCAGAACTCTCCAAAGGCTCCAACATAAAAGGCACTAGAAAGTTGTCAGAAACCTACTGAGAAGCAGATAGAACCTAAATCTGTTTCCATCTCCTCCTGGCAGACAGTTTGGAAAAATATTAAGAGTATAAATGGGGGCAAGACTGCATGATGGGAAGAAGACCAAGCGAAGGGTGTGTACTCAGCATGGAGACCCTCTTCCCAATCTTCTGCTTCTGAGCTCAAGGACACATGCAGAAAGCTAAGACCGCAAGAAGCTAACACCAGGACCAAGCTGGGAGAGCCCTTCCAAGGGAATCTGAACAATGCAAGACAAAAGATCTGAAGAGTGACAAGGGAGCGTCCCCAAGGAAAACGGCCAGCAGGGTTACAGTGAATTTTAAACCAAAACCTGTGCGATTATTTTACAAATATAGTGTATGTTAAATACATTATTCTTTAACCAAATATTTTCCATAAAATAATATCTTTCAATAACACATCTGTTTAAAACATAATAAAAAAGTCCCTCCCAAGATGTAGTGTAAAAATATTTATTTACTTGGTATGGCTATAATGGTTATGTAATTATTTTTATTGGCAGTAAAATGTAATTTCTGTGCCCACGGTGGGGAAAATATTACATCTGTAGGCATAATGGTTAAATCATATAGTTTAAAAGGTAAAAATGAAACATATGGAGAAAATGTCTCACAGGGACACAATTTTGGTATGAAAAATTCGCAAAATAGTTTTGTTTTTAGTCAGAACTTCAAGATTCGCCAAAGGTTTTCTCTAGTCAGAGATGAGACACATTTTTCTCAAATCTATCTTTATGTTTCCTAAGACAATAATACTATGAAAATCAGGAAATAAGCACCAACATGTGTGCAAACTGTATTTTAAATCTTATTTTATTTGTTTATTTATTTGGTACAAAGTCACAACATGCAGCTTGGACTCGTAGAGATTCTGTCTCAGCTTGCCCAGCACTGGGATTACAGGTACGTGCCACCACGCCCAGTTCTGGTGGCTGGTACAGTACACCCGGGGTTCAGGAGCCAGCCTGGCATGTGGTCCCGGAGATCGAACCCAAGTCCTTGGGCTTGCCAGGCAAGCACGTAAGAGCATGGAGCTTTCTCCCCAGCCCACAACTGATACTTCAGCCTGGGTAAAAAGGAGCTATTTAAATGCCTGTGCAGTGCTGAGTTGCGGGGTGTAGGACTGTTCTGCATCTTCAGGCTTCCTCAAACCCTGCTCTTGGCTCTTGGCTCTTGGCTCAGATTTTCTGTGCTACAGATACTAACTCTGATATACTCAGGCCTTGATCACTAGATTCCTCACCTTGGTTGACAGAAATTTTCACCTTAATTCCTACTTGCCCATTTTGTTTGAGGATCTGGATCCAGCATTCTTTTTCTTCAACTGCATTCTGATTTTCATTAATTCTGCATAATGGTTCAAAATCATTTACCACTGGTTTTTGAGTTCAATATGGACATCTCTGTGAGAATCACAAGATGAAAAAATACAAAATAGTAAAGGAATAGGTTTATTCGATAGCTTACTTGTAGGCAGTATTTCAGAACCCACCTCACACTCAATGAATGTGTGTGAATTTCGGCGGGGCCTCATTCAGATGGGGCACACCTGTAATTCCAGCACCCGGGAGGCTGAGGCAAGAGGACCGCCAAGAGTTCAAGGTCAGTCTGCCGAAAGACTGTCTCGTAAAAAGAAAAGGGACTTTGAAAGGCCACTCTGCACAGTCCATATGTAGCGGGAAGGCCTCTACCCTAGCCACTGTCCTCAAGTCGGGCCTGGAACACGTTAAGATGAAGCTGTCTTTCTACAGCTCAGTGACAATTTTTAACATCTGGAAATTTCCAGCTTATTCCCTTTCTGAGATCTTCCAGATATTCACTTTCATGAATAAATACTAAAACAGAAACTTAATAAAAAATGAGTAAAGCTAAGTTCCAATGACAAGTATCTTTGTGCTGAAAACAGACACCATGAGCACAATGTAATTAATATTACAGAGAATTTGGGGGAAAGATCAGACTGACAATCTTTTTTTTTTTTTTTTGGCAGAACCAGGGATTGAACTCAGGCCTTTGCGCTTGCCAGGGAAGCACTTATTCCACTGAGCCATCTCCCCGGCCCCAGTCTGACAATCTTAATGTCCTTCAAAAGGTATACAGATCCATAATTTTTAAAAAATATTATATTCAAACATCCATGTCATATTAAAGAACTTTTAAGCATAGTCAACTTTCAAAATATTTATACAGTACATTTCAGTTGACAGGCTATTTTTATAAGTTTTGTCCTCAGTAAACTCCATGAAAGAAACACTATAATCCCTGTTTCACATTTCTGTTTTCTTTAACCAGCTAATTTCCATGTTAACTTTATCCACACTTTAGAAGGCTATCTTCCTTCTAAATTTCATCTTGGCACTTACCACTGCTGAGAACTGATTCTTCTTTGAATTTGAATACTTCAGTATTAGAAGACTTCAGTTGTGGTAGTCTATAGTCTGCAATCCTCCCAGTTTTTTTCTTTCTTTTTTTTTTTTTTTTGTGGTACCAGGGATTGAACTCAGGACCCTGCGCTTGCCAGGCAAGTACTTATTCTATTGAGCTATCTCCCCGGGCCCTCCAGCTTTCTTCTATTCAGTTTCCTTCCTTATACTCATCTTCAACTTTGCAGGAAGGACTGGGCCCTTTTCCCCTATAGGTAGGCAGTGTATCTCCACTTCTGATTTCCAGCTTAGTACCATGGTTGTCACTTCCCTGCCAGCCCTCATCCCTGTATTCTTTCTCTGCGTAAATCCATCCTCCCACGTTGGCTCTGCCCAATCCTAAACTGCTGGGCTCACGCAGCTCAGCCTGTTGCCCTGACACAGTTACAGTATTTAATTTCAAATAGATGGTGACTACTCTTCAACTGAATCCTTGCCTATTCCATACTCAGTCAGCTTGCCAGCTCTCCTGTAGCACTTCTTCAGATCACACTTGCAATCATACAGTTTCAAAGAAAGAAAACCAAAAGGAGGGCTGTTATGTAACTTCTTGTCATGGGCAAGAAAATTAATACTACAGAGGATAAAGAGATCCAAGTCCATAGGTAGTAAGGGGGGTAAATAAATCAGCCTGACTCTTGAACTGTTGAATCCACTCTACATCCGTGTGTGTGTGTGTGCGCGTGTGCGTGTGCGTATAATTTTTCTTGCTCAGTTTCTATCTTTCCATTGCTTCAGTTTTCAAGAAAAAAATAGCATGCTCTCAACACCAACCAGTTCCTTCTCCTCTCTATCTTCACTGGCACTCCTTGGGGCAAGACACCATTATCATACAACTAGATTACAACAGCCCCCTTCACAGTTGCTTCTATCCAATCCTGTCTTTCTTTCTTTCTCTCTTTTTTTTTTTTTTTGTACTGAGACTCAAACTCAAGACCTTACACCTGCCAAGCAGATGCTTATGCCACTGAGGTACATCCCCAGCCTAATCTTGTTCTGTATGCTAAAAATGACTTAAGTGATCTTTTCAAAATGTAAACTCCTTAGCTGTACTCTTTTTAGCTCCCTAAAGTCAATTCTTTAAACTAAAGGTTCACAAACTCTACTTACAAAGGACTAGATAGTATTTTTTAGGGCTTATACACCACATAATATCTATCCTGAATTTATTCTATTGTTTTAGCAAGAAAGCAGCCATACACAATGCCTTTAAAAAAAAAATGGGTGTGGGTATGCTAGAGAAACACAAACACAGGTAGTGGACCTCTGACAAACTCTACTTTAGACATACTACATTATCCAATCTGGACTAGACATAGTGTTAATGAGAAAGAATACAGTGATAACCAAACTGGTCATATCCTTTGTCTTACAGAACTTAAAACTTAGTGGGGAACAAGTAATTTTTAAGGAGGGGAATAATTTTTAACAAACCTTACATAAATATATACAACTACATCACCAAATATCCATCTATCCCATATACCTATCCATCCACCCACCCACCCTCCCACCCACCCATCCATTCAGTCATGCATGTGTGTATGAGATTCCATGAGATGGGTTTGGCCTAACTACAGGAATTCAGAAGGGCTTCCTGAGGAATACTGTGGACAGACTGAGATACAAAGAGGAGAAGAAGGAGTGTCTAAGAAGAAATACCAACCTAAAGATAGAAACTACAACAGGAAGAAGTCAGCTCACTAAGGGATCAAAAGAAGTTAGGGCTCAAATGATAAAACAATGAGATTAAAGAGTAAGGTGGGATTACACAGTGAATTCTGAGCCACATTCAGGGTTCTTGCTTTATACTAAGTACAATGGAAAGTCAATAAAGGAAGGAATGGTTATGACCACATTTCTATAGCAAGAGGAAATCTGCCTTTGTTTCCCACTGAACCCTCAGTATAAGGTCTCTGGCAGACTTTGGACACATACTAGGGTGATAGAAACCTATGGAAGACACAAATTTTTATGATAGAAAATCAGGAAGACGGGGCCAGGGAGATAGCTCAGTGGAAGAAGCGCTTCCCTGGCAAGCTCAAGGGCCTGAGTTCAATCCCCGGCTCTGCCAAAATAAAAAAAAGAGAGAGAGAATCAGGAAGACTTATTGATAGGCTTTGTTTGGTGGGAAAAAATCTGAAGAAAGGGGAACTACCTAGATTCACTGATAAGGAGAACACTGGAAGACAGTCAGGTTTCATACAAAAACAAGACTTTGATTTGGAACAGGTTGAATACAACATAATTTCAACATATAAAAGAATAAATGTTAAGCAAAGACATGGGCACACAGCCCTTAAACTCTAAGATGTCTCTACTAATGTAATGAATGGACTGGAAGTATATACTTAAGAAGATATAGAACAAAAGAAAATGCACTAGGACTGAGAAAGAACTGTCATTTATCAGGCATACCAGAAAAGGATGAATCTGCTAAAGAAGAAAAAGGCAAATAGTCAGAAAAATCAACAGAATGCTGGAACATGGAAGCTACCAGAAAAAGTATTCTGAGAAAGATGAAGAATCAATATTGTTGATGAGAATTCATAGAAGATAAACACTAAAGGCATTCACAAGAAATAGTCAAACGGAAGCCACTTGTAATCTTACTTCAAGTTACTAGCGCTAATGCAGATCTTCTTCCTTACGACCTCAGCCTGTTTTTCCCTACGACTACCCGTACCGCAACAGGATCCAGACTGCCATGACGTAAGGCTCTGCGTGTGTGGCATTAGGAGGGCAGGTGCCTAGAAAGGGTTAGAAAAGGACAATTTACCTAGGAAAACACAGGCAGCTTACAGACGGTGGCCAAGCATCTGCACGCAAACAACAAAGCACGGCACAGTGTACGTAAGAGTGGCACTGACTGGGGTGAAGTCTAGAAATAGGCTTCCCGACGTGAAGGCTGAGGGAGAAGCACATACGCTCTATTCTCAAACAATGACTAGCACATTTTCAGTGTCTTCCTTTATTCAGCCATAATCGCTGGGGATTTCACCAGGTTTCTGGGAGCTCACTCTTTACCTCACAGACAATACTGCACATTTTAGAATCACAAGGTATTTTTCTCAAATACATGAACTTAAATGAAAAATTATGTGTGAAACCATCAAGGGCATATTCCTGAATTTTACTAGCTGCTTAGTAGTGTATGTTTACTGAATTAGAAAATTATGAACTACTTTATGAGACCAACTTTAACAATCCATATACAGTGAAAGTTTTATTACCTTGAATATCATCGTTAAATGTGCAATACTGGTTTCGATACTTGTTGAGAAGGCGAAATGCATTCACATTGGCAAAATCTTCAAACTGAATAAGGCAATTCATGCCATATCTACAGGACAAAGACATTCACTTTAGGTTACTGAAATCACATTTTAAAATAAGCCTTTAAAAGGAGCCAACATAAAAGGCAAAATATCATTTTCCTTTAAAAATTCTATCTAGTTGCTTAGTGTACATAAACACTGCAATATCTGTTCAGCAAATATTTGCGACCTGCTTACTACACAAATATATCACAGTACTGGTGCTGTGAATATAAAAAAGACAAAAATTTGATCCAAAAAACGGTCCATATGCTCAACGAATTTGAAATTTAGTAGAAACAAGAATCACAAAAACTTATATAAAAAGGTATAAACAAGGAATTATATAAGTTTAAAGGACAAACAAATCTTTCCATGTTGGGTCAATTTCTTTCTCCACTGTTTTTTTCGGTCTCCAAGGATTCTCAGGACTCCTTCCTTGATTGTAAAGCCAAGTTCCTTGACCATGAAAACCCCACAGTTACGTACTTGTATTTCTCTGCCAGAGTCAAACCTCTTGGAAGCCAGGGTGCTAACCCCTGCGTTTATTTCTCATTTCTCGCTAACATCATGCTTATGATGTAAGGCCCCTCCAGTCACTACCTCCTGCTATCATCACACACTCATTTTGGCTTTCGCTGACCCTACAAAAATATATGTAGGTCTATTATTTTTCTTCCATTTTTTTTACTGACCTACTATTACATACTTGCCTATCATGGATTATCTTTTTTAAATAATCATAAAGCAAATAGATGAAAGCAATATTGAATTTTTACTGGTTTCTTTCATTTTCTTTCATCTTCCTTCCCTTCTCCTCCATTCCCCTTCTTTCTTTTTCCTCCCCTCCTTTCCTTTCTCTCCTTTTCTTAAAGGTTTTATTGTAAAGGAGAGATGGGATTCAGCCTTCCCTGGCAGCTGGATGGGGCTCTGTTCCTCCCCATGCCTCCTGGCACAGGAGGTGTATCTGTCCTCAATGTGAGTTAAACCTAACTCACTCGCTCTAGGCAAGCCCTCCACCAGTATAACGCACTTAAAGGACCTTTTCTTAATTGTTATTTTGAGACAAGGACTCATTAGCTGCCTATGTTGTCCTCAAACTTGTGAGCCTCCTGCCTCAGTCTCCCAAAGTAAACAATTACAGGCATGCACCACCACAGCCCGCCCACACCTTTCCTGATGAATCTGAAGCGCTGCTCCTCCTTGGAAATCTTGAGCAGCTCCAGGATACCCTCCCCACCCTCAGATCTCTCAGCACTGGTCACTCCGCCAGGCACCCACAGCAGCAGCCGTGCAGTGGTCTCCTCCTGATCCCAGGACCAGGAGGTAGCACAGAGCTACAGCGACTGTGGCAAAGGGCAGGGTCCTCCTGTTCATTGTAATTTAATTGCAAGTAAAACTAAGCCTTTTTTTTTTTTTCCTATGTCGATTGGTCAGTTGTAGCTCTTTCTAAAAGACTGTATGTTCACAGGTTACTTTCTATTGCTATAATCTTTTTCTTATTTCAATAAGAGTTTTTTTAAAAATTAATAGCACTATTTTTATTGCATATGCTGCAAATGGGTTTCCTAATCTAGTATACTGCTCTGTTAATCATTTAGATGGTGTTCCTATTTGTTCTTTTGTTTGTTTGTTTTATTCTACTGAGCCATCTCCCAGGCCCCTCCTATTTGTCCTAGCAAAAAAATTTTTATGAGTCGAGTCTCTCGCTTTACTTGCAGTTGCTGCCTTTGGCAGCATGTTCACAGCAGCCAAGTCAACACAAACTTAACTATTAATCAAAGTCTTCTTTAGAAGATTTAGAAAACTGTTAAACTCAAAGTCTGGTATTATTTTATATTAGGCCATAGATTAAAAAAAAACAGATAAATCAAAATTTGTTTTCTTTTTTTTGTATTTTAGGACAGGGTCTACAGGGTCTATATGGCCTCACTGTAGTGAGACTCAAAGTGATCCGTCTGCTTTACAGAGTATTCACAGTCTTACTAGACCAGACTCGCTCCTGTTTACAGCCTTCCAAGTGCTGGGATTACAGACATGCGCCACCATGCCCAGTCTCAAATGCCATCTCAGCATGCGGGGAGGGGTGGGGGACATGCCCAGGGATCACACTACCAGCCCCTGCGTCTGCCTAAGCTTTAATTCACTGAGCTATTTGGCTGGCCCTAAAATTTCTGTTTTCTATATAATTCAACCAGCTACACTAGCACCACTTAACACACTGTCCTTTCCCTTCACACCTGCATCACACACTATGTTCTACTATACTGTTTCTATGTTTTCCTGTCTTATTATACTACTGCTAACGACAACAAAAAAAATCAAAGACACAGGCTCTGACTGTCCACTGTCACTCTGGGAAGTCCTGTTACTATCACCATCCAGAGAGGAGGAGAAGGTGCCACCCACACCCCAAGTCGGCACTGCTCAGCAACGACAGCCCAACACTAATGATTCATCTACTGATTTGTCTACCCAGAAAAATAATCACCTTTATCTTAATTACTACAGTTCTCTAATCTCTAATAACCTTAATATTTAGTACTGTTAGTCCTCCTATACCTTCTTCTTAAGTAGTTGTTTGGCTGTCACAGTAGTTTAAGAGATAGACCGCGGTTCAGAGCTCCTGGGCTGAAATCCTGGCCTCCTCAAATGCTATGTGTTATGTATTTAACTTTCTGTGCCTGTATTTTCCATCATGAAAATAAGAATAATGGCATTTTATCATAATAAAGTTATTATAAGGATTAATACCACTCAAGTGGTAAATGTAAGTGTTCAATACAATGACTGGCACTAGATTTTTAAAAAAATTATTGAATGTTACCAAAAAAAAAAAAAAAAGCCTTAGATAGTGAAATAATATCCTCAAAAGGCCTAGAAGAAAATAACTGTTATTTTACACCATACATCTAATGAAGCTTTTCAAAAGTAAGGTAAAAATAAAAAATTTTTAAATAAATACAAACCAAAAGACTTTTTATAAAAACTTCAAAAGCTGTATTTCATGAAAAAGAAAATAATTCCAATGAAAAGGTCTTTGATATAATTAAATTATAAAATGTAGATAAATACAAGCAACTTCATTCACGTGAAACAGTAATGGTACGTAAAATTCCCTCTAGCTCTACAGAGTGAGGTTTGCAAATCTGTTCTCTGAATAGCAAGAGTACTTCAGGAAAAAACTTTTTATACAACTATTTCAGGGGCCTGGAAATCAACTAAAGGCAAAACAGGGAATTTTTTAAGTACAGCAAGTAGGGGATGTGAGCCAATTTTTTTTTTTTTAATTTTATGTATTTGGGGCAGGGTCTCACTATGCAGCTCAGACTCGCAGTGATCCTCCTATTTTCATCCTCCCCAGCACTGGGATTACAGTTGTATGCCACTGAGCCTGGTCTCAGTGGCCGGCTAAGTGCGCCCACCAGGGGCAGGGACAGCACGACTTGTATGAGCCAATTCTTAAAAGAAATAAAATATTTTTTTTACTCATATGTATTACACTATTCTTCATCTTCCAAGGAGACTCTTTACTTTCCATTATGGAAATATTTTTTTTTAAGAAGTGCTAAAAGCATTTCGATAGTTATCACTTTAAAAATAAATACAAACCAAAAGACTTTTAACGTCAACAGCAAAGTAAAGTTTGTAGCAATGACTAAATCCCCCAGATACACACATCAGACAATGATCATCTGACTCTTGCATTCACTGCTGACCCCTCCCACCTCCCTGATTTCTAAGCAGACCTTCAGAGAGAAAACACTGTGTGTCAGCAAAGAGTACCCTCTAGGGCTTGCCCCGATGCATCACCCTTTTGTGGTCTGGCAGCACCAGAGGACCCCTCATTATGTGCAGAAGGGGAGAACACAGTGGTCACAGCATGTGAGGAGGAGTCAGAGCCTTCTCAGTTCTATTCCCAGATCTACCACTTACTTGGTTTGGCGGTTTGAGGCTTGTTATAATTTCTATGTGGTTACAATGAAATCCCCACAATACAGCTTGCTTTTAGGTTTAGGACACAATGCGGTCAGGCTATAAACTTATAACGTTTCTTAAGTGAAATCTGAGAATAGACATAGGTAGTAAAATGGTACACAGGGTACCTTATCATTTACAAAAGCTTAGTTTAGAATTATTCCCTGGGGATACTGCATATCAGTTTTAATTTCATGAGTTTTCTCTATATAATAGTTAACTCTGATTTGACTCCTGGAGATTCAGAAAGAGGCATTCTGAATTCATTTGGTGACACAAGCATCTTGCATCATGTAATTTAAAAAAAAAAAAAAAAATAAGCCATGTAAGGGATATTTAGTTCCAGTTTGAACCAACCTTGTCACTATGAAATTATAAGAGTGGAACTCTCAAAAAGTTAGCCAATTCAACTCTACATAGCTATGAAAAGAACCTACTATTTTATGATCAAAATACACCATAAAATAGTGGGTGTAAATGACTTTAAATGGTAACAGAAATACTACCCATAAAGTTAACATGGAAAAACTCCAGAAATGTCACTTTTGGTGCCTAGTTAAATCTGACAAAAGCTTTATCACAGTGACTAATCTCTGTATCTAACACTTATTAAGTACCAGATAGGGCCCTGCACATTTTACAGGGATTATCCCATCTCATTCTCTCAAGCCCACTGAGGAAAGGACCATGCTTCTCCATTTTCCAGCATAATTAAGGACAGCACAGTGTGAATTCACACTGCTGGGTGTGGTAAGGTCACAACTGAGCCATAAAGCTGCCACTTAAGGTATCGGTGACCAAGTCAATGACAGGAACTGCATACTCACAACTAAGGACGTTATGATTCTATCCTAACCTGAAAATGTTTAAACAACATTTATGTGAATTCAGCATTGCTAGATACTTTTATTGTGGAGCACACATGGACAGACGTTGGGGAGAACATCACACTTTGGTTATCAACTATCAAGAATTCACTGTAGCCAAGTCCACTGGGCATGCTGTGAATTTTCCCTGAGAGATTTAGTAGTTCGAGGATTTAGTACATAAATAGCAGCACTCAAGATCCACAGCACTTTAATGCTTTTGAGTTTCTTAGAGATAATTTATTCTAAATTACTTATTTTTGATCATATACTGAGGTTTGAGGGCGCTTAGTGACATGAGGAGGAAGCAGGAAAGAGGGATCTGGCGCTTAAAACGTTCACTGGGAAGCAAGCTCCTTGGCAGATACAAGGCACAAGCAAAAATGTAAAGATGGCTCAGACTAACAGAAAAATGAGGACACACAAAGAAGTCACAAAGGGTTCAGGGTAGACACAGTGCAGGCAACTTCCTTCCTTTACAGAAAAGAGAAAGGTCTGAGCAAATACCTTGTGAAAAAGAACCGGCTCCAAATCACTGACCTGCAGCAACGTTCTCCTTCTGACTAGCCCCAGGAATCAACAGGAGTCTCAAGGAGTTTATCCTAAAATGCAGCTATTGTAATATTGAAAAGAAACTGCTGAGAACATGACAGTAATGACTGTACAGAACTTCAAAGGATGACCTTGAAAAAGACAGTAGTCATTTATGTCTTTTCTTCCAAGAAATCAATCACATTCTTTTAGGGTGAAATCTCAAAATCAAAGCAGAAACTGAAGTCAGGCCTGGCAATGTGTGCCCACAGCTCCAGCCCCTCGGAAGACTGCGTAACAGCTGCCTGAGCCCAAGGCGCGTAGCCAACCTGGCCAGAGAGCAAGACCCCATCTGTCTGAAAAAGTAAAATAAAATCAAAAGACAAAAGAAATGAAAGGGAAAATAAAAATGAATTTGCACACATAAATACTTTAAAAGACTGAAAGCCAATATCCATCCTTTGACCACAGAGTAATGGGAAAAAAGCAAAAAATTTATGTATATATATATATATTTGTTTTGTTTTGTTTAGTTTAAGCTGAGATCTGTACTCTTAGAGGTAGCTGAAAGTACAAATTCAAAATAAAAGATAAATCTGGTCTCACTGCCACAGTCATCTGGACTAACTTCCACATCTGGACATTTACCATCTTCCACATCTAGCAGCCACCTACCAATAATGTATTTTCCATTATGTCTATTTATAACTCCAAATGACTGGCATTTCTTAATGGCAGTATCACTGCCTAATACTAATAAAAATCCAAAGATACAATCTTTTCTGTTTTATAAGTAAGCTCGTTCACATACTGAGGTCTGAGGCACCCAGCCCAGATGTTCCAGTGATCCTGGAGATACTCCAGCCTAAAGCACTTAGCACTGTTTCTACTGGCTTCTGTATGGGCACATTTATGTGCATGTGAATGTCTTTGCCCCTCACACTTAAAATAGCTCAATAACCCACTGACTTCACTGGCAGAGTCCCTGCTTAATTCTTAGGAGATGCTATCTACGTAGTTCTATTTAATCCTCACTCCCTGTGTATGTTTCAGAGGAATCACACTACTACATCTCTTAATACCCCCACTCTCAGCAACTACTTGATGGAAAACTCAAAGTAACGCCACAACTGATTAAGTTCAACGCGCTGGTGGCCCGAGTGCTCTGTCGGTGTTCCAGATGTACTTCTTATCATCTCTACATACTGGGAAGGTAATCAAGCTCCTCAGCTTCTTCGTCTCTAAGTGAGAATAATGTCAGTGTCTACTGCACAGACTTGAAAGACTGAATTAATACAAGCCCTTGACCCATAAGGATCCAATAAATAGTAGCTATTATTTTCCTGATGTGATTTTGTTCTTTATTACAGTGTTTGCAACTAAGTTTGATGATGTATGAAACCATGACTGAGTAAATGACCTGATAATATTTATTTATCACTTCCTTGGTGTGTCTGTAGGCATTACCACAGCATGTGCATTAAGATAGTATGTTCCAAATTAAACACTCAGTGCTGATAAATAGCTTTACTCCAATGACCATTCAGTCACTGATTAGTTTTTATTCTGAATTTTATTAGTCTTAAAAAAAAAAAAGACTTGACCTGGCTACCTCGTTCAGGCTGGCCTTGAACTCACAGAGATATTCCTGCCTCAGCTTCCCAAGTGCCAAGCTCACAGGCATGCACACACCTAGCACATAAATTTTATTCATCTATTTTCTGTTTCAATTGTTTGCTTACAACAAGTTCCATATGCAAGTAACATTAAGGAATACTAACTATAATATTTGAAAACATTCTTGGAAGGTTTTAATTACATGCCTCTTTTGTCATGAACTGTGACAAGCATATGAGTTTCACACTCTACAAATCCTAAACTGTTCTATTAGCTTACTTTAGGGAAAATACCAAGAATTAGTCAAGTAGTGATAAAATTTTGCTATGGCAATGCACACGTCAAAACACGGCCAGTTTGGTTTTTTTAACTGGCAGCCCCACCCACACCAAATTTCATTTACTGGATTGTGTACCGGCACCCCCCCCCCCTTCACCAGAAATACTCTCAAATTCAGAATGACAATCCAAAATGAATCTATTTATAAAGAAAGACTGAAGGCAAGCTTGAAAACTAAGGCATTCTCTTTACATCTCTGTTTCTAGAGATCTGGTTAATGAAAAGTTGGAAGAGTGTTAAAAATTCAAGAACGACCAGGTCAATCAGATTTCCTATGATGGCATTCTAGTTCCTATCTTCAGGTTTTAAGCTAGGAGTTGAACCAGATACAAACTTAAGAAATATGTAGGTGCTTATAAAAATAAAAATCTTCAATAACTTCTTAAATATATTCTCTGTCTCATTCCAAAATTCTGTATTCCTCCACAGTAAGCACAATCATCTCCATACGGTCCCGAACCTCAGAGGCCCCGGCCGAGAGCGTACCACATGTGTTATTCTTTAATCCACTTACTGGAAAGAAAAAACGAGATAGTCCATTCAAAACCATTACTCAAGCAAGCAGGAGAATTTAAAGGAAAAAAACCATCCTATGTGCTGTAAGAAAAATGCGAAGTATCACCACTGATTTGTGTAAAAACATTTATTGGTTTACTAAGACATGCTCACTTTTAAAATATACTTCTTGTCATACAATACCTGTCTTTATACACCATCTGTTCTAAATCACCATTCCTCATTCCTTTTCTTTTTAGCCAAACTTCTCAGTCAAACTACAGAATAGACCAGATCTCAGATTTCTGATTAAATCAGCTATTATACTTTAGATTTCCTCTTTTCTCTAAAATCTCTTTGAAATGAGCAAATCCTTGATGTAAGTATGCAGAGCACCATTTAATTATTATGCTTTTCTCTGTCCAAAGTGACTGCTGTACCCATCTGCGAGGAGGATGCCGACCCCAGTGGGTCCCTTAGACTGCGTGCTATCCTGGACACTTACTGGAATTCTGCACAACTGAGTCATCTTGACCAAATAGTTTAGACACAGTGAACAAAACAGGTTTCAGAACTCTAATCGATAATCACTGAAAGGGGATGTGTATATGTGGAACTTCCATTTTTACTTAACAGGAAAATAACTTTTGGTAGTGCAAAAAGACATCTTGCCCATACGACCTTTTTTTTTTTTTTTTTTTTTTTTTTTTAACCACAGAAACATGCTTTATTTTTAAGAAGGAAGAAGTGATAGAGACAAGCTAACGACTTGGAGAGGGGACTTATCCACACAATTCTGAAAGAAAATTTTTAAATTTTTAGCAGCTTGTAATAAAGATCCTGAAGCCTCGAAGTAGCTATTATTGTATACTACAAAATAAAATGTCTTTTTTTTGAAGAAAAAATTTTAAAGTTCAAACGCAGTGTATGTATCCGCAAAGCCCAAGGTTTTAATTAAATTCAAAACAAAGAGAAACTGTAGGTAGGCTAATGAAAAATAAAATATCTAATTAGGGATCCCACACCAAAATTTTAGGAATGAATATATTACTTTAATGCAAAATACAGAGATTTCAGGAAGGAATGCCACAGGATTTGAGAATATTCCTACTTCAGGATTATCTCTTCCTCTAAACAAATTAGTAATAATCTCACAAACTCCATACACTTCAAAGAGGACAAATGGTTGCCAAATGAGCTGAGTCAGAGGATGGCTCCAGATACCACCTCGGGCGGCACGGAATCAGGTTCTGCTTCTCGGGGGTGGCTCCCCCATCACAGGCGAAGGGAGGTGCTAGCTGCAGCAGAACCCAGAGGAAGCGGCAGCAGCCGAGTCACACTAAGGCTGCAACTGGATTTTTCAGTTAGCAACATTTAAATCATGAGCATATGTGCGGTACAGAGGCCTCGGTCCTCCTTCCGTCTGAACTGTATCAGTCATTTTATTTCCCAAAGCTGATAACAATAACATTTTGTGGTATCCAGAACCAGAGTAAGATTTAGCCTCTACTGAAGAAAAATCTTGGCAATAAAGTACAGATTCAGAATGATCTGGGTTGCATGCCAAAATACCAAGAATGAGATCTTCCAAACCCTGCATACCAAGCAATGTGAAGATCATATGGAAAGAGGTATTAAACTCCAATGTATCATTTTTAAATTTCATAATCAGAAAACAGTATGGTGAAGATAACATTTAAAATGTGAACATCATTAAATCAACTCATCAACTATACTAAAGGACCCTAAAGATATGATTAAATATACTTGATAAGGCTGTTGAGTAAATAAAAATACAAAAATTTACTTTGAAACAATAGGCACAGTAAAGTTTTGTTAAATTTTGAGATGGGTCTCCTCATATGGTTGATGCTGGCCAGGAACTCACTTTGTAAACCAGGCTGGCCTCACAAAAAGAAAAGATTTTTTAAATGAAATCAAACATATTTTGAATTTCCACACTATATGCATTAAATTTTAAAAGGCAACAAATTTCAAACATTTGTGAGCCATGTACTTTTAAATGTACCTAAATACGGTGTTCTGGGCTTTATAAGTTAAGTGTATGATAAATTTTTTGAAACACTATGTAAATAGAAGAAAGTGAAACATGAGCTACCTGGACTAAAGTAGGAGACACCTACGTATTAAGCTCCTAAACAGCCCCACATCTCTAGTAGCAGGGAACTCAGGCTAAGCTTCTTATGGGGCGATCAGAAAGACAAGGCAGCCAGCCACTCACTGTTTAAATTCAAGGATTAGATGCAAATAACTACAGCCCAGATAAAGCCTCCTCTGAAGCGGAAGACCTACATATCAGGTTCAAAGAATTAGTCTGCCTTTACAGCTTTAGCCTGTATATATGTAGGTCATTTATTGTGTTTATAAAATCAACTTATATTGATAGAAATGTTTACAGACTTGACTTTTACATGTAGACCAACTATATAAAAGCAGTAGCTTCAGAACAAGAGAGCAATCAATGATTAGCTATCCAGCAGCAATATCAGCTTCTGTAACGAATATTTCAAGCTATCCCTTTCTAGAAAACAAAATATGAAGAGTAAATCTTTTGTAAAACAGTAAAGATAAAAAATCATGAAAGATAAACAAATACTATTCTTTTCTAGCTTGGATTCATTTGCCTTAAAGACCACGCTCCAAGATCTTTACAGCTGTCAATTTTTAACAAAGTATTTAAAAGATACCAAAAAAATCAACTACCTAAACTCGAAACTGATATTTTCTTTTTTTTTTTTTTTTTCTGGTTCCTCGAATGCCTTCAGGGCACTTTTGGCCAGCGGGAGAGTTGTGAGGTTCGAACTCCAGCAACCTGAGGCTGACAGCTTTGTGGAAGCAGCCACTTAAAGGACTGAGCTAGGGCCAGGCCCCCAGAAACTGATATTTTCAATAAAATTCTTGAAAATTAAATCTTACTGTATAATAAAATCAACATTCTAGAGTTGAAAAGCTTTTCCTTTGGTAAAGTATCATTTATCTAAAAATGAATAAGCATTGATTTTCCCTTAAACTCTTGAAACGGAACTGCCTTAATAAATTAAGATGCTCCATTTTATAGTGCCGTATCAGGTAAAGGCACTACTACTGAAAGATTTACCGTCAGCTGACCACACGCCATGCCATGTTACGTGCTATGATCTGAAGTCTGCATGAGCCACGCCTGCTGCCTAGGTCAGATCTCACTCACCCTGTCGCGTCCCACGGCCCTGCTAACATGCGGGCCTCCGCGACCTCTCCAGCTGTCCGCTCAGCTGCTCACTAGCCATCCGGCAGGCATCCTGCTTTCTAATGGAAAACAGGACTGCTTCAGTGACAGCCTTTAAAATCTTGGGCATGCCCACCTCACCGCTCCATGTGACTCCACTAATCCGTCCTATCCCGACCCTTGCGCTTCTCCTTCATCCTCACTGCCGCCTTCCCGGGACCTGGCTCCCTTCCTCTGCTGTGATAACACTTAAATACTGGTTCTCCGATGCTGTACCAGTGAAATACGGGGAAAGAGTACCACACGCATTTTATGCTTACTATTTCACGCTTGACGTTCACTATTCCCTATTTGATTTCTCTTGTCATATTAAGAATTATGTTCATGTTTAAATTCAAAATAATTCATAATAACAAAAGGTTTTTGTCCATTATAATAGAAAAAAGGAAAATGTTCAGTTAAAATACTGATGCTAGGCAACGGATGGGTGGAAAGAGAAAAGCAGAGCACCTCACCTTCCTTTGGCCAGGCATGGGGGCGCGCACCTGTAGTCCCAGCACCTGGGAGGCCGAGGCAGCAGGATCACCACGGATTCCAAGCCAGCCTAGACCAACAGTGAATTCAAGGCCAGCCTGAGACCAAGTTTCAAAAAAAAGGTGCACTTACACACACACACACACACATGCACATACACACACACACACAGACATTTAAAAAAAATAAAACTTGAAGGCTCAACTTTAGGTGGGGCTTACTCTCTGTGTAAGCACACTCACTACCAGGTATCTTACAGAAGAGCCTGTATCTAACATTAGCTGATTTTGTTTTAATCTACAAAAAAATTAGCCTTTTCTCGGGTTCCAGAAAGATTTTTGTGGTTCCTATATTTAGTGTCAGTAACTTCACGCTTCCTATAAGTGCAAATGTACTTTTAATTCCAGGACAGAAGAGCCATCTGCACTCACCAGTAGGCATCAACGTCACTGCTTCCATCAGACTAAGCCGTACTGCCGGGACTCAAAATCAACATGCAAGCAGTTTACCTGCATTCTGAAATCATCTTTAAAATATGCCAAATTAAGTGTGCTTGCTGCTGTTCACAAACTAGTCATGAATCGGAGGTACGCACCCCAGAGACCAACCTCCTCCTGCTTTCAGAGTCTCCTGACCATCATACTCATCTGTCGTGTAATTCATGCACAACAGCAAAGGGTGTATCTGTGCTGCCTCCTCGTCATCAAGTGACGAAGTTCCCAGTGGTATTTTATAAAAAAGGATAATTAAATGGGAACCTGGCAAAGGATCTAAAGGGAAAATACAGTAAAGCAATGAAAACTAATACTAGCAGTGAAATTGGTTTGACTGGACTCTAAAGTGGTGACAACAAAATTAAGATAGAATAAGACAGAGCACTGTATAAATCATTTTGAAGTTCAGTGAATACAAAAACACCCAAATATTCATTCAGTATCTTTTAGTCTAAACTGTAACAGATACAGAAAGTCATTATGGTTGAAACAAAGCACTGACAACATTGTACTGCTGACCATTTAATGATATAGCTTCTTTTATAGCACGTGAAACGCTCTTTTGATCTGGCATAAATTCCCGAGCAGGTTGAGCCTCAGGCTCTCCCTTTAATCTGGATTAGTCAGCAGCTCTGCACTACCAGAGTCACACCTGAGACCCGCCGCCCACTGACTGTGCCGCGCTAGCTCCAGCGGTGGCCACGAAGCAGTCTCAGGCCGAGGAGAACGGCGTCTCCGATGGGCTTACAGTGAGTACAAGGTTAGACTAGCCTGTATTTTAAGATAACGCAACACGCGAGAGGGGTTCACACAGAGGGCATGCGAAGGCGGACTCACAGGTAGACTGCCAAGCTGAGAACCTCACAACAAAGCAAGATTTAGAATCCAACTCAGGACACCAGCAAGACTCAGCATCTGCTTGGAGAGCCCAACACCACAGCCCGGCTCTTCAACCTAGGGCCAAGGCTTCCAGTTTCGACACGTAAAGAACTTGGAAGTCAATGGATCCCGCTCTCACAATAAGAAAATGTTCAACAAACTCCAAATGAGCAACGGCCCTCATTCCCTCCTGGCCCACCAGGCTGCCCTGAATGCTGGCCGGGAGGCACACGCAGAGTCACTGCTTCCGGAGAGCAGCAGCCCGGAGCAGAGTGGCGCAGCCAGCTAGCAGGGGCGCCAACACGCTGACTGCACGTCACCAACCACTGGAGACTCACAGCCACTAACTGGGGAGCTAAACTGCGAGGGACCCGAACTTGCACAGGGGCAGGGAGAGCGCGCTTTCATAAATTTTACCTTTAGGAGCCGCATTGGTTTCTCACTATAAAAATCAGACAGAACTTTCATGCCTCCAGCAAGGGGAGAGGAAAAATAGCCATTTTCAACAGTACACGAACATACTGTTCTTAATAAGAACTGTCCTTTAATAAAAAGCTGTACTAGCAGAGTCTAACTAAACCAGGTTTTACTAAAAACTAACCAACCTTAGGGAAGGAAAATAAGCAACATGAGCTTTTAACACAAGAAAGAAAGACACCCCAGAAACAAAATCACAAATAATGGAGAAACAGGACTGGGGTTGAAAGAACAGTGGGCAGTATACATTTGCTATAGTTGTTGTACTATCTATACCTACAAGTATGAAAGTAAAAATAGTTTGTTTACACTATTTGTGTATGTGTTTGGTTTTTCTTAAAAGGAACAAAATAAAAATAACAATAAAACAAAGTTTTAAAGGCCGGCCAAATAGCTCAGTGGATTAAAGCACCTGCAAGCAGGCGCAGGGGCCAGGGGTTCGATCCCTGGGCCTTCCTGCCATGCCGGCCCCGCCCTCGGGGCCTGCTGAACTGCAGTTGGGACTGGGTGTGATGGCACGTGCCTGTAATCCCAGCTCTTGGGAGGCTGTAAACATGTGGATCACTACTAATGCGATCTAGTAGTGAGCCCTGAACACCCTGTAGACCTTTCCCTAAAATACAGAAAAAACAAAACAAAGTTTTAAACTAGGCCAGTAGAAAGAGTTACAATAATTAATACATTGTGTATAGTCTTCATAGTAGTTATTAAGATAAGATATAGGCAAGATTTCTAGTTCAAACAATATTAGCAGAAGCCTTCTTTTCAATGAACTGAGAGAAACTAGCTATGTAATTATCTTAACTATCTTGTGTATAAATATATTTTTTCTTTTTCCCTTTATTTCCCCTTTCCATTATAATTTATCTTTTCTTTTGAACAGTTTCATCCTAATTCACAATATCTACCGTACATTATGGATATCATTTACTCATTCAGTTTCTCATGCTAGTGAGGCAATACAACATTTATACATATAGATCTGATTTATTTCACTTATGCAATAAGTGAGTTGCATCCATTTACCTATGAAAGTCTCTAGTTTATCCATCTTCAGGGCTAAGATATAGATAGATAGATAGATTCCATTCCTTAGGTGATGGGCATTTGGGTTGTTCCAAGATCTAGTTATTTCAAACTCTGCTGCCATTACCATGGGTGCACGTGTATTGCTGTGGCATGATGTTTTTAATTCTTCTGGAAAGATACCCAGAGAAGAGCTGGGTCGCACAGCACCTCTAATCCTAGTTCTTGAAGGAATCTCCACACTGGTTTCCACAGTGGCTGCACCAGTCTACACTCCTGCCAACAGGGGAGAATGGTTCAGCCCCATCAGCATCTGTTACCAGTTGATTTCTTGATGATAGCTCCCCTTTTTCTGGGGTGAGATAGAATCTCAGTGTTGTTTTAATTTGCATTTCTCAACTGACCAATTAGGTTGAATATATTTGCATATATTTATTTGCCATTTGTATTTCTTCATCTGAGAGGTACGAATATTCATCTCAAAAGCCCATTTTTGGATCGGGTCTTTGAATTTAGGAGGTCTAAGCTTTTTCAATTCTTTGTATGTCCTACATAGAAGTCCTCTGTCTGAGGGACAACTGGCTATAATTTTTCCCCGTGTGAGTTCTCTTCACATGAAAAAAATTTTCAATAAGAGGTGATTCTATTTGTTGATTCTTTGTAGTATTTTACATGTGATCTGGGTTTGTTCATAAAGTCTCTTCTCGCACCTATGTATTTGAGATCCCTACCTATTTTCTCTTCCAGTAAATTTAGTGTTTCTATTTTAATATTTAGTTCTTTGAGTTGTAATATGTGGTTGCTTAATATTTAAAAATATCTTTAGATAAAAGAATGAAAACAGTGTGCATTCCAATGTTATTACGGATTTGAATCTTCAGAAACTGAAATGTGATTTTTCTGTTTTCATCAAAAGAACATAACAAATTAAAAGACGGCATTATTTCTTCTGATTTTGGGTGTAAACTATCAAAAGAAAAACACCCTAGCTGGTTTATCAAAATCAGTAACAGTAACAACCCCCACCTATCAAGCTCAGTTTCAAGTGCGCTACATTCTTTACATCCTTGAATCAACTTTATGGGGCGCTTAGGCTTACTTATCCCAGTTTCTCAGATAACAGAGGCACTGTGAGATGAAGCCACTTGTTACAGCGGCCAGCAAAAGTGCAGGGCTGAGATTCAGACCCCACCTGTCTGGCTCCCCCTGCCCTCATCAGTACACGCTCTTCTCTGACGTAAGGAGCGTTCAGATGCGTCCAACACAAACAGGGCAGGCTGTGTGGCACACTGCGAATTGAGACATCTTGCAAACAAGACTTAGGTGCAGTGGCGAAAACAGAAATGCTAATAACTAACTTTTTTGTTGAACCTGAACAAGAAGTCATTACTTTGAGGTAATGTATCGGATGCAGTGGGGGAGAGCTCTCATCTGGTGAGGAGTTTCGAGACTGTGAGATTCGACAGGCGAGGGTACTTGGCCAGCGGTGAGGACTGTGAGTACAGCAAGGGCCCACTATGGCTGGGTCAGGCGGGTGGGACAGGCGGGAGGTATCTCAGTGTGTAGGAGCTACCGTTTAAAGATCCTGCCTGTATGGAACACAGAGGCAACACTGTGAGGTTGGCAGAGCATTTGCATGTGAAAGGAGTTGGAGAATAGGGGGAGGATGATTTGTATGTAAATCGGTATGTGCTTGTGAAAGGGGGGAGGGGAGCTCACGGATGGGATGGGAGGTGGGGGTTGGCAATACGGGGTGAGGAGAGTGACTATATTACTGATAGCCCTGAGGTCTTGAACTAAAGGATAGGAGCCACTGGGTTTAAGTACGGGAAGAATCATATGGGAAGTGTGCAGATTGCGAATTATAAGCTTAAGTCCCAGCTGGTGCATGGGGGCTCCTGGGTACTGAGGAACGCTGCGGAAGGCTGCGTTTTAGGATTTTTTTCTCTAGTTCTATGAGGGATGCTATTACTGGTTTAATCAGAATTGTGGCAAACCTATATAACAATTTTGTTTTCTTTTTTATTTTTTCTGTATTTTAGGGAAGGGCCTACAGGGTGTTCTGGGTCTCACTACTAGATCGGACTTATAGTTTATGATTCTCCTGTTTACAGCCTCCCAAGAGCCGGGATTACAGGTGTGTACCACCAAACCCAGTCTCAACTGCAGTCTCAGCACGCACCGGGGGCAAGGCTGGCATGTCACGCCTGGGGATCGAACCCCAACCCCTGAGCCTGCTTGCAGGTGCATTAATCTGCTAAGCTATTTGGCCAGCCCTTTAACCAAAATTTTTTGATAAGCAATCTATGAACTCACTAGGAATCCCAAACACTCTTATTGAACTAGATGTAGACACATTAGTTTCGCAAAAACAAGGTCAAACATCCTACTGGCTTTCTGTTTTTCTTGTCTCAGCTTGGCAATAAGGTTAGTAATCTGTGTCAAGGACCACTGTGAAGAGTCACAGAAAACTATCAGCAAGCGTCACAGAAAATCCCAACTGTTCGCAGAGAATTGCAGAAGACATATTGGAAAAAGGTATCCAGACATCCTCTTTACCATTTTCCTTGACCTACACACAATTCATGTAACGTACATGGGTGGATGGCAGCCCGCTGCTCTGCAGGAAAACGCAGCCCCTGGTGATTCTAAACCCAGTCTCAGTAAAGAATCAAAGAAGTACAAAAGACAATTTATTTGAAGGTGGTGAAGATATTCCAGACAAGTAGGGAGCATCTGACAGTGAAACAATTCTGCTCTTCTAATATTAAAATAACTATATATATGTATGTGTATATATATATATATATATATATATATACA
Source organism: Octodon degus (assembly GCF_000260255.1). Taxonomy (NCBI): domain Eukaryota; kingdom Metazoa; phylum Chordata; class Mammalia; order Rodentia; family Octodontidae; genus Octodon; species Octodon degus. The sequence goes on along the minus strand of NW_004524598.1, from coordinate 15,653,514 downwards.
CACACACACATACATATACATTATCTATTTTATATGCCACCCAACTTCACTCAGCAACCTAGGAGAGCAAATTAGAGGGGAGGAAGACAGCAACAGAGCAAGGTCAAGCCTGGGGCCAGCTCAGGAAGGGGTTTACATGTAAGTGAGAGCAGTAACAAAGGAGTAAAACCAAGTTCATGAGGTCTATTCATACCATAGTACAGACAGAGTTACTGCACTTACTGGGGTGGCAAGGAAAATGTAAAATGGAGAAGTTATGGTTATAGAAATACAATAAAAAGATCATAAAGGACCCGTCTGGTCAGATTCAGTAACAACTCTGTTTTTGAAATAAATACACAGAACAACAACAAGAGTTATAGTAGAATGTAGCAGGATTGTACTGCTACAATGGTGACTGTGGTTTGATTTTTAAATATCTGTGTAAAAATGTGTAAATGTTTATTAACATTCTATAGGGATTTAAATTTTAGAACATCCATAGTTGTTGGAAAACAGCAGTTGCATTTTATGCCTAAGATATGTGATATTCAGACAGACAGCGATGTTAAGCTTAACTGCCTCTGTTAGAGGATAATAGCATCAGTAGTTTCTCTTCTGGATGTTTAACAACTAAAATTTGCAGACCAAAACTTAGACAGATAGATGTGCTAAAAAGATAGCCAATATTTTGGCCCTAGCCCTTCAAGGTCAGTGAGGACCCAGGACATAAGAGAATCTCTGCTGTGACGTCCTGTAACTCAGTGGTGTCCCAAATTTTCTGAGCAAGGAAAATATGGGGCCACAGAGGAAAGTGATCGATGATGCACAGTGTGCCTAATAAGAGTCACGTAGAGAAAAAAAGTTCTCTCAGGCTTTCACAGAGAGCAAATTGGTCAAGCAATGGCTGGGACTCATTCAGATGGCTGACACTGACAGAAGATCCACAAGGTGCTGAACATGGTTCCAGGGTAAATCCCAAGGGGATTAGACTGACCTTATCGAACAGCAAAAGTTACATTTTTAGTTCTATAGGTCTTGCATTAACTTGGTCTTAACCATCCAGCAGAAAAGTGTAACCATGAGGTACAAAAAGTAATGCTATATTAATAGGCTGAGCTGTAAAAGGCTCAATTAAACAACTTCTGAAAATTGCCAGTTCTGCTGATAACCCATCACTATTATGGACTATTACACTATATTGGGTTATTGTGCTGAATTCATGTAGCTACAATATTTGGACTGGTATCAAGTATGAAAAGCTCCTTTAAAGACTTCTCCAAATATAGCTTTTCTAACCGGCATTGCACACCCATCTCTGACAAAGCAAAACAAAAAAAGGGGACATGAATAAAGGACTGTTTTGTAGTGAAAAAAAATATATATATACAAGATAGGATAGATATATAGCTATTTGCTCTTAGTTCAATGAGAAGAAAAGTTTGTACTAATAGTGTTTAAACAAGATATTATGTCTACATCTTGTCCTTTGAATAACTACTACGAAGACAGCAATATGCAATGTATTAATTATTATAAATGTCCTACTAATCTGTTTTTGAAACTGTTTCATTGCTATTTTATCTTTTTTCTCATTAAATGAAAAATTTTAAAAAAGTTACAGTAGACACTAATGAATGATTTCTATTTGTTTTGAGATTTAATCAGATACTATCGACACTCATTTTGGAAAAGGAGAGTCAGAAACCATTTTAGCAGCTCAGCAAGAAAGATTGATTTAAGCCTTTATTTCTTAATCTTTACAAAATATTCAGTTTTACCATCTCTGTGTCATTTTTACTGTGGAGATTATTTTTCTTTTGGACTTGCTCTGACGCTGACCAGACTACTAATATGTAGCATAATGAAGTTAATGTAAGCAGAATCAAAGTATGAGTGTTTTTCTTGAATTAACTGCATTGGCAACTGTCTCGAGCTTCTTTAAAATAAATTTTGAGCAGCAAGGGAAAACTAAAGTTTATGTAAAACAAAATAATTTAAAATGCTGAATTTGAGGTCTCTTCCTCTGAGTCAGATGTAATTACACGATGCAACGATCAACCATTTTCGGCCGACTCGTACCGACCACAAGCATCATCACGTCTCCCAATGTCATGACGCAGACCAGCTCGACACGGTGAAAGGCCAAGCCACCTCCCTGGCACCATCACGGAATGCTACACGTGGACACACGAAGGATGCTGGATTCTAATCCATCCTCCCACTTAAGGCAGACAATTTTATATCCTTAACTACACTTAGAGCGACACGGAGATCACAAAATAGTAACACCAACGCAATCAGAAAAACAACCTCTGAATAATCCATGTGAGCGTTTTATAAAAAAATATTTTACATACATTTTATTTTTAGACAATTCCAGCTCCTAACTGCTCCGTCTCGTATTAATCTAAATTTGCCAGCCTATAGCTGTCTACAGGTCCTAGATCTCCTTCCTGTAAATAAGTGTTACAAATTATAATGCTTAATAAAATTAATGTCGTTTGTGTTTTTATCTCAACTACCAAAACAATCTCATAAAATAGGTAGTATTTTTTCCCTCCATCTATAGGAGTAGAAACTAAACTTTACAGAAACTACGAATTCTCCCAAGTTCCCAAATGTAGGACCGATAGAGGACTTACTTCAAAGCCCAAGCTTTGTTTTTCACATGTCCCTGAACACGGGCTACGGAAGCTGGAACAACAGCTCAGTCAGATTTTGAAACTTTCTGTGCTGTGTTCAGACTCCAAACCACACTGAACTCACTCAAGAAAGATCATTTATGAGGTCTCTCCAGAAATGGAATACAAAGGTATCCAGGCAATTCTGGGTATTTAATCAGCATGATGGTCTGTTCTCATTTGAATTTCTGTGCATTCTAAGCTAACTATGCTGGTCCACAGTAAGGTTAACAGTTGCTGTTTTGTTTTCTGTTAACAAAGAGGACAGTAGTCACCATGTACACGGCAATATGTGGTATTATTTTAATGAGATGTGGAAAAACAGGGATCGCCATCCATGGACATCACAAAAATAATCTAAGAATTAATCACCATATCATGGTTAAATTAGAAACAGAATTTGGTGTAAATTCTGGCTTGCTTTGGAGTTTGTCAAATAAAAACAGCCAAATAGTGGAAGGCTGAGTTGATAAAGACGTAATAAACTCGACAACATGAATGATTATTTGGTTATGTTTTGATTATGGCAAATTCTGTACAAATTTTGTTTCAACTAAGTAATAAAATTTAGCAACACATTAGGTCAAAAATAGTCACAAAAGGTAATTAGACTGTCCTGTGTACCATATCATTTTGAGAATGAACCTCTAGTTCTTCAGGAAACATCCAGTTACTAAGACATGAAAGCAACTTTCTAATCACACTTCTTTAATTATTCCTTTCCTTTCAGCATCTTTAATTTCCAATAATGAAGCTATATACTTTATTGAAATGTCATTATCTTATTTCCCTGTCAAATTAACCATACATATGATCTTTAAAAATTAAACTGCTTTCATATGTACGTACTCATATGCTCATCTTTTTGATAAGTGCAAAACTAAGGCAGGCAAGATCAATAATATACCTTAGTCTGACTTGTATGACACTGCTGCTGAAAATTTTTTGTTTTTAGAGCAGATTGGTCCATAATACAATTGAAGAGTGTCTGCCTATCTTCCCTCCCCCACCCCAAGAGACAGACAGACAGAGACAGAGACAGATGTGTGTAGAGAGAAACAGATCTCTGATAAGCTTATTTTATACATATTCCCTATGGGAAGACAGATGGAAAACAGAAAGAAACACAAAAGTTTCTAAGTAGAAACTAGACTTCATCTTGCTAAACAAACAGAACAAGCAAGGAGCTGGGAATGTAGCTCACATGTCTTACCCATCATAACAAAAGAATAAAGAGAAGAGAAGAAGAGAAGAGGACAAAGAGACATGGAAGAGAACCAAGCATGTTACTAGATAGATTACTGTCAAATCACAATAATTATCTTTAATAATATAATAATTTAGCTTTCATAAATCTATAAAATATTAGGGAATTTCATTATGTATATATCTGAATGTCTAAGGATTGCAAGAGAAAAGACGTAAGAATGGATGCAATAGGAATTCATTAAAAGTTTTCTTTAGAGAAAATTACAATCTAAAACAAAAATGTATCAATGTAATTAAAATTCTCATCAGTTTATCTTGGACCTAGCTACTTTATTTGGAAAGCTGTGCTTCCCTAGTTGACGTGAGTGAACGACCTTTCCTGCAGATACGGGTTGCTGTAGTTTCATGAAGGTCAGAACCAATGTTTCTTAGTAACATGACTGCAAGAGGCCGGGTAGACGGCTCAGTGGAATAAGCGCTTCTCTGGCAAGTGCAAGGGCTGGTTCCGCCAAAAGAAACAAACAAACAAACAAACAAACAAACAAAGAACATGACTGCAGACCTCCCTCATGGTGGTAAACATTGCTCCTGTTTGAAAACGCCTGCTGCTTTTTTCAACTGGTATATATCGCCTTCACACTACAGGGAAGAATAACTGTCCCCTATAGTTAGGCGTTGTCATTAAATTTCTTATGAAAACCAAAGTAAAGTATGCTGATCAAAACGACAGGTGGAATCCAAAGGCCTCCAAGTCTTACAGAAAAATATCATCTGAGTTATAAACACACAGAGGTACCTTGGTTCACGTACGTAATTTGCTCTGCGATTCTGGGTAAGATCGCCACATTGTTGTTTATGAGGGGGAGATGGACAGATGGCTGTGGTCGTGTTTGTCACTAGATGCAGTTTGCAAACGATAAAACTGTGCCAAATGCTTCAGTTTGTGCACCAAATTGTTTGCAAGCAAAGCCATTCCTGAACCAAGGTACGCTGTATCCCACGCATCTGAAAAAGGATCAGATATACAAGGACAGGGGGCATGGTGGCCCATGCCTGTAATCCCTGCACTCGGGAGGCAGAGGCAGCAGGACTGTTGCGAGTTCAAGGCCAGCCTGAACTGCACAGTGAGACCCTGTCTCAAAAAGTCCAGAGAACAAAAACAAAAAAGCAACCATACAAGGTCATAACCAAAAAGGGTGACAGAAGGTGGCATGAAAGTCAATCACAAAACTAACTGGAGCAGAAATGGCAAGGGGAAGGGTGGAGGTCAGGAGAAAAACCCTTTGTTTTAAGGAGAGCCTCACATTCCATGCAGAGCTGTGGTGGAACTCTACCTGTGCGAAGGTAAGTGTTAAAAGCACACATACTCACACGTGCACGTAGAAACATACTTTACTTAGAAAATATGGAATAGTATTAAAGATCAATTCAGTCCATCTGGCCACGATGACCCAGAGGCTCCAGTGGACTCCTCTGAAATCCGGCGTGTGACCTTCCCAGACTAAGACTGCCCACCTTACTGGCTTCTCTGTTCCGTTTCAGACACACAGCCAAAGCCGACAATTCAAACTCTACCATTCACCTAACCAACATTTATTAAGTACTTAACATACTAGATAATGTTTTAGCAATGGGAGATATGGCAGTGAAGTTAAGTTTTCTGCTTTGATGGAACTTACTCGTATATAAGTACAAAATGTAAATAAGTATAAATATACCAGGCATTAATTAACGCAAGGAAGGAAGACAATCAGCTACAGAGAGTACTTCCTACAGCATAGCAATGTTCTTTCCTGGGTGACCCCCACCCCAGGACTAAATGCTGAGGAAAGGAATAGGTCTGGCCATCTCAGTCACTTGGTGACAGCTTGGAAGGGCCGGCGTAGCCCTGGAGTCCCGCACTGAGTCAGTGGAAGCCATGACTGCTTACAGTGCAGCTCGGCTGCTCTCTCTGCCTGCTCCTGCTTCCTCTGTCTTCTCGAGGATTCTTGTTGTAACCCTCTGGAACACTATGCTTCCTCTCTGACCTTGCCTCCTGGGCAACATAATCTGTGACAGAACGTGCAGCATTCTGGGAAAGCAGGTAACAAAATGGGCTTTGAAGATTGATCATTCACAGGCAGGCAGGCTGGCAACGAGGACCCCGTCACTGGTTGAAGCACAGAGAAGCCCTGGCACAAGGCAGTAGTCCAACTATTAAAGTGCTCTCAGGAGGTGAGGAGAGATAATACACCAAAGAAGAACATACGTGAAGTGGAATAGTAGTTCAGATGTTTAAAGAAACAATAACTGTTAAGAACAATGGAAAAAGATCATTTCCAAGTTGACATCAAGCCATTGCCAATATGAAAGCCAGAAGGCCTTTTTCACAGATACAAAGATATATTCAGATTCTGTAGCTCCTGGCCAGAGGAATGTGATGACAGGAACTTGGCTGCATCATTAGAATAGTCAAGCTCTAAAACTCTAAAGAGTAGTTAAGCTCCAAAACTCTTCATCAAGGACGTAACTGCTGAGTAAGAACCCTAGATGAAGAATGAAATCCCACTACAAGGGATGGTCTAATTTGATGTCGCCAAAAATCTTGAACCTCCACATTCTCTAGAACCCACTGACCCCACCAAGAAAGGGGGTACCCTTTCTTGCCGTAAGTGAGAATGGTGACTTGCCTCCCATAAAACAATGTGTGGCCCTCTAATTCCCGTCTACCCCATCCTCCCTTACAGATCTCTAGACCCAAGTATAACCAATCTTGGACATTCAAGGGCTAATGAAGAAATGACTACATCTCAAAGGAACTGTAAGATTTAAATAGCTTGTATCAGCCAAGAGAGTAAAGTTTAGTGGCAGCTCTGCTCCTAGGCTACAATGGACAGAAGAAAAGGCTGATATATAACTTAGGTTACTCAGCCCCAAGCAGGATCATAGGTCCAGGTGAAGATGCTTAAACACTAGATGGATGGCTTCATTATCAGAGCAAACAGAAAGAGACAGAGAGAAAGATAGGGAGAGGAAAGGAGGAGATAGAAGAACAGAGGGAGAGGAGAGACAGAGGGAGACAGAAGAGGGAAGGGGGGGACAGAGACAGAGACAGAGAGAGACAGAGACAGAGAGACAGACTGAGACAGAGAGAAAGAGACAGAGAGAGAGAGACTAAGATTCCACACCAAGACTTACTGAGAGAAAATAGTATGCAGTGTCCCTACAGGTAATAGACAGCTAACATACCATCACTCTGTGTGTACCATCAAAAGGAAGCAAGGACACATGTCCACAAAGTCAGGAGCACTTGCCCCAATAAAGTCACAATTTCATATTCAATTTTCAAACCTCATCTAATTTTTTGACCCTGAACTCAAAAGACTGAAAAAGAGGCCTAATTTTCACAAGAAAGGACCCTGCAATAATATGGCAAGTATACAGAACAACAACCCTCCCCGGCCCCACTCTTTGTCCAAAGAGACCTACAGACTTTCGTTCAGGTAACTGGCCAGGTAAAACACACACCTGTTGAGAACTACGGGGCACGGAGCTGACAGCAATATCCAGAGATCTGAGACATCAGTAGCTCCTCTCTTCTCCTTCCCTACTCAGAGGAGGTGTGACGGAGGCCAACAATAAAGAAGCCCCAGGCATGGTTTGGTTCCTAATAGACCAGTGGGATCACACACCCACCTGGTGATAACTCCTCCTCAGACCTCAAATGAAATTATATTCTTATTTCATGCTTGAAAAATGTACCACAACATCTATATCAAGTCCTTAGCTAAAAGATAAGAGCTATCATGGCAGAGAAAATCAGAAGGGAAGAACTGGAAGCTACTCTACCCCAATCCTGCCACAATACTACACTTACAAACCAACAGGAATTAAGAGTTCCCTTAAAAATTTAAATGGCATGGGTGGTGGTGACAGGTTATCCAAAGGTGTCCGTGGGTCCATGTACCAAGACGGCTTCTCCCTTTATCCACTGCTAGTCCTGCTTCCTTGCTTCCAGAAGGGTTGATCACAAAAGCATCGCCTCACAAATTCTACCTCAGCGTCTAATTCCCTGGCATCTCAACCTTCATTACTTACTCCCAGCCTGAACTGAAGTTGCATTTTCTTTCTAAATAAATATGGACTTATCTCCAGGACTACTTTCTAATTTAATTGGGCATTGGGTAGGTTTCACAGCTAGACAAAGTTTCCAAAGAAATCTCAATATAACAGATTTTTTTAAGTCTTCCATATTTTCTCTTGGAAAAGCCATGAGAAATTTCTGACTTACACATGCTTTTTACATGTAAAATTTCCACATTTAAAATTATTGTCAGTCAGGTGTAGTGGTACATGCTTGTAATCCCAGCACTTGGGAAGTGGAGGTAGGAGGATCACTGTGAGGTCAAGCACAGTTTGGACCACATAGTGAGTTCAAGGCCAGCCTGAGCTACGGAACAAGACTTTGTCTGAAAAGACAAAGCAATAACAGTAACAATAATAATAATAATAATAATAATAATAAATTATTGTTGAGTACTGTGAGTCCTCATTTTCTTATCAAATATCTTGAGCAATTATTCAATATATTAAAATTTTTTCTGATTCTGCATAGATTGTGCAAAAATAGCACTCCTCATCTCTTCTTTCAGAGAGATTTTCATTGGTTTCAAATAATAATTTCTTCTCTAGTTTATCATCACTTAAATGCTGGTAACTTGTTTAATAGCTTCTTTGCAAATAGACTGAATAAGTCGTTTTTAGATTTTATTTCCACAAATAGCAAAACAACATACGTTCTGAATTGCATTTCCTTTTCTTTCCTATAGCTTCACAGAATTATCTACATGGTCTCCTGATACATGTTGCTATTTAGAAGCTTGTAGGAAACCATCCCCTTATATAAGAATTTACTGGGGGCCAGACAAATAGCTTAGCAGATTAAAGCACTTGCTTAGGCAGATGCAAGGGCCAGTAGTTCCAGGCCCTGCCCCTGGGGTGCTCTGAGACTGTGACTGAGACTAGGCATGGTGGCGCACACCCGTAATCCCAGCACTTAGGAGGCTGTAAAAAGGAGAATCACTGTGAGTCAGATCTACACAGCGAGACCCTGTCGACCCTGTCGACCCTGTCCTAAATTTAAAAAAAAAAAAGAATTCACTGGGTAAGATATTTATAAATATTTTAAAACTTATTAGAAAGTAATTTATCATATAATTCTGAGCTTAACCTGTAGTTTCTCGAATAGTTCTGTGAATAAGTATAGCTTAATCAATACAGCAATAAATAAATAAATGAAGTATGTCATTTTAAAAAGTAGCCCATAAGAACTGACAGATACACCCTGCTCTAAAATGCAGGGTAATAAGAGATTCCGTATGTAGTAAGCATTATACAAACTGATGAAAGCACTTTCCGCTGTGAGACACGATTTCAGTAAAATCATAAAAGTTATAAAATCAGTTACAGCTGATTTTAATGAAGTAATTTGTTGTGAAAAACCAAGGTCAACGTGCGTATTTTAAATAGTACAGTGTTTCTGTACTTATACATTAACAAAATAGATGACTGTCAGTTGGTATGACAAAATTTACCCAGAATGTAATTATGGTGGGAGTCCATTTTCAAGAAAAATACGGAAACTTTCGCAGTAGCACTTGACCCACAGTCAAATGTTAACCAGATTACATGAAAACACAATACTGCATTTTAGTGACACACTGTAGCTAATTCAGGTTCAGGGGTTAGGATACCTATTTTCATTAGGACCCCGGGACTGGGCCACCACATTCTTATCCCCACTGCTTCCTCTGCTTCTTCTAATACAAGAGTCACGATGCTCTGTACAAATAGGACCAAAGCACCCAGGAAAAAAACACAGATTGCCAAAGGGAAGCTTTTTATTGTTTACGTTTATTTTCCCTTGTCACAGTCTCCTTCCTTACATGTAACAGGCTGAGGTACTCAAGATTCTTGCAAGAGAAAAGTATTTAGGGGGACAGCAACAGAAATGCTTGTTTTTAGGACACGCACGTGTTTATCATTCGGCCGGCAGCAGCTGGGAGTAGGGAAACAGAGGGGCGACTGAAATCCTGGAAATCTAATTAGTTAAGTCACACTGATCAGACTTGGATATTTTTAAAAAGTTGTATTACTTTACCTTTAGATGTTTGAAATTTAATTCAAATGTACATAAAATAAAAATATACCTACTTGGAAGAAACTGCTTCCATGAATTCATCCAAAAAGTCATCGTACGCTGGGCCTCTCACTCTTCGCTGCCGTAGTCCAATGTACAGTGGGTCGCTGAGTAACTCCTAAAACAAAATAAGCCTGTAATTTATTCTTTCTAAACTTATTTCTTCATCTATAAAAGGAGCAGAAATAGAATTAAATCTTGCAACACTGATTCACAATTAATCTACTTAACACTATTATATAGTGTTACATTGAATACATCTATATTTATATGTAAAAAAACTGCTAATTGCCAAAAATATTCTGAGTTTTCTGAAGAAAAGAAAAGGAAATAAGGTCTTGAGTGGTGCTAATTAGAAAGGTCTAACTCGGATTTTACAGGCAACTTTTTCCACAAAGAAAAATATTGAGATTTAAGTATTAAATTACCTTAATAAATGGAAAAATAGCAAATGTTAAATTTTTTTTTTCCAGGAGGCTGGGGAGATGGCACAGTTGAAGAAGCACTTGCCTGGCAAGCACAAGGGCCTGAATTCAATCCCTGGCGCCACTAAAAAATTTTAAAAATTAAAATTAAAATAAAATAAACATTTTTTTTCAACTTTCAAAACCCTGGAACAACATTTTAATTATGCCTTTAAATATGAAGCTGGTCAATTTTTAAAAGGAATTTTTAGGTTTGAGTCTTTCTTAAACATTTTTAAAGCTTATACAGTTTAAATTATTTCTTAAATTGATTATGTCTGGGATAACAATGCCCTATTCAAGATTTAGGCTATACAATATTTAACATTAATTAATAAATCAGTTCTATTTTTTATTGTTATTTTATTTTATTTTTTAAATATTTGGTACAGGGTCTCACTACACAGATCGAACTTGTAGTGATCCTCCTGTTTTCAGCCACCCCTGTGCTCAGATTACAGCCATGCGCCACCAGGGCCAGACTTAGATGCTGGCTCAGTGTGTCCTGGGGGCGGGGCCAGCATGGAATGTAGGAGCAGGAATTGAACCCTGGTCCCTGCGCTTGCCAAAGCAGGCACTTAGTCCACTGAGCTATCTCACTGGCCCAATAAATCAGTTTTAAATTGGAGTATACTTTATCTTCAGTAAAATGCATCAAGTTATAGCAAAAACTCTCAGTAAACTAAGAATGAAAAGGAACATCAATCCAGAGAAACCCAGCGGTGAGAAACCCACAGCTGCCAGCATGTCCACAGTGAGCCCGAGTGCTGGTCTCCTCAGGTGAAGACAAGGCCCCGGCATCTGCGCTACCACTGCCCAGCATGACCCTGGAGATGCCAGCCACTAAGATAAAGTAAGGAAGTAAGAACGCCGATGGAAAGGTAAAAACTAAGCTTACTTTTATTTATATGCATGTGATTATGTACACAGAAAATACTAATTCATAGCAATAACAAATCTGGTATAAAAATGTGAATTTAACACAATCACAGAATATAAGGCCAAGATCAAAAAATCAAATGTATCTCTTTAAACTTGCAAAGGATATCTGAAATGAAATTAAGTACATAGTTTCATTTGTAATAATCTTCCAAAATATGGAGTTCATAGCAGCATAGTTAACAAAATGTATGTATGACTTGAACAAGGGAAATTACAGAACACTGTTTTTTGAAAATACCTGAATTTCAGAGTAGTGCTCAACAGGTCACAACTGTGTGTTTCATGAATAGCTGTAGGTAGGTCCTCTGCCTACCGGAGCAGACTACAAGCAGATGCACAGGAAGTCTACAAAGCTTTTCAAGGTGCTGTGCCAACTTGAATTAATTAGGACAGACACACTTTAAAATAAAAACACTACTCTGGGTTATCAACTTTCCACAGGCAGGAAGCAAGCTAAGAGAGTTACTCAATCGTCAAACAGACCATTTCTTATTACTATACCTCAGAGGACAGAGCCAAGAGTCCAGAGGACAGAGCCAAGAGCCTGAGGACAGTAAACTACAGACCTGCTCTTGAGGACGCAGAATGTAGCCCAACTCCAAGAAGGTTCCCCTGCCGCCTGAGTGTGGCCAACTCAAGCCAAGACTCTTACTCCACCTATTTTAGTGGACGCTGATCACAGTTATTCTGTCCCTAACTGTGTGTCTGTGTGTGGCACACACACGGGGAACCACAGCAAGCAGCAACGTGGCACAAGCAGCCTCACCTCATCTCGACTTGATTTCATGCCAGAACACCAATCATTGGGCTATGGCTATTACTGGACTGAAAGTTAAGACTCACAGAGCAAAGATGAGCATATTTTGTATATGAAACCTGAGTAATTTGTAAGAAAAGAAAATCAACACTGAGGAAAGCACAGCTGTCCTGAGCATCCAAGATTTCGTGTACTTCCAGGCCTAAACTACCAACCCACAACATCATACGTATGAACACAACCATCACTGTAAAAACTCTACTGAGTTTGGGGGCGGTTTCAGAGAAATGGTATGTTTTTGCAGGTATGGTTGTTAAGAAGGTTCACCTACGTGAATCATCTGAAATAGGGCGGAAAGCTAACAGAAATTACAGGAGATTCAACACAGCTGAAGAGAGGAGCCATGTTGTAGCAACTCAAAAAATCACCTAAAACATGTCCAAATCAGTCTGAAATAAGGCATTTGTACATCAAGCAAAACAGAGAGATAGCTCTTTACAAAATGGCGGCTCTGCCCACAGGGCCTCTGCTGGCACTGCCACTGCCGGCCAAGCAAGATTCCTCATACACTGAAGCCTCCAGGAAAAGGATGGACTGCAAAAGTGTGGCTAACTCAAGCCAGAAAGCACAGATTTGGCACACGAGGGCCCTCCCTCTTGTGCTATCCTCTGCACACCACACACAGCGCCCTAACTGGGTCCCCTGCCAACAGCAAGCTTAGGTACCAGAGCTGAAGCCAGTGAGAAGGGCACGGATGTGTGGGATGTAAACAGCCACAGCACCAACCCCACGCAAGAAGACTGAAGCAGGCCAAGCATCCCTGGATGACCTCAAGACAGCAGTGACTGAGTAACACGAGGGACCACGGTGGTGTCATAGTGGTATGACAGCACCAGTGACAGGGAAGAACATGAGTGGACAGCACAACCCCTCCCGCCCTGCAACAAATGAGGCTGGCACCCCTCACTGCAAGGAGATCAGAGCAGGCCTGGCTGTCCCTGCAGCACCAGCAGGAGCAGGGAGGCCCCCACAGCACCCCCACACCCACCCAGCAACAAGCGCAACAAGGCAGAGACGTGGAAGTGGAACAGAGAAGACGGGTCTCACTGAGAGGGCGCCACCTGTACACACTGCGGGCATCCGCGGGCTTCTGCCTGAGGGAACCACAGGCACCAGGAGAAAGATACAAATGGGCTGGTCGTTTCATTTTATCTGTTTTGGTTTGGTTTTAGGTTCCTCAGGTCTTTACTGTATTCTTGCTCTGACCTATTCACCTTGTCTCTTTCCTCAACTAGCTCTTAATGTTATGATAACTCACATATGAGTGAACATTCTTGCTAGTCTTTCTGTCCACTGCAATACTCTTTGGCTTTTCCCTCCTTCTCCCTCGCCCCTTTCTCCAGTTTTGCAAGCCTGGGTGATCATCCCTTGGTCTCCAGTCCTACACCTACTATATATCTCTTCATTTAGCTTTCTGCTTTATCTCCTACCCCTCTTGAGTCTCCCAAGCACAGGGTAAAAATCACTGTACCGAGGGGAAACTCATACAAGTTCCTAAACAAGGTTGGGCTTTGTTATATAACAGCAGGTCTTCCCTTATAGATAAAGGTACGAAATTAATAGTGAGCACAGTTTGTCAGGTTTTAGGCTGTGTTCATACTACTGTGGTTGCTACCTGTACTACTTCAGTCATTACATCATACAGGTTGCAATCAGCTGTCCTCCTTTGTATGGGAAACTGTGATGGTCTGAGGTCACACCCTTCACCACTGTTCCTACCAAATGACTAGATCCAGAGCAAAACAGCTATGCCTCGGGCCAGGGAGATGGCTCAGTGGAATAAGCGCTTCCCTGGCGAGTGCCAGGGTCTGAGTTCAATCCCTGGTTCCAATGGGGGGAAAAAAAAAAAAAATCAGAAGCTATGCCTGATACTTAGTAAATTTGAAAGGTAGAAACTTGGGATAGACACAAAGATCAAAACCCACCTATACGTAGGAGACATCTCAGAGAAAGAGGCTTCCCCTTGGGAAGCCTCAAAATTAGTTTTTTGTTTTGTTTTGTTTTGTTTTTGAATTTTAGGGAAGGGTCTACAGGGTGTTCAGGGTCTCACTATTAGATCAGACTCATTGTGATCCACCTGTTTACAGCCTCCCAGGACTTGGAATTATAGGCATGTGCCTCCACACCCAGTCTCAACTGCATTCTCAGCATGCCCCAGGGGTGGGGCCGGCACAGCAGGCCCACACATCAAACCCCTGGCCCCTGCGCCTGCTTGCAGGCACTTCAATCCACTGATCTATTTGGCCCTTCAAAATCAGTTATAAAGCTAACTACTTTAGCAAATGTACAAGTACCAATACAAACATCAAAATAAAACAGAAAGAGAGAAGACGCAGAAATAAAACACAACCCTAGACCTTTATCTCAGCCAGAAAAAATCCAAGGGAAAGAGTGAGAAGAAATCAGAAGCCATATGCCTTAATTCTCTGGCATGATACCAACAGAAGTTAGAAAACAAATGCATGAAGCTAGGGAGGAAGTGAGAAAGGAAATACTCTCCTAGGTAAAAAGGAAGATGAAGACAATATATACTGTATCTCTTCATCTTGGAGTGTTCCTCTACTTTCTACAAGCATGTAGTGACCTTCTATGACTTTTTTGACCAGTCTTGTTTTGAAGTTCAACTTGTGTTCAAATAGAATAGCTATACCTGCCTTTTTCTGGGGTCCTGTCACATAAAAGATTGTTTTCCATCCATTGACTTCCATTCTGTAAATTTCTTTTTGAATTAAGTGTTTCTTATATACAGCATATTGTTAGATCTTGTTTCTTGATCTATGGGGCCTATCTCTTCTCACTGGTGAATTGAGACCACTGCCTTGATGGTTACAGTTGATACATACTGACTAGTCCTTACCATCTGATCTTCCTATTGCTGTTTCCCTGTCTTTCTGCTGTTAAATTGTTTGTCTTTTCTGTCAGAATCTTTTTATTGATGTTTTGGGGACTGTAGCTTTATCTCTTCCTAAAATATATTTCAGAGCAATATAGATATAGATACAGATATATACAGATCTAGATACAGATTTGCACCCAACTATATAAAACTATTAATGGACATGAAAAATCAGATTGTAAGGGATGGCATCTAGCATAATACCCTATTCATTTTTAGAAGTAGAATGAGACTGAGGCAGAACTCAGTTTAGTTTGACCCCTGCCTGAAGTATTTACACAGAAGCAGCCTTGCCTAAATTACCCCATTCCTCGGTCCTTCCCCTGCCCTGTCAGAACTTCACAAACATACAGGAGATAAGGAAAAGACAGGAGCCACTTACGGCAGTGAGCTACAGACTACTGCCCACACTTAGCCACAAATCCCTCTGCCCGAGACATCACCCCTCCAGGACACAAGGCATGACATTCCTGCCATGACCCAGCACCTATAAGATAGAAGGGACACTGCATCCCTGCCCGGTTGCCATAGCAACAAAGAAACTACAAAAGTATGCAGGGAACAAAGAACTGGGCTTTTTATGTTTCCCCAGGTGGGAATGGGAGCACATGAATAATCAGCTAATTAATAAAGGTTCTGCAATTCCTTTTAATTTGGTCTCCTGTGGGCAATATATTCAATCCTGGCCATTACAAAGTAAGTACTAACAAAACTACAATGGAAGACCTTAACACCCTACTGTCACAAATAGACAAAAAGTTAACAAAGAAATACCAGAATTAAACCAAACCCATAAACACATGGGCTTAGTAGATGTCTACAGACAACTCACATCAGAATACACATTATTTTCAGCTGCATATGGGATGGTCTCTAAAGTAGACAGCATCTTAGCCCATAAAACATGCCGAAATGCAAAGGAATTGAAATTATCCCATGCATATTATCAGAATACAGTATAAATCAAATTGGAAATCAATGGTCAAAAAAACCCACAAAAACTCCGTAAACATATGGAAATTAAATAACAACCTACTGAACAGCCAAAGGGTCACAGATGAAATTAGAAAAGAAAATAGACAGTATCTAATGATACTGTCAAATTAAATGATAATGCTGATACAACACACTAGAATGTATAGGACACAATGAAAACAGACCTAAGAGAAAAATTTATAGTGTTGAACTCCAAGATCAGAATAACAGAATGAGCTCAAGTAAACAACCTAATAATACTGAATCTCAAATTTATAGAAAAAGAACAGGCTAAATACAAAGCTCATACATGGGAGGAAATTATTTAAGTTGGAGCAAAAATTAACACAATTGAGACTAAGAAAACAATAGAAATAATCAATGAATCAAAGAGTTGGTTCTTTGAGAGAATAAATATAATTTATAAATCCTTAGCCAATCTTATCAAAAAAAGGGTTTAAAAAAAAAAAAAAAGAATCAAATCCATGCAATTAGGAAGGAAAATGGTGAAATCACAACAGATACTGCAGATGGAAAACACAAAAGAAATTACTTCCATTTAGATGGAAAACACAAAAGAAATGGACAGATTCCTAGACACATATAAATTTTCAAAGCTGACTAAAGAAGATGTGAACAGTCTAAATAATCCTTTATCTGTGAAATAAATTGAAGATGAATTTTTTTATTTTTATTTTTGGTAGAACAAGTGATTGAACTCAGGCCCTTGCACTTGCCAGGGAAGCATTTAGTCTACTGAGCCATCTCCCTGGCCCCTGAAGATTTAATTAAAAACTTACCAACAAAGAAAATCATAGGTCATGAAAGACTCACTACTGAATTCTACCAGAAATTTTGAGAAGATGTAATGCCACTAATGCTGAAGCTAAAGAAATTGAAAAGGCAGCAGCAGCACTTCCAAAATCATTCCTGGAAGCAAGTATTATCGTGATTAAAAAACTAGAGAAGAACACAATCAAAAATGAAAATTACAGGCCAACATCCCTAGTGAACATAGATCCTTAATAAGATACTGGCAAAAAGAATACAGCAAGTCATCCAGATTATACACCCTGACCAAGGGGGATTCATCACAGGGAAGCAGGAATGGTTCAACATATGCAAATCAATTAACGTAAAACATCACATCAACAGAGCCAAGGTATGATCATCTCAGTACATGCAGAAAAACCTTTTGACAAAGTCCAACACTCATTCATAATAGAATCTCTACCAAAAATTGGGATAGTCAATATCCTGATTTGATAAAACTTATCTATGACAAACCCATCATACTGGATGGTCAAAATTGAAAGCTTTCTCTCCTTAATCAGCAACAAGACCAGAATGTCCACTACTGCTATTCTTACTCATTAGCCAGAACAATTAGACAACAGAAATGAAACAGATAAAGATAGCAAAGGAAGAAGTTAAGTTACCATTATCTGCAGGACACTCTACATAGAAGATCCTAAACACCAAAAGGCTTTTACACTTAATAATCAAATTCAGTTGTATAACCGGATACAAAGTCAACCCTAAACAGCATTCCTGTACACAAATGGAAACCAATTCCTTGAGAGAGAAATTAGGAGAACAACAGTTTTCATAGTAGCATTGAAAAAAATAAAATACTTAGGAATCAATCTAACAAAGGAACTAAAATATCTTTATACTGGAAACTATAGTACTCTGAAAAAGAAGATTGAAGAAGGTATCAGAAAACAGATATTCCTTGCTCTTGGATAGGAAAAACCAACTTAGTAAAAATGTCCATATTACCAAAATTGTTATACAGGTTTAATGCAATCCCAATCAAAGCACCACTAGCATACCTCATGGAACTAGAGAAAACAATCCTAAAATTCATTTGAAATGAGAAAAAACCAACCAAGCAGCAAAAAGCAAGGCAAGAGGCATCACAATCCCAGACTTAAAACTATACTACAGAGCTAGCATGATAAAAACAGCATGGTATTAGAAAGACAAAAAAAAGACCTGAGGATAAAAAAAGACCTGGAACAGATTAGAAGATGCAGAAGCAAACCCAAACATACCCAGCCACCTTATCATTGACAAAGGGGCCAAACACATTCACTGAAAGACAGAGAATCTCTTTGGGGATGGAAAAACTGGCTTTCTACATGCTGACAACTAAAACTAGAACCATGTCTTTTCCCATGCAACAAACTAAATCAAATGGATCAAAGAAGCACTAACTGTGCTGAAAGATAAGACAGGTAGAACTTTTGGAAGACAATGGTGTAAGCTAGGACTTCATGAACAAAGCTTGGACTGCATGTGCAATACTACAAAAAAATCAACAACTGGGATCTCATTTTATTTAAATGATTTGCACTGCCAAATAAATCACCAGTGAAAAAGACATCCCTTAGAGTGGGAAGTAATTTTAGCTAGTTGTTCCTCAGACAAAGGACTAATATCTAGCAAATATAAAGAACTGAAAAAACTCAGAACACTCAAGATTTAAAGATCCAATTTTAAAAAATGGGTATCTGAGTGAATGCACACTGCTTTGATAAAGGAGTAGGAATAGAAAATAAATATATCTGAAAGTATTCAAAATCAATGGTCATTTGAGACATGCAAATCAAAACAACACTGGTGTTCCAGCTCACTCCTGAAAGAATAGCCATTATGAAGAAATCAACCCTAACAAATCCTGGTGTGGGTGTCGAAAAAGCTAAACCCTTCTCCACTGTTGGGAACCACTATGGAAACACATGGAGAGTCCTTAAAGTACTAGGATAATGATATACGTGCACCCATGTTTATAGCAGTGCAACTTTTCATAGCTAAGTCTTGGAAATAACCCAAGTGCCCATCAACTGAGGAATGGATAAAAAGCATGTGATTTTTTACACAATGGAGCATTACTCAGCTATGAAAAAAGATAAAGTTCAAGGCCTTGCAGATAAATGGATTCAACTAAAGTCTGTACTGGTAAGTGAAATATATCAGATCAGTGTAAACACTGTACTGCCTCCCTAGTGTGAGAACCTGGAAGAGTGAATAAAATCTGAAAGATACAGTAGCTGCTGGGACATGGGGAGAACCTGTTCAATGAGAAGGAAACCCTGGGATGAAGACAAGATCTAAAGAAAGAAGGGAAAAAGCTGTATTTATGTATATATGCAGGATAGCCTGGATAATTGTACTGCCATTTGCTGCTGGTCTTTTGAAAGGAGAAGTTAACGTTTAACATTTTTTTTTCTTTTACTCTTTTTTTTTTTCTTTTTAATTTCTTACTCCATTTGTTGTTGATGGTGGTCGTGGTGGTCGTGGTGGTCTTTTTTTAACCAGTTTCTCAGGTTTCTATCTAGTAACCTAAACCACTAATGTGAAGATAACATCATGCAAATATAGCAACCGTTGTTGAATTCCTATTACTTTGTTTAATGAAAATTTTCATCATTTCTAATATTTGTTTACTATTTTGTATTCTTTAAAAAAATAAAATAAAAATAAAGAAGTAGGATTAGAGAAACCATTTGACCCAGCGTTTCTCCTCTTTGGTACCTTCACAAAGCCTCGCAATATATGCCATATTGACAGCAGCACGTTTTGCAATGGCTGAATCTAGGACGCAATCCTAAAGCCAAGCAACTGCTGAGTGAATACAAAGATGTGGTGTTCTTTATATTTGATATAAAGAACTTTTTATATAGAGAGTTCTACACAACCATGAAGGATAAATCTGAGGCATTTACAGCTACATCAATAGACCCTGAGACCACACTGTTAAGCGGAATAAATCAGACAAACGTGTAAATACTACACTGTCTCTCTGGGTTGAGCGACTACAAGTGTAGATAAAGACCAAGATGTCTAATAGACATTGTGAAATAGGAAGAAATTGTTCAAAAGGAAAGGGGAACTAGGGAGGCAAGAGGGGAAAAGGAAGAGAAGAAAAAGTGATAAAACAAGGATAAAATAAAAACAAAGCTTTGTAAATAAGGAGGGGAAAAGGGGTTGAAGCAAGGGACAGGGAATATGAAAAAAAGAGATTCAACATGTATCATGTACAGGTACAAATTCCCTATGATAAATGTGGTCATTATATATATCTAAATGGTACCAAGAAACTTAATAAAAAATAAAAGAAATCATAGCCAAGTTCACACCTGTTGTCATAGTACAATTTTTTTTTTTTTTTGTGGCCAGTTCAGCCTGCCCTGGGGGTGGGCTGACACGGCATGTGGTACCGGGGATCAAATCGCAGTCCCTGCTGTTGCCTAAGCTTGCTTAAGGAGGCCTTTTAGATCACTGAGCTCCAAAAAAAAGAGATTAAAGAGGAGCTACCTGACCACTGAGCTATCTGGCCGGCCCAACAGTGTAATTATTAACAGGGACCCTCTCTTTCCTGGTGAAATTGTCTTGATTCGGCCAGTGCATCTCACTTATAATGAACTACATAATATTGACTTAAAGCTGACTAGCTCGAAGTTAACATGTTAAATTGCAATAATGTATTTCAGATGAAGTAGAAAATCTGAAACCGAGTACTGCGGTAAAGCCTAGCTGTTTCTTAACACATGAAATCATTACACCATCTACTGACAGGCTTCTGGGCAGCCAAGATTGACGTTCCAACATCCTACTAACTGCTGCCAAAATTATAACAATTTCTTCACGTCTGGAATATATTTAGACTTTTAAAATATGAATTAAAAAAAGAACAGTTGAGAAACAATTCTACATGTGTCCTCTCCTCTTTCCTACCATTCTTTCCCAACTAATAAATACACACCAAAAAGATGTCTGTTTACAAAACACCAACATTTATGGAAAAGATAAGGTTTTTGAATTAAAATATGTTAGAAAACTCTTCCAATAATAATGTGCCTGTCAAAAACCATTTTTTAAAATTTCAGTCTTGACTAAGAACATTAAAGATGAGACCTGAAAAGTGAGTACATTCTTGAAAATTTGCCAGCCAGAAAACTTACACAGAAGCAATTCAACAAGAATATTCAATTTTTATGATGGCTCCATGGACCACGTAGTAGCTGGGCACAAACAGCAACAAGACTAACTCTCAGAACGAAGACCACGTCGTGGTGAAAAGTCAGTACTCAACAGATCTTTGATGTAGACTAAATTAGCATTAGCCAAGCACTTGGGAAAGGCTAGATTCTCTGGCACTAGGCATCGCACCAAATCACATGGTACCGCTGGAGACTTATAAATAAGCACGACAGACAGAACAACATTAGGAGGAAAGAACTAAAACACAAAGCAGACAGAAATAATCGAGCTCAAAAAATCAAACGAGGGAATATATTGATAAATATACAAATTATCTTATGATTGTATCAATTATGAACCCACAGAAATTTTTATTTGAGGCACTTATTTATTTTTTGTCTTTTTGTTTGTGTGTTTTTGTATCCCCTTTTTTTGTTTAGTTTTAATTTTGTCTTTTTGAGACAGGGTTTCACCACACCATTCAGGCTGACCTTGAGCTCACTTTGTAACCCAGGCTGGTCTCAAACTCACAACAATCCTCCTACCTCAGCCTCTGGAGTGCTGGGATTAGCATTTCTTTATTTGAAAATAACCATAACCATTTCCAGCTCTCCTTTTGTTCTTTTCTTTATCCCACCCTGACGGCAGGGCTGGCCCTACACGAGTTGTTGCAGATCAATGTGCGGTCCCCTCGCCTGCCTGAGCTTGTCTAAGCAAGCACTTTAGACCGCTGAGCTATTTCACTGGCCCTCTTTCCTTTTGTTCTTGTTTCTCACATTTCTAGCCTTACAATTTGATGTCTGGGAATGAAAAAATATTTCTTACTATTTTCTGTTTAACATGAGAAAGATACTTTTGCTACTAGGAATGTTTGAGAATACTAAAAACTGAAATTGAAAACAAATACCACTATGCATGTTGTTCTAGAGCCTTTTCTTCACATTTATACACAGACTTTATTTGTACAAAACTGGAGTAATAGCACAGACTGTGCTATACTCCCTTTTCACATAGTAGTAGGTGGTGAAAGTTTTCATTCGAAGGACAAACACTTGTATTAAACGCTCTCCTTCAACATACATGGAACAAATTACACCCACGGTATATAAATCTATTTTGTGCAGCCACCAGTAAAATATTATATTTTTTATATATTTTGAGTGTGAAATATAAATACATGACACACTTGTATATTTGCTTGGCTGGGGAGATAGCTCGGTGGTCTCAGCGCCTGCCTGACAAGTGCAACGACCTGGGCTCCATCCTAGTACCCCATGCCATGAACCGCGGGCGCCCCGTGCCAGCCACCATAACGAGGCATGGTGCTGCGCGCCTGTAAGCGCAGCGCTGGGGAGGCTGAGACAGGAAGATCACTATGAGGCTAAGCTGCAGAGCAAGACCCTGTACAGGATAAAGATTTTTTTTAAATGTATTATTAATATCTGCTATCTGCGTGTATATAAAGTAGCACAAAAATTTATCAAGAATCATTCATTTATATTTTTCTGGTATAATTCAGCTTTTTAATTATGTTATCTTTTACAAATTATTCTGACATAAAAACATAAAATTCTTAATGGGGTACCACGTGATGTCCTGATGCATGAATGTATTGTGAGCTGTTTACTCCAGGTCAAAGCAGACCTGTCCCCTGAAATACTTATTATTTCTGCATGGTATAGTCACTGAAAATCTCTCTTCCACCTTTCTAAAATATACAGTACGTACTGTTATCCACAGAAACCCTACAGTGCAATGGCACACCAGAACTCTTTGTGTTGGACGTATTTTCATCAGCTTATTAACCGTTTTTATTTCTTCATTTGCAAAT
Organism: Octodon degus; assembly: GCF_000260255.1. Lineage (NCBI taxonomy): Eukaryota > Metazoa > Chordata > Mammalia > Rodentia > Octodontidae > Octodon > Octodon degus. The sequence goes on along the minus strand of NW_004524598.1, from coordinate 15,630,550 downwards.
TATCTCTGTCCACGTATCCCTAGGCATTTTATACACTGGACATTTCACATTTTCTTCCTGACTTAAAGTGTTCTTTAAACAGGGTCTCTCTCTACACAGCCCGCCTGACTCTCCAAGACTCATGCCACCTCTGGGCGGTGTCTGGGACTACAGACACGCACCACTGTGCCCAGACTGAGTAAAAGTACACTTACACCCAGGAACCTCTCGGCCTCAGTGAAACTTCTTTCATTTAAAACGAAATCTGTAGAGATTTGGAAGTAGTCGTGCAACTCTGACTATATAAAAAGTAAAAACTAATTCTGTTTATATTTTCATTGTTTCTCAGCAATGATATTTATGATGAAAGAAGAAAATACTTGGTGTTTGCTTTTTTAAAACATCTAATTTTTATTTGAGTATGCTAATAATGTTCTTCTGGATAAGTAACTATGCAGAAGTAGACAGGTGGCTCACGCCTGTCATCCCAGCCCTGAGGGAGCCTGAGGCAGCAGGGTAACAAGTTCACATCCAGCCTAAGTGACTTAGATCTGCCTCAAAATGAAAACTAAAAAGGGCAAGAAAAAGAGCAAGAGGGAAGATAGCTCAGTGGCTTTAAGCACCTGCCTGGCAAGTGTAAGGTCCTGAGTTTGATCCCTGGTACAAAAGAAAAGAAAAAAAAGAAAAGGAATGAGTGGAGAGAGGGCTAAAGGAGCTGGGATGTGTTGCGATGCCCATGTACCAATCCTCTACTGTGAATGCACCGTTACGTACTGCAAATGTATATACTGATAAAAATGAAAAATTTAACTCTGTTCATCAGCAGCCACACGGGCAGTGGAAATGAAGTCACGGTAAGGTGTCTCTTCACACCAGCTAGGCTGGCTGTAGCAGAGAAGACACAGTGCCGGCAGGAATGTGGAGAGACGTGCCCTTCACTCACTGCTGGTGGCCATGGGAAGCAGTACAGACAGTGTGCACGCTCCGGATAGAGTTTCTGACTTCCTCCAACGTCACCTACAGCCCAGCAGTGCTCGTAAGCATATAACCAACAGAAATGAAAAACTTCCCATAAATATTGTCATACAGATTTCATCACAACATTATAGTACCTAAAAAGTAGAAAACCTAAAACATTTGTTGATAAGTGGACAAATAAAAATGCTAAATCCCTACTACAGGTTGTAGAATAAATGTGTCTTTAACTTTATTAATAATAAAGTACCAAAATTGTGAACAAAAAAAAGAAAAATTTAAAGAAGACAAATGTTTACTGTAACCACAAAAATGGGAGGATCATAGCTCACTGAGTGAGCTGTCGGTAGAATCCCTAGTACTGCAAAGAAAAAAGAAAAGAAACTGACTGGTGTTGCCACTTAGTTATAAAACAGGATAGAAAGCCACAAAAGCAAGGAGATTAAAACATTACTGTAGGAACGTTTTCTCTAAAAGAACTAAAGAGTAAAATTTAAGAATCACTAAATCAAGGAAATTAAGAGTTGAGTAGCTAGTTAAATTCAAGTACTCTTCTATCCTCCATTCCATGAAAGTTTTGGCTAGGACAGCCTAGAAAATGTCAGTGTTCCTAACATATTTTGAACTCCAACAATTCGCCCCAGAGGCATGAACTGGAGTAGTTCTATCCAGTGTCAGGACCAGCAAAGCTAATCCAAATCTCACATAGCCTCTATGCTTATTCCAAAACATAAGCCCTAACTTAACGCAGGTCAGTCTGCACAATCAAAGCGAAATGTGACTACTTAAAGAGTTCTTCAGTCACTATCATTAATTCAAATGCAAAAAAGAATATATATATATATATATATATATATATATATATATATATATATTAACAGCAAAAGCAAATAGGAAAATAGGTTTAAATTTAAATTAAGTAGAACAAAGCCTTAAACTCTTAAGACTGTGGATGTCATCATTCGGGCTAACGGAATTCTTGCACTGTAGTAACTATACTAGACAGTGTTAAAAGTTTAATGTTTCATTTTCTGAAAAAGCCTAACCTTGGTATCCAAAGCTGGTAAAACTGGTACATGGTGAGAAACAGCTGAGCACTCTCGTGCTTGCCCAGGTCCCCACCTCCATCACTTCCTAGTTCTGCAGCCCTCTTGGTACTTCACGTCCCTCACGGAAAGGTACACCACAGACTTGGCACAATTCACACACTCTGAGTCCTCCGAATTGTGACTGAAACTTCACAAGCACTTACTAAACGTTAGGCTCCATAAATGTTCATGCAGAACAAAAATCCTTTGTCAATCCCAGCAAACTGAGTTTTCCACAACAGTTCTAATGCCCCAACTACTCAAGGCAGTGCTCTCCATGACAGGGAGCCTGCGACATGCGGGCTGCAGCGCACACACAGCCCTCCCTGCTGCTGGCACGTGACACAAGCCACCAGGCTGCTCTCCTTCTAAATTACAACTTCAGCACTCAGGTTTAATCCCACTGCTGGCTCTCGGCGATCAGCAAGTGGGCTCTGGGCTGCAGTCGGGGCGCGCAGTCTCTAAGGGGTTCGCCGCCGCTGGACGAGATCTAGATAAGCAATGGGGCTACACTGCAGACACTTTCAACCTTCACAGGACAAGATGCTTTTTATCACTGCCATTTTCTTTTTCATTACTCAGAACGTGAAAATATAAACACTAAGAAAAACAGGGATACAACTGAGAAGAAAATTATTATTATTTATAGGTTATATTTGTATCTACTGATGAAACCTAAGAAAAATCAACTGAAAACACTGTGATAAAATAAGTACACTGTATAAGTTATTCAAAAACTCTGCAAAAGTAAACAGCCTTCCTGCTATCATACACTTGTAATCACCAATGAGCAAACAGTAGCTCATCACTGTGGTGACGGTAGCACGCCCGGCAAGCCCTTTGCCCCTGCCTGCAGCCCAAGTCCCCACAGCAGAGATCCCAGTGTTCAACGGGCATTTGTAATTGTAGTACAGCTGTTTAAAGAGATCAGTTTTGATTTAAAGGCCATACCTCTGGGTACAGCAAAAGAAAATGCCAGAGAAGCAATCTGTTTTTATTAAAATGTATCCTTTGATAAAAATTAAATTACTATTTACATACACAGTTCAAAATTATAAACTCTCATGTATAAGATAAAGAATATAATTGTCTAACATACTATCTCACTTCAAGATTGCCTAATACTGATAAAGGAATAAGGAAGCCTAACTTTCAGACCATCTAGAGTCAATATAGACTTTCAGAACAAGAAGATTTTGTCTAATTACTAAGTCCTACAGGGTTAATTTCTGCACTATGTGAGAATAAAAAGGAAACTATGCTATCTTAAAGTAAAACATTCTGCAGAAAAAAATGCTGTAAATGCTTTTCAAAGCATCATAAAAGACTAAGGAATCTACTTATACAAGAATTATGGCTGGTGATATAGCTCAGTGGACTAAGCGCCTGCTTGGGCCAGTGCAGAGACCAAGATTCGATTCCTGGCACTACAGGCCACGCTGGCCCCATCCCCGGGCACGCTGAGCCGGCCACCGAGACTGGGTGTGGTGGCACATGCCTGTGATCCCTGCACTGGAGAGGCTGAAAACAGGAGGATCACTACAAGTCTGAGCTACGTAGTGAGGCACTGTACCAAATACATAAAAAAAACAAAATTGGGTAACACAGTAAGGAAAAGGACAATGAAAATAATAACTTTCTTTTAGAAATTCAGGGAAAGATTCATGTACCAAGGGAGAACCAGAACATAGAGGACAAATTTTGTAAGATTTCAGAAGTGATTTACAGAATGAGATCAAAATGCAAAAACTGGTGCCATTTTTAAAGATATACATCTGTTTTACATACTTAATAATGCTTACCTCATTTTCGGTGCCCACGTCCAGAGTGACAGGCAGGCACTGCTGAGGATCCACCCCTCCACAGGCGGTGTACAGCGCCAGTTTCCCCACAGGGATGCCCATTCCGTTACAACCAAGGTCTCCCAAGCCAAGAATACGCTCTCCGTCAGTTACCACGATAGCCTACACAGAACAGATGAATAGATTTTTGCAAAATTGGAAGCACAAAATGTACTTTGCAGAGTAGCTGCACAAAATGAGGCCGATGTGTCCACCACATAGCACAGCATTTGGCACACAACAGTCAATAAATGCTCGTTGCCTTCGTAGTACTTATTCAGATGACAAGATGCAGACATGATGTCTTGTCTAAACAACATTAGTACAAACTTTTATTCTCAATGAACGAAGAGAAAGTAGATGTGTATCTATGCTAACCCTCTTGTGGGTGTATACATATTTCTTTTCTTTTTTTTCCACAACAAAATAGTCCTTTATCTACACATTTGTGAAGTTAGTAATGCATGACACTAGGCTGTCTAGCAACTGAGAGCTAACCTTAACCAGATAGGACGTTCATCTCGGGAGTGAGGTAGCTTGTTTGCCTTAGGCACTGGGCTAAGTCCTACCTACACATATTTCATCAATTTCCTAGTTTCAGGGCTCCCGATTTATCCCCACTTTTTGTTTTGTTTTGTCAGAGATGAGTGACCCACTACAGTTAGAGAAGCTGTATTTGGAGAAGTCTTCAAAGGATCTTTTCATACTTGAAACCAGTCTAAAGATTGCAGGTACTTCAATTCAGCACAATAACCCAACATAGTCCAATAGTCCATAATAGTAGTGGGCTATGGGAAGAACTGGCAATTGTCAGAAGTTGTTGACTTGAGACTTTTACAGTTCAGCATATTAACATAGTATTACTTTTTATACCTTGTGGTTATGCTTTTCTGCTGGATGTTTAAGACCAAGTTAAAGCAAGACCTATATAACTAAAAATGTAACTTTTGTATCTGACAAGGTAAGTCAAATCCCCTCAAGATTTACCCTGGAACCATGTATAGCATCTTGTATATCCCCCGTCAGTGTCAGCTATGTGGATGAGTCATGGCCATTGCTTGACCAATTTGCTCTCTGTGAAAGCCTGAGAGAATGTTTTCTCTCTAGGTGACTCTCCTTAGGCACACTTTACATTGTCAATCACTTTCCTCTGTGGCCCCATATTCTCCTTGATCAGAAAATGAGACCCCACTGGGTTATAGGATGTTACAGTACAGGTTCTCTTATGTCCTGAGTCTTCACTGACCTTGAAGGGCTAGGGCCAAAATATTGGCTATCTTTGTAGCCCTGCTATTTCTCTAATTTTTAGTCTGCAGACTTTAGTTGTTAACTATCCAGAAGAGAAGCTTAATGATATTACTACCCTGTAACAGAGGCAGTTGAGTTTAACATCACTACCTGTCTGAATATTAAACACCTTAGACATAAGAGGAAACTGCTATTTTCCAACAACCATGGATATTCCAAACCTTTTTTTTTTTTTTTTTTTTTTTGCGGAATTGGGAATTGAACTCAGGCCCTTGTGCTTGCCAGGCAAGCACTTATTCTACTGAGCTATCTCCCTGGCCCCAATATTCTAAACTTTAAATCCCTATAGAATGTGAAAAAAAAAAAAAATTAAATGTTTTTACACAGAAATTTAGAAATCAAACCATTGTATGTTTCCTTCTTTAATAAAATAATCATTTCGCTGTGTGAGCAAGGCGCCCGTCCAGCCTGGACGCCATGCGGCCGCAGCCGTCCTGCAGCGCTTCACCCCGGAGCCGGGCCACGAGGAGGAGGGTTGCCAGGCGGGCTGGGTTTAACTGGGTTGATTTTGATTCTGTGGGGTTCCGGGGTCACATGAATAAAACGTTTAATGAGAAAAAAAAAAAAATAATAATAATCATTTATTTTTGGTACTGATCTACAATACTGGCCCTTTCATTTATAATTTTTTAAATTATTTGGTACAGGGTCTAGCTACACAGCTGACTCACAGTGATTGTCCTGTCTCAGCCGCCCCACAGCTGGCATTACTAGGGTGCACCATCACACCCAATTTTGGTGGCTGGCTCAGCACCTACGGTTCTGAGGCCAGGATGGCATGGGGAAATGGGGATCGAACCTGGGTCCTAGTGCTTGCCAAGTAGGCTCTTACACCACCAAGCTATCTCCCCAGTCCCTGACCCTTTACAAAAAAAAAATTTTGTTTCTTTGAGACAGGGTCTCACTATGCAGTTCAGGCTAGCCTTGCGCTCACTTTGTAGCCCAGGCTGGTCTCAAACGCACAATGATCCTCTTGCCTGAGCCTCCAGAGTGCTGCGAAACTGGTGTACGCCACCACGCCCAGCCACACATTTCCTTCTTATCATAGTATCTACTTCTCTAATTTGGACTTTAGTTTGGACTTAAATTCCAACTCTGCTAGAAAAGTTTTCTGACTATTCAAGCCTTCTCTGGATGAATGAAATATGGCATTTACAGTGCAGCACACAACCTATTATGTTCTATCTAACATGCGCTTACAGCTAGAAAATAAAAAATGTAATTTAGACTTCAGTATTCTATAATAATCAGGAGCTACCACTTACTAAGCGCCTACTATGTGCCACATGCCAAACTTGGTTTTGAAAAAAAATGGGCAAAGTTAAGAACTTCAGTGAGGGCTCAATATTAAGAGCCCAAAGATGAAGCCAGCCTATTAATAAAGTTAAACACATAGAGCTCAGATAGTTGGATGACCGAGCTGGATGACAGTTTACTGAACAACAGCATAACAAGGTACTATTTTATCTACTGATTCAGTCACTCAAATCTCTAGATTCTTGGTTAAAATATAAATATCCTTCTTAGATCATCACACATTTATGACTTATACGATTAACACATTTATAGAATAGTTGCGAAGAACAAGATCTGCGGATAGTAATTTAGTTGGCGGGAGAGAGGAGTTGAGAGAGCAAGTCAGAAGAAAATGAAAAAACTGCAGAAAGTGGGAATAGTGAAAAATGCTTTAGCACGAAGCTTAGTGACCCAATTGGCAATTCTGGTCCCAACTGCTTTAACAGATCATTAAAATGAGTCAAACTTCAGAAGTCAGGGCTGAAGCAGTGCTTCTATTTCACTAAAAGACATTGGTTTATTCCATCTGAGTCCTAAAAGATACCCCTAAGTTGATGGGTACCCAGCAGGAAAAAAGGGGTAAAAGAGAAAGTGAAAGGTGAGTGAGGGTCATCTCCTCCCCCGTAGGCAAGGAAAATGGCGGAGCGTGGTGTCCAAGCGCTGGGCGTTTGGGGCCAGCTCTGCATCCTGCAGTGAGCGTCCCAAGATCACACACCACTCGTCTGTGCCACCCTTTCCTCACTACAAGTTGCAAGTGGCCCACTCCAGTGTCTGCCCCAGAAAGCTGCTACATGTCTGGTACTTAGTTTATTTTTGTTAGCTTACTCACAGAGCTATTTAGGACACAATGATGAAACAAAAGTATTAACAGATTTCTTTTGCCTACATGGGCTCCTCTTAGTGGGTGGATAAACACAGCAGGTATGATTATGGGTTTGACATAAAGAAATTCAGATGTTAAGCACATCGTATATATAATCACTTTTAATGAATAAATAAATATCAAGAAATAATGGAAAAAACTAGTCTCTAAATAGCTTTAGAATATAATTAATTCACTATGCAAACATAAAATGAATCTAAATTATGTGATAGCCACTGTCAAAGGCGGTGAATCCTATCTTGTAGGCATGAGAACTGTCACTATCATCTCAACTGCTTTGAGACAGAGAAAGAAACTGCCTCACGGGAAAAATCTGGTAACTTACCTTAACAACATTTTCTGGCCATGCATTTAGAACTGAAGCAATATGCCCCCGATCATGGATACTAATAAAAAGACCTCTGGCAGGAAACAAAAAGAGAGAATTTAATTTACTTCAGACTTGTCAAACTGTCATCACCATTGAATTTTTCAAGGCCTTTCTCAAAGCTTTTGCGCTGAGCCACATCCTTCAGCTCTTTTCCTGCCCCAGGGTCTAGCCAAGCTCGAAGCTGCCCTGGACCACCTAGAACCTACCTTTCTCCTGCCTCAGCCTCCCTATGTGCTGGGATTGTCGGCATGTGTCCCCACATCTGGCTTCATCTACAGTTTTTATTGAATAACACATATAAAAGCATTTTGAAAATAGCGTACACACACAGGCATGGCCAGCATACAGCCCGCTTACTGCATTTTGCAGTGTGAGGGCAACAGCGTGTACCAGAGATGACAAATCACCCACATGCCGAAAGTCCTTGCACGTGGCTCTCCTGAATCTTTGATTTGTGTCCCTAGTTGCTGTTTGTAACTCTTAAACTTTCAACTAAATTCTTTAACACTACCTGTCCTTCCTTTATTTCCTAGGAAAACTTGACGAGTAACTTTAAATTAAATCTTAAATTAATTTTAATTACAAAATATAGTGTATAAATTAATTTACATTAGTAAATTAAAATACTAAAATTCAATGATTTCTTTAAATGTCTCATCCTCACTTAAAAGCTTTGCGGCAGTATTACTGTATCTCAAAACAGAGAACCATAGGCAACAAAGGCGCAGGTTCATGAACCATCATATACATCACCCTTAACAGAGATAATCTTCACAGCTACCTAAAAACCATTCACATTTCCCCCTCAGAAACACTTCTCTCTACAAGTAACCACTTGCCTGAGTTTTATGGTATCATCCTTATAGCTAATAGTTTTATTGCCTATATCAGAAACTATCTTTAGGTCCCATCACTTAATTTGTCCAACAGAGTTGCGCACAATCTTGAGTTTGTTACTTACACCCCAGAACTATAGATGAGCATGGCAATCTTTCCCTGTATTTCTTGGAAAATCAGAATTTGTATCTAGAAACTTAATCAGGTTCATGTGCGCTTTTTGCACAAGACAATTCAGGAGTTGATAAGATCGGCAAACATAGTAACTAGTGTTCCTTTCTATGATGGTAGCAGCCTCTGAGGCATATGCTAAATGCACTAATTCCTTAGGGGTTACAAAATAGTGGTATTATTCCAATGATACTATTTATTTACTGGAAAACAGTTTAAAGAGAAGTTTTACCGTATCTACTATTTGGTCATCATAAGAAAAAGGAAACTCTTTGATTCTCTCCTTATCAGCATTTTTAGTAAAAATCAAGTTTAGTAGATTACTAGAATTCTTGTACTAAAATCAAGTTTACTAGAATTCTTAGAGGTTTTCCACATAGCTACAGGTGGTGGCAGTGGTGTGTGGGTACAGCAATGTGCATACATGAGTCCACAGGCACCGTAACTCGTGAGCTGAAATATAACTAATGCATTCTTAATGGGACCAACATGAACTCACAAATTTAAAGATATTCCATCCAACACAGATATTTTCTTCATGATACTCAAACCGTCCTATCTTTCTCAAGTGGAAGATTCTTCACACTGTCTCGGAGCTTCTGACATGTAAATAACAGCTACTGGGTAGGAACCTTCCTTCCTGTTCCAGGTTAATTATGAAAATATGCAGCCTCAGGCCTGAAAGGAGCCAGTACCCCTAAGAAATCCATGCTTCTCTTAGAGAAAGTGTTTCTCCAAGACCACAACCTAAGCAATAAGGATGCCTGTCACGAGTCAGTCAAAGTTTTGTTATAGGAAAATCACACAACATTGTTAAGATCCATTTTCTATGTATTCTCAAATTCTCTTCTCATAAAAATATCAGATTGCTACTATTCTATTGAATTTAATATACCCAAATGCATGGGAAATACTTCAAAGAATCAACAACTGGGATCTCATCTATTTGAAAAGTTTCTGCATGTCAAAAGAAATCAATAGAGTAAAAAGAAAACCCACAAACTGAGAAAAAATTATAGCCAACTGCTCTCTGATAAAGGCCTTATATCTACAACATATAAAAAATTTTTAAAAATCAGTTCCCCAAAACTCAAAGACTCAATACAAAAAAGGGAATCTGAGATGAACATATACTTCTCAGAGAAAGAAATACAAATGGCAAGTAAATATATGAAAAATGTTCATCATCAGAGGTCATTTGAGAAATGCAAATTAAAACAACACTGAGATTTTATCTCGAGAACCTGAACAGACCCAGAGCGCAGGCCGGGAGAGTGAGTGAGAGGACCCAGGGCCGCGGGATCCTGAACAGACCGAGAGCGCAGGCCCTGCGAGTGAGTGAGACCACCAAGGGCCGCCGGATCCTGAACAGACCGGGAGCGCAGGCCCTGTGAGTGAGTGAGAAGACCGGGGTGCAGGATCCCCAACAGACCCAGAGCGCAGGCCCAGCAGTGAGTTAGACAACTCAGGGCCCATGGGATCCTGAATAGACCCAGAGCCCAGGCCTGAGGAGTGAGTGAGACGAACCGGGGCCCACGGATCCTCTTTTGACCCAGAGTGCAGGCCCAGCACTGAACCCTTCAGCAGAACTCCCTGCAAAGAGGCTAGAGGCAA
>NW_004524598.1:15615508-15616228 GCF_000260255.1 Octodon degus | reverse complement strand
TTTTTAGTCTTTTTTCATCTTTTTTCCGGTTTCTCTGTTAATTTCTTCTAACTTTTTCCTTTCTTTCCCAATTTTGCATGCACTTATCTGGCAATCTGAACAACTAAGTTGAAGACAACACTATGTAATGCAACAAATACTGTCAAATTCATATTATTTTGTTTAGTGAACTTCTGTATCATTTTTAATTCTTATTGCTATTTTGTATACTCTTTTAAAAAACTAAATTTAGCCCGCAACAGGAAATGCACCAGTCTATCCACTCACCACCTCAACCAGGGAAGAAGATGCTAATTAAAGTGAAAACACTGACCGGAAAGGAGATAGAGATTGACACTGAACCCACAGACAAGGCGGAGCAAATCAAGGAGCATGTGGAGGAGGAAGAGGGAATCCTGCCACAACAGCAGCGGCTCATCTGTAGCAGCAAACAGATGAATGAGGGGAAGACAGCAGTGACTACAAGATTCTAGGCGGTTCTGTCCTCCACCTGGGGTTGGCTCTGAGAGGAGGCGGCGGTCTTGGGCAATGATGAGTCTTCCCTACTCTGTACCTCCTCCCCCTGTCACTCATAGTGAAGTATATATTCTGTCACTGGCTGGGACACATGAGCAGTTGCCTCCTGTCTTGGCTGCCCTGTGTTGTGTACTTATGGGTGGGAGGCTGTGTGGCCCCCAGGATGCAGTGGTCCTGGCCCAGCGGGCCTTTGCTGGCTGTTGG
>NW_004524598.1:15591120-15614262 GCF_000260255.1 Octodon degus | reverse complement strand
ATTATCTCATAATTGTCATAGAAAGATTACTGATGATTGTCTAACTTAAAAATACTAGTTTAAGTTGACATTAGATCATATCTTTTACTTATTTCCATACTTTCATATGAATGTACTACTTTCCAAAATTGATGATAATGTATGTGTATAGATCCCTGGCACAGTCCAATTGATCTTATATATTCATTAAGCTCTCAATGCAGAATGATAAAATTAAACTGAAGTATTTTTGGACTTCTTAAGGAAGAAAGTTATGTTGGATTACATAAAATATTCCTGGAAATATTCTATTAAATAATATTTCCTGGGACTTGTCAGTTCTCCAAAGTTTTCTGCTCATCTCAGTACACAATCATTTTTTATGAGAAACAATGAATGATACCAAAATTAACACCAATGCCATGCCAAAATTTATGATTCATGGGTCTGAGTTCAGCTTCATTGGAACAGCCATTATGCCAACTAAAATAGCTTGTGAGATGCAGAGATTCATTCATGGCAAAAATGCTTCTTCTTGGAGACAGCTCAGTAACCCAAAGATCTATCACATGCCCTCAAGGCCAAGCATTCCTCTTGGGACAGCTCCATGATTAGAAAGCTCATAAAACACCCCCAAGTGTCTGGCACACACATGATCCATACTTTCTGGAGTGGGATGTGAAACATGAACCTCCCACTCTCAGTGAGAGCCTTACCCCAAGATGACTACCTCAGGTACCTCCTACTGGCTGGCCATCCTGGGGTTCTATGACAGGTACTGCATAGCTCTCCTGACCCTCACTCTCACTCCCGTACATGCTTTTTTTCATGTTTTTTTTCTTTCTTTTTTCAGAACCGGGGATTGAACTCAGACCCTTGTGCTTGCCAGGCAAGTGCTTATTCTACTGAGCCATCTCCTCAGCCCACTCCCATACATTCTTGCTAGATTAGCCCTCTTCTATTTCCTCCTCAGAGAACACCAGAATGCTCCTGTGCATACTACCTACACACCTGAAGTTTTCTTTCATCTACTCCGTTTCATTACAGTACTGGTAAATAGTATAGGTGTCCCTGTCCTCTAATCCAATTTACTCTGATACTGTCACTTTCTGATTAATCCTCAATCTTCACAGAAAAAGCTGGCATTCTCTATGGTCAAATGTTGAATGTTCTTTTTTTTTTTTTATGAACAACTGAGGGCCAAGGGTCTCCTTGTGTTGCTCTTGCCCTCAAATTTTTCCATGTCCACTTTGTCTCAGCTTCTTCTGTCTGATCCTTTGGCTTTTCTCCCACTTTTGGTTGTACCCTTGCTCTTGGCACTTGATCAACTAATTCAGCCTGAGAACTATCTACTTTCCAATCTGGGTGATCTTTTAATGATTCATTAGGCACCCCTCCAGTGCCTTCAGTTCCTCTTTACTTCTTGTTTCTACTGCTTATCATAGTACATTCATGGGTCAGATATTCTTGGAAGGATTTCCTGACCTATATTCACAAACTGTGCTTGGAATCTCTCAATAATCCAATAGAACCTTGCTATTCTTCTCTACTAAAACATCTATCATCCTGTCATATAATTCCCCTTTCTTATTTGTCCTAACTAATCACAAATACTAAGTCAGGAATTTTTTGCTTCTTACAAAAAGAAAAGAAGGAAATGCAGTAATAAAAAGAATAAATAGGAAGAACAGATGTGACCAAGATACTCAGCCAAGTGTAGGTGAAGTCTTGTGGCAAAAATTCTAGGATGAAGATCATTCAAGAGCTATTATTAGTGGGCATAATCTTCAGGATCTTCTGAAAATGGCAGGGCTCAAGGGAACAAATAAACGAAAATCGTGGGCAAAGTCCCTAGCAAAATAGCAAACACCTCAGCCAGTGCTACTAGGACAGGGGCGACTGGGCGTCAAGAGATTAGCAGCTGAGCGCTAACACTGGAGCAACAGATTTCAATACCAGAAACCACCTGCCCGCTCCACAGCTCCTAGAACGGAGGGGAGTCATGTTAGTACCACAGCACACCAGCTTTGGAGGGAACATCATTAAGGTGGCTTAAGTGCTTCAGGTTCCAACTCTAGCCGTGCTTAAAAGTAAAAGAAAGGCAGAGAGATCTAGGGGAAGAAGCTCAGGCCCCTGAAAGGTAGAGTCCTTCTGAGTGAATATTACTGTTATAGAAGTAAAATAATTCATTTTTTATTTTTATCCTTTTGATACGGGGCCTCACGACACAGTTCAGAACCCGTAGTGAACCCTCCTGTCTCAGCTTCTCCAGCGCTGGGATTCCAGGTGTGCGCCACCACACCCGGGTTTGGGGCCAGCACTTGCACCCAGGGTTCTGAGGCCAGCACAGCGTGCTGCACTGGGGATTGAACCCGGGTCCTTGTGCTTGCCAGGCAGGCACTTAGACCACCAAGCTATCTTCCCAGCCCAGAAGTAAAATAATGTTTAATTAAAGTCAGAAGAAGAAAGTAGCTTGCTACTGTCTCTAGTTACTTACTTCCAAGAGTAAATCCTCTTTATTACTCAGTATCTTACTAACACAAGTGATTATTTTTCTTTGTACACCCATCTGATGTTGCTCCCACTGATAACCTTATAAATTAGTTTTGTTCAGTGAAGATACTGCTTAAATCTCTGTTACTCGACTTATTCCTCCGAGAAGTGAAGACTAGCGGGAAAGGCAGATAAAGATAGTCCCCGTTATGGTTCAGATCTACACTGTCCACCAAAAGGCTCTTGTGTGGAGAGCCTTCTAGAAGGAGACTGGATTATGACACACCATCCTCCTCAGTGGTCTGACCCATTGATGAGTTCGCAGCTAAACATGTGACAGAAGTGAGGCCGAGTGGAAGAGCTGCGTCCCCAGGATCTAGCCTTTGGAGGCTGCCCACCCTTCCCCACGTTCCCTTCTCTCTCTGCTTCCTGAAGTGAGCAGCTTCCCTCGGCCATGCTGTTCCATCTTGAAGCCTCCGCCTGGGAGCCAGCCAAGCACAGCACAGACCCAGCCCCTAAACTGCAAGCCAAACTGCACCTCTCCTCCTCTAGGCGGTGGGTGTTGGATATTTTTTTTCCCATGACAGGAAAGCTGACTAATCCAGTACCCAAGAGTTAATAGCTCCCCGGTGTCCACACTCTCATAATTCCCAGGACCATACATACAGTGTTTAGATTAGCACCATTAACTTTAAAATAAGGAGATTATCTGGGGCTTTTAAATAGGGAGACTAACTGCTCCTTTTAAAAGAAGACGCCGTTCTCCAAACAGTCACAGTTCAAGGCATGAGGACTCCATTCACGGCTGACTTAGAAAGGGCCAATGTCCAGCAGTAAGCGCTACTTCTAGGAATTCAGAGCCGCTCCCAAGTGACACGCGGTGAGGACACAGACTCCTCCGTGCTGCAGCCACAAGGAACCGAATTCTGCCGACAAGCATGAGCCTGAAAGCAGGCTTTGCCGGAAGCCACTAGATGAGCCCTTAGTCCAGCTGACACTTTCGCCCTGAGATACCCAGGCAAAGAACCCCACGTACCCACCGCGTGAGACTTCTGAGCCACAGACCTGGGACCTAAGAACCGGATGTTATTTTAAGCTGCCAAATTTATGTAAACTCATTACATAGCAACAGAAAAGTAATGCAAATGATGTGAATGTAAAAAGGAAATGCAAATACTCTTCCCACGCTTTAGACATGACACAGTGCTGACACCGCGACACAAGATGCTCTCTAGAGCTGGCGAAGTACCTCTGCTGTTAGTTAATTCTATAACCAAATTACTAACATACAGCACTGATAGTTGAGATCCAAACAGTTTAGGTGGCTACAGTTTCCAGAAATCAAAAGTGACCACTGAGATTGGCAATATTCTTCCAAATGGTAGTATGCTAGGTTTTACAATTCAATTTCTAGAAATGTGGAAGGAGGCAGAAGCAGTATTCATTTTTAAAAAAACACAAAGTAGAGCCGGGGAGATGGCTCAGTGGAATAAGTGCTTCCCTGGCAAGCGCAAGGGCCTGAGTCCAATCCCCGGTTCTGCAAAAAAAAAAAACAAAAAAAAACAAAAACAAAAACCACAAAGTAGTGTAATGTCTCAGAGATATTATGTGAAAAAAAAAAAAATTAGACTGATATAAGGACCATAAATGTCTTTTATCAGAAAGCCAAGCCTGAAAAGGCGGGCCATCAGGCCACAACCAATCAGGATTTCCTGCCCACAGAGGAGGAGGTCAGAGCCTATGTGAACAGCAAGGGCTATAAACTCCGCACTAGCATGGTTTCTACCGAGATGCTTCCCCAGAGCCCACGCAATCACAGGTGGACCATGACCACGGTACTTACGAGGGGATCAGTCCCCTGGGCAATAGCTGACTGGGATTTGAGAGCCGAAGCCTGAGCAGAGCACGTGGTCCCTGAAGTGTGGTTTGGAAGGAAGTTATCTCCCTCTGGCCTCCCTCTGTCTGTCTCTCTGCGTCTGGCTGCCATGCCCAACCTGTTTCTCCGCTGCCAGGGCCCTCTGCCACGCCACCTGCCTTAGAGCCAGCTGACTATGGACTGAAACCTCTACAAGCTGTGAGCCAGGATGAACGTGTCTCCGTACAGTGTGGGTGCCACGTGGTGTGTCTCCGCAATGAGACAGCACCTAAGACATGGACTAATGATCCAAGTGAGAGGACTGAAAACGGAGAAAGCGAACCAGCGGCCTACCTAGAAAGTCTGAGTGTATGAGAAGTAGAACCAACCAGAGAAAAGTGTGGACGTACAGGCTCCTGGGTGTCTTTCAGGGAAACGGTGGTCCTTCACATGGCATTCCTCTTAGGTTAAATCCCTGTTCTTGCCAGAAAACAAATCTTTAAAGAAGCAAAATTAGACATAAAAATGCATTTTAATGACTTACACAAACATAAATTAATAATCTTGGCTACTTTGCTGACATTGCTGTATTTCCAGTTTTTGCTTCTTGGAGTTCTCCAAATTCAAGGGAGTCTTAAAGCGCAGGGTCCTGAGTTCAATTCCTGGTACAGGGGGGGGGGGACCGATAGAACTGTAATACATTGATCTCACAAGTTTGGGCACTAATTTATAAATTACACTTGTTGCAATTTACTAAGCAGAGTCACCCTTTTTAAAGGATACTTATAAAATAGCAGTAGTTTTAGTCCCAATTATGAATTCTTAAATTCGCTAGCCTTACACATTTACAGTCACGTAAAGGAGAAAGGAGCCTAGAATTACGAGTAAGTTGTAACTCAATATTCTCCAGTCTATGCTATTCGCTCTTCCAAATCTTAGGTTATGACAGAATGGAATTGCCCACTTTATAATTTTCTGCTACAATATGTGCCAGGTATTGGAGAAGCAGAAAAGATGAGTAGAGATATTCCCTTTCCATAGACTTTAATTATAAAAATGGATAAACAGATGCACACCAGGGAGGTGGCCCCGGGATACCCACGTACCATTCAGGCCCTCCGTACCTCCCTCACCACCCAGTTTCTGCCAGGTAGCTTGATGGTCCACCAGCAAAGAGATGCTGTTTAAAGCGCGGATGGCCGCTGCAACAGCGGACTATTTTGCAGTGCTGGAAAACTGGTTTGACCTGTGGGCAGACAGTCACTCAGCCCTTCACGATGACCAGACGAGGATTAAGGATGTGCCAGAGGACTGGATCCAGCATCCAAACAAGCATAAGCATTGGGATTTCATGAGAAACATGGTTTGTACAACTTACAGAACATGCCTTTTCTCAAATCAAAACTTACTAGCATTTGTCTCAGACTCTCACATATTTTCAGTCAAATTATTCTTGATATAATAAGATTTAAAATGATCGCAGAATTTTTTAAGGAATCTTTAAAAAGGAGCAAAGATGATTCAATGCTTTAAAAAGATACCTTTTTAAAGGAAAGGTTTTAAGGATGTCACAGAGAACTCATAAAGAGAAAATGATGAGAGTTTCTAAATATTTATAGGATTATTACAAAGAGGATAAGAATCTTTTTTAAATTAGAGCCAAGAAAAAATTTAGGACTAAACCTGGTGACACAGGCCAGTAATCCCAGCTAGTAAGATGGGCTGCATTTATAAAGCTGTTAAATAATAAAACAGACACATTTAAGAACATATGTCTGGGCCGGCAAGATAGCCCAGCAGACTCAGCACCTGCTTAGGCAAGTGCAGGTACTGGGGTTCAGTCTCCGGCACCATACGCCACACCGGCCCCATCCCCAGGCACGCTGAGCTGGCCACCAAGTCCAGGAATGGTGGTGCATGCCTGTAATCCCAGCCCTGGAGAGGCTGAGACAGAAGGACCACTATGGGCGCCTGCCACATAGTGAGACCCTGTACCAAACACATAAATTTAAAAAAATAAAAAGGAACATATGTCCATACTTTTCTGTAACACTGAAAGATAAGGAAATATACTAGCTAACACACCCATGTATTTCTTAGCCTGCCTTAGTATTACTTGAACATGTTCTATGGGAAAAGAAAAGACAAAAAGTTCTGAACTGAACGTTGCAGGATAAACAGCCAACCTTCTCCACCTTGTGTTCTGCGGCTTAGAGGATGTTTGTTTCTTTTATCTGCCCCCTCCTCCCCAGTAAGGAAAGTAGCAAAGACACTGTGAATACCTGACAAGGCAGACTAAAATTGCTTGAGTATAATGTTACAGTGATCAAAATTTTAAATCCCCAGAGCCACGCTGCAGTAGCGAAAACAAGGATAAATATGGAGAAAGAGTTATGGCGTGGCGGCGCCGACACACACAAGCCAACTGCCTAAGTGCCAGACACTGGCCGTGCAGCCCTCCCACCCCTCCTGGCTCGCAGCCCTCCCACCCCTCCTGTCTCAGTTAGCAAGTGCTAATCAAAACAGTCTCACGTGTAGCTAACGAGCTCGTGTGTAGGTAACAGTCTCGTGTGTACGCTGCTATCTCAGGTTTCCCTCCAAACATTACAAATACTAACAATGACATGGGGAAAAGGCACATCTACTTTTAAGAGAAAATACATACATCCCATCAAACCAAGCATTTAGCCGCTATGCAAGAAAAAAAATACTTGTTACTGGATGTCTGTGGAATGAGGGCCGTGGGGCCAACGTAAACTGCGAACTGGGATCCAAGGGCAGAAATAACAGAAACACTCAGTGACAAAGTGCCCCACGCTAATGTCCCTGTTTTTATATAAAATCAAAGCCAGGAGAAGAAACAGCAGAAGAAAAACAGAACGCAGTAGAATTCAATTACCTGCCTACATGGGACACTCTACCCAGACCATTAAGGTCCACGGTGCTCTCTACACAAGATTCAGCTGCGCTGGTAGAGCCCCACCCCAGAGTCTTTCGGGGCCTCTGTCATCAACGTAACAGCTTTCACTAATCCTGCCGCTCTTACTGTAAGGTGGTTAAAGTTTACTCATACACTTTCATTCCCATTTTTTTTTCCTGATAAACAACATCCTTGGACTGCAAGAACTTTTCAGTCCAAGTTTTCTTTTCAAGTTCCTCTGAAATTCTGGAATAGAAACCCCCCATCTTACCTCTGGGCCTTTATCCAGAAGTCTTTCCTTTTGCTGATCTAATTTACATTGGAAAGCTATAGGGCTTTTTTTCTTTGTTTTGATTTTTGAGACAGGGTCTTGCTATGTAGTCCAGGGTGGCCTTCAACTTACTATGTAGCTCAGGCTAGCTTCAAACTCATGGTGACCTTCCTGCTCAGCCTTCTGAGTGCTATGAAGGGCTGTATTTTTACAGTCTAGTTTATCTAAACCCAAAACTAACATCAAACCATTCAAACAATGTATTCTCATTTCTTTTCCTAATGTTCAAGAAAACTTACGGAGTCCTACACATATATTTTAAGAATTACAAAAGAGACCTACACATATATTTTAAGAATTGCCTTTATTAAGGCAAATGAAAAACCTGCTGATTATAAGCACTGTCCCTAGGTAGTGAATTTCCTTTTCATTTCAGGGAAAAGAAAATTCATCAATAGATTAATATAAGCCACATGGACAGACTTGACAAGGTGCCAGATACAGTTCAAGAAAATTCCTACAATGTGAGGCAATTCTTACAAAGAATTTTTGAGAGCAAGTTGCTACCGTTAGGGCCTAAGAAACGCCAGCACATGTCCACAACCCAAATGATGACCATCTTCCCGCAGTTAGCTCACTCATGCACAAAATCAGATTGCAACTATCTCCCCGAATCTGTCAGCAGTTTCCTTTAAGCGCTGCATAGCACAAGTAAGAAATGAGCATTCCAAAAGCATGGCGGTGCCATAACCCCGTCAATAACACGATTCACAACAGAGTTCCAAGCTGGCTTCCTCTGGAGAAAGGGCCCAAGCTCCACCTCTGTCCAGGGTAGCGCTCCAGCGAGAGGCCATGGCACCCCGCTCTCTCTGGTCATGGGATTTTCACACAGTATTTTTAACTGCTTTTTTCTTCTGTTAGAGCAAAGGTTCCAGGAAGCAAACTGCTACATCTGTTTTAGTCATTCCTGTCTTACAATGTTCTAACCGTGTTCAGCACATACAGACAAAGGCATATAAAAAATGCCCACAAATTCTTCACTGTTTCTCTCATAAAAAATGAGGACTATTTCTCCTTGGTTCTGAGTGGCTCTGTCACTGCTTTGACTGAAGGCTATGGCAGAAGTAACACTGCCAATTTCTAAACAATCTTTTGTGTACATAAGGCACGAAGATCAAATTCAGGGCCTCCCGCACGCTAGACAAGCACCCTCCCCAGGCCCTGATCAATTCTCAGAGGCTAACAGCTTCTATATCCTATCCCAAGTTTACGTGCTCTTAGAGCCCGACAACTAGGGTAGGTACTAAATGCTTTCCAAGAGCCATAAAACCATGGACCATTTTAAGGAGATTAATTTCCACATACTTACTATTCTTATCTCTTGCCTAAAATTGACCTACAAAGTCCGCATACAGTTTTACAAAAACAAAAAGCACTCGTGCAGGTTTAACACTACATCATCCACAAAAGAAAGATACCAAGTTTTATTGTGAAATCTACTATGCTGCACCATCTGAACATATGAAAACTTTGGGGATCTCCTTGGGCTTGGGGGGACTTGCCCTACCCAGTCTTCCTTGTGTGCCCATTAGAAGTGAACTGTGGCACCAGGAGGAAGGTGTGAGGCTCGGAATTCAGACAATAGAGTGGATCCCAGGAAGGAGCTGCCCTCCTTGGTGAGGCACCCACAAAAAAAAAAAAAAAAAAAAAAAGAGCCATATGTTCACGCTGAGCTCTGACTCATAGATTTACCAAAAAATATACATTTCCAGCTATTCTCAACAGTTAAAGCCGTCCACATGAAAGAAATCTTCAAATGGTTGCAAGCAATAAATAGTTAAACTATTTTACTATAAATTAATTATTTTCCAAAGTTACTAAGTATTTCAGGATATACTGGCTAAAACCTGCAGAAAAAAATTTTTATGTGGTTTCATTCAAATAAAGTATCTATTTCTAAAAGCTCAACATCAGAACACAGTACCTACACATATATTTCCTAAGCTTTGTTCCCTACCTCTATTTCAAAAATAGCTTTCAGGACTGGTGAGATAGCTCAGTGAACTAAGTGCCTGGAAAGGCAAGCACTGGGACCAGGGTTCGACCCTCAGTATCATGTGCCATGCCAGCCCCGCCCAGGGCACACTGAGCAGGCCACCGAGTCCTGGCGAGGTGGCGCACACCTGTAACCCCAGTGCTGGGGAGGTTGAGAACAGGATGACCACTATGAGTCCAGGCTGCGAAGTGAGACCCTGCACCAAACACATTAAAAAGTAATAAAATTAAATTAAAAATAAAAAATGGCTTATAAGTTTCCTCCACATATCACACTTCTTTATTAAAAGCTAATTATTTTATATGTTTAAGTAAATAAATCAATATAATTATGTTTGCCTCACTTTAATCTTGATAGCATGACTTTTATTACTCAATAATACAAATATTTATTCCATAAATTATCTCTCATTGATGCTTATAATAATCCAAAATAAATACTAGATCACTTCTTTTTGGTACATATTTATAGAATATACTAATTACATTCATCATGAGAAGCTGGCACAAGTACATACATTAATTCTTTTTGTTAATCCTCCTCCCATGCTCCTTCCCTGTGTCTCTAAGGGATATATATATATATATATATATATATATATATAAAATTCTGCTGTGAATGTTTCAATATATAATGATGACTTTCCTCCAGGGACTTGGTGCACATATGGAGAGCTTCACAATCCTTCTCGTTTCTTAAAATTTTCACTTCCTCGCCTCCTCCCTCCCCACTCCATCTCTCAGTTCCCTTCTTATATGCCAAAGATCCACCTTGCTATTTCCTATCTTTTATTTTCTGCTTTACTTATATGCCGGCTTTCTCACATACGAGAACCCATGGGAAAGTTAAGTGCGTGGATCTGATTTATTAACTCAACATTAAGGTCTCAAGGTGCATCCATTTTCCTACATACAGATGTCTTAACTGAAAATAGCATCATGGTTTTGCTGACAAAAAAATCTAATTTTCAGGGGCCGGGGAGATGGCTCAGTGGAGTAAGTGCTTCCCTGGCAAGCGCAAGGACCTGAGTTCAATCCTCAATTCCACCAAAAAAAAAAAAAAGTCTAATTTTCACAAAATATTTGATAAAACTTTTCCCAATTAAATTATATAGCAAATAAATATTCTCCATTAAGTGAATAAACTAAATTTGCAATTTCAAAGTTGTGACAAACTGTAAATTTTTTATATTAGGAAAAGTTTATACTGCGGAAATATATTGAAATCAAGATTTTAATTTTCCAACCTTTTATGAGTATATCAAAAGTAAATGTTTTTAAGTAAAGAGTAAAAGTGGGCCTTTAGAAATCTCGGTAAATACTTCTAGGAACACCCAGAAATGAATAAAGACCACTTTGATTTATGACTCTATAACAAATCCTTCTGCAATTTAAGTTGTTTCCAAGTCTTTGCTTTTCACAATTTTAAAGAAGGATATAACTGAGCTGTCCATCAGAAACTACTAAAAATAATTTTTCATGATACATTCCATTGGATTTTTGGCACATAACCTGAAAAAAGTTCTAAAAACCAAATGATACTATGATGACCATAATCTACGGTGACAAAGATGCACTGGAGTTTTCACAGATATTGACAGATATTCCATTTTAGTTTTCTATGTAATACAAAAACTCACTATTGTGTAGAATGCATTCCTACATATGACTGGCTACAGAACTAAGCAAAATTCTTAAGTCAGTTGAGCAGCATATTAAGAATACTGCTCTTTCAATAATGTATTACTAAAAATTTTCACAATATTTAAGATGAAACCTGTTTGAAAACTTATTTGATATTTCCAGATTGGCATTATAAAATTCAAGAGCTGGATTTTCCCAGTGGTGTAGTCATATACTGACCTTTAAAATATGGCATACAGTAGAAAGAAAGAAAAATTAAGTTTCTAGAATATCTCTTCAGTAAGGAGTCACAGTCAAGGGGAATAATAATCATTTGGCACTGCTGAAATGAATACACTCTCAAGCATGCGATTACAGACTTGAGACTATAACTACTGGGTACATTTAAATTTGTTTGACTATTTGGAAGCATTGATTGTTTCAGTTAAAAAAAAAAAATTGAATCTGGGTTCAATCCCTAGCATCACATTTTGCACCAGCCCAACCCCCCAGGCACGCTGAGTCAGCCACCGAGTCCTGGTGCATGCCTATAATCCCAGCGCTGAGGAGGCTGAAAACAGGAGGATTACTATGAGTCCAAGCCACACAGTGAGACACTGCACCAACTACATTAAAAATAATAATAATAATCTCTTAAGCTCTCAGATACATAAATAATAAATTGATTTATAAAGAAATAGCAATAAGTTGGTAAAGAATTACATCAAAGACAATGTTTGAAGGCTTTGGGATCTCAGCTTCTAGACTCCCTTAAGACCTTGCTATTCCATATGTTCACCGCTTGGAAAACAAAGGAATTGAAGTTTAAAAGGTATTAAAAAAACACAAGGCCTGGGGAGATAGCTCAGGCCCGGGGAGATAGCTCAGTAGACTAAGCGCTTGCCTGGCAAGTGCAGGGCCCTGAGTACAATCCCCAGTACCACAGAAAAAAAGAGAGAGACCTCAAATTATGGTTTTTAATTTCTGTTCTTTATTTTTTCTTTTTAAAGTACAATAAATCAATACTCTGACAAAAGTTTTCACAAATCAACAAAGGCTTGAAGCAATAACCAATGAAAAACATAGATTCTGTAAAACCTTAGAAAAATTACAGGAACTAGCGATTCAGAAGGCAAGCTTTACTATTTTCTCTGAGTTGCAGGGAGCCACCCACTCTGCAGGAGGGAGAATAAATGAGACTGGGATAAGGTGAAGCAGATGGTTTTTGTTTTTGTTTTTAATGATACCAGCTCTCCACTTAGCCTTGGAGGAGCACAAGGGCTAATCACTGTCTAAAATGTGGGTGTACAAGATTTATACATTAAAGAAAACTAAAACCTGAGTTAACAGTCAGATCTAATAAGAGAAAGTATATCACTAGGAAAATAGAAAAGACATCCCATTAACATTGGGAGGAATTTAACAATTGAATCTCTATACAAAGGACACAGGACAATAAATTAGACATTATTTCTAACATGGTTTTAATAAAAGTGCCTTTTCTTCTCAGCTTTCCTTTCTCATAAAACCCTAATAAACAATGTAATTTTTTTATGAATCCTCAAAAATTAAACTGAGATAATCCAAAATAATCTTTGCTGAGAATAGACTGCTGTACTGTTAAAGTATCAAACTGAGACGTCTATTCTCTACGTAAGTACTACTTGTCCACTTACTGAAGTAGTGGAACATGAGTAAAAGGAAGGATTTTTACCAATTCAAGACGGGACCTGACAGTTACTTAGACAGATACTTGGACAACAGAAATCTTTTATGTAACTCAAACTGATAAATAGCTTAATACATAAGGGAAGCTCAGAAAGTGAATACTTCCATCTGTTTTCCAACCACACCTAAATTCTTCTCACTATAGTCATTTAAAGCTTTCTGTGTATGAAATGAACAAAGACCATCCTCTGAGAATGTACAAGGAAGAAAATAGTTCTATGGACTCCTTGGCACTGTTCGTATAAATTACATTCTTTATATACAATGTTCAAGTCAATTCCCAATAACATTACTTATTGTATTAGCATAATTTTTCATATTATTTAGTGAGCTTTGTGCTCCATTTCGTTACATAAGAAATAATAAAGAGCAATAAAGAAAAGTAACCATATTACTATGTCCAAACTCAAAGAGTCACATGTTAGGAATGTCTTATAACTGCAAGATGATAAATTAAGTTAAATTTAGTATAGAAATAGTCTTTGCTAAAAGGAGTCTGCTACATCAAAATCTCACTTATGTTACAGAAAAATTAGTATGTGAAAAAAGGGAATTTTGCAATATCAAATATGTTTTTCCTGGCGCAAGTTTCCCTTGCTTAGGCTTAACACTTTCCATCTGTCTTCAGAAATATTCACGCTTTCTGGAAGAACCAAAAACGATACACTAGTCAAGAGCCAGAATAATATATTAACTGCCTTCCCATTCCATGAATACTTATAAAAATATTTGAGCAGTTTTTATATTTGCTAGTGTTGTAGAAATAAAAATATCAGAAATAAAATGTTTCTAATGTATAACTTGCATCTGCATAGGTTTTTGAAATCTTGTGATCCGAAAAAATACAATTTTGGTTTATACATGTTACCTATCCTTTTCTACTCTAATATTTTACCAAGTATGATATATGTCATACCATCACAATCAATTACATTCCAGTTATAACTAGTATACACAAAATGGCAAGCTAAGTTTAAGTACTTGGAAAAAATAAACTTCCATTTTATAAATTAAGATTTTGAAGGGAAGCACCACGATGACAGAGTAGTAGGCAGCAGAGAAAGAGCCTCTCTGAATACTGCCGCCCAGACTCTGGCATACAGCAATGTGCGGAAGACAAGAGGGAGGGAAGCGGGTGCCCTGAGCCCAGAGAGGGTCTAAGGTGCAAACTGAACCCCTCAGCAAGAGTGAAGAAAGTTCAGCAAAGAAGAAAGAGGAAGCTGGCTGTGTCTGAGACGGCACTCACCGCACAAGAGGAGTGAGTCAAACCTGTGGACACGCGGTGACTGCTGGCAGCCCCACAAGACTACAGGAGAGACGCAGCAGTGGAGGGGTGCAGCAGACATGAAGGACTACACTAGCTGGTGGTGAGTGCTGAGGGCTCAGTCATCCCGCAGGCGAGAGCAACTGGCCAGTGGCTCCCAGCTGGGCTAAGGCCCTTGAAGACGACGAGCTGATGGTTGTAGGACAAATGAGTCTGGTCTGGGCTAGAAGGTGTAGGCTCACTCAGATTACCCACCACCCCCTACACCTGGAAGATACCTCGGAGAAGCAGTCATTTCCTAAGGGTCCTAAATACTAGCAACAGAGCAACCCACCAAAGGCAATGTACAAGCATTACACCAGGAATTAAATGAAATTTTTAATTAAATTAAGAAGAAAAGAAAATGAGATTTAAGATACAACCCCAGGCATCCAGCCCATCAAAGACAAACCAAGCGGGTAATGAGCTGGGACAACTGGAAAGCTACCCACCCAGGCTCTTTGAAATGGCAACAACAAAGCAACTGAATGAGGCTCTAGAAAAAAATCAAATCAGAAATCATCTCTCAGATAACTGATAACTAGAATCCATGATGAAAACCACGCTTAGTGACTCTAGAGCAGATGCAGACGAAAAAAATAGAGGAGCTTAAGAAAATTATGGATCTAAAATATATAATAGAGGGCTGGCCAAACAGCTCAGCGGATTAAAGCACCTGCAAGCAGGTGCAGGAGGAATTCTATCCCCAGCACACGGTGCTGGCCCCCACGGCATGCTGAGACAGCAATTGAGACTGGGTATGGTGGCTCCCAGCACTTGGGAGGCTGTAAACAGGAGAATCACTACAAGTCCGATTTAGTAGTGAGACCCTGAACACCCTGTAGACCCTTCCCTAAAATACAGAAAAAAAAAAAACAGATATTGCAAAATGGGAAGAAACTGTTCAAACCAAAAGAAGAACTGAGATGGGGGAAAAGGAAAAAAGGGAAAATTTAAACACACACACACACACACACACACACACACACACACACACACGACAGTTAAGACAGCCACACTACTAGTTTCTATTAGCTCACTGAAAAGAAAGGTTTGTGCTAATATTGTTTGGTCAATTAAATGCCTGTCTTATACTCTAAGTAACTAAGTTAAAGATAACCATATGTAATGTATTAACCATTGTTAACCTTCTGTTATCTTATCTAGAAATTGCTTTACTTTTTTCTCCTTAAAATAAAAACTTTTAAAGATATTGATGGCCAGGGATCACTCAGTAGCACAGTGCCTGCCTGGTAAGCGCAAGGTCCTGAGTTTGAGTGCTGGCTCCAAAAAAAAAGTTTTAATATGTGAAAGCTCTAAGTACATATAAATTTAAAGAAAAGCACTGTTTAAGTTCTGCTGTCCACTTCTTATCCAAAGACAGGTTTAAGAGGGGTCATGTTACCTAAACAAAGTAACAATACTCATTCCACAGGTGAGAAAACTAAGGACTAGGGAACTGGTGCTACAGACCAAAGGTCACTCCCCAGCCCCCGAAGCCTTCTCAGGGCCAAAGCGCATACACTTGGCAACGTTTATTCGTGTTTTATTATCCATCTACCCACTGCCTGTGCCAGTTTTACTAGACCCAGGGTTAGTACTAGAGAAGGATAGAGAATGTCAAGGGGAAGAAAGTCAATGGCACTATGACCAGAAACCCCCACATACCACATGTGTGTTGATGTAAGTTGTGAGAGTGCCAGAATGGTTTTCTTTTCTTTTCTCTTTTTTTTTTTTTTTTGGGGGGGGGGCGGGTGGGTTCCATTTAAAGTAGAAATCCAGGTAGGAGAAAAATAATAACAGAGATACACAAAAAAGATAAACAATAAAAGTTCTTAACGTCATGCTGAGGAGTTTGGCTTTTTCATGGGGACACAGAGCCATTCAATGATTTTAGTGTGAAGAATGACATAATGAGACAACACCTTTTTGAAAACCCACTCTCCTTACAGCTTTCAAGGAGGCAGGGGCGCTTCAGGAGAGAAATGCGAGGGGCCTGAGGTGAAAGAGCACCAGTGGAGGGCAGAACAGACAAGAGATTCAGCAGGGAAGTGAGCAGCAAAATTGACAAGGCTCACAAGGGAAGAAAAGGAGGGAAATCCTGAATGCTTCTGAGATGTGGGCTTTAGGGGACAACTGGAGGGCATGTGGCACCTTTCGGTGTTAGGGAACCTGGGGCCGGGCCCCGCAGGCTGGAGAGGGCAGGTGTGGGCAGTCAGGGGCCCCGTAAGAGGAGCTGCTTAATAGCTGGCAACACGAGTAGTGAGCTTGTGGCCGAGGCTAGGGTACTGCCTAGGTAGTTAAGGTTTGCAAGTGAGTAACAGGATATACAGCATACAAAGAAAACAAAGCTCAGGATTAAAAAAAAAAAACCTAGAGAACACTGACATTACAAAGGGGGAAACATACCACTGGATTTAGTTATAGAGAGTAAGAAAATACATTACAGTGGAGAAGGGAAATGTACAAGATTGGTCCATGGAAATGAAATGTTGAGTGAAGGTACAGGGGACACGAAAAGGAATATATGAGACGAGGAGCATGAGGCTACAGAGTTTACATTCTTAAAGCCACACAGAGAGAGGAGCCAAAAACACAAGAGTCAAACGCAGTAGGCTCAGCTGAGACTGAAGGTGCAAGCGAGGCACAGAGCTCTTGCCCCACATGAATAGAATTTTAATTTTAAAATAAGTGCACAGAAAGGAAACAAATGCAATTTAGTCACTGGAGAAAGCATAGACTGCTTGGCTCTTCTGCACAGGAAAGGAATGGTTAGCTCAGGATGAATGTGGGCAGTGAAAAAGACAAGGTCGTGAAGGATGGAACTGAGCTGCAAATACAGTGAATACTGCCAAACCTGAATGCTGAACAAGTTCTTACAGACCGCAGGCTTTCTTATCTCCAGCTGACGTATTCGGAGTCAGTGTCCACACACTCGGTGTCGACAGTCCATCGTGCACTCCACGTACGTACCCCCCTAGGATCTACGGCTACGGCTACACGCAGGCAAACTGGTCAGTGCTGCTGCCCACGACGTCGGTTCACAGCCTTGCTCCATTTCCTTCTCCATATCCCACGAGCACAGAGTTCAGCCAAAGCAACCGGACCCGAAGAAAGGGGAATGAGAAACGCAACAGTTTTCTTGGTGTTTCACTCCGTGCCGGCCTCTCACTCTTCCCTGTCCACACGCAAGCCACAGTAATCCTTTAAAACTTTAATCAGACGTATCATTCTCCTGTCTCAAATAGCTCAATGGCTTTCCAAATGGATTAGGAATTACAATGAAACTTCCATGGCGCACAAGGCCCTGCATGTGACTGCTGCCTACTTCAAACCTTATTTTGTGCCACCCTCCCCATCAATAGGCCTTTCAAACATGCTATTTCCTCAGCTTCCAATTCTTTTTCTTTTACAAGCTGACTCTATCCTTTAAATGTCAGCTAAAATTTTATCTCCTCAGTCTTAACCTTGATTATGCAATGAAGAGACTGTTACTGCTTATTTTTGTCCTCAATTAACTTTCTCTCTAGCACAAACTGTATTCATGTATTTCCTTGATCACTGGAGTGCAACCTATAAATTTCATAAAGGCAAAAAATGTCTTTCATTTGCTTATAATCAATGGTTAGTGCAGTGCTCAGCACAAGTAGATAGTAAGCTTCGAGTAAATGAAGTGAGAGAGGAAACAGTAAACACAGAGTATCAGTAAAAAAATTCTTGAAGTGGCAGTTGGGAAGAAGCTAACTGCATGTGTCAACTTCATCAGGAAGAGGACCTGGCTATTCTGGCTATTTCTGTGAAAGTAATTTCTAGACAAGATCAATGTGTATGCAAATATAATCTGCATAAAGCAGATGACCCTTCTATGAGGTTGAAGCCAATGTGCTGAAGGCCTTTCTAGAAATCACTATCTCTGAAGAAGGCTTCTTTCTGGCACAAACCGTGTCTAGACTTAACTGCAGCGCCGACTCTTTCCAGGCAACCGACCCTGCACATTTTGTGCTTGCCAGCCTCCGCGATCACATGGCAAATCCTTGAGGTAAGTCTTCTCCTATCTCTATGTGTGTGTGCACATGCACACACACATGTGCACACACACACGTGCACACACACACAGTCACCTGCACACACTTGATTACGTTTCTTGGAAAACCCCTAATATGGAGTTTTAGAAGCTAGAAAATATGAGTTCAAATTCCAACTCTAATTATTTATTCTAACTGTAATACTAACCTGTTTTGAAACTGTTCCATTGCTACTTTATCTTTTTTCCCATTAAAATGAATGAAAGATTTTTAAAATTTTTTTTAAAAAATTCCAAGTCTGACTTATAATACTTGAGCGTTCTTTTCTTTGGAATTATTTTTTGTTTACAAAATGAAGAAATATTTAAAATTCAACAACTACTAGATAGTACTGGTTCAATCTCCATTTATTTGAATTATTCCTCAAATAAATGTAAATAAAATAATTGTATATACTCTTCATTTTAAAAGCGGTATGAATACTCAATTAATTCAATATAAACAGAATGTCCTGATAAACTCTATGAACTACTTAACATAACAGAAAACAATGGGAAGAATCCTAAAGTAAGGCTGGCAATACTGGGCAAAGGTCAATAAAAATGAACTTTCTTGAAAAAGGGAAATAATATGCTTATACATTTTCAGCTTTTTAAATGAATTATTTCATGGTGCAAAAGCATTAATCACCTGCTGTGGCAAGCTTAGGCAGGTGTAGGAGACCAGTGTGATCCCCACACCACATGCCACGCCAGCCACACCCTCAGGTGGGCCAAGCAGGCCAAGAGGAATATTTCACAAAGCAAATATATATATATATATATATATATATATATAGTATGACAATTCATTATAAAGAACATTCAGTCACCAGATAATCACATTAAGGCTAAGACTTATAGCGTTAAATGAGAAATTGCTTAAAAAAATAAAATAAAATTCAGTGACTTTCATGATTTAAGTAGATTCAGATAAACTGCATACAGTGAATATAAAATATAACAGGTAGAATATTGAGTTTAAATTGCCAATATTTGTCTTTATTTTTAAATATTGAAAATTAAATTTTATCAAGCTACATAAAATATTTTTAAAGATGCACAAAAAATTCTCTGTTGACATTAAATACAGAAAGCTGATGAAAATAAACCTATAAATTTTCATCATATTTGGGAAGCCCAAGGGAAGCTCTGGAAAGGACAATAAAAGCAAAAGCTTTAATGTAAGTAATGAACCTTTAAACCAAGTTGTATGTGGTACTTTTATTGTATTTTCAAATTTCACAATGCACAATACTATTTTACTTGTATTTGTCTATCTGAATAATTTTTGCCTGTGTGTTATAATGTACTAAAAAATTCTCCATATCAAAGAAAAAAGAAAGGCAAAACTTCACGTTGATTTTTCTCTTCAAATCCTGCTTTAGGCAACAGGGGTCAGTGGTGGAGGGTCAGAGCACGGCCAGAGAAAATTCTTCCTAATAACTTCTGTATTAGCTAAACTATAATAAGGTAGAAACAATACACAAAAATAAATGAGCACTTAAAACTATACACTGAAAGCCTAACAGTCTAAAAAAGCACATAAAAATTAAAAATTGGATCAAAAGAATGTCACTTCTTCAAATGAGACTGTATCAACATTAGACTCTTTATTTATGCAAGTTAATAGAATCCAAAGACAATAGCAAGAATATCTGTATAAAGTGAACATGTGTCAGTGTAGCAGTTCAGGGGATACAGCAGTAATGTTGATGTCAAGTGTCAGTAAGTCATTTGAATTCTTTTTAAAATTATCTTAAGATCTGAGATTTTATAGAGGTTTTTTTTTTTAAATGTTTTTTTGCACATTTATTTGGTACAGGGTCTCACTACATGGCTCAGACTTGTAGTGATGGTGGCGCACACCTGTAATCCCAGTGCTGGGAAGGCTGAAAACAGGAGGGTCACTCTAAATCCAAGCTGCATAATGAGACCCTGCACCAAATACATTAAAACAAAATCAGAAAATCTTTGAACATTAATGTATCCTTATAATAACTTACATCCAGTGACTTCAGTTCTACAGTCAGAGGCTATACCATGAAAACATACTTTCTTCTACCAGAAAACCTTTCCAATAATTGAAGACTTAATTCTCAAATCCTTTAGGTTAAATATCTCCAACTATAAGAAAGAGTTATCTCCTCTCATTCTTTCTCATAAAAGTTTTCAATAACCCATTCCTAGGGCTGGCCAAATAGCTTAGTGGATTAAAGTACCTACAAGCAGGCACAGGGGCCAGAGGCTCGATCCCCAGGCCTGCCCTGCCGGCCCGCCCCTGGGGCACCCTGACATGGCAATTGAGACTGAGCATGGTGGCGCACGCTTGTAATCCCAGCTCTTGGGAGGCTGTAAACAGGCAGATCACCACGAGTCCTATCTAGTAGTGAGACCCTGAACACCCTGTAGACCCTTCCTTAAAAAAATAACCCATTACTGCCATGGCAACCTCCTCTGAATACATCCCAACCTGCCAGAGCCCCTTCAAAAGAAGGTGCCCAAAGCTAAATGCAATATTCTAGATACTGTGATCTGGGTGTGTGATACATTCCCTCTCTTTCTAATTTTTCACAGTTGAAAGTGAGATTTATAATTCTCCACAAAAACGAATGTTCTCACTGAAGATGGGAAAATAATGATCAAATTTATAGACTTTCATAGCAGCAACTCAGATAAAAGCTGAAGATTTTCTTAATTTTCTATACACTACATGCAAATGTAAATCAAATCACCTGGGTGTATCATAATCATTGTAGCAAAGTTATTTTTGGATCCAAAACTTAAATTTCTATTCAAGTTTTCCACATTTAAAGTCTTTAGATGAAGATGGGGGCTCAATGAGCTGTTACTTTATATTTTAAAGAGATTTTTACCGTAAAAGATAAGTTTCACTGCCTTGCTAAAAAGATTTATATACCCACTCATAAATTTAGACAACCTTTATATCTTAATGTGTAAAACTGATGTTTGAATTGTGCCTACATTTTTTCCATTCTCCAAATTTTTCCTAATTAAAATTAGGAAAGTCTTAGGAAAGAAGATACTTTGACATTCTTAAGTACTTTTGGGTACACGCTGAATTTCCATTACTTAAGATACAGGACACTCCATCTCTACTCAGGGCAAGTCATGTAAGTACTTTTATAAATATAATATCCTGCTCATATAAAAAGTTAATGTGAATTAGTAATTCAAGAAATTATATCACCTATACCTTCAAAAAATCAATGAGCATCAACTCTTTATAATTATATCCAAAACATCAACTTAAGTCTTGAAATTATCAAAACTTTATGTGTTAGTTGTATATGTACCTTGGAAAAAACATTTCACCTTATAGTTTTTTCCTCATACTTTAAAATAGGGTCACTGCAAGTATTAAGCCTATTTCAGAGAAAATGAAATGAACCAAAGATTATGCAATAAAATAAAAATAAAAATCAGTGGCTTATTATTTTATGAATATGGTGAAAATGTCACCTACTCTTAATGATATAATGACCATTCTTTTGAAAATATTAAAAATCTTTAATCAAGTATTTTATGTTTATAAGATTTGTAAGGGATGTAGATAATCACAACAGTAAAAACTAAAAGTCACAGACTGAACTAGAAATACAGGCTAGAAATAGTCTCTACTTCCACAAAGTCTCCTTAATATATCTAACAACTCTTCAGTTAAAGTACATTAAGAAAACAAGATCCAAATGCTAACCGTCCTGGCTTACCTGGGCAGCTCCAGTATGCAGGACTCCATACAGTCCCTGTCCTAGAAATTTCCACCCTCACTCCTTTAAAAGAGGGCAGTTCTACAAATTTCTGTGACATGATCTAAGAGAACCTCTGATACCTACTACCTTCTGGGTACTAGACCATTTTAACAGTCCAGTACAAATAGAATAGTATCAATTACTGAAAGTTTGTGCAACAAACCATATGTCTGCATACTGCTAAAACTCCTATGTTGAAATCCTAATCCCTCCTGTGATGACACTAAGAGGGTGGCCTTTGGCAGGTGATTATGTCCTGAAAGGTAGAGCCCACAAGAAAGGATTAAGTACCCACATAAAATGGGCCCCAGAAAGCTCTCTGAACAAAATCACCAAGCACACAGTATAATAGCTCTTGAGAACTTAAAAGAGAATTCTTGGAAAATGCAGCAGAAAAAAAATTCAGTAGGGAGAAATACTTCCAAATAAATTACAAACATCTACTTTAACTGTCCTTTACATACACCTGTATACAACACTTTTCAAAGATTATGAGTAAGTTGAGTAACACAGAGAGATCAGCATTCTGAAAAAAAAAAAAAGAACGGCCTCCAGTATCCAAAAAAAGTCACATCTCTGTGTATAACTTTACAGCTAGGGGCGTCCTAGCCCAAGAAGTTTGTATTACCAAAAGCCAAAAATTACACAAGACATTAAAATCCTCACAAACCCACTCCCAACATAGTAAAGAGGAAAAAGCTAAAAGCTCTCCCTCCAAAATTAAGAACAAAACAAGGAGGTCAAAAATCACCATTCCTGATCAATAAAAATACTAAAAAATTCAGCCAGAACAATCAGGTAAAAAAAGATACAGATAGGAAAAGAAGAGGTCAGACTATCGTTATTTGCAGATGACATGACCCTCTGCACACAAGACCCAACAAATTCTACGAAAAGACTCCTGGAATTAATAATAAAATTCAGCAATGTATCAGGACACAAAATCAACATGCAAAAAGCAACAGCAAGGAATGGATGAAAAAGATGTGATATTTTTATACAATGGAGTATTACTCAGCTATAAAGAATGATGAACTCGAAGCCTTTATATTGAAGTGGATGCCACTTGAACATATACT
>NW_004524598.1:15585393-15589755 GCF_000260255.1 Octodon degus | reverse complement strand
AAAAAAAAAAAAAAAAGTTTAAATATCACATGATTTCTCTTATATGAGAAACCCAAAGTATAAATCAATTAAAGAGCAAAATAAAAGACAAGGAATAAGAAACAGGGAGACAGATCTTTTGTGAAAAGGAAAAGGACCAAGGGCAAGAGGACAGGAAGGAAACAGGAAGGGAAAGGAAAAAGTATTGCATCAAGGAAATACAAAGTGAAACCCAAATGGTATGTCCCTTCACACCTATTAATGGCCATTAGCAAAATGATGCCGCATTCAGGATGTAGATAAAAGGACTCCCTGCATATGGTACCACAGAAATTAGTACAACTATTAAGGAAAACAGTACAGGGATTCCTCAAGAGATTAAAATTACAACTACCTTTCCAAAAGTAGGTATGCGCTGGTTGGTGCACACACCTTGTCCACAGTACATCCTCCCCGTCCTCCCAGCCTCTCCTTTCCCCAAGCGCTCCTTCCCCACCTCCAAAAGGCTGCCTTCCTGTTTCCAGCTAGTTGCCTTTATTTTGCTCATTAGTTTACTTACATTTTGGATTTCTCATATAAGAAAAACCATGCAATTTTTAACATTCTGTATTGAATCCACCTATTTCCCCACAAATTTAAAATGACTTGATCTAAAAATCCCACTACTGGCATATAGCCAAAGGAGAGAAAAACAGTAAATCAGAGATCCACACATACTTAGGTTCTTGCAGCGCTGCTCATGATGCCTAAGATGGTGAACCTAAGCATCTATCAAGAGGTGAACAAAGAAAAGATGGTTCACATGCACAACACACACACAGTACTATGCAGGCTTCTCAGCAGAGAATCCTGTCAATTATGACAGGATAGCTGAAACTGAGGGACGTAACAGTAAAGAAAATATGCCAGAAACAGAAATACAGAAATACGCTGTAGCCTCTCACTATATGACTACATGGAATGGAAAAGAGTCAGGCTCACAGGAGGAGAGCGGGATGGTGTCACCATGGCCTTGGACATGCAGTAGGGCCCAGCAGTAAGGAGCAGCAGCTAGATCAGGGTGCAACAATAAGGCAGGAGGAATGACTTGAGGGTCTGTACAAGGGTGACTAAAGTTGATGATGGGCCGGCCGGATAGCTCAGCAGACTAAAACACCTGCCTAGGTGGATGCAGGGGCCGGAGTTCGACCCCCAGTGTGCCGTGCCGGACCCACCCCCGGGGATGTGCTGAGACAGCGACTGAGACTGGGTGTGGTGGCATGCACCTGTAATCCCAGCACTTGAGAGGCTGAAAACAGGAGGCTCACTAGGAGTCCGATCTGTGTAGTGAGACCCTGTAGACCCTGTACTAAATACATAAAAAATAAAGTTAATGACAATGTACTATATGCCTAAAACTGCTATGCAGAGAGACTTTAATGTTCTTGCCACAAATGCATGATTAATATGAGAGGTGATGCACATAGGCACCTTAGTTTACCCACTTCACAATGCATTTGTGGCCAAAACATGTTGTGCACTATAAATACATGCAATTTTTATCAACTAAAAGTAAAGAGATGGGAAGATAGGTTGAAGGAAGGGTAGGAGAATGCAGAAAAGAAGAATCAAGTTATATCATGTATAGGTATAAATTCCTTATGACGAACAAGACCATTATGTATACCTAAACTATATTAATAAACTTAATTTATTAAAAATAAATAATAAAAATCATTTTAATTACTACCACAAACTGACCAAAAAAAAAGTAAGTAAAAGATACAAGTTGCATTTAAAATAAAAGCTTACGTACCTTGGCTTCCGAAAGACTAAACTATATTGTTGGCAAGCAAGTCCCACGGTAGGAGTGTACACAATAGGCATGAATTTTTCAACATCAGACATTAGTACTCTGTAAAAGAGCTTTTCATTTCTATCTTGAAGATCCATTAACAGAAGATACCTGTGGAAATTAGGCATAATTAGACCAACAGTCAATAGTTGCTTAGAAATCTAAACATTTTTCAATCAACTCCCAAGTATGTTTGAATGATAAAAGAAATGTAAGCACAAAAGAATTTAGAAGTATTCTTAAACACCTCAAAGACAAACCATATGCTTGATTACCATCATTCAAAAATTAAAGTCATTGCTTAAGTAACACCATCTTATTCAATATTTGAAAACTTTATCCCTATTTTAAAATGACAGATGAAAATACCACTATAGATTTAGTTTAATTATTAACTAATTAAATAAAAGGACTTAATCTTTTAACTTGCAGTATTGAATAGCCAAGGCAAATGAGTAACACTTACACTAAAAATAACTAAGGTACACCTAGGCTCAATGGTAGAGGACCTGCCCAGCATGTGTGAGGTCCTGGGTTCAATACCCAACATCAAAGTAACAATAATAATAATTAAGGCAGGCAAGCCAAAAGGACTTTTTTTATTATTTGTATCTAATGGTCTTCTCATATAGAGGAATTTCTGACTTGGAGGTGTATTTCTACACATAAAGCTTTTCATGTTATCTGTAATCTTCAAGAGTTTATCGAATAAAACAAACTGCTTAGTACAACTGAAAAGAATCTTGCAAAACTGTACTCATCAACCTTACCAACCTTTTGGGAGTGATTTTTCCGAGGTCACGTGCTAGAAGTGTGGTCCCCAGTAAGACAATGCGAAAAGCTGGCATGCGCTTTAAGAGCTGGACCCAGGGAAGGGCAGTTAGGTCCCCAGGAAAACTGCCCTTGGTCAACGGAATTTGCATGAGATTCATCCAGGTTAGTATCCTTAAAAGTGACTGGGTTTTTTACTTGTTTGTTTGTTTTATGGTACTAGAACTCAGGACCTCACACCTGCCAGGTAGGCACTGCGCCGCTGAGCTATATCCCAGACCCAAAAGTGAATTGTTATTAAAAATAAATATATAAAATAAAGACTTTTATCGGTAAATGGATGCAACTCAAGACCATACTCGTAAGTGAAATAAACTGGATGCACATGTGCAAACACGGCATTGTCTCTCTAGTGCGAGAAACTCAGTCAATAAGATCCAAAATGTACAATAGATACTGTAAAATGGGGAGAAGCTTCAAAAGGAGAAACTGGGATGGGGAAAGGAGAAAAGAAGGAAGAAAAGCGTAAAACAAAATTAGATATCTCAAAGTTAAGACAGTTATGGTATGAATTTCTCTTAGTTCATTGAAAAGAAAAATTTGTGCTAATATTATTTGGGCAATTAAATGCCATGATCTTGTACTCTGAGTAAAATTTAAAGATAACAATATGCAATGTTAACGGGTTAACCAGCGTCATTCTATACTTGCTCTGAATTTTTTTCTCTTTAAAATAAAAAAGGAAGAAAGAAAATAAACATTTCTAGGAAAAATGAGATTAATTTTAAGGCATCATAAAATTGATTTGTCAATATGGAAATCATTAGTGCCAAGTCAATGGTAGATTCTCACACCTCGCGCCAACTACCAGAACATTTGACATGAGTGACGTTCCCTAAAGGTCAATCCATTTTCCTTGACTTCAAGCCTGGTTTTTCCTATCTCCAAGTCATTCTCTCGCTCTGGCTCCCACTCTCACTCTGGCTCACTCTGGTTCACTCTGGCTCTCTGCTCTCCCCCCCTTGCTCCATCCCTGTCTCACTTCTCCCCTTCTCTGAAAGTTAACATCTAAATGGAATAAATTAGGAAGTTACACAGTGTTGCCTTCAACATACACCCAAAATCTGACGACCTCTATTATTATGACAATGGATCCAATTCATCATCCCTTGCCTGGATTATTACATCAGTGGCTTAGATGATGTCCCAGCCTATACTCTATTACCCACATTGCCCAGTCTTTCTAAAATGTAGCCCAGATCACGTTGATCTGTTCAAAACCTCAGAGGACTCCCTTTGTACTCACGCTTAAATCAGATGGCCTTCAGTGGTCTGCAGAGCCACACACAGTCTGTCTCTCATTAGCTTGCTAATGTCACTTCCTAACCTGCGACTCTCCCTAGCACCTCCTTCTCCAGACGCAAGTCTCCCTGCTGACCCTTGAACACGTCAGCTGCAGAACTTTTCCTCAGACTGATACATGGCAAACATCCTTATCACTTCTGAGTATTTTCTCAAAACTCACTTTCCCACTGAAGGCTACACTTATCACCCAATTTAACAATTCAGTGTGGCCATCCCTAGCCCCAGAATGGTCCGTCCCTCTTTAGTAGATCTTACCCGTTCCTTTTTTTTCCTAGCATGCATTAATTTCTAGTTTATTACATAACTTCCTTTTTTACTGCTTACAAACATCTCATAATTCTAACAATTTATGTAAATTTTACAAAGGCAGACCACAAATTGGGTGCTTTATCAACAAGAGATTTCTTTTTTTT
>NW_004524598.1:15578723-15584188 GCF_000260255.1 Octodon degus | reverse complement strand
AGACTCAAGATTTTAGCACCTGGTTTATTGAGAAAAACACACAATGAAAACTTTACCTGCTTGTGGCACATCTTATAAAATAGTAATTTGATATATAAAATGAGTTGGTTTCCATTATGGCAATATAAATGGTAAAAAAAATAATAATAACAATTCATCCAATATATGTTTAGGGAAATTCATATCTCTGAATTTTTCTGTTGTGTATTTTACAGCAGACATTTTACCAAGGAAGACCAGGTTTTGAATTATATTTAGGTTTCTGTGACAGTTAAGATCTAACAGAGGTGTGTCTATATAGTTAGAGCCCAGGTAAACCGGAGATGAAAGATTCAAGCCATTTCTTCCCCTTGTCCTGTTTTAATGGCACTTTGGGGACAACAGGAACTTTCCTGACCCTTACTACGTGGTTTCGTCATTCCCATCAGTCAGAGACTCAGATCTGGCCCATCTTTCAGCCGACCCTATGCAGGCCCTGACCACGCAGACATGAAGCAGCACACAGTTACCAACAGAGCATTCCCCACACCCTACCCCCATAAGCTACTTTTATTAAAAGAGCAAATTTCGGCTCGGCCCTTTCCTATGTAAAGAGGTCTCCCGACTGCGATCTGCTTTGGGCCCTGGAGAAACACTTCCCTCTGTGTAATGCCAAGTCAGCATGCAGTTCACTGGCAAAAACTTCTTAGAAAATCAATTACAAACTCTCAAATATGATACACACTTAAGAAATACTTTGCTTCTTTATATAGCTGAAAGCTTGAAAATAAGTTTATGTTTTACATTAATTTTAGGATGTTTGGTTACAGACAATTTTTACCAATAGTTCCCTCTTCTCCTTAACCCTTAATAGAAAAATCCTTTCTATCTGAGGGAAAAAAAAACTCACAAACTGCATCAGATTGCTACATCCTGGAAGCCTTCATCTTTCTACCTTTCAAGTTCATGTTCTTTTATAAATTCGGTATAAAGGCTATCAACAGACATAGGAAAAATGTTGGCATTTTGTAAGCAACTACCAAAAAAGAAGTGTCTTTTTATAAATTCCACAAAATATAGAGGAATCTGAAACTATAACACAATTTAAGGAATATTTTCTCCCAGACTATTTTAGCGTTTCCAACCAGTTTAACCCAATGAACACTGCCGAAAGAGCGTCCCAGAGGCCTGGGGCTTCCGAACGCTGCTAAAACAGATGCCAGCGGCCTGGAGGTCCCCTCCTCCCGGCCCTCGGCTGGAGCCTGTCACGCTCCTTCCGCCTCAGGCAGAGGTGTAGAAGTACCTGGGCTTGGCATTGCCCAGCAGATCGTCTTCGTAGTTGGGCAGGCAGCAGAAGAAGAAGGCGCAGCCAATCAGGATAATTGTGGCTGCCCAGCCGAAGCCATAGGCCCAGTTATAGATGTAAGTGACCGCAGGGCTGGCGTGAAGGTTGAAGGTCCGGGTGTACTTGACAGGGTAGATGACCAGGGAGATGACCTGAAAGACAGCTGCCAGGGCGAGGAGGCCTCCGATCACTCTCAGGAAGACCAGCATCTGGGGTCCGCAGAGGGCGAAGAAGGAGAGGATGAAGCAGATGATCAGGATGATGAAGCCGCAGAAGAGCATGGCCACCGCCGCTCGCCCCCACGCGTAGTCCATGAGGCTCTCGCAGCCCTCGGCGGCGGAGCCCGTGCCGCCCTGCTCGTCCGCGCATTTCCACGACAGCGAGGCCGTCTGCACGTGTGTGCTCCACTGCAGCCAGCCGCGGCCGGTCAGCGCGATGATGTCGAACACGATGGCGCAGAGCAGCAGCAGCGGCAGGATCCAGCGGCAGCGCTCAAAGGCCAGGCTGCAGCGCAACATCTCGACGGCGGGTGGAGGGCAGCGGGACAGGGACCCGGGCAGCGCGCGCCGCTGTAAAGGGCGCGGGGCGGGGAGGCCGCCTACAATATACTTAAAGTGTGACTAAAAGTCACTTTAGTTATTTTGTCCCGTTTATGATAGGATTTTGTGATAATTTACCTTGATGACCATGATGATGGCATAAGAAAAATATAATCTCTCTGGGAAGACAGTTTGGAAAACAAATTTTATTTCGTTCAAATGTTCCTAGATAAAGTAATTTTTACAAATCATTCTATCTATAAGCAAATTCTCAAAACTGGCTAACATTTTCAAATCACTACAACATTTTAACTGTCTCTTACAAAAAAAGAAAAGAACACCTGACAGTTGCTTAAGAGAAACAGAAATTACATTCAGGAAAGTGTTACCTGTCAAAGTCGGAGTTGAGGCGTTCAAAATTTTTCACTACTCGAAGGACCTGAAGGTCCTGACTGATGAAGCTGGGTGGTAACAACCCATGAATGTTCAGTTGCTGCCTTTCTTCCAGAGTAAAAGCCAAGTCCTACAGAGAAGAAAAGATAATTTCAACGGAGACAAAAGTAGCAATATATACACAAACAAGGCCCAACAGGCACACGGAATTAAAAATCAGAAGATCTGGTCTCACTGTAAGTACATCATGCAACTGCAAATAAAACATGTCAGTTCTCTACACCTCAGTCTCTACACCTACAAAAATTAGAATACTGTCATCTTCTCAGAGCTACATCACTCCCACATTATTAGAATAAGAACACACAGGAGGAAGCCACCTGAAGATACACAAATGAAAGATGATATAACCACCATTAATGCCAGTAAATACAAAAACAAAGAGTGGTTATATAAGAAATTGTAAAATCACAAACATCAGTAGGCTGGCTGATACTTGCTATGCTCCCACCTCTAAAATAGGTCAGGAAATGCCTTATATGACTGCAAGGTGCCTGTTGAAACCTTTTTCTCTCTCTCTCTCTCTCTCTCTCTCTCTCTCTCTCTCTCTCTCTCTGTCATTTCCACCTATTCTAACTCACCCTTCACTAAGCAAAGCTTGTCCCCAGTGTCTGAACACACCACATCCTTTTATTCTTTTATGACACTACAGCCAAAAATGTCTCTTTAAATCTTATCTGAAATGCTTCCTTCTCTAAAGAGCTGCACATCCGTTATAGCCCTATTATTATAGATTATCTGTTTACATGAACACTGATTTTCACAAAACATAATAACAAACTCTGGAACTCAAAAACAAGCAAATCAAAAAGAAATGACTCGTTGATACAAAAGATAGACTAGATTTAAAAGATTTGCTTCTTTCGAAGAAGGAAAAGCAAGGAATTCCCTGTGGTCATCACTGTGATAAAGATGCAATCTGTAGGTTTCTCTAGAGAGAAATCTCACTGGAGATTCTAAAGCCACGAGGTCTCTCCCACTATCCTGAACGGCCACTCCTCTGGTCCAGGATAAGGCCCGACATGATGTGACAGTTGCTGTAATTGTCAGAATGTCAGTGTCCTACCAAAACTGACATGTAGAAATCCTTGCCCCTTTCTGAGAGACGAGTAGGCTAGCGGTGCTCTCTGCCCAATGAAGAGGATTAGTGTTCCTATAAAAGAATCTCCAGAGGGGCTGGAGAGGTGGCTCAGTGGTCTAAAGCACCTACTTAGAACAAGCTTAGCAAAGCACAGGGACCGCGGTTCAATCCCCCAGCACCACATGCCAGCCAGCCCCGCCCCCTGGTGGGCTGAGCTGGCCACACACACACACACACATACACACATAAATAAATAAATAACTCCAGAGAGTTTGTTTTATAAGGATGCCATGAGAGGACACAGAAGACAGATGTCTACAAAACAGGAAGCTCTTCACCCTGATCTGAGGCTTCCCAGCTTTAACAACTGTGTGAAATAAAGTTTTTTTTTTTTTAAAAGACACCTGGTGCACAGTATCCTATTATCACAGTCCAAAAGGACTAAAGCAGGTTTGCACATTGTGATTACTGCTCTTTTTAGACAACTTAGCTAGGTAGGGACACATTAACTTATTGCACTGAATGGTTCCACAGTCATCCTCCTCTGTCCTGGGGAGCTTTTTGCAATGGCAAAATAATGACTCCTGAGTCCTAGTGAAATTTGGTACTCAGGGGAAAAGATCAGCTTGATTCATCACCAAGGGAAATGACAGACCCTTCCCTGGCAAAGAATGAATGTGTTCAATGCCGAGATGTTTATGAAAGAGGTCAATGGATAGCCTCTTCTTTCTTCTAATTTTTGAAACTGAAAGGTGCATTAACATGTCTTTGGTGGAAAGGCTTGTTTAGCCTCTTGGGGGCCACTGATATAGCTCAGCAGTCTCAAGCACCTGCTTAGGCAAGATTAGGCACCACATGCTGTGCCAGCTGGGGGGGGGGGCAGCAAGGGCAGGCTGAGCCAGTTACAAATAGCCTCTTGGATTGGGAGATGGCTACTGAGACACAAATATATCTGTCCAATGAATGACCTCATAATGCTGAGCTACGTGCAAACCAGGAGCTCTAGACTCTTTAGTGCAAAAAGCTACGCACCTTCTTGAATTTTCATGCAGTCTTCTTCAAATGCCGTCTGCACTGCTGGCACATAGCTGCAGGATATGGATCTCCACTACCAGCTATTCCCATGGTGACAGAAGCCCCCCAGTGACGCATGCTCCACTCCAATCAATAAAATAAAAGATGGTCCCTCTCCAAGAGAATAATCCAATGTGCCTTACTG
Source organism: Octodon degus (assembly GCF_000260255.1). Taxonomy (NCBI): domain Eukaryota; kingdom Metazoa; phylum Chordata; class Mammalia; order Rodentia; family Octodontidae; genus Octodon; species Octodon degus. The sequence goes on along the minus strand of NW_004524598.1, from coordinate 15,579,572 downwards.
TCCCTGGCCAAGCCACCTCTTCTAGATGCCAGGGAACAGCACACCAGTGTAATCTGCTAATCCTTTACACAGAAGTTTCACCCAGCACCAGACCTATGGTGCTACTTGAACCAGTGGGTCTTCTCCTTTGATTTATGGTTCTGACCCTATACCACAATGCAAAACATATGAGATCTAAGAATTTTATCTATATTCTTTACTTTCTCCCTAGTGCTAAGAATAGTGCCTGCTTTTAGATCTCAACAAAATACTTTTAAATGTTCAAATTTAGAAACATTGAGCTTTAAAAAATTACTGGAAAACTGCTGGTCAGGAAACTGTCCAGCATATTTGCTCTGACTAAAATCACTTCTGGAATAAACAATGCTAGTCAATTTCCTGACCAGCAATTCATCTCTGTATGTATCAATACTGCTTTCTATGCTTTACCATTACTCACTGTGGACATATATAAGGTACATACACTTCTAGATAAAACAGATACATATATATACATATATATGATGTATATTACTGACATGTGAATATGCAATCTTTAGCTTAATGAGAAGATTGTGAGATTAGACATTATGAAGTGATTAAAGAATTTAGGAATATGTTATTTTATACTATTTTTTTTTTCAGTACCAATGATTAAACTCAGGACCTTTCGCTTGGCAGGCAAGCACTTATTGCACTGAGCTATCTCCCCAGCCCTATTACTTTATACTATTCTATTTATGTACACTACATTATTGCAAACCTACATATTGGGGCTGGTGAGATAGCTCAGTGGTCTAAAGCAACTGCGTAGGCAACCTTAGGCAGGTGCAGGGAACTGGAGTTCAATCCCCAGCACCACATGCTGCC
>NW_004524598.1:15569441-15578128 GCF_000260255.1 Octodon degus | reverse complement strand
TTTTTTTAATGTATTTGGTTGTTGTAAGGTCTCACTACATGACTCAGACTCGTGGTGATCCTCCTGCTTTTGGCCTCCCCGGCGCTGGGATTACAGGTTTGTGCCAGTATACCCAGACTCTGGCATGTGGTGCGGGGGATCAAACCAAGGTCCCTGCGCTTACCTAAGCTTGCCTGAGTGGGTGCTTTAGACCACTGAGCTATCTCACTGGCCCCGCTTCTAAATGTTAAAGCAACCACAAAGGAATATTTGTGCGGAAAACTAAAATGAATGATACACTTGTTAAATATGTAATGGGGGGGGCAGGGAGATGGCTTAGTGGAATAAGCACTTCCCTGGCAAGCGCAAGAGCCTGAGTTCAATCCCCAGTTCCGCCAAAAAAAATATTTTTAAGTGGGAGAAATATTTAAAATAAAATGCCATGAAATAACTTAAAATGAAACAAAACTATGTATAGTAATATATTTTTTAAAAAAGAAAATTTAGGCTTCTATACCTAGAACATGAAAAATGCAGAGAGCAAGGGATAGGGCATTATGTACCTGTACCAAGTTCCTGTCAATTTCCTATGAAGAATGTGACCATTATGTATGACAACTATTACTAAATTTTTAAAAGGTATGTTATGTACATGTACAAACTCCCCAAGATGAATGTAATCATTATGTACTACAAACATGTACCAATAAAAGTCTCAAAAACACACACAAAGAAGGAGCAACAGAATGTTATCTCTTGACAGACTGTCTGAAAAAATGAACAATCAGAATATAAATATTCTGAGGAAAAAACTTGTTAAAAACTTACATTTCCTCATTCACTTACCAATGGCAATAATCAGGTACTGCTGTCTATATTTTGCATAAATTTTCCAAAGTACAAAACTAATTTCTAAATCTAATAGATATTCTAACAGACATTTCATGCCATGTAAACAACAGCACAATTTTGAAATCTTTATTCTTTGATGTTTAGTAACTAAAAGCTCCTATAGCCTCATACTCTGTTGGGTGTATTTTTCCAAAACATACTAACATGTCAATTTATCTTTTTAAAACTTGAGACAACTGGTCCAAGTTAGAGGCCTATACTTGGGTTTGTATATTAGTACCATTTTTGAGTTTTTAAAAATCAGTAAGTAAACTTAAATCTTACAGTCCCTGAAATGGTTTAAAGAATGAGTAATGCCCTTTAAATCCGTTATTTTCCATATTAACAGAGGCATATTCAAAGAGATACATTCTACAAAAACTTGTAGGCTCGCTGCTTACACGTAAAAACCCAAGAACTAGTGCTTGCTTTGGCAGCACATGTACTGAAGCTCAAGAGTTAAATGTGTTAAAGAATTTTTCAAAGAATGTTCCAAATATTTTTACTTCCGTGTTATCCCACAGGGCCACCTACCCATCAAAGGAAAATAAATTCAAAGATATATACAAGTCCTAACACTCATTTGATTTCTACCAAATCTTTTGTGTACTTATAAAAATTCTGTCTGTGCATTTAGTAAGTTTCTAGACCACCTTTAATTGTCATTCTCTGAAAGCATTCTTATCTGCTTTATGTTCAACCCTGATTTTCTTTCTCTTCGGTCTCTTACTTGCTCTACTCCTTAGGAAGTCATCTGGAAGGGATCCCTAGCAGAATGCTATGCTATTTCTCTGCTAACGGCAACAACCAGGACAACTATTCCAGCCTCTCATAATTAATCTACCTGTATCTTCCTGAAAAACACAACACTATCAGGAAGAAATGAAAACCAATTCCTGGCCTAAGGACCTGTATGAGAAGTTTGTATGCAGACATACCTAAGGAAGACACTTTGGCCACAGTAATTTATCAGAAACTTACCAGAAAACCAAAACAAATGAACAGCGTATTCTGCACTAACCATCTTTAATGTTTCCAGTGAATTTCAGTAGTTTGGCTTCACTTTTCCTGAATAATAAATATAAGTGAATCAAGCTGATTCATAAAACAAAACTTTAACAAAAATATATAGACAATATACACAAGTGAGGTAATTCGTTATTAACAGAATTTTTTTAATGCCAGAAGTCAAACACAGGACTCACGCTGGCCAGGTAGGCACTGTGCCATTGAACTAAATCCCCGGCCCCCGTTAATACAATTTAGTGACAAATGTCTGAGGCTACTGTTACCATAGGGCAAAGATGGCTGTGTATTTTGTTTAACTGATAATCCCTAATGTCTGGAACAGTGGTGGGGAACCTATGGCACACATGGTACTGTGTTTTAAGACTAAAGATTTTCTAAACTAAAATCTCAATATCTCACTTTGATTGAAGTGTTGGCCCTTTGCAATAAATAAGTAGGTTTGGGCTTGTAGTCTGGTACTCAGTCTCCAAAAGTTTCACCATCACTGGTCTAGAAAAACACCTGATATTCCACAGGCAATACACAAAAATGTGCTAAATTATTTGATGTAACTATACACTTGATAGTATACTGTATTTTTCAAAGATAAGCACAAAAGTTAAAGAGGAAGATTAAAAAAGAGAAGCAAGTGAGGGGTAACTACTGCAAAATATCTTAAGAAGACCCCCAAATCCTTCAAATAGTAAATGGATAAGACAAGTGACTTATGTCCATATACTGGGGTATTACAAACTCAATGGTAAAAAGAAACACTAATATACAAATATATATATATATATATATATATATGCATATGTAGTGCATTTGAGGTTAATATATATTTATATATTATGTACATTATATATTATATTACATGCATATCTATATGCATATATATATTGTGCATATATATATATATATGCCTCAAATGCATTACATGAATGAAGCCAGTCTCAGAAGGCTACATACTATATGTTCTATTTAGATGACCATCAGGAAGAGCACAAAGATCAGTAGTTACCATGGACTAGGAGTGGAAAATTTTGGCTTGCGCAGCGCAAGGGAATTTACTGTGAGATGGCAGATTTTTCTAAATTACAGTGCTGTACACAACACTGTACACTTGTCCACAATAACAGAACATATGTGTTTCAACTGTGAAAAGAATGACCCCAGCACACATACTCCTCACATTTTTTTATCTTTTATTTTTGTGCAATGATTCTACAAGGCTACATAAAACTTTTAGATGACACTCAGTTATTTTAACTATGTCCCCAAATATAAGGACATAATCTTTTAAAATGAATAAAAGGCAAGTATTGGCCAAGAAATAAATGCCATAATGAGCAAATGGAAGACTCAGAAGTAAAAATTCAGCAAATGAAATAAAATATTTTATTGACTGAGCTCAAAATAAAGAACTGAGATGAAAGTTGCACAATGAACTTGAAGATGGAGCTTTAGAAAAGAATCAATCTGGAAACAGGAAGGAAAGACCTAAAATGCATTACACTGGGTTATTTTGGAGGTTCTGGCGGGGAGGGGTAACCAGGAACTAGACCCAGGGCTCCTGCACTGAGCTATACCCCTGGCCCCTTTCATTTCTTATTTTGTGACACCATCTTGCTAAGTTGCTAACTTTCTCAGGCTGGACTCAAACTTGTGACCCTTCTGCCTCAGCCTCCAGAGTGCTGGAATTACAGGCCCGCATCACCACACCTGGCCAGCATAGGCCTTTGGATATTGTTGCAGAGTTAACATTTATGCCGTAGGAATCCTAAAGGAGAAAAAGGGAAAACAATTGGAAAAACAACAGCTAAAAACTCAACCAAATTTGTCAAAGGACAAACTTACAATTCCACAAACCCCAAGAATATACCCTCATGAAACTCTAGATCCCAAAACACTGTATTTAAAATCCTAAAAATGAAAAACAAACAAACACCTTTAAAAGTTCCAGAAAAAAATCATTTATTTTATAAATAAAATGATTTATTTTCTAAATGACTCAAACAATTCCAGATTTCCCACCAGAAAGTAAGGAGGTATGATATTTTTTAAAGTACTAAAGGAAAGAACTGTCAAGCCGGAATTCTATAGCCAGGGAAAATATACCTGGGGAATGATGGTCAAAGACCGTCTCAGTGGAAGGAAAATTAAGGCAACTGGGCTGCAGCAAACCAGCGCTAAAGAACGTGCTAAAGGAAATGCTGTATACACAAAGCGAATGATTTCTGAAGAAACGTGGAAAATCAATTAAGAACAGAAATGGTACATATCTGGGAAGCATAATACATTCTTTTTCTTTGAAACTCTCTACAATATGAAAGTTACAAGTTATTAATCAAATTAATTAATTAAATCATTTTGCAGTACCAGGGATTGAACTTCAGACCTTTTGCTTGCCAGGCAGGCGTTTATGCCTCTGGGCTATCTCCCTGGCCCTCAAATGTTTAACTTAACACATGAACATAGATGCAAATGGACATAATGTATACTACTGTAACAAAAACTGAGGACAGTAGTGAGACAGGTGTTATGGCTTGGGTCTAGCTGTCACCCCAAAGCTCGTTTGCTCATAGGTGGAACTTCTGATAGCTGGCTGGATCTAGGGTGTATGTCAGGTTAGGCTGTGTGATGCTTGGATTAAGAATGGGTGTGGATAATGGAAACCGAACTTGGGTGTGGATGACGCCAACCAATAGGCTTGCAGCCTGTATCCAATAAAAAATGGAAAAGGGTACTGCTGCTTGCTGCTTGTTGTTTCACTGCTTTTTGCCTTCCATTAAAAATTAAATTAGGAAAAAAAATTTTTTTTTTTTAAATTAAATTAAGGCCAGGCCGGGGGGATAGTTCAGCAGCACCCTGCCTGCCTGGCAAGCACAAGAACCCAGGTTTGATCCCCAGTACCGCGTGCTGCACCACTGTGCTAGCCACTGAAACTGGGCACACATGTAATCCCAGCACTGGGGAGACAGACGGGAGGATCACTGTGAGTCCAAGCTGCATAGCAAGACCCTGTACCAAATAAATAAATTAATAAAAGATTTTTTAAAAATCAAAACAGATTCTACTAGACTGTACCAACCTGTAGCACAGGAAAGTACTGGATTATGAAGTTTTGCTTTAATTACATAGATATATTAGATTTATCGAGGCTGCCATCAGGAATTATCACAAACAGGGTGATTTAAATAAAGAAATCTATTTCTCAGCATTCCAGAGCCTGGAAGTCCAGGATGCAGGTACTGATAAGGAGAGCCCTGTGCTGCGGCTTCTCTCTTGCTTTGTCTATAGAAAGCCTTTTATCTATGAAGGCTTCCGACCTGAAGACTGTCATCTCTGTCTTCACATGTTCCCTCGTCTGTGCAAATGACCTCAGTCATTTTAGATTAGACAGCACCCTAACAATCTCATTTTACCTTAATAACCTGTTTAAAAATCCAACGTCTGAAAGGTTACATTTTGAGATACTAGGGCTTCAAATTCCCACGTGTGAATTTTGAAGTGGTGCAATTCAGCTCACACCAGTATCTTTACACATACAGGTGTATATATGTATTATGTCACAATCAAAACTTTAGGAGCCTCTAAACAGAAATTTAAATTAAAATTTAAATGAATTTTAATATTTTCAGCTTAAGGGCCCTGGTCCTAATATTGTAATAGAATATTAGCACTCCTTCAGATTCTAGATCTGCAGGGATGGATACATGTAGCCATAGTTGTTATGAACGTCAAATATTGTTGCTATTTTTCCCACTCAACCATTGCTTGGTTACTGATGATTTTAGGTCTAGCATCTATATATTAGTATACAACCTCTGGTAGTGTAGTTCCATGTTTTTATTTTATTTCTTTCTTTTTGCTATGCAGCTCTGGCTGGCCTTGAGCTCACTTTGTAGCCCAGGCTGGTCTTGAATGCACAACAATCCTCCTGCCCTCAACCTCCCGATTGTTGGGATTACAGGGGTTCACCACTACACCTAGCAGTTCCATGCTTTTAGAGAACATTCTTCAATATTTTATTCCCAAAATATGAGATTAACCTACAAAAGCCTAAAGATAAACAGCTGGGCACAGTGGCTCTCAGCTGTAATCCCAGCACTCAAGGAGACTGAGGCAAGAAGGTCTCAAGTGTAAATCCTGCCTGGGCAGGTTAGCCTCAAGTATCTGAAATCAGTTTAGTTGGCTGCTGACATACACATGTACTATTATCTCCAAGGCTTTAAGAAAAATGTTAAAAATTCTCTAAATAGACGTAAGACAATAATCTTTTAAAGTATACTGTAATTTTAAAACTATTCAGAAAATTTTATTTATCATAGTATTACGATTGTGTGTATGTGCCTGGTTTTGGGTTTTGTTTTGTTTTGTTTTTCTAACAAAAGACCTTTGCTTTATTTTTTTTTATTTTGAAAGAGTTTCACCAGGTCCTTAAATTGCCAAGGTTGGGCACTAACTTGGAATCCTCCAGTCCTAAACTCCCAGAGGGCTGGAATTACAAGTGTGTACCATAACGCCTGACCTAGTTCTCTTTACTTAACAAGTATTTGTAGAAAACAACCTCCTGCCCTCAAATTGATATGCTAACAAATCAACTGAGTCTAGCTAAAAAGTACACCAAAATTTTCCCAACTGATAACTGGAAAAATTTAGACTTGTGCTCAATTCTTTTTGATACGAAGTTTCAGAATGTGCATTCCTTTATATCATATTTCACAGAGGCAAAGGGGCTTATTCAGATCTTAGGGCACCAAAATGAAAAAACTCTCAGATCTGTTCTTTTCGATTTTTCTTGTATCCCCTATCATTGGTCTCAAGAGCTCTCAAACCCACCTTTGTACAACACTCACAACTTTGCTCTTGTGTATCTCACACTACCAGAGTTTAGCTACGCTTAAGGTAACAGGTATGAAGGCACCGATACAGGATCAGGTGTGGGAAGGCTGGCTGGGGAATGAGCCGGATCTATCACCTGCTACAGCAGATCAGGGCAAATCCAGGACCCCAAATGCTCGAGAACCTCTTGCAAGTTCCCACAAGGTGTGGAAGGCACAAAAGACCTGCCACATTGCTAAGGCAATTCCAGACAGATGTGGCAGGTAAAAATGTCTGAATTAGTCACGCTGGTGTTGTTTACACTGAGGAAAAATAGGTTTATAATACTTCTCCTCCATAGTCATGAAATCTGTTTTTTCCCCTTGCAACACCACCACCACCAAGGTCTTGACATTCCAGGAAGCAAGTAGGTACAAGTTCTAGAAGCTGATATATTACATGTAAATCTATTTATCACATGCCTGTAATCCCAGCACTTGGAAGGCTGAGACAGTAGGATTTCTGTGAGTTTGAGGACAGCCTGGGGTACAGAATGAGTTCAAGACCAGTTTGGACTACATAGCAAGACCCTATCTCAAAAACAAAACAGTTAATAATGCTGATCAAAACTAACTTTGATAAAACACCATTAGTAGTGATAACTGGATCAAACTGCCTACAATACTCAAGAATGATGTCTTCTGCAGACTTGGTTATAGGTCATGCTTTTATTAAAGATATGGAAATCACCTGGTTTACTACACTGACACGAAAACTATCAGTGTTGGGACTGGGGATGTGGCTCAGCGGTAGAGTTCTTGCCTTGTATGCGCACAGCTCTGGATTTGATCCCCAGCACCACTAAATAAATAAATAATCAGTGTTTTCTATCACTACACAGAGAAAGAAAGCAAATAAATTGAGAAATAAAAGTGTGATGTGTATACAATCTTAATTTTATAAAATTTATGGAACATGATTAGTTACTTGAAAATTTCTGAAAGAAATTTGAAACACAACTCATGTAACTCAGAAGGTATCTCTGTTCTGCACCCCCAGCACACTGAGAGGCTGAAGCAGAGGCCTCACGAACTGCACTGCACCCTGGGCAACTCAGAAGCGTAGCAAAATCCTATCTCAAAATAAAAACATTTTTAAAGGGTTGAGGATGTGTGAAGGTGTAATTTAATCCCCAGTAACACAAAAACAATCTTTGAAAATAATAAGTATGTACCTATAAGACATGTAAAGATAAGCATCTCAATAGTGTGGGGTGTGTACAGAAAGATACTGAATCTCCTAAGGGTGAGGCAGAAGTACCTCCTCAATATTCTGGAAGAAAACTGTACCTGGAATGATGCATATTTGAAATATAAGCAAAAAATTTACAGAGTCATACATGAATCATTACCTATTTTGCTTAGGTTTTGATTTTTAATTTATATAATGTCAATTATTAACTTTGATTATATTAACACTAAGTTATTCAGTAATTAAAATTTCATGAGATTGTCAAGCTTAAATCAAAATCCAAATTTTCAGCCTATATATCCCATTATACAAAACAATGGCATAAGGAGTCAACAGAGCTTTAGATTTCAATATGAATTTATATCCATAAAAATCACATTAAAGGGCTGGAGAGATGGCTCAGTGGTCTAAAGCACCTACTTGGAACAAGCTTGGCAAAGCACAGGGACCTTGGTTGGATCCCCCAGCACCACATGCCAGCCAGCCCCGCCCCCTGGTGGGCTGAGCTGGCCACACACACACACACACACACACACACAAAATAAATAAATGTTAAAAAAAAAAAAATCTCATTAAAGAAGATATGTCTTACGACAATGCACAAACAATTGCTTTAAAAGCTACCTGCTTAAAAAGAACTGTTTAGGGCTGGTGAGATGGCTCAGTGGTCTAAAGCACCTACTTAGAACAAGCTTAGCAAAGCATAGGGACCCTGGTTCAATCCCCAGCACCAC
>NW_004524598.1:15567286-15569071 GCF_000260255.1 Octodon degus | reverse complement strand
GTATCAAACTCAGGACCTTGTATTTGCCAGGCAAGCACTTATTCCACTAAGCTATCTCTCCCAGGCCCCAAGAGATCATTATTAATCAACTAGTGACATCCTGATTGTAGGAATTACAATATACAATTATATTCAACAAAATAGGAAATATCATATAAATACTTGGGTAATGGATATAATGAAGAAAATGCAAATATATAAAGACACTGTTTTCATACCTATTCGTAACATAGATGTTAATAATGGAAAAATCCCGCAAAACCGTTGCTGCAGGCACCCAAAGGCCTGCGTTAGTGTGGTTAAGGCAGCCTTTCCACCACCAGGTGACTGGGTAGGCTGTTTGGGGACATGGAGACACTGTTAGGGCTGGTCTACAGAGCCAAGTAGCCCAAGACCAAAATATATTTCTACAGGCCTACAGGTCTCCCATGTGTGGTAAATCACTAAGATCCCACTGTTACAGTCTCAGTGGTACACAAAAAGATCCTGTTATTTCCATAAGACACTCCACTAATGTCGCAGAAATAAACAAAAGTGGCTGTAGGGATTTCCCCAAAGTTGGTGTGGTAGACTTTGAACCCAATTTGCTATGACACAAAGATTATTTATAAATTACAAATGTTCGATTACCCACCTTGGTGGAAGATCTCTGTGGCTATTATTCTGAAGTAGGTATTGTCATAGGTCAACAAAAATAAAAAAGATTTCAATGTCACAAATTACTGACCCAACGGTAGCAAAGCCCTAATTACTACCCTGGTCAGGATTCCCTCTACCATCTCTTTTTTACAGAGACTCTTGGCCCTGACTTGAAGAAAATCACGCACACTGTATTACTTATGTGCTCTTATTAAATGCCAACCTACAATGTGGTCATACTCTGGCCGCAGGCAAGTACCACAGGAGAGGCTTTGACCTGTCAAATTTTACCTTTGTTCTACTGAAAATAGGCTCCAACCTGGAGAATAATGAAAATGAAGAAAAAGAATCAAACTGACAAAGATCTTAGAGGAAACAATCTGTAGGAACTATTTAAATTTTTAAAATTTGTGGTCACAAACATTAAGCAATCATGGACTTGTTAAACTTACCAATTAGCACAGAAAAAAAACTCAAGTACCTGTATTTTTTAAACAAATCATAAATCTTCCAGCTGTCCACGAATCACCAGTACCATGGGGGGGGGGCATAAATCTTGTTCCTAATAACAAGAGGATGTTCTACAGAAACAATCAAAATAACCCGACAGACCTCTGTGCTGGCCTATGGCATTTTCCATGTACTGTTCAAGGAGAAAATGCAAAAGGACACACATACACAACACCAAAAGAAAACTCCAGAGACAAACTGGCTGTAAGGTAACAAACAGTATGACTATTTGGTATTTACAGAAGCAAAATGACCCATTCCGAGGTATTTTCATTTGAGTGAGGTCTCAAGTATTTACATTACTAGTAAAGAAAAAGTTACCAGGATTTGAAAACAAAATCTCTAAACAGAGCATGTACTGAATCCCCTTTCAATAAACAGGGCAAGTCCTTCAAAAGAAAAATATACTACTGAAACACCAAACTTTTAAAAAGAAAGAAATCTCCAACAGAACAGCTCCACCAGGACTTTTCTGCCCGCCCCGCGGCGCCCCGGGTCCCCCGGGCGGAAGCCACCCACCGCGCATTCCCCGACTCGCAGCTGCGTCGCCCTGGAAACCCGGAGCGGGATGCCCGCGGTCCCCGCCCTCCGCGGCTCGCAGAGGCCACTCCCGCCCGGCCCGACCGCCGGCGCCCG
>NW_004524598.1:15548417-15561706 GCF_000260255.1 Octodon degus | reverse complement strand
TTTAGGCTGATGGTTTTTCATGTGGTTGTAGTGAAAAAAGTGGCAGGTGAACACCTGTAATACCAGCTACCTGGATGACCAAGGCAGGAGGACTACTTGAGTCAAGGAATTGGAGGTCAAACTGGGCGATATAGTAAGACCACATTTCAAAAGCCAAGTGTCTAAGATTAGGAAAAGGGGATATCTGGCTAGTAACTGGGGACTGTCCCAGCATACCCCCACCATTCACCCATCTTGGGCTTTCTCTAGTCCTGAGCTTTCTCCATATGTAGTTTGTTTGTGGGCTGGGTTGTATGCCAACCCACAATATGGCAGCCTTAGGCAAATGGAGTATTTAAGTTTAGGCTGCAGGCTTCCAGAGCAAGAGTTCCAGAGAACAAGGTAAAAAGTGCTTTTCCTTTGGATGACCTAGCCTTGGAAGTCACATTCTGTCGTCTTTTTTTTTTTTAACCTTTTTTTTTTTTTTTTTAATGCAGGGTATCCCTGCACAGTTCAGAGTTGTAGTGATCCTCCTGTCATAGCCTGTCCAGTGCTGGGATTACAGGTGTGCACCACCATACCCAGTTTTGGTGACTGGCATGGTATGCCTGGGCTTCTGGGGCTGGCACAGCATGTGGCACCAGGGATCAAACTCAGGTCCTTGTGCTTGCCAGGCAGGTGCTTAGACCTCTGAGCTGTCTCCCCAGCCTGCATCCTATCACTTTTCAGTGAGAATATTAAAAATCTCACTGCAAGAACAGCTTGTGTGATAGAGACCTATTTGGAGCCATTTGGAAGATAGTCTTGTCCCTGGGTTGGGTCCATAGTCCCCAAGATTAAAATAAAGGATTTACCCCACCTTTTAATGTTTAGGTTTGCTGAGTCTCAGAAAAGAAAATTACATGGTACATCAGTAATGAGTAGTGTTTATTAGGAAAAGGGAGCAAAAGCATTTATTACAGAGTAAAAGCAGAAAGCAGCCTTCAGTATAAAGCAAAAGCAAACAACCTCCAGCCAAAAGAATCTGGAGAGGGCCCAAAAAGGTTGCCCAAAGCAATTCCCAGCCTAGGGCTTTCATACTCAACAACTGACTGCATTGCTAAAGTAATCCATATTAACACAATAAAGATATTCTTTACAGGAATTTGGATAGCTTGTTCCTGGGTGTGAAAAATTCTAACGATCTAGTGAGGCCTTTTCAAGCCCTGGTCTTCAAGGGGCTGTTCCGGAATCTTTCAGACCTTCATCCTATAACTCCCTGTGCTGGGGCCCTCTCGCTCCTGGCCTCCACACATACACTAATTGCCAGGCTTCTACACCTTACTTTGTTAGTAGTCAGTTTATAGCTGCGGTAACTTCAGCTGCGACCTGGAGGTTGCAGTCCTTTCACGGAGTACAGTTGCTAGTTACGATTCTCTTGCCTCCTTATTTCTTTTATCCTACCTCAGTCTTACACAGTTTGGAAAAATCTATGTAACTGTTCCCATTATTTTTATATGACTAGCTCATCTAAACTATGCAGTAGATGGTACACTTGACTTAGGCTAATTATTGACACCAGTATAAAAATTCTACAAGTAAACAAGTAGAGAACCACCCCTTCCAAATTTAGAGAGTATGTATAATTCAGTTTAAATTTAGGTTTAAGCATAAACCTTCAGATGTTAGAAATTCTGGTGATTATTCTGAATATGAAGAGTATCTGCTAAATTGTTTGCACTGTGTCTTAATGAAGTACATCTTCTTTTCATAGTTCTGAAAAACAAGTGATTCCTAAAAAAAGTGTTAGTGTTCAGCCAGAATACTAAATTAGCCGTAACACACCTAATCTATTTTGAATACTGAGATTAACAAATTAGACTAGTTTCATAGACTATATATAAGGAACAGTGAAAGAATTGTATATTTGAAATGAAACATTTGAGCCTATTGGAGCCATGTAATCATTTAATTATAGTAAGAATGCCATGTTAAAAATCAGATATGAAATAATAGATAAATTTTTTTAATTTGAAAAATATGCTCCAAGACTATTGATAGTAGTGCATTTTGCAGTTATGTAATGTTTTAAATTTGTATAAAGAGTATTATCATTTTTATGCTCAGGAAAAACATTTTTTTTAATGTGGAATACACCTAAGGGGAGGATACAATCAAACCAATATTCTAAAACCCAGCATGTGGTACACGTGTGCAATCCCAGCTTCTTAGGAGTCTGAGGCGGATGGTCCTATAGGCCTGAGAGTTTGAGATCAGCCATGGCCACAGACTGAGACTGTCTCAGAAGCAACCTAAAATACCAGTATTCTATAAAATCCTAGGGATCACGTGTTGTCTTTTGTTGTCCCAGAAACAATTTGAGGTCATGATTGAACATTTTACTTCATTAACATCCTACAGTATGGCTGGATACCTTAAAGCCATGACTGCTTTGCCAGTTTGGCGCTGAACCCAGCCACGTAGTGCAACTCTGAGGTAGGATGAGTGTTGCATACCTCACACTGCCAGACACCTGTGGGCAGATCCATCCTGCTCTTCACTTTTTTTTTTTTTTTTGGCAGAACCCTGGATTGAACTCAGGCCCTTGCACGTGCCAGGGAAGCGCTTATTCTACTGCATCATCTCTCCGGCCCCTTTACTTTTAAATAAATAAAAATGAAAATTGATCTGAAGATAAAAAAAACCTACAGTGAATTTTGCCTTTTCCATAACAATTGACACTGAATTTACCACTTAGCACAGATTTACTTAACATCTTATAACTCAAGTGATTTTTCAAATATTATATGATGTTAGTATAATTCTCTAAATAATAAAAGTATTTTTACTTCTCATTATCTACCTGCATGTTTTGAACAGTTTGATGCTAGAGGTAGAGGAAAACCCATCAAATATGGCTTATTTTCAAATAAAGTTTTTCAAACACAAAAAACAAATTCATAAAAGTTGCAGGGCCAGGGATGCAGCTCAGCGGCATAGCACCTCCTAGCAAGCGTGAGGCCTGAGGCCCTGAGTTTAATTCCAGTACTAAAAAAAAAAAAAGTTTCCTCTGGATGAGTAGACAACAGTTGCTTTAAACTTGTTATTACCGGGCTGCAGAGAGAGCTCGGCGGTCTAAGCGCCTACCTAGGCACGTGCAAGGACCTGGGTTCCATCCCCTGTACCACATGCCCTACTGGCCCCACTCAGGGTGCTCTGAGCTGACCACAGAGACCAGGCGGGCATGGTGGTGCACACCTGTAACCCCAGTGCTGGGGAGGTCATGTAGTAAGACCCTGTACCAAATACATAAAAAAGTCATTACCAATTTCTCATACCATATTAAACAATTTACCTTCTTATTTCAAATATATATAACAGTGAACCTTAAAATCAGATACATAAGAGTCTTATTAAGTAGCTTCATTTAATCTGAATAATCTTAAGGGAATATTCTTCTTTAAATCACCTCATAACACATGAACTTTATTATTTCAGATACCTTGGGCTGTATCTAGGAGCTAGAATCCAGTGACCTTCCAGAAATACAAGTAAGCCGGTGTTTAAGCACCAGCTATCAATCTGGGCTGTCATCGGAAGCCTGACGTTGCAAACACAGCTCTAAGCAGAAGCTCCTAATGTAGGGGCTGAGCTCCAGACCTCCGCCTGGGTTATGGAAGGGGAGACATGTGCATGAAAGGTGGTTCTCTGGAGACTCGTACAAGAGAGTCATTCACGATGGGTGAAGAGACCTGAGGGAGAGCACGGAGGACAGAGCAGGGATCTGGAGGGTAAAGAAAATTTGCTAGACCAAAAACAGCACGGCCAGGCCATTTTCCTGCACATTTCTGAAAGGCAGTTGGGAAATCTTTAGTCAAGAGGAAAAAAGCAACATAAATTTGATAGGAAAGTTACTAAATTATTCTGGATTTTTAAAAATTTTTTTAAAAAAAGAAAAAAAAAAAAAAACCTTTGGGTACTTGTTTTCCACACAGATTCATTTCATTCCAGACTTCTAAAGTAAACTGGAACTTAGATTGCGGGAAACTTTGCATATAATCCTTTACTTTCTGCACTGTTTAGATTAGGAGATCAGTGTGGTTAATACAGTGTGAAGAAGTAGCTTACCCTTTGGCCTGGGTTTAACCCGTCCCAGCCACCCCGCCCCACAGGCTATTTATCACTTGTGGCTGATGAACCAGAAAGGAGCCTGCTCGGTACATTTCCCTCCTCTCACTGTGGAAGTTGCTTTGTCATGTCCTTAAATTGGTCTGTGGAAAGACCTGAGAGTATTCTGTCCCTACCAGGATGGCCTTTGTGTGGTAGAGAACAGGGACAAGGCAGGAACTAAGCTTTGTCAGGGAAGAAAACTATGTAAGGAGATATTGAAATATGTGGCATTTTGTTAATGCATACTTTACTAACCCATTCTTGGGGCAAGGTTAAAAAAAAAAAACAGCAAAAAATTAGAAGTCCATGCTGATCAGAAAACTTCCAGAACATGGGCAAAGTTACAGCAAAACTGTAAAATCACTGCATTAAAAGGAGTTCTCAAAATGCCCTCAACACCTTGAAATTAATTTCAGTAACATCTGAAGGTTTGCCAGAGAACAAATTCTTGAAAGTTTTACAGTCAAATCCTACAGATTCTGATTCATACCTTGTTTGACCTGTCTACAGGGAAATTGGCACATAAAGATAAAAATGTGGAGGCTTCTAATAAAAACACCAAATCAACCTGGACATTGTTATATATATTTTTTCTGACAATTATTTTTATAATATCTCTCAAAGAGACATTAAGTCCACCTCCTGAGAAATCTACCTCCAACATGCATGTTTTCATTCTTGATCTACACATAGAAAACAGTAAACAGGTATAAAAGTAGTCAAATGAAGGCTCTGTAGGGGCTTTCAAACAAAGCACAATAGAGGGGCAAAATGGCCTTTTAGGTCTTATTTCTAAAGATCCTGAGTTAGGCTCAGTGCTCCCCAAAAGATCCTTTCATTCAGCGGTGGCCTCGTGCTTTGCTACCAGCTTGATTACATCAGGCACACCATGGCTGCCCCAGAAAAGATTTGCTTTGACTGGAGAAAGCCTCAGACACAGGCCTATGGCAGATGATCCCGCCCTGCGACCTGTAGTGACGGCTCTGCTCCCCCGCAGCTTGCGTTGTTCAGGTTAGCAAGGCACTCCTGCCTTACTCATAACCAAACAATAAGTATGACATTGTCAGCACACAGTTCCATCTTTTCTCCTTTATAGGCAACCTCTGTGTACCCTTAGCAGGTTCCGCCCATGTGCGCCGTTCCCCATGTGTTGCAGCATCGGCCTTAATAAGGCCTCTTCCAGATAGCATGTTCTGGCCTATTTGTGATTTCCGTTTTGAGCAGAGCATGCTGAGCCAGCACAGTAAAAGCTGGCAACAGCAAAGGCCACTGGAGCCGAAGCATAGGGCTATTAACTAAAAGAGCGGATAGCCACCAGGATTCAGAGGGCTGCTAATACTGAAAGAGCTAGTTTGCTAGTTTGTGATTTCTCTATCAGTTGAGCAAGAACTTCCATGTGATTGGCAGCATCTTGGAAGCCCATGGGAGCTTCCCCTCTAGCAGGCTTTGAGGAAGAGGGTGCCAATATGAGGGTGTCAGCAGGCTCAAAAAACAGCTCATGTTCTCCCCATACGTGTAGCCAAGAATTGGCGCTAGCTGGTAACAGTTTTACCTTTTCATATACCCTAGTGCCTGCCATCACACTTCAGTGGAGATACCTCACAATTTTCCCAGAATTCACTGCTTTACACCTATGTCCAGCACACAGGAAACAATTGTTTGTTCCCTCATGATATGGTTGACTTGAATTTTAGTTCCTTTTTCTTCACATTTCTACTTAGGTTGTTAAGCAATATTCTTACAGAAGGAACAGCACTTAATTACCCCAGCCAAAAGTTGAAATCTCCTTGAATAGATTCTGTTTAGAAATATAAAAACAAGACTTTGCCTAGGAGGCTGTGGGTGCAGTTTCCAATGCACACAGTCATGTATAATTGTGCAAGCATAAATTCTACCACATACCAGTTATTTTAAAATCATTAATAAGTGAAATGATTACAATGCAATCTTACTTTTATAATTGTAAGGTTTTTCTTTAGATCTCTCTTTCCTCCCTCATGGTTATTAAATGAAACTATCAAACCTATCTTTTTCAAAACAATGCTAATACATTTCCTCATTCTACCTATTATTATTTATTTTTTACTTATTTATTTTTGGCGGAACCGGGGATTGAACTCAGACCCTTGCACTTGCTAGGGAAGTGCTTATTCCACTGAGCCATCTCCCTGGCCCCATTCAACCTATTATAATGAAGCAGAAGGCTGAGGATGTAGCTCAGTGGCAGAGGCTTGCTTAACTCATGTAAGGCCTAGTATCCCGGGACTGAAAAGAAAAAACAGGAAAGAGAGAAATTATACAAAAAAAACAACAACAAAAAAAAAAAAAAAAACAGGGCGGTTGTTGAGAATGAAGAGATTAGATTATGGGTTTTTAAATTAAGTCAATGACATCTTAGAGCAGTTTTGTTGGAAATATACTGCTTTCACTATGAAATGCTACTATGTTATCTGATTTCTATCCCAAGTTATATTTTAGTGGCACTTAAGATATAATTCCAGAGTTTTCCATACAGTGCATAAGGTAGTCCTTGATATAGTAAGGCAGATGTGGATATATTATCACTTATGTGCAAGAAGTTACCATATATCTTAGCAACCTAGAGAGAGACAGAAACAGAATGAGAGAGAGAGTGCGTGCGTGTGTGTATGCTGCCAGGGGTTGAAACCATGGCCTGTTGCATGCTAAGCATATACTGTACCACTGAACCATTGAGTTAGACTTCTGGCCCAGTAACATTTTTATTTCAGTTTTTGTGGGTCAGGAATTCAGGGCAGGCTTACTGGGTACCATGCCTCACATCTCACACAGCCACGGGGTCACGGCCAAGGATGCCTTTGCCTCGAAGCTTTCCTAGGGAGGGACAGGTTCCAAGGTCACCCACCGTGGATGCTGACAAGATCTAATTCATTTTTGTCTCGCTGTGGGGGCCACTGCAAAGGGCAGACCCAGGGTAGGAACTTGCTCATCAGGATGAGCAAACAAGAAGAGCAAGAAGGAGAAGGAGAGAACATGTGAGACAGAAGCCAGGATGCAGAGATCTTTGGGATCCTCTAAGGTGGCTCCCCAGCCCACCTCACATGGAAAGCTCAGTATCACCCCAGGGGCTCTGTAGACTTCAGCACTCAGCCACTTCAAAAGGTTGGTGGGTTTTATCTTAGTAAACCAGGATCGGTCTCAATTTTATATTCCACATTCTAAAACTTTTAAATAATTTATTGTATAAAGTTTAAAAATAATTGCTTAATTTTTGTTTGTTAATAATATACCTGAGGTCTCCTAAAATGTTTTATTTTCTTCAATGTGATGTTGAGGATAGAACACTAGACCTTGACCTTCTCAGGCAAGCTTCCTGCCATTGGCTACATCCCCCTCCTCTTCTTCCTAAAAAAAAAGGGAATAAGAGGTAGGAAAAAAAGTCTGATAAGGTAATGGACACTTACAGATAGACATTATTATTATTTTCAAAAAGTAAGAAATGCACACACACATCTTAATTTTTTTGAAGTGTTTCCCTTCTTCCATCAGGCCAAGGGTTCTCAACCAGGTATTTTTGTGTATATGTTTGATTTCAAAACTTGATATTTATCTCCATTTTTCTATATTTAGAATTAATAACTTTTAGGGTTGGGGAGATAGGTTGGCAGTCTAAGCACCTGTCTGGCAAACACAGGGACCTGGGTTCAATCCTTAGTACCACACTCTGTGCAGGCCCCAAAACCAGGTGTAGTGGCGCATGCCTGTAATCCCAGTGCTAGGGAGGCTGAGACAGGGTCACTGTGAGTCTGAGCTGCGCAGCAAGACACTGTATCAAATAAATAATAAATGTTAAGAAAGATCAATAACTTTCATGAGGTCCTCAAAAAAGTATCTCTTGGTAGGCCGCAAGATCTTAGGTATATGGAACTCACAAGTTTGCTTCATGTAACCAAATAATAATAGGAAAGCAAAATGTATTGAATTTGTCTTTAAATTATCCATTTCATCAGTGTAACTGGAATTGAACTCATTTATCTGTCAAATATTTGAGTTTCTACTAGAGAGCAGCCACAGTTCTAGGCAATGGAAACAAACCCGACCCTAAGGGCTGGCCAAATAGGTCTGCAGATTAAAGCTCCTGCATGCAGACGCAGGGGCTGGGGGTTCGATCTCAGGCCCTGCCGGCCCTGCCCCCTGGGCATGCTGAGACAGCAATTGAGACTTGGCGTGGTGGTGTGCACCTGTAATCCCAGCTCTTGGGAGGCTGTGAACAGGAGAATCACTATGAGCCCGATCTAGTAGTGAGACCCTGAACACCCTGTACACCCTTCCCTAAAATAAAAAATAAAAAAATTAAAATTAAAAAAAACCCATCCTCAAGAAGCTCACATTCCTGATAGAAAGCGGTGGCAGAAAATATAGTAATGTACACAATCAAATATGGCAAGTGTTATAGAGAAAATAAGCAGAATATAGTTGAGATCTTTGAGGCTTTAATGGGAATGCACAGTTCAGCTTAAAACACCTGCCTGATCTTGCAAAAGACCTTTTAACAGAGCAAAGTGCAATCTGTTCAGTCCACTAAATATTTAGTAAGTATCTAATATGGGCTACACGAAGAGCTGAATGCTATCTATTGGCCTGTTTCTTATCACTAAGATACATTTTCTCTGAAACTAAGTTTCCTTCTGTCTTGTTCCCAGCTATATACAGTACAGAGCCTTGAGCAGTCCTATAAATATTAAGTGAAATAATTTATAGAGATTAAGCAAAAACAATTCCATGGGGATTGAGAAGACTATCAATCATGAAACATTTTACATGAACTAACTTTATACTCATATGGTTTATTAGTTAGTTTTTAGTACTTGCATGCCAAGCTCAGAGAAGGTAAGTAGTACTCTGGTTCATGTTGCTAGAACTGGTGATATATCCTGTATCTTTCCAAAACCAGTAGACTTTCTACTACACCATAAATGGAAAAAGGATTTGGTGAAGATGAATCTTCTCATTACTGGTGGACCTGAAGCCAAAACTTCATTCATTGGAGTGCTAAACTGTGCTAAATAATGCATTTGGGAACTACCTGGAAGATACTCAACTCCATAACTCTGTGACTGTGTCCAGAGCAGCCCATACATGATAAGGACAGCTTCAATAACAGCATTTCTTTATTTTGGAAATAACAAAAAAGAAAGCAAACCTTTTCTGAGAGATGTTTCTTGGAATCTAGAAGTGTAAACATCCCTTAATTCTAGCTGGATGGTAGGGAAACTGAACTTAGAAAAATAACTTCTATTTAAAAGAACATGTTTGTAATACACAAGTAACAAAAATAAAGCTTTGAAACTATAAAATGGAAAATTTGTAATAAAGAGAATTGTGCAGTGATTTCATAATTACTCATTGTACATATCCAAGCAAAACCTACCCAATGGACTCTGAAGAGAAGTCAACAGGGAGCGTAGGAACACGCATTGGTGGTGTCCCAAAGAGCACAGAAGAATCAGCCCGCCTACTACGGTATCATTTAAAATAGTTTGAAAATGAAAATGTTATATTTGCACTACTACTACCTCATACTGTGAATATATTCATACACACACAGTGGTGGCTGCAGTTTTCCTGTAAATAAAATGATTAGGTAAATTTAGAGGCCATCTTGTCCAACATGGCAGGCACCAATCACAGGTGACTATTTAAATTTCAACCAATCAAGTTAGAAAGTCAGCTCCACAGTCACAATTGCACAATACCAAGTGCCCAAGAGCCACACCTGGATAGTGGTTATTCATCAGTGCAGAATTACTATATTAGTGCTAAGTTGAATTTTATAACAATTACAGTAGATGGAATGTTCATTGGACAAGACTTTGCAGATGCATTAGACTAAGGAATTAATTCAACATTAAAAATTTATCATGGAAATAATCATCAATGGAAGAAGAAAAACTCTTTAGCCTTTCTCCTTGCTGAAAGCCCCTGGCCTCATTTCCTATAGCATTTATATTTTTGGAAAATTTATAAGTACTTTCCTTTCTGGGGGATGTACATAACTTTATAAAGCCTTTTGCCAGTTTTACAGCCCAGTAATATCTCTTCCTCAGAAGACTGGGAGCCATCACTTTCAAATGTCATCATCAAAGGAAGTAACATCCCCCTTCTCCCAACTCCTATGAGAAAGCAGAAGACCAACTTAACCGGCACCTTGCTCCAAGTTGCAAAAACTACCTCCTGTCCTCAGGAACTGAGAAGTTGAGTTTTCCTTTGGATAAAGCCAATTGGCAGGTGGTACATGCCTTACCCCTTCAGCCTTAGAAATCCCTGATGCCTCTGTCTTTCTCTCATATAATACCCTTCAATAAAGTCATTCTCACCTAGTTAATGTTGGCTGGTGTGATTATTTTTCTTTGACATCAGAAAATGAAAATAGTTCAAATCTTAGTTTATACAGTAAATAGTTTTGAAATTTCCTTCTTCCTCCTTTCCCTCTTGCTGTCTCTGTCTTGACCTTGACCTTGCTCATGCTAAGCATGTATTTGACACTGAGACATACTCCCAGGCCCTGATGTTTTCTTCCAATAAACAGCTGCTCTGCATAGGTAATCATATAGCAAGGTGGGCAAAGTTACATGGCAAAGGTTTAAAGATAAGTGGACAATTGGATTTCAAAGGCAAGTTCAATTCTCGTATCCCAGGGTACAGCAACACAATTATGTACAGCTATTCCTGTTACCTTTTAAGCACCACCTCTGCCATGAAAACATGATGGAAAAAGGAGCCAAGTGTTTGGAGAACATATTTTTGGACGATGATGTCCCTTGGCTGAATAGAGAAGCCCACTACAAGGGTCACTGGTAGGTCCTTCTAACACTCTATTTGTATCATAGTTCTGAGGCCAAGCCAAGACTACACCCAGGTCACATCTGCACTTCCAAGTCCTCTCATATTCTCGGCAAATCTCAAGGAATCAATCATTATGTCTCCCACTCCTTCTGAACATTTTGCAACAATTGACTCACTGTTAATATTTTCTTCTCAGAGAGTAAACCCAATAATTTACAAGAAATATCTCTTTAAGAGCACTCTGTCTCTGACTCTGGCTCTGGCGCTCTTCTCCCCAGCTTCTCTCTCTCCCTCTCCCTCTCCCTTGCCCTTTCTCCCTCCCTCCATCCCTCTCTCTACCTTCCTCTGTTACCACTTTACCTTTATCTTTATCTTTCTTTTGAGACAGTGTCTGGTCTCAAACTCTTGGTTCTCCTGCTTCAGCCTCCCAAGTGCTAATACTACAAGTGTATACTACCACACCATGCTTTCTTTCCTTTTTTAATGGCACTCCAGGGGATTCACTGTTATTATCCTCTGGACACCAAAGAGGATCGAAGTTGTTGGTTCACAGGGCAAGGGGCTGGAGAGAGAGAGCTCAGGAGCATAAGAGCCTGCCTGGCAAGTTCAGGGTCCTGACTGTGATCCCTGGTACCACTAAAAATATTTTAAAAAAAAATTCTTGGTCTAGAGACATAGCTTGGCATTTTAAGCCCTTACCTGGCAAGTACATGGACCCAAGTCGATCTCCAGTACTACATATCTTGCACAGCAGCCACCAAAACTGAGCATGGTGGTGCACTCCTGTAATCCCAGTACTGGGGAGGCTTAACAGGAAGATCACTATGAATCCAAGCTGCGTAGCAACACCCTGTACCAAATATATATATAGATATAGACAGAGATAGAGATAGAGATAGATAGATAGATATAGATATACATATATTTAAATTGTTGGTTTACATTCACTGTAGATTTAAAAAGTGATGGCTCTTTTATGGATGGAGAGGGATATAGGAAGAATCACTGACTTACAACAGAGCTAAAAATACTTAAAACTATTTAAACATTTCTGATGCTTTATAACTTTAAGGAAACTTCATGTTAATCCAAGGGACAGATTTGAATATATGGCCTATTTTACCACAACATAAAACTAGTAATCTTAGAGACACTGGTTGGAAAGCAAAGTTTGAAAAGTAGTTGCCTACCTCTTCCATCCCCATTTCTTACACTTTCTGTAATCTTGGTAATTTTATGCGGGTTCCTGTCACTTGACAAACACTGTATCTGTCAGTGTCTCTCATAATATCCTTAGCTACCCAGAGCATCATCAGCATTTGATTTGGGAGCCATACTTTCTCTTGGTTTCTGGGACACTGCAGTCACCTGTTTTCCCTTGCTTAACTTATTTGGTCTTTAAAGACTTCACTGCCTTTACTGAGAGCTTCCTAACATGCAGGAAGCAGAGAGCCAGACTGTGTTACGTAGGTGGGGCTGGAAGTACAGCACTTCCTAGCTGACTGCTGTCATTGAGAACATATTTATTTTGTGCTCCTGTAAGAGTCTCCCAAGAAGGGTGGATCTGGAAGTGTCTGGGCTCTTAGCATTGTGAAGAACTCACCCCTCCTTTTAGTAGCTCCAGGAGAGGTCTAGTGGGACATCAACTTTCCTGGCCTGAGGAGAGAGTAGAGTGATGATAAAGTCAGGGAAGCAATCCTTCCCCCAGCACTGAGGTGGTGGCTTAATTCTGTCTTCAAACATACTCATGCTGACTGCAGTATTAGAGGTGTCCAGAGCAGCTACAGCAATGACCATCCTAACAGTGTAAGCTTGCTCAGAGAAAGAAATCTCGATTGGATTGAAAATTCATTCTTATCTTTATGAGAAATTTACTGTTATGCTTGCTGATGAAAAAAATAAGGAAGGGTGGGTAGATTTTTTAACATAATTTCAACTTCATACATACTTTGTTATAAAAGATTCTATTACTCATGACATTTCTCATCCATGATCATAAAAGAATCCGAATTGTATGGACATTTTTTATCAGCACTAGTGATTATATATAATATATCTGATTTGAATATAAATGATACTAAAATCAGACTAAATATTATATAAATACAATGTTTGGCATCATACTTTTTGTTTTATTATAATTATGAGATATAAAGATAATGCTATAGAAGGAATTTTGTTCCCCCAAAAGAATATACTAAAGTCTTAAACCCAAGTACCTCAGAATAAGATCTTATTTGGAAATAGGGTCATTTCATAGATAATTAGTTAACACAACATCTTAGAGTAGGGTGGGCTCCTAATCCAATGTAACTTGTGTTCTTTTTTTTTTTTCT
>NW_004524598.1:15546227-15548317 GCF_000260255.1 Octodon degus | reverse complement strand
GGGCCCCCATCCCGCGGAAGGTGGGCAGCGGGAGGCGGGGTGGGGGGGAGGCAGCCTGGGCCCCGGGGGCCGCGGTGGCCGTGCGGCGGGACGCCCGGGCTCGCAGGCTGGAAAGCAAATACTGTCGAGCACTCTGTATCCGGTGACCTCAGGGGACCCGCCGGCCTGGGTGCAGCGCGGCCCAGGCCGGGCGCGAGGGAGGCAACCTTGACCTGCAAGCCTACACCTCGGTGGAACTGGGAGAAAGGGCAGTGCGGCTGACACCTGCTCAGGTGCTGTAGGTTACCCAATGGGGCGCTTACTTGATTGTGATGACAGAAAGTATTGGGGCACAAAGATCTAGTGAGCCATCCCATTTAATCTTCTGTATAATTTTCTACACATTCCAGAAACCAGAATGTTCTAGAACCACTGCTTCTGAGTAACAATGGGTAACTCAGTCTTCTAGCGCTTTGATTTGTCGTTTGTTAGGACAAGAGGATCAGTGTCAATGAACTTTGAGTGCTAAAATCCTGTTGTTATTGACATTCATACTTGCGGGAGCAAGGGCTGGAGTAGTCAGATTAAGCCAAAAGTGTCACACACACACACACACACACACACACACACACACACACACAGAGCGCCACACAGCAGAGTTTTCTGTGCCACAACTTTTCAGTGACATAGGATGATGGCTAGCGTCTGTCCTATTCGCGTTTACATAATGCTACAGAAGACATTCTTTGGGTCTGATTGTTGATTGTATAGTTCTATAAATTTGGAGCGGTCTACTTCATCAGAAATATTTGTTGCAACAATTATTTTTTGGCCTTATTTATATTCAGAAGCTTCTGTGGCCTGGTCTTCAAATTATTTAGTTGGCTGATTTTATAACACCCATTTCACTGGCATCACAAAGTTCCTTTAAAAGAGTTGTGTTTAAGTGACACCTTGCATTGTGAATTCTATAATCCATAAATAATTAGCCCTTCAATAATTAAGGTATACTTTACAAAATTTACTATTGTGAATTAACTCATTACAAATAGAGTGCTTTATCTGTGATAAAACAGGCCTAGAAGCCAAACTCAACATGCTTAAGGAAAAACAAAATATAATGCCAGAACCCTGTTATAATGAAGTTCTTATATATTAATTTAGATATATTTATTTATTTTGGCAGAACCGGGGATTGAACTCAGGCCCTTGTGCTTGCCAGAGAAGCGCATATTCCACTTAGCCATCTCTCAAGCCCCCTAATTTAGATATATTACCTGCCTGTTTCTGTTCCTGGGATTTAAATAAAGGTAGAAAAGCCAATGTAAATATAGACAGTAACCCCAAAAGAGTAAATGATCTTATAAAGAGATCATTTGCAAAAATCTACCACTGTAGATAAAGTTTACACTGCTGTCTTTAGGCTTACTTATTAAAAGAACTCCAGTCATTGGGAGTGAAAATAAGCTGGAAGAGTCATACTGTGTTTTCATACATGCTTTCAGGAAATTTTGGCAAGAACCTATTTTTCCACATAAAAGCCAAAACTCCAAATTTTTAGTTCTTTTCAGTGTTCTCTAGAAGTACATTTTAGTATCAAAAATGTATAGAAAACTTGATTCTGTTTGCCTTGAAGGACTCTGGACGTGCAGCTACTGCAAAGAAGTGGTAATGCTGAAAGCAGCTATAGGAACTCGGGGTGTAGAGTACTTGGTATTCCCGAGGCCCCGCTCAATCCCTAACACTGGGGGAAACAGGAGGCCACAAAATAATGGATTAGAACCTCTGATTTCCTTTTATGCAGGTGAGAATACTATCAAGTCAAAATCAGATTTTCTTGCCTAAGTGAAAACTAGTTAAGTATACAATAAACTTTTTGCAAAAGTTACAGTTACAACAGAACATTCATATACCCAAATTACTGCAAACCTATTTTCAAATTTTCCAAAAGCTACACTAAGCATCCTATTTTTTATTTAAATTAAGATCAAACCAGGAAGTACCTCATTGTCACTCCCTATGTTTCAAGCACTTAGTAACATGTGGACACTGACTGTGGAATCACGGGGCATAAATCCAATCCCAAAAGTATTTGGATCTTTAATTAATAA
>NW_004524598.1:15524608-15546119 GCF_000260255.1 Octodon degus | reverse complement strand
ACTGGGTCTCGTAACTTGTGTTCTTATAAGAATATGGCCATGTGAAAACAGACAGAAAACTCCTGTGTGACCATGAAGGTAAATACTGAAGTGCTACAACTACAAACTAAGAAACTTCAAAGATTTCTAGCAACCACCAGAAGCAATGAAGGGGGAAGGCAAGATTTCACTGAAGGTTTTGGAGGCACAAGGTTTTGCTGACACCTCAGTTTTGGATTGCTAAGCCCCAGAACTGGGAACTAATACCTTGTGTTTAGCTACACTATGTATGGCAGTTATGGCAGCTATAGAAAGCAGTGAAAAATGTTACTAAGCCTCATAGAGACCCTTCAATTTCTCCCACATTTCCCAGAGAGTGTCATAGGAATAGTACTTCCTCTATGCAATGATAAGTAGAATGCTAAAAAGCACAGACTTCTACCTCTTCTAAACATTGGAGAGTCCTCGGAGCACGTGTCCTTGTTGTGGTTTCTTCTCATAATGAAATCATTCTTGCTCCATAATCTTGCTACTGAATTTACACCTGAATGGTGACCACCTTAAATTTGTGTCGCTAAGCCCAGAGGTCTCTCCTGAGTTCTAGATTCTAATTAACTACATACTAGATTTGGAGGTCACACAGTCATTGAGACTGCAAGATCCAACTAGGATAATCACAGGAACTCTTGAGTGGTCTAAAGTTAGATGACCAAGGCAGACATGGAGATGTGGGTGTCTGGGCATTGCTTCAGGACATAGTTCGAGCATTTTCTTCTCATTTTCAACAAATCAAGACCTTCCTTGAGCTCATCTCCATCCAAGTGAAGAGAATATGAAGAATAAATCTTGAGGAACATAATCATCCTGAGAAGCCAAAATGCAGATAGATCCACTACACCATTTATGAGAATCCATCTTCACTACACTGGAGTCAAACATGCCATGCATAATAACAGGCTAATTGATAATGTTAAAAATAAGTGACCCATCAAAAACTGTTAAAAATGACAAGACCAGTTCTGTTAAGTAACTACAGAGAAGAGAGAGACTTCAGTATATAACTAAACTCAAGTTTGCACAAAAAAAAGGGCAGGAGGCTTTAAGAACACATCATGTACCAAAGTTGTAGTGGGAGTGTTGTTCGATTTGATTCTCTGTTGCCTGTGCTCAGAGAACTTAGGCTCCTACTCTCCCACAGGACTGATCATTTTTTTAAATCATTCTTGATGATTATATTTCAAAGTGATAGTTCCCAGGTCCTTGAGAAAGACATTCCTGGAATGTGGAAGATAAATCTCAAAAAGAAATGAATTTATAATGGCAAGATTTCTAAATTAAATGCTCTGAGAAGAGAGAGGTCGGGGGCCTATAGTCAGGTTTTGGCTGGCACAGACAGCAAATTCTTTTGGCAGCATTGAACTTTCTCAGGGAAGTATTTTAAGGAGTCTGGGATGTCATCCTAGGAACACATCTTTGAACTGACAGAAATGACACTGGTGTTTGTCTAGTTTCTCAGGGGAGTGGAAGAGATTATCTGTGCTGTTTGGGGCAGCTCTTATAGGCCAAGGTTGAGACTCGTAAAGAAAGCATCCAGCAATGCCTAGGTGAAGTTTAATCAAGAAGAGAGTCTTTGTCTTCGACTGTTCGAATCACTGTGGCGCTCCTCCGAATGACCCTGTGTTTTCAAAGCACAAAAGGAACATTGCCAACTTTCTACTATATTTAAATAATAGCCCATACTCAATGCATTTTGTAAAAAGCAAAAGACAGACTAAATAAACTGGATGTGTCTGTTATTGCCAAAGGCCAAATTGTAGGAATTTAACTCCTATGAACAGAACTCCTATTAGTAGCTGGGAATCGAAGTTATTAAAGAAGCTTCGGAGTGCTCTGTCTTTTGAGTTGCATCTTTCATAAGCAAATGAACTCTACCCAACTTAGCTATCTTACCTTGAAGTATGTTTTTTTCTTCAAGGAAAAACCAAATCAATGAATATCTATGGTGTACTAGGCCCTCTTTTAGGCAATGAAATACAGAAGACAA
This sequence comes from Octodon degus, assembly GCF_000260255.1. Classification (NCBI taxonomy): domain Eukaryota; kingdom Metazoa; phylum Chordata; class Mammalia; order Rodentia; family Octodontidae; genus Octodon; species Octodon degus. Next base: position 15,544,096 of record NW_004524598.1, on the reverse strand, counting down.
TGAGAGAAACAGATACCTATATTTAAGGGGGTCACATTCTAAAAGTGAGGACAGACAACTGGACAAACAAGATCATGACAGAACATTTTATAGACAATGACTATAAAATACTCCTAACAGAATAATGTGATAGAGAGTGGAGGTCTGTGAAATTAGGTGAGACCCTCTCTGAGCAGATAATTGGCTTGAGGCCTGCTGTAACACAAATAACTGAGGGGGTATGTACAAAAGCCTTGATAGGGGAACTGTGAGTTTACAGACCAGAAGGAAGTAGCTGAACTATAGTGAATATACAGAGTGGTCTATAATATGGCTGGAGGAGAGCTAGGTTAGAGGAGGCCTTGTAACCAGTGAGGAGGAGTTTAGGCTACATTCCAAGTACACTGGAAGGATTTTAAGTGCGATTATAGATTCAAACTTACAGATTTTTAAAACTTCACTTTGGCTATTTGTAGAAAAAGAAAGAATACTAAGAGAAAATAGTAAAAGGAGGAAAACATTTTTATAAGTTATAAAAAACTTCCAGAGAAATGAGATGATACCTCAGACCAGGGAGGTAGCACAAAGATGAAGAGATAGAAACAGAAGTTGTACTTCAAAAGGGAACAGATTGCAAATAGATCAGTGTTATGGTTTGTGTCTAGTTGTTCCCCCAAAGCCCCATGCAGTCAAGGGGCGGCTTCTGGAGTTTGTGATTGATTCTTTTTTGTTTTTAAATTATTTGTGTGTGTGTGTGTGTGTGTGTGTGGCCAGCTCAGCCCACCAGGGGGCGGGGCTGGCTGGCATGTGGTGCTGGGGGATTGAACCTCGGTCCCTGTGCTTTGCTAAGCTTGTCCTAAGTAGGTGCTTTAGATCACTGAGCCATCTCACCAGCCCCTTGTGATTGATTCTTGATCGAGTGCTGGGATTATGGGTGTGAGTGCTCTGGGGCAGATACTCTGCATTACAATGCAAGGAGGAGAGAGAGGCCAGCTAAGTGCTTCAGCTGCCCCACTCCCTTTGCTCTCTGCTCTTTGCCACCTGGATGAAAGGTTGCTCTCTGCCATGTGCCACTCTGCCTTGGAGCCAGCGGAGTATGGACTGAAACCTTCAGCAACTGTGAGCTAAATAAACCTTTCCTTCCTTCATTTTAGGTGTTGGGTATTTGTCCCAGCAACGAGAGAAATGTAACTGAGACAGAATTTGGTATCACAGAAGTGAAGTCATTGCTGTGAGTAAACCTGAGCATATAGATTACAAGCATTTGGGACAGGCTTATGGGAAAGTTTAGCACAGGTTCAAAGATGCTGCCTACTTGTGAATCACTGGAACAGCTTCACTGTTCTGCATGGGAGATTCTGGTCAGAGCTCAGAAGACCAGGTTGATAGGAAGCCTATCTGTAAAGACCAGGCTGGGGAGGTTTCTGCTGGGAAGAAGGGCTGCATTGGTTGTTGAACTCAGGATGATTTGTATTATGGCTTGGCAGGAAGTTTATCTAGGGGCTGGGGAGATGGTTCAGTAGAATAAGCACTTCCCTGGCAAGTGCAAGGGCCTGAGTTCAATCCCTGGTTCCACCAAAAAAAAAAAAAAAAAAGAAAGAAAGAAGAAAAAAAAAGAAAGTTTATCTGAATTTTGCTCATGTCCAGAGACTTTGCCTGAGACTCAGATTAAGCATGGCAGACTAATTAATCTAGCAAATGAAATCTGAAAACAGTCGAATATTGAGGCAGTGGAATGGCTATTGTTGGGGGCTTTTAGCTAGATTTATGTTGAGAATCAAGAGCAAAGAGCCCAGCAGGATGATTTAAAATGCTGTAAACTCAGGGGCCTTCGATCCCTGGCACCACATGCCATGCTGGCCCCACCCCTGGGCGTGCCAAGCTGGAGACCTAGTCTGGTCATGGTGGCGTATGCCTGTAATCCTAGTGCTGGGGAGGCTGAAAATAGGAGGATCACTATGAGTTTGAGCTGCATAGTGAGAGCCTACACAAAATACAAATAATAAGAATAATAAAATAAAATAAAATAAGATGTGAGATTGGCCAGAAAGGAAGCGCCAATAAAGCTGTGGAATGCATAGAGCTGAGAGGATCTTCACTGTGGAGAAGGAACAAGTGAATGAAAAGGACGGCCTGAGGGCATCACTGGAGGTGGTAGATCTCCACCCTTTGCAGCCTCAGAATTGCAAGAGTGAGGGACTTTGCTTTGAGGGGAAAGCCACAGACCCCTGTAATCGCCATTCCAGAATGGCGGCAGTAGCTACATCAGGTTCCATAATGGTGCCAGCATGGAGAATTTATTCCTCATAATCAAGGTCAGAGTGCTCAGCAATCCAGGCCCTTGACCCATATAGCCAAGAGAGAGAAAAACCCAGCTACTGCTCCAGCTGGCAGCAGACCTTGGCATCATCCATGTGGTATTGGTTTAGTTGCATGCAGAATGCAGAAGTTCTGAGGTTAAGAAACTTCAATCTAGATTTCAGAAGGCCGGGGAGGCCAGGCAGTGTGCCCCTGAGAGGGCAGTGTGTAAAGCTGTGAATGGAAGCCTATTCAGTGGAAACTCCAGAAGCTTGGAAAAGCCAGGAACATGGATCATCTAAGGGAAACTGCAAGGAGGGAGCAAAGCCAGCCTAAGAGAGATGCCATGGGAGCTACCACAAAGAGTGACGTAGAGGCAGAGCCACATGGAGTTTATAATTTGCCACAGATTGCTTTGGATATTCCACATGGAACTACCAAAAGAAAAAAAAAGAAAAAAGAAAAAAGAAAAAAAGGATTTAATGTTGGCTCTTCCAGATTTTAGACTTGCTTTGGTTCCAAGGCTTGGTATCCTGCTGTGTGTACTTTTTGGAATGGTAATATTTATCTTGTCCCTTTGAGTGTTAGAAGTATTTAACTTTTAATTGGTACAGAGGCTCATAGCTAAGAGTTTGCCTTAGTTCTTGGAGGACACTTGGGACTTGGAATTTTCAGCAATGCTGAACTATTTAGAACTTTGGTAACACTTAGAGATGGACTAAAACATCTTTTGCATAAAGAGATGTGTGTGAATCTTTGGGGGTCCAGGAGCAGAATGTTATGGTTTGTGTCTAGTTTCTCCCCAAAGCCTCCTGCAGTCAAGGGGCGGCTTCTGGAGTTTGTGAGTGATTCTTGATCCAGTGCTGGGATTATGGGTGTGAGTGCCCTGGGCAGATACTCTGCATTACAATGGAAGAAGGGGACAGAGGTCAGCTAGCTGTCTGAGCTGCCGCCACTCCCTTTGCTCTCTGCTCCTTGCCACCTCCAAGAGATGTTGTTCTCTGCCCTGTGCCACTCTGCCTTGGAGCCAGCTGAGATAACTGTAAGCTAAATAAGTCTTTTCTTCCTTCATTTTGGGTGTTGGGTATTTATCCTGGCAATGAGAGAAGAGTAATTGAGACAGTGAAAGGAAAAATTTAAGGGGGAGATGCCTAGACTTATGACTTGAAGTAAATACTAGGGTGAAATAGGTTTGGGGAGAATGTGAATTAAGTTTAAAAGGAACTCACAGTGAGGTACAGGGTACATGAATTGATAATTCAGCAAAGAACTCAAGCTTAGGCTGGGGAGAAGCTCAGTGGTCTAAGCACCTGCCGGCAAGCACCAGGGACCCAGGTTTGAATCCCAGTACCACATGCCATGCCAGCTGCAAAACTGGGCATGGTGGTACATGCCTGTAATTGCAGCACTGGGGCAGCTGAGACAAGAGGATCACTGTGAGTCCTAGTTGCATAGTAAGACCCTATACCAAACAAATAAATAAGTAAATTGTTTTAAAAAATTAAAAAGAACTCAAGTTCAAGATGTACATTTGGAAGTCATAACTATATAGAAAACACTTAACCTTTGGGATTTGAAGAATATGAAAAATAAATGTTTCAGACAATAAGGAGATGAAGAAAATATAGCTGTGTCACTTATTACATTTAATGGTAATTGTTATTTATTACACGTATACAATTTGTATGCTATATGTTAGATGTCCTTGAGGTATACAGAAATATGACGGAGAGAGAAGGAGAAAGGGAAGGGGGTAGGTTTCTTATGTTTTAGAGTGTATAACCCTCAAAAGTAGGTATTAGGTCACAGTACTGCACATGCCAATAAAAAGTCTATTTATTCACTATGTGGCATAAAGGTGGAATAAGTGACTACCTGCCGGTGCATTCCTGCCTTATCACGCAAAGGCTGCAGTGACTGCAATGACTCGGAGCGGTTACTCTCCTGACACGAGGGGGCCGAGCATTCACAAGGCTGCATCATCGCACTCAGTGTTTCACGGCACAGATCCTGCCTCCGGAGGCCGCGACGACGGCCTGCAGTCAGGGTGCAAACTGACTGTGGTTCATTGGTGCCGCATCTCAGTTTCTCTTGAAGACTCAGATAAATCCTCATTCCCCTCCCCCAGGGGCATTGAGCCCGAGGGCAGGCCAAGCTACTGCATTCCCAGCACCCCTGCCTAGCTTTGAGCCACTGTGACCTTGAACTCATGATCCTTCTGCCTCAGTCTCCCAAATAGCTAGGATTACAGGGCCTCTATGACCAGAAATAAATTCTCTTTTTAGAAAATTGTATATTTTCCGGCAGCAGATCAAGCAACTAGAATTCAGCTGACCTGTGGAGTTGGAATGTGGCGTCCCAGTTTGATGCAGTCTTAGCATATTGCAACTTCATGAACATTTCCATGTACTCAAAGTTAATAAGCACTTTGAGGAATTATAAGTGGGGAAACTGCTCCTGACTCTGGGGCTGTTTGGCTTACTGTTTATTTCCTCCAGGCTTTAATTTTCCTATTTTAAAATTTATTTTAAATGAGTCCTACACATTGCTATCCAGTAGAAACTTAGATAAATGACTGACTTGTTTAAACGCTTCTGCTAACCAAGAATTCCCAACTCTCTGACATGGTCTAAAGTAGCCTGGTAGACAGGTATGGTGATGTATGCCTGTAATTTCAGAACTTGGGAGGCTGAGACAGGTGGATCACTGTGCGGCCAGGGCAAATCTGGGCTACACAATGAGATCAAGGCCAGCCTGAAAAACATAGAGATAGCTTGTCTCAAAAAGAAACAAACAAACACCTCAATAGCAATGAAGTAGCTTGAAGGATTACAGCTGGTGCACTCCTAGTGCATTCAGTAGTGACAGCCACATAATAAAACTAAAAATATTAACTCACGAGGTTCTAATCAAGTTGTTAGAGTTTTAGACCTCATTGCTGCTACTTTCAGCCTTCCATATTAGAGACATTCACCTTATAAGCCTCATTTTCATCATGATAAAACTGGCTACAAGATTCACTTCATATAGTTTTATGAAGGCTAATTGATGTCAAGTACATGGAATGACATTTGGCAACTCTGAGCATCACTAAATGGTCGTGAGGTACATTTATCACTAGGACTTACCCACGACTTACCCATTTGGGCTACAACAAATGCACGTAGAGTTTCCATTGCTCGACTTTAAGACAAGAGTTCAAAATTTCAAGTTTTCTAAGAAAAGAGCCAGCCAAATAGCTCTGTGGATTAAAGTGCCTGTAAGCAGGCGCAGGGGCGGGGTGAGGGGGGAAGGGGTTCAATCCCGGGACCTGCCCTGCTGGCCCCACTCCAGGGGCACACTGAGACAGCAACTGAGACTGGGCGTGGTGGTGTGTGCCTGTAATCCCAGCTCTTGGGAGGCTGTAAACAGGTGGATCATTATGAGTCCAATCTAGACCCTTCCCTAAAATTAAAAAAAAAAAAGGTTTTCCAAGAAAGATCTGGATGATTACATGGCCCCGTTCCAATATATGCCCTGGCTACTCCCATCCTCTTAATACATAAATATCCACTGAGCTCAGGGAAAGAAGAGAAGAAGATAGTGTTAGATTTTAAATGGTCCTGGGTCTGCGTGCCTTGGCTACACCAAGGAGCTGTCAATATACAGCTTTTGTTTACATGTACAAAATCCATGCCAGTCCGAGAAGGAAGTGAGAGGTGGCATCTAATTCCTGCCTTCTTAGCTAAGTGCTGGGCTCTAGCTTAGGCTTGAGGAAGTGAGCCTTTTTCTTTGCACAAAACACCAAGCTGCGCAGGGTGGGACTACAGTGGCTCAGAGGCCAGTGGACTATATCTCAGGGAGATCCGCGGAGTCCGAGTAGTATGCAAACACTGGATGTAAATATGGCAGGCATTGCATTGTGCTTCTTTCTCACAGCCTCAAGAGTCAACAGGTTTTATAGTGTCCCCAAGGCCACCCCACTCTGGGAAATACAAAGCAGGAACACTTACCGGGAAAATTGTCAGGCCGGAGGTCTGCGGCAATTCTACGCTCTTCCCACGGCCCTGCACACTCAGGGAGCAGCCAGTACTTCTCTGTCTCCGGCTGAGACTGGTCCAGACACAGCACTTGTTGTACAAGGGTCTTGAGAGGCTTTTCCACTGGGATCGGGTGTCCGTGTGTAACCTCTGCGGATGACAGTGGGACAAGGTGGCCTCAGATGAGAGCCGCTGCACCTGAACACCGAAGAGGAGGCCGACGTACAGGAAGACCAGAACCCTTAGGAGAGCGGTGACTTCCGCCGTGTTGTTCTGATCCCTGTCTGATGCACAGGCTCTTCATAAATCATTATTAAAGCACTATGGAAGAAAAGAAAGAAGATATGAAGACCAAGGAAGGAGCAGGGTCTTTTGATGACAGGGTATAGGGGTTATCTACTATTACAGACGTGGCCAGTAAAACAACACACCTTTATTAATCTCATAGTTTCTGTGGGTTTTGGAGCACCTCTCCTCAGAGCCTTGCAAGGTTAAAATCAGAGTGTTGACACAGGCTGTGATTTCGTCTGAGCCTGGCGGGGGAAAGATCCGCTGCCAAGTTCACTCAGGCTGTGGAGAGGTATCACGGCTGTGCAGCTTACAACTAAGGATGCACTTGCTTGCTCAACTCTTGGGACTAAAAACCGCCCTGGCTCCTGGCGGCTACCCAGAGTGCTCTACCAGGTAAGGTTCCGCGGTGTAGTTTCCGGCCTCTCCAGGAGAAGGGCGGAGGGGGAGGGGGAGGGGAGACTGAGACAAGCATTACAATGTTACGTAACATCATTCCATGCTTTTAAGAAGATACATATAAGCACACACATTCTGTCACCTTACCACGGCCTATCTGTTAAAGGTAAACCACGGGCTCCGCGCACACTCAGGGGAGTGATCGCAGAGCAAGCAGGAACTCCGAAACAACCCCCAGGACTCAGAGGTCAGTTTATTTATGTCAGCGGGCACTGATTGGGACCATTCCCGAAATATCAGGCCCTGCCTGTGGTCATCTAGCGCTAATACGGGATAAGCAAGCAGGAAGAACAGAGGCAGAGTGGCTTGTGCACTGGGTACTGATTTACACTGTGCATCCCAGTGACCAGCTGTTTCTAAGAGACAGCAGCCACCGGAACTGGAACAGGAACTGTTACCTAGGCAACTAAGAAACGCAAGTGTACTGGCTTGTGGGGGGATATTTTCTGCTGCAGCGTAGAAATCGGGAGCCAGTGATCATAGGGGCCACCTTAAGGGTCTGTCACACATGGAATAATTATTGTTCTCAGAGTTAGGTCTGGGGGAATGCAGAGTGGAGGTATCTTGAACTGACCTAGTTTACACTGACATGCTATTTTTCCAGAAATTGTTGGGAGACTTGAGGTAAAATCTGATAGACTTAGAAAAAATAAATTTCATTTTTGAGACCTTTGTAGAAATGATCTGGCTTAAAACTTCCTGTCTAGCTATAGGAACTACTAACTTCGAATTAGTAAAAATTTTTCTCCTCTCTAATTGTTTCTTTGAGATAGGCTCTTGCTATGTAGCTCAGGCTGACCTTGAATTCATGGTGACTCTCCTGCCTCAGCCTCCCAAATGGTGTGATTACAGGTGTATGGCACCCTGCCTGGCCCTCTACTCTAATTGTTATCCTGTGTCCATAGATCTATCAGTGCCACAGAAATAGAGTATATCTTTTATCTTATACATCTTGAAATATTTGAACATGAAAATGCCATCTCTATAATTCTCTCCAGAGAAAGAAAATGGCAGAGTGGTGATCAGTAGCAAAATTAACTTCTCCAAGACGTACAATCCAGCTACTGGATAATAACAACTTGTCAAAGAAAATAAGAAGCAGGTTGCCAGGAATCCGGAGAAAAGTGACAGAATGGAATAAAGGTTTTGCCACCTACAAATTGGACAGGGGCTAATATCTAGAATAAGAACTAGAAAAAAAAAATCAAGCCTCTCCCCCTCAAAGAAAACAATCAAGAAATGGGCAACTGAAACAGATCTTTCTCTGAAGAAGAAATATAAATGACCAATAAATATATGAAGAAATGTTCATCTTCTCTGATCACTAGAAAAATGCAAACTAAAATGACACTGAGATTCCATCTCTCCTGAGCACGAAAGGCTTCCATCAAGAATCCACAGCACAGTAAGCGCTGGCAAGGCTGGCAAGGGTGGTGGGAATGTGAGCCAGCACGGCCTCTCTGGGTGTCCGTATGGAGACGCCTCAAGAAACTAAAAGCAAGACATTTCCGCTGACCCAGCTATCCCTATGTCCTTTGAGAAAGTTAAAGATATATCACAATGACATACGCATTATGTTTTTAGCAGCACAATTTACAATAGCTAGCTTTTGGAAATGGTTTATATGTCCCTTAATAAATGGGTGAATAAAAAATACGATGTGTATATATAATGAAGAACTAACCTGCCACAAAGAAGGATAAACCTGGGTTAGTAGGTGAATGGGCGCAGCTTGAGACCACAATGTTAAGTGAAATAAATCAGACGCATGATCTTACATACCACATAATAGCTCTCATATGAGAAATTCAGAGCATAAATAAGGAGCAAAATAAAAGACAGGTAGTAGGAGGGGAAAAGAGATGGAGAGTGAGGGCAGAAAGGGTAGGAGGGGGAAACTGCAGCCAGGAGGAAGGGGGTGGTGGACAGTGTCAGGACATGTCACGTACATGGCCGATTCTTCACTATGAATGTAATCATTTTGGATGCGTTTACATAACATGTACTAATAACAATTAAAATTTTTTCTCCAAATTAGTATTCCCAGATTTTGAATCCCACAAGATGACTGTACAAGTGGACATGAGTAGCCCTTCCATCACAATTACTGTTTTCTACCTGCACCTGAGTGTATTTTCCTCTGCCACAGAATAGTGCCTAAATTTGGGTTTTCAGCTTTCCATAACAAAATTAGACTGAATTCTCTAAGCTCTGCCAAGTGAGACCAACTTTTCTTTAGTGTTGAATAGCATCTTTCAGGTACTAGATATGAAACTCAGAGCCCTTCCCACTGTGCTATTACAACCTTTTTATGTTTATTTATTTATTTATTGTATTTTAGGGAAGGGTCTACAGGGTGGTCAGGGTCTCACTACTAGATCAGACTTGTAGTGATCCGCCTGCTTACAGCCTCCCAAGATCTGGGATTACGGGTGTGTGGTACCACGCCCATTCTCAGTTGTGGTCTCAGCGTGCCCCAGGGCAGGGCCAGCATGGCAGGCCTGGGGATTGAACCCCCAGCCCCTATGCCTGCTTGCAGGTGCTTTAATCCACTGAACTATTTGGCCAACCCCTTTAATTTTATTTGGAGACAGATTTTCCAAATCACTAAGTTGCTGGACTTGTAATCTTTCTGCCTCAGCCTCCCAGAGTGCAGGGTTTATATTATGCAGCAAAACATAGTTAGTGGTGAATAACTTCTATAATAATGGGAATAACTTCCTTTAAAAAGACCAATATACTATAGCAACAACTTAGAGAGTGTAGTAGATTAACGTTTTAATCATTGGAATGAATTTTTCTTCTTTTGTTCTGAGCCTTGCCATTTATTTTTGAATTTATAAATACTAACATTATGACTATTAGAAATAATTATTGTCCACAAGAAAAGCTATTACTAACATCCACCTATGCAATTTAATTAATTTGAAATTAAATGTAAAGAATATGAAGCACACCATTTTATTTTTAATTTTTTTTACATTTATTTAGTGTGTGTGTGTGTGTGTGTGTGTGTGTGGCCAGCTCAGCCCACCAGGGGGCGGGGCTGGCTGGCTTGTGGTGCTGGGGGATTGAACCATGGTCCCCGTGCCTTGCCAAGCTTGTTCTAAGTAGGTGCTTTAGACCACTGAGCCATCTCACCAGCCCCAAGTATATATTTATTTAGGCAGAAAAGAAATGTGCTCTGCAGAGAGTGAGTGGGCTTGTGGCGGGCCCCGGCATCAGGGAAGGGGGTCAAGAGTCCAAGTGCCTTCCGGAGGGCTGTCCCCGGAGTGTCTGACAACTCGGGCTGAGTTACGCTGTGTTTATTGCCCGTACTTTCCCATAACTCGCTGTTACAACTGTATCTGTGAGGTGCGACCCACACGGATGAGCAGATAGAGTTCGTCTGTGGCCACACTGAGGTGCCTTTGCTGAACTGAGGATGTCCCCAAGAGCTGAATTACGGGCTACCGCTTCCTTCGACTGTGGCTGTTGTTTGGGAGTAAGAAGGGCGGGACTGAAATTTGTAATCCTCTTGCCTCAGCCTCCTGAGCAGCTGGGATTACAGACATGAGCCATCTCACCAAACTCTATTTTTAATTTTTGAAGACCTGCCATATTGTTTTCCAGAGCAACAGAACAATTTTACATTCAAAATGCCGAAGGATTCTAATTTTTCCACATCCTCTCCAACACTTGCAACCTTCTGTTTCTTGTTTTTTTAAAAAAATAAAAATAGTTATGGGCAGAATTGTTTTCCCACTCAAGTTTTGTGTACTGAATTCTAACCTTCAGTACCTCAAAATGTAACAATATTTGGAGATAGAGATTGTAGGAAGTAATCAACTTAATGTATTTAGTACAGGGCCTACAGGGTCTCACTACACAGATCAGACTCATAGTGATCCTCCTGTTTTCAGCCTCCCAAGTGCAGGGATTATAGGTGTGCACCACCACACCCAGTCTCAATAGCAGTCTCAGCATGGCCCAGGGGCAGGACCAGCACAGCAGGCTGGGAATTGAACCCCCAGTCCCTGTGTCTGCCTAAGCAGGTGCTTTAATCCACTGAGTTATCTGGCTGGCCCTCTAACCAGTTTTAAATGAAGCCCCTAGGCTGTATCTAATCCAGTCTTACCAGTGTCCTGATAAGAGATTAGGATACATAGACAAAAACCAAAGATGAACACACAAAGGACAGAAAAAGCATATATTTAGCAAGAAAGCAGACATCGGTGGGTGAAGAAGGGAGGTTTCAGAAGAAATTGAAGCTGCCAATTCCTTAGTCTTGGACTTCTTGTTCCTAGCACTGTGAGAATATGAATTTCTGTTACTTAAGCAGACTAATTCCTAGCCATCCTCAGAGAGTGATATAGTACGTTATTAGTGGAATGGATTTCCACTATTTTAATAATTAGTGATACTGAAGATCTGTAAATGTGCTTGCTAGCTATTTCTATGTTTGCTTTGAAGGAACCTTTCATCCAGTATTTATTTTTATTTTTTGGTTCTAAGAGTTCTTCATATCAACTATTCATCAGATACACGATATAAAAATATTTTCTCCCATTTGGTGATTTGCCATTTTCCTCTGGATTGTGTTCTTGGAAACAAAAAGGGCTAAGTTCTGATATGTCTAATCTATCCATTTATTTCCAGTGTTAGAGATTGAACCCAGGGGCCTGCACCCACGAAGTAAGTGTTCTGCCACTGACTGCATTCCCAGCCCTTCTTAGTGTTCAACACAAGACCCCACTAAGTTACACAGACTCGCCTCAGGCTTGTGATCCACCTGTCTCAGTCTCACAAGTGGCTGGCGTGATAGGCCTATGCTCCCTTGGCTGGCTAGTTTAACTTTTTCTGACTATGCTTTTCGTGCTATGTCCAAGAAATAGTTGCCAAATCAATGTCATGAAGCTTTTCTCCTGATTGCTCCTAAGAGTTTTATAATTTTAGCTCTTATGCTTTAGTCTTTGATTCCTCTTGAATTAATTTTTATGTATGAATATGGTAAGGGAACAACTTCATTCTTTTGCATGTGAAAATCCAGGTAAATAAAACTATTTGTATGGCCAGTCTTCCTATTCTCAAAGCTGAGTATGGGAAATCGATCCTTGGATCTAAATTGAATTTATAATTCCCCAAAGAATGAAGTGTGCAGACTCCTTACCTGGCCCTGCTATCTATGGCAAAGCAGGGTTATGGGATGCAGATTGAAATTCTGACTATGGAAAGTTCCACTTGCATATAGCAGGCCGGGGGGATACTTCAGGTGGGGCGCACGCATTCTCCATTGCCTTAAGAATTACTGTCTCTTACTTGTCATGTAAAATTTCACTTCATCCCACCTTTTGCTCTAGCACTTTCACCTAGGTTTGGAGAATTTGCTGGGAGTATACACACACATACACGCACACACACACACACACACACACACACATTCCACCTAGAAGACCAGGGAAGTCAACCCCTCTGCACCCACCCTTGGCAAATGAGGTATACAACCTGATGGATCAATGTTTTTCCCTTTCAAGCAACAGAGTTCTCAGGTGCATTGCATAAGGCTTCTCAGGTAGTATAGGCTGAGTCAAACGCCAGTCACTGGGAGTAGTGGCCACCATGGTAACAGGTTCTTGTTTTCCTTCTTTCCACGCCCTCTCTTCAGCCCTTGCTGCTCCATGGTGTCCCTTCTCAAGTAAACTGCAGTTACACAAGCCTTTGTCTGATACTCTGCTTTTGGGGGAAGTCAAGCTAAGGCACATGCAGAATTACGAAGTTAGGGTGCCTTGTTGCCAGTGATATGCCTGCCCACCACCCGCATGGATATATCCTGTCTTCTGTCTTTGATTGAAAGTGAATGGAAGCAAAAGATGATGGAAAATCTGGAGGTGATTTTCTATAACTGATCTTTAAATTTCTCTGTCACATTGCTTTATCATTGCAGGAGACAGACCAACTACTTCCAAGTGGAGCAGAAAAGGAAAATCAGCAATCATATCTGCAGGAATAGATTTCTCAATACGCCCTTGTTACATGTGGGCTTCTCTGCACAGCGCTTACATGAGAAAGCTGATCAGAAAGGACCTTCTTGCTGAAGCAGAATGAGTGGCAGTTTCCTGGGAAAATATATGAAGTGACACAAAGTTTTATTTAATGCCAGGAATACAAGGGAAAGAAGAACATGAAGCACTGGGGAGGATTGCTAATCTGTGAGGTTGGAAACTGCTCTGGTCAGCTCACCAAGACAAGTACCAGCTCGGAGGCTTCCCGAGCCCTCATGCCTGCCAGCTCACTTAGCAAACAGGTGCCTGGCTTCTGATTTCAGCCAAGACTGCAGGAGCTGAGCTGCGGAGGTCTGGAGGCTGTAGGGAAGTCTTCCATAACGTCGGCCTCTGGAAGCAGTCTGAAGGCTGCTGGGTAGCAAGGCAAAGACACGGCTGTCAGGTCACCCAGAAAAAGGGACAGGCTGAGGCTGCACCCCCGTGCAAAACCAGAATCCATCAGTAAGCCCATAGGTACAGCAGATGCCTTCCAGGGTGTTCCACTGCCATAGTTCTGGGTGTCCTCGGTCAACACACCAAGACAGCTTAAAATCATCTTCATTAAATCTCTGTCCTTTGTTACTTGACATCCGTGAACACTTAGTAATATTGGCCTCACCTATGAGCTCATTAGAAACAGAATCTCCCTTCCATTCCAGAGCTCCTTCAGCAGTCTGTGGTGTCTAACAAGATTGCGGCTTGCTCCTCATGCTCCTCAGAGCTTGCTGTCGGTGGATCCGCTGTGTTGGCACACATTTTCTGACTGCTTACGTGCCATTTGGCTCAGGGATTTTCAACAAACAAGGATAGACACCATTCCGCCAGGCATCTTGGGCAGGGGTTGGTTGTTATGAAGAGGTCTCTAACATTTAGTAAGCAGGTGCCAGGTTGCTAAATATCATGCAGAGTGTGGGATGGCTCCACAGAAGAGAGAACTGCTGCCCGAATGACAGTAATGGTCGCAGCAAGGACCATGTTAGCAATTCCTTCGTCTGTCAAATAAGCATGTGGGCTCCGTGGACTCCAGTGCTCTCCCTGGCTTTAAAAAACTTTTGTTCTACATCGTCTTTACAATCATTAAGAAAGTGTTCATTGCTGCCTTCCCCTCTCTTTAATTATGGCTTTTGTAAGTCTAAGCCATTTTCATCTAGACAATCGAGTGGAACCAGTCATAGAGGTTAACCATAGATTTATATCATTCTCTGCTAAATACAAGTTGCCCATACGAGTTAAAATTCTTTCAGTCAATTAAATATATCTGTCACTTGTGATGCTGATAAAACAAAGCAGTGTGGAAATACAGTCAGCAAAGTGATATTCTAGCTAGCAACTGAAGGCCACCAGTGCCCTGTCTGAGTTTAGCTGATGCTCCCCCATCCACGCAAGATCTTGCTGGACTGGCATGGGAATAAGGGCATTGCAAGAGATATGGGTCTCTAGCAGCTGTTTGCGCATTGTCTCTGGCAAAAGAGTCCCAGACAGCAGACACATGGAGCGTCATAAGCAGGGCCTGGTAAGCCTGATGCACTGAGGCTGCTCTGAACGTGTGGGCCTGGCGGAGCAGACTGAGTAAGGCTGGAACTGCCGGGACTTTGGAGACGGTGAGGAAATAATCAGGCTCCTCTTGGATCCGGTGCCCCCATTTGAAATGGAAACATGAGCTAATTGCTATTTACCCCACTCTAGCACTGTCAAGACATGTCTATTAAAAATGTGAACTTCTTGGATGAAAAGCACTATTTACCTGTAAAGTTCTACTGGCATTTACCCTGTGCTATACTTGATGTGTATTACATGTACTGAAGTTATGAAATTGAATCCCAGGAAAAAGTCTTTGCAACCATCACAGTTGGAGGAAAAAGCAATATCCTAGAGAAACTTCTTTTTCGTGGGGTTATTTGCCCTGGGATTCTGTGTCAGCAGGATGAGTCGGTAATTATGTTATCTTCTAGCTGGATAAGTCAATGGCATGGATGAGAATGCAGGCTTTTAGGTTTGGACACACTTCCTCTGTTTAAATATGTTGGTGGCTGGTTACTGATCTAAGCAAATAGGAAAAACAATGCAGAGAGCCAGAGTTCTGTCTCGTGCTTAGACTCTGAGGCAAGTGGTAGTGTTCTGATTGTGGTCTCAGAATAGGCTGATCGAAAACATTCAACCTTTTTGAAGAGATTGGAAAGAGCAGTCGATTGAAGTTGTTAAAAAATAATGCAGATATGGGTTGGTGAGATATCTCAGCCGACTAAGTGACTTCCTAAGCAAGCACAGGGGCTAGGGTTCGATTCCTGATACCACATGCTGTGTCAGCCCAGCCCTTGGACCTGCTGAGCCAGCCACCAAGACTGGACATGGTGGCTCATGCCTGTAATCCCAACCAGTGCTAGGGAGGCTGAAAACAGGAGGATCACTACGAGTCTGAGCTGTGTAGTGAGACCCTATAACAAATATCTTTTTTAAAAAATGCAGACACATCTTAATGTTGTACTTTAACACAGAATGCATAAAGCATGAATGCACACAATTTCATGATTTGTCTGTCCTTGTTAAAAATCTTTTCTCCAAATCTGCCTATTTTTTTGAGAGTCCATGACTACATTTTTACATATGTAATATCTATAATGGATTTGCTGTAACATCTGGTTTTTATCTTCTCTCCCAGGGCTGAGGATAGAAGCCAAGGTTTCACACATGTTAGATAAGAACTGAGCTAGCTATTCTTTAAAATGGATGGAGAACTAGATTCCCTTCTGGGACAATGTTGGTGCAGATTCCTAGATTTTGACTTACTGTTTTCTGATATTCTAAGTTATCTTGTCAACAATTTTTCAAACTCTGAATCTTTCCAAAGGATTCAATTTAGTTTTCATGGAGACAATAGTGCTTTTCTTCACGCTCATATTTATGTTTGTCCTAAAGTAGTTTAAATTGCATAATTACAATAACAAGTTCAACTGGCACGAACAACTTAAGTAATCACAACCGACTCGATAAGCTTGCTTCTCCAGACATGTGGGAGTGGGTGTGCCAGGAAGTAGTCTATGCAAGAACAGCCTGTGGTCCTGAGCCTTTGTCTGGCTGTCTTGTACAAAGAAAATGCAGAAGACCCACTTACCTCTGTGATCAGGTTAGTGGAGGAATTTAAATAGCTGTCTGTTGTGGACCAAATAACTCATCCCTTCAAATTTTACATAGTGTGAGATGCCTGCTCTAAAGTTTGGACTTATGGGTGTGTGTGAGTGTGCACACAAGCACTGCTAGGATTGAGCCCAAGGCCGCCTACGCAACTGCTGTGTCTCTGAGCTACACCCACAATTCCTACGTTGTTCTGTTTCGGAGGTTCAAGTTTTCACGTGGCAGTTTTCCCAGGAGAGTCTATGTTCTGAAAGATTATTTCAAATCGCGTGAATAATGGGCTACCTGAGATAATTTTTTACTTATAAGCTCAGGAGTTTATTTAAGTTGCTATATTCAGGAATTCATTACTAGAACTATTGTGTAAATACACTTTGACATTTGCGTGAAGTAAAATTGGAATGTGCTGTGTGTCAACCCATTAGCTTAAGGCCCTGAACTTTACGTCACTTTCCCAGAAATGGTGATGAGTTTGTATTGACCAGACTGAGCTTTAAGTGCCCAAGAGTTTCTCAGGACCAAGAAGGCATAGTGCTAAATATTAATGATGAAAATATAATTATGTTAGTGTCTCTGGGCTGCCCTAACAAATATGGACTGGGTGGTCTAACTAGTGTACCACTAATGGCACAAGTGGATCTAATCACGCTTATTGGTCTGTTCATTTATGAATAAAATTAGTAAAATGCCACTGATGGGATGGGCAGTCATGCATGTAACAGTGGTGGTTCAATCCACCTAGCAGTGAGAAATACAAACTACTAGCCCATTGTGAACATTTTATTTTTATTTTTATGTATTTAGTACAGGGTCTAGGGGTCTCATTACACAGAGTGGACTTGTAGTGATCGTCCTGTTTTCAGCCTCCCAAGCACTGGGATTATAGGCGCACATCACCACGCCCAGTATCAGTCACTGTCTCAGGGTGCCCCGGGGGCGGGGCTGGTACAGCAGGCTAGGGGTTCGATCCCTGGCCCCTGTGTCTATCTAAGCAAGTGCTTTAATCTGCTGAGCTATGTGGCCAGCCATTGTGAACATTTTAAACAACACAATTCTATAACAGAGGTTAGAAGTCCAGGCCAAGGTCTGGCAGAGTTAGTCTCTCAAAACAGTTTTCTCACTGGCTTGCAAATAGCCACCTTTCAGCCAATGTTCTTTCAAAAAAACACAGGAAAAATAAAAATACTAGAAAATCATATGATTACCCCAAATTTCTATTTCAGTGATTTTTCTACACTGAAATATCCATTACAGGACTGGGGAGACAGCTTGGTGGTCTGAGCACCTGCCTGGTGAGCGCAAGGATCTGAGTTCAATCCCCAGTACGGCACGTTGTGCCAGCCCCAGAACCCCAGGTGCACCATGACAAGCACTGAAACCAAGAGTGATGGCGCATGCCTGTAATCCCAGCGCTGGGGAGGCTGAGACAGGAGGATCACTACAAGTCTGAGCTGCATAGTGAGACCCTGTACCAAATAAATAAATAAATTCTAAAAATCCATTACAGATGATTATGCAAACCAATTATATTCCTAAAAATTTACAATAAATAGCTCAAAAAATACTGATATAGGGAAAAGAAAACCCCCATCTGCTAGATGTCCAGTATGAGTTCATATTTTCTAAAATCAAAGAATGAATTTTAAGAAAAATGGGGGTTAAGAGCAATATATATTTAACCAAAGAAATACATATTTATTGGGGAAAGAAAGCTTCTTTCTGAGAGAAAGAATGTCCCTAATGGGTTGCTGAGGTCCCTGTCTTTTTAAAGGACTTTTACAGTGTCAAACCAGAAGATGAGTTAGGTCTATGGGGAAAAGAGATGGAAAAATCACAAGGTGGGTATGAGGTGGGACAAAATGATGGTCAACCAATAAGATTATAAGCAAAATTACTCAAGTAATATTGATTAAATGGGGATCAAATGGGAAAGCAACTCAAGTAGCAAGTGGGCATGAGACACAGCAGGTGCTTTTCCTGGAGGGGGAGTCAGTGGCTCTTCCTAGTTTTCCCAAGATGATCAACACCTACTTAGAATATCAATCACTCATGGTTTTCCTCCCACACACTTGTGATGTAGCCCATCTTCTGCACTAGCTCCTTAAAGGGGCTAGCTGTGTCTCACAGCCTACAATACTTCTACCTAACTTAGCTGTCTGTGCCATTCCTCCCTCTGAAGAAGTACCCTGAACTGCCATGGAGCCATGGGTGATGACTGATCTGGCTTCTTCAGGCTGAAGGGGGAGTAGTTGTGATTGACACTCAGAGATACCCTTCAGAGGTTCTAACTAAAGACCCTAGATAAGCGCCAGGAATTCTTGTCTTGGGTAGGTGTATAGCTTGAAGTCTGGAAGAGATACAACCAAAGAAACAATTAGATATGTATGGGCCAAATAAGATCAACAAGATAATTATGAATAGAGTCAAAGATTTCTAGTGAGAAGAGCCAGTAATATCTTCCTGGGATAAAGAGTATATAAAGAATAACTTCTAGTATAAAGAGGATAAGGAGAAGGTTCAAGGAATTTCAGAGTCTGACATGTTATTAATGTGTCATCTAATATCGTGAATAGCTGTGAAGATATTAACAGAAGGATCAGAAATGTATACATAACATGTAGCTTTTACAGTTGCAAAGTACCCCCTTGTGCTGCTGGTAGAATGTCTAATGTCATCAGATTTTGGAGGATGGCCTAACTCATTAATTTTACCTCTTTATTTAGAAGGGAGGGGGGGAGGGGGAGAGAGAGAAAGAGAGAGAGAGAGAGAGAGAGAGAGAGAGAGAGAGAGAGCCTGATGGCCCCACCACCAGGGCTCGTTGAGCCTGAGAACAAGTCCGCATGGTGGCACATATCTGTAATCTCAGCACTGAGGAGGCTGAAAACAGGAGGATCACTACAAGTTTGAGCTGCATAGTGAGACCCTGTACCAAATACATAAAATGAAAAAAAGAGAAAAGCTGACGTGTCATCAAGGCCCAGTGAATATAGCTATGTAAGGCTGTGATATGTGTTCTATAACCCTCTGATGGATCTCAGTAAAAGAAGTCTAGCATTTTGTCACTAGTTTTATCTGTATGATCACTTGATGTTTGGAAGCCTCAAAGCAAAAATAATTTTTTAAAGGAATTAGAGTGTGTGTAATCAAAGCACTAGAACAAACAAATATGTCTAGAAACTGTTTAAAAAACCTTTTTAATACCAGATGTATCTCACTGGCTTACACCCCTTTATTGATAGAGTCTGATATTTTGTCATAAACCTCTCTAGTTTTACCTGTAAATTATCTCCAAA
>NW_004524598.1:15519991-15523706 GCF_000260255.1 Octodon degus | reverse complement strand
AAATTAGGTAGAAATCTTGAAGACATGGAGAGTTAATGAACAAAAACCAAACTGCACAGGATATACTTCAAAGAATCAACAACTGGGATCTCTTCATTTTGAAAAGTTTTTGCATATCAAAATAAATCACAAATAGTATGAAAAGAAAACTCATGTATTGGGAAAAATTTTAGCCAACTGTCACTCAGACAAAGGCCTTCTACCTAGAATATATAAAGAATTAAAAATAATCAGTCCCCTAAAATTCAATGGCCCAGGGTTGGCGGTATAGCTCAGTGGACCAAGTACTTGATTAGGTAAAGTGCAGTGGCCAGGGTTCAATCCCTAGCACCACATGCCATATCAGCCCTGCCCCCTCGTGTGCTGAGTCAGTGACGGAGTCTGGGTGTAGTGGTCCACACCTATAATCCCAGCACTAGGATGCAACAAATCAGGAAGATCACTATGAGTCCAAGCTGTGTAGTGAGACCCTGCACACACACACAAAAAAAAAAACTTAAAAAAATTCAATGGCCCAATCCAAAAAATGAGCATCTGATGTGAATATAGACTTCTCAGATGAAGAAATGCAAGTGGCAAATAAATATGTGAGGGGCCGGGGAGATGGCTCAATGGAATAAGCATTTCCCTGGCAAGCGCAAGGGCCTGAGTTCAATTTCCGGTTCTGCAAATAAATAAATAAATAAATAAATATGTGAAAAAAGGTTCAACATCATTGGTCATTGGAGAGATGCAAGTTGAAACAACAGAGAGATTCTATCTCAAACCCCAGGAAAAGGGGCTATTATCAAGAAGCCAACCAATGATAAATGCTGGTGATTCTGTGGGGAAAAGAAGTCCTTCTTCATTGTTGGTGGGACTGTAGGCTGGTACAACTACTATGGAAATCACTGTGGAGATTCCTCAGAAAGCGAGGTTTAGAAGTCCCATTCTACCTAGCTATTCTCCTCCTGGGGATTTTCCCAGAGGAACTGAAAACATCATACCACAGAGATATATATCTACTCATGTTTATAGCAGCACAATTTGTCATAGCTAAATCATGGAAACAACCCAAATGCCCATCAACTGAGGAATGGATAAAAATATGTGGTATTTTAATACAATGGAATATTACTCAGCCTTAAAGTGGTAAACTCTAGGCTTTTATAGGTAAATGGATGCAACTAGAGCCCATACTTACAAGCAATATAAATCAGACTCACACATGTAAACATCATATTGTCTCCCTAGTGTAAGAACCTGAAAGAGTAAAGAGGATCTGAAAAGTGAAATGAACACTGTTAAAAGGAAAGAATCTGTTTTAAGGGAAAGAACAACAGGAATGAGGGAAAGGAGAAAAGAAATAAGAAAGGAAAAAGAAATACACATATTTACATATGTGGGAGGCACAATAACTCCAGGCCTCCAATCCTATTGTAAGTGGGTTTCCAGGTTCCTCTTCCCCTACCTCTGCTGAGCTAGGTTCCTAGTTCTTTTACCCCGCCTATTTCCCATAAGTCTCCTGCTATGCCCCGCAGGGGGGACTTCCTGTCATAGCCCGGTTGCCTAGTTACTCGCAACTTTTACCTGTGGATGTCATTTCCCTATGCTTCCACTATATATACCCAGCACCTCCCCTGAATGAACGAGACTTGGTCAGAGTCCTGTCTTGTCTCCATTCTTCACGTCTCCTGTCCTTTGTCCCCTCTTCAATTCCCCGCTCCTTCCCCAGGTGACCTTCCTTGACTGACCCGCTGGTTCCGGACAAGTGGCGCCCAGCGAATGGGGCACCTGGTACAGAGGATTCAGTGACAGAACCGTCTGAGAGAGCCCACAAGAGAAAGCTGGTAAAAGAGAGAGTAAAAGAGGCAAAAGAGAGAATAAAAGAGGCCCGCACCGCAGTTGCCTGCTGCGACGTCTGAACCTCGGTAAGCGGACGGCACCCATTCCCCTTTCCCTTTGGCAAGGGACAGGCATTAAGAGAATGAGATATTTGTAGAAAGTTTGAGCAAAGCATTAAAGGCGTGAGGGGTAAAGGTTAAAATTAAGGACTTGTGTCAGTATTTTGAATATATTAAACAAGTTTGCCCATGGTTCCCTATTGAAGGAACTATTGATCAGAGGCAATAGAAAAGGGTCGGTGATGCCCTTAAGGATTATTATGAGACTTTTGGACCAGAAAAGGTCCCAGTTACAGCCTTTTCCTACTGGAATTTAATTGATGAAATCTTATCCCAGAGACACTGTGACCCAGTTGTTGCTAATGTGATAAAAAAGGGTGAAAATATACTGCAGGGACAAAAGGGTAGAGCCCATCTTGGAGGGCAGGGGGAATGGGAATGGGGACAGATGGACACGGAGAATGGAGAGGAGGATCTTGTGTCTTTCAATAGCCATGATGATAGAGATCACGATTAGCTAAAAAAGGACAAAGAACCGCCTAAGGGTGTGTGCCCTCCTGTAAGGGAACAGAATCTTGAAATCGAAACCAGGAAGCCAGATTTATGTTGAGAATAAAGAGCAAGGAGCTCAGCAGGAGAATTTAAAATGTTGTGAGCTTGGCCAGAAAGAAAGCGCCAAGAAAGCTGTAGACTGCAAAGATGGAGCTGAGAGGATCTCCATTGCTGGGAAGGAACCTGAGAATGGAAGGGATGGCCTGAGGGCATCACAGGAGGAGGCAGGTGTCCACCCTTTGCTGCCTCAGAGCTGCAAAGGTCAGGGACTTTGCCTTGAGGGGAAAGCCGCAAGGCCCCCTGTTCCAGAATGGCAGTGGCGATTGCCCAATACAGAGCCATGGCTCCATACGCCACAGCCATTTTAGAAACTGGCTGACAATTAGCTTACTCCCGAGGACTGGCAGGCATTAGCCAGAGCCACCCTCTCTGGGGGGAATTATCTCCTATGGAATTCTTCCTGTATACAAGGAAGCATCCACAATGATAGCTTCACTGTTGATGTTGGATTTGTTACCTTCACCAGATGCAATCAAATACTTAACTACAGTAGCCCTATTTGCCCAAAAAGGGACATGTGTTTGTATGCGGAGAAAGTTTAACCTTCACATATTTACCAACCAACTGGACAGGACTATGTGTCATGGCAATTGTATTGCCCGATATAGATGTCATCTCTGGTAATGATCCCCTACCTCTTCCCAGTTTAGATTATGTTATGGGCCGCACAAAGAGGGCAGTCCAGTTCATCCCTTTATTAGAGGGGCTAGGAGTCATGGTGGTCATGGGGACAGGCACAGCAGGGGTGGGAGTAGCAGTACATTCTTATACCAAATTATCTAATCAGCTGATTGATGATGTTCAAACACTGTCTGGTACTATCCAAGATATCCAAGACCAGATAGATTCATTAGCAGAAGTATTCTTGCAAAATAGGAGGGGCTTAGACCTTCTAGCAGCAGAGCAGGGAGGGATCTGCTTGGCTCTACAGGAATGCTGCTGCTTCTACGCAAACAAGTCTGGCATTGTTCAAGATAAAATAAGGAGACTTCAAGAAGATCTTATTAAGAGGAGAAGAGAGCTATTTGAAAACCCTTTCTGGAGCGCATGGAATGGAGTACTACCCTACCTTCTCCCCCTATTGGGACCCTTGATTGGACTATTAATACTTTTATCAGTAGGACCCTGTCTTTTCAATAAGCTGATGACTTTTGTTAAAAAAACAATTGGATGCCATTAAAATGCAACCCATACAGGTTCATTACCATAGGCTTGAGATG
>NW_004524598.1:15514358-15519308 GCF_000260255.1 Octodon degus | reverse complement strand
TATATATATATATCTGTACTGCTGATTTCTGCTGGTCTATTGAAAGGACTTGTTAATCCTTAATTTTTTCTCATTTTGAATTTTTTGACCACTCTTACAGTGTATCTGATAATCTGAGCAACTAATTTAAAGAGAACAATATGCAATATAACAGCCATTGTTGAATTCCTGTCATTTGGTTTAGTGACATTCTATAATTTCCTTTTCTTCTTTTTTTAGCTAGTTTTTAATTCTCTTCAAAAACAAAAAACAATTTTAAAAAGAAATATTTTGATTAACCCAAAAGAAGGGGTTAATCTGCCCAAAAGAAGGCAGTAAAAGGACTGCAATAAAATAAAAAATCATAAAAGTAGAGAACAAATACTGAAATGGTAGCCTTAAGACCATTTCAATCATTCCAAAACATGAAAAACTAAATCTTCCCACTAAAAGGCACATATTTAGAGTGAATTAGAAAATTTGGCAGAGCAGACCCATAGCTTACTGTGGTGGCACACGCATGTCACCCCAGCCACAGGAAGACTGAGGCAGGAGTCCAGCCTGGAAAACAGCACAACCCCACCTTAAAAATAAGTAAAACGGGCCAAGGGTGTGACTTACTGGTACAGGGCTTTCAGGCTTAGCATAGAGAAACCCTGGTCTTGATACTCAAAACATGTACCCATATATATATACAGAATGAAACTGACAAAAATAAAGGTGCAAATCAATAAATCCAGAATTACAATTAAAGATTATAAAAGTCTTTTTTCTGTATCAACAGATTGGACAGAAAATGAGCAACAATATAGAAGTTAGGAACAAAACTTTCAGCCATGGGGCCGAGGAGATGGTTCAGTGGAATAAGCACTTCCCTGGCAAGCGCAAGAGTCTGAGTTCAATCCCCAGTTCTGCAAACAAAACAAAACAAAACAAAACAAAAAACAAAACAAAACAAAAAAAAACCTCTCAGCCAGTCTGCCTAGTTGAATGTCATTTTTTTAAAATGTCATTTATAAAGTACTATATAACAGTATATCTGACACCTACAAAAAGAGAAAAAGTCACACATATTGCTGAAATGCTTATTGATCATCATCAAAATAAACTACATTTTGAGCTATGAAACAAATCTGGGTAAATTTCAAACATGTATAGTATGTTTTCTGATCATAAGAGATTAAATTAGAACCCAAAACTCAAACAATCCCTTTCCCTTACTTCTATTTTCAACACTGTCTTTTTTATTTAAACATATTAAACAAATTTATATAACATTTTATGTACAAAAATCCAAATGTGTACAGTTTCTAGGGGTCTAGTTCTGGATCTTGTTTAATATTATCTCATCAAATAAATAAGAAATTTCTCTGAAAGAATTATTTGACTCATCTTGAAGCTAGTTCATTACAAATACAACAAACAGACCTAGGAAGTGGAACTTCTTGAGCTGCAAACCATTATACCAGATGCCCCTACGAACGCAGTAAGGCAGGTGACAGATTACAGATTACACTACTCTCACATGAGTAGTGATCACTACTTCTGCATGACTTCTAGGGCAGCAATGGCCCCAGGAACAAGCCACGCACTATTATGCATTCCCATTTGCCACTCACTGTACACTCAGGCTCTGCTAGACCTTCCTGAAGAGGAACAGACAGAGCATGGCCAGAGAATGACTATTAAGGGTAAAGAACAACATGTGCATGAGCAGTCTTGGAAGATTTGCTTCAAAATAAGACTTGGGAGCTGGGGAGATACCTCAGTGGCATAATTGCTTGTGTGGCAAGCACAAAGTCCCAAGTTCGATCCTGGTACAAAAAAAAAAAAAAAAAAAAAAAAGACTTGGGTTGGAAGAAAGTGAGGGAGAAAGCAGATGAAGAAAAATTGTTGACACAAACTAATAGAGACATAGACACTCTTTATATTCTTCTGCCTACTCTCATATTTGTTCAAGAGTCTCTATAATAAAAAGTTATTCAAAACTTCTTTAGAAAGATTTAATAATAAGTGATACAATACAAATTGGAAGATAGAGTTAAAAAAAAAAAGTTCTACAAAATACTGTACTATAGAGAGAAGAAAAAAAAGAAATTCCAAAGACCAAAATATGCCTGAGCATTTGAATGGGGGTAAAAGTAAAGAGAAGAATAAGGAACAAGGCAAGAGAAAAAGAGGGGTCAAAAGTAAGTATTCCTAGACTTTACCTAGAAGGGATGAGGTACAGGCTTGGCGTTTGTCTGAGTAGGTTCTCAATACGAACAAATTTCAATTCCTTCTTTAATGTTTCTAAGAAAACACTATATGTGAGTTGGGACATGTGTGTGTGTATATATTGTTCCCTGGTGACAATCATCATCTCAAATCAGATCCTAGTTGGCATGAAGATTTGTTCCAACTCAATGAAGTCCAACTACTAATGAAGTACAACTGCTTGTGAAGTGAATCTGGGCTTCTTTTTCTGTCTTCTACCCTTTCATATGAAATGGAAATAATAGAAATGGAAGAACAACCACATTTGCTCTTCCTGGTGTCACTTTTCCTTGAAAAGTAGCCCAATCCTTGGCATCATCATTACATCATAACCATGCCATATTTCAGTTGATTTGGAACAAGTCTTCTGAGAACAAAATAAAAAATTAACTTGAAAAATATCAATCACAAGGAGAAAATATTTTACTGTAGACAACTAGATAAAATATATATTTTATATTAAAAGTATGTTGTCAAAAAGTGGCATTTAGTCCTAAGAATATTATTTTGAAAAATCTAGTAGATTTCTTAGTAGTATTAGATTCACATAAATGTTGCAAAAAAGTACCCCCTAATGCGTATATTTTTTCTTATTATTAACCTTTTACATTAGTGTGGTATGTTTGTTAAAATACTTGAAGCAATAGTAATACATTATCATTTATCATAACCCATAGTTTACATTAGGTATATTAGTCGTTTTGTTGTTGTACAATGAGATACCTGAGGCAACGAACTTTAAAAGAGAAAAGGTTTATTTAGGTCACTGTGTTGAAAAGTTGAAGTCCAATTGGCAAGTATGACTGGCATAGCAAGGGCTGCTCTTGCTTCCTGCCTCATAGTATGGATAACAATGTCAGGAGAAACAAATCATTATATCTCCAACAGAAGTAGGAGCAAGAAAGAGATGTGATCCCACAATCTTTCATGACCCAAGAACCTCCCAGTGTATCCCATCTTCCACTAGTAAAAGCCCAGAGATGATGCCTGTAACACAAGGGCCATTGGATGACATGAATCATATTCAGACTGTAGTCTTAGGGTTCCCTCTTTGTATTGTATAATTCTACAGGTCTTCACAAGCACATAAAGGCATGTATCTATCATTACAGTGTCATACAGAATGATGCTGTTCCCCTTTTAACCGCCCCTTGATTCCCTGAACCCCTTCATTGTCATTATAACATTGCTTTTTCCAGATTATTGTACTATTGGAATCATATGATGTATTTAGGTAGAAGTCGAAGGTACCACGAGGGCACATTTCTGCTAAAGACCGTCTTCTAGGCTTGTAGATAATAATTTTCCGTCTTTGTGCTTCTTTTCTCTGTGTACATATGAAGGCAACAAAGCACTGGTGTTGTTTGCTCTTTAAAGAATACAAATCCTTTCGATTAGGGTTCTACGCTTAGGCCTTCGCTAAACCTTAGTTAATTTCCTTAAGGCCCTATTCCCAGATACACTCAAATTGTACGTTTGAGCCTAGACTTATAAATTATGGGGAGAGGCAATTCAGTCCTTAAAATACTATGTGTAGCCTTTTCATACTGATTTCTTTCACACAGCAGTACGATGTGAGCGTGAGTTTTCCTAATGTCTTTGTGTAGCACGCTAGCTCATTTCTTTTTTGTTTTTTTTTTTGGCGGAACTGTGGATTGAACTCTGGCCCTTGTGCTTGTCAGGGAAGCGCTTATTACACTGAGCCATCTCCCCAGCCCTAGTTCGTTTCTTTTAAATCCCTAAATTATATATACCATTGGACAGATGTGCCACAATTTATCCAGTCACCAGTTGGTGGATATCTTGGTTTCTTTAAAATTTTGTCAATTATGAATAAAGTTTCTACAACTAATCACACACAAGCATTATGAACATGCATTTTCAACATATTTGGGTACAATATGTAGTTGCACGATTGCTGGGTTGTGTAGAACCAAGGCTTATTTTGTGAGAAACTAAAGTTTTCCAAGATGGCTGCTTAGTAACGAACGAAAGTTCCTGTTGCTCCAGTGTGTGCTGTTGCTATTGTTTTGCATTTTAGCCATTCTAGTCAGAGTGTAGTATTTCATTATTTTAATTTGCCTTTCCCTAATGACAAAAGTTTGAGAGCATCTATAGGCTTATTCCTTTGTTAGATGTCCAATTTTATATTTTATCTCTGTTGAAATTGTTGTTTTCATATTATTAGAGTTAAGAGTTCCTTGTAAATTGTGGGTAGCAGCCTTGTTTCAGATACGTATTTTGCAAACATTCTCCTGGTATCTGACTTGTCTTTTTATTATCTTGAAAGTGTCCTTTGCAAGAGCTAAAAGTTGAAGATATTTAGAGTCCAATTTACCTTTTTTTTTTCTGTCTCGTGGCTCATGTTTTTGGTATGTACAACTCATCACCTGCATGAATCCACCTGAGTTTTCTTCTATGTTATTTCCTAGAAGTTTTAAATTTTCATTTTTGGAGTTAGGTCTATAATTCAAGTTAATTTTTGTATATTAACAGGATACAAAGTATTTCTATATGTAGATTCCTTTGGTTTTTTGCATGTAGGCACACAGTTGTTTCAGTATCTGAAAGTACTATCCTTGTCGAAAACAACTTTCTTTCTACTGCACTGACTTTGTTCCCTTGCCAAAGAACAGTGAGCTACACAGTGGCTGTATATATATATTTGGTTGATACGCGGTCTCACTGTCTCACTACACAGCTCAGACTCATAGT
>NW_004524598.1:15503745-15512678 GCF_000260255.1 Octodon degus | reverse complement strand
TTAATGTTGTAAGTTTTATGGACATACAACATATCTTGGGGACAGTTGGAAGCATTAAACTTTTAGACAAGTCAAAATATGTCAGCCTTTTGCTGTGTCTGTTCACTGCCAGTTGGATTTTGGGGTGATTACTCTGACCTTGGAGTTCCATAAACAGTGCTACAGTTTTTTACATTTGAGTTATTCTTTTAGTATGACTCCCTGAAAAACATTTTTGAAGATAAAAGATGACTAAATATCCCAGTTGTGTTTTCAATAAACAAAATTCGAAATCAAACATCTGAGTCTAGAAATAGTCAACAAATTTTGTGTCTTTTTTCAATTTCAGTTATTTTCGATATTATACAGAGCTTGACATCTCAAGCAAACATTTAATTATTCACTATGTTCAAGATCTTGTGACACACACGTGCTGTGGAAAGCATAACAGTGAAATAGGTAAGGCCTTTATTTTCACTGAAAAATCTCCAACATTTCAAATGTCACCTCAAGAAGTCCTTAAGAACAACTGAAGCAGAGGAAGCGTGAGGATAATGAAGCTGAGTTTGTGCAGAAGGGGGCATTAGAATTAAGATGCAAAGCAGCTTCGTGCAAGAGGATTTCTAGGAGTATTTGGAGAAGAAGAACCAGTATGTACATTATAGAGTGGCTCACAGCAAGGAATGAGCTTATGCAAATGTGGAGAATGGCAAGTCCAAAATTTTTTCCTAGATAGAACGTGCATCTCAAGCGCAAGGCATTTTGCTGGCAGAACCCCTGCCCCTTGTGGAGGGTAATCTTTCTCTCTCCCAGCACAATGTCCAAAGGAAGACAGTTGTGGAATTACATTGATGGGAATTTGAATCCCAAGGCCCCCTCCCCCACTAACCTACTACTGTATGAGAACTTGGGAAAATTAAACTTGCATAGAGTCCATTGTGAAGAATAAATAAAACCATCTCGTGAAAACAAGTACCTAGGACAAGTACTACTTAATTAGGGGTAATTTTGCCTTCGAAGGAACACCTGACGATATTTTTGTTGTCATATCCAGGGTTTGGAGGCTGGAGTGGAAGTATACTATTGGCATCCAATGGGCAGAGTTCAAGAATCTTGCTGAACACCCTACCAGGCATAGGTGAGCCCCTGGAACAAAGAATCAGCCATCCTTATGTGGCAGCGCCTGAGGCTTACAACATTCAGTAAACATTGGTTTCTGTCTTCTATTAACTGTGGAACCCAAATTGAATAGAATTTTTTTCCATGGACAGCCACTTCTGAAGTCTTGTTTTATAAAATATTTTAATTGTTCTGCTGTTGGATGGCTCAACTATAATTTGGAGGTCCAAAAGAAGAAAATTCTGTTCAGAAATTTTTATACAATAAAATATGAAAATGAACAAACTTCAGAACATCTAAAGTTTAGCTCTCCCAAGAAATTGAACTGTTTTCTGGAAATCTGCTTAAGCAACTTGATTGAGCAGTGCAACCTCAGGACGAGGGGCATTCATTCGTGATGAGAGCTGGAAAGAAAGTGAAGAGCAACGTCTTGGTCTGGAAATTCTGCATCGTTGGCCAAACTATTTTCATACTTTGATGTCTTCAAAATATCACTTTGTGTCATAATGGACTGGTGGTCAGTACCTCATGAAAATACAGGATGGAGAGATTTATAAAATGGAAGCACAATTAAATTGGGATTACAATGCTGAGCTGTGAAAGGCTCATGTCAACAACTTCTGACATTGCCAGTCCTATGGATAACCCACTACTATTATGGACTACTGGACTATATTGGATTATTTTGCTGAATTCACACACCTATAATATTTAAATGGCAATGGAATACCCATCCCTGACAAAAGTAAACAAAAAAGGGGGATATAAATGAAGGACCATTTTGTAGTTGTATATACAAAATAGTTAGGATAGATATACAGCTACTTTCTCTTTTTTTAAAATTTATTTGTGTGTGTGTGTGTGTGTGTGTGTGTGTGTGGCCAGCTCAGCCCACCAGGGGGCGGGGCTGGCTGGCATGTGGTGCTGGGGGATTGAACCGCGGTCCCTGTGCTTTGCTAAGCTTTTTCTAAGTAGTGCTTTAGACCACTGAGCCATCTCACCAGTCCCTACTTTCTCTTAATTCAATGAAAAGAAAGATTTGTATTAATAGTGTTTGTACAGAATTTCATGTCTGCATCTTGTTCTATAAATAACCACTACAAAGACAACAATATGCAATGTATTAATTATTGAAACTGTCGTACTAATCGGTTTTGAAACTGTCTCATTGCTATTTGTTTCTCAATAAAATTAATTAAAAAAAACTTACTTTCAAAAAAAAAAAAAGTCTAACTTTCTATTGTTCCCTTGCCAAAACTCTGGCCAAATGAAGACTCTAGTTCTAATGTCCTATGAACCAACCTTTTCAGAAAACGTCCTACTGACTTGGGAGTATATTTATAAATGTATTTATACATTTTTCCTATCTGCAACATACATTAGGAATAAAGCAGAACTCACAAACCAAATGGTTAAATTTTATTCAATCTCATGTGGAATTTCTAGGCTAAAAATAAAACTAAAGTACCAGAGTCAGCTTTCCTGCTTTCTCTGAAATATCTTAGTATTATTGCCAGGTTGTAGGTCATGTCCAGATTCTTGACATCCTAAACAAAGACTTGAATAGAATACCCAAGAGTAGCAGCAGGATCAAGGATTTATTTGCCAGAGAACACACAAGATCTACCCCATGGTGGGAGCAGGCCAGAGAGAAGAGTTCATGGTCCTGAGTCAGCCTGGCACTGAGGGCTTCAAACAGTAGGGTTTGGGGTGGGATTGATCGTTGGTCTGAGGACTGACTTCTGCCAATGAGTGGCTGAGTTCAGCCTCTTTGGGACAATAGAATTTTTATCTTTGTAGCCCTTAGAGGAACTGTCATGGTATACAAAGCCCACTGGTGTGTATGTGGAGGGAGGGAGGTAAAGAGTGGGTGTCATATCTGGGTAGCCAGTGACATAGTGTGGGCTTGGGGCTTGCCAAGGGTTGCATAAGACTATGGAGTGCATGTCTGGGGGCCTAAAGCTAATTTACCTGTTTATACTTTCTCCATGGTATTTAGAACTAGGCACTTCGATCTGGGTTAATGCTTAATTTAGAAAGAGGATCTAGTACAGATAGGACATTGGAACTGAGGAATTCACTTTCCTCCACCCAGCTGAGCCGAAGTACCACCCTAAATCCATCCCTCCCTCACTAATGAATTTCCCCTTCACCCAAGGGAGCTTCAATGTCACCCCAGGAGCATTCCATATAATCCCAGACCAAAGCACATGCAACTCTGACTTGTAGTCCTGTTTCCAACCTCCCCAGCACTGCGATTACAGGCATGTGCTACCACATCCAGATTCGATTGCTGGCTCCGTGTGCCTCAAGGGCAGGGCCAGAGCTGCATGTGGGACCAGGGATGGAGCCCTAGTCCCTGTGCTTGTCAAAGCAGGTGCTTAGTCCACTGAGCTATCTTGCCAGCCCTGCATATGAATTTTAAGATATTTCTTTCAGTTCTGTGCAGTATATAAGGGGTTGCGGAGATAGCTCAGCAGGCTAAGCACCTGCCTGGCAAGTGCAAGGTCATGAGTTTGATCCCTGGTACCAAAAATTAATTAATTAATTAAAAAATGTGTATATCAATTTTGGAAGTGCAGCTATTTGGCTGCAATACTTCTGCCTGTCCAGGAACAGGGGTTACAGCTTCTCACTTTCTGATGTTACAGATTCTCTGAAGTTCAGAGAGAGCCCATCCAGATCTTAGTCCATAGATTTTTGAAAATTATTTCTTCAGTTTAATTGCCTGTATTATTTATGACTTTTAAATCTTCTCGGTTTAGTATTTGTTTTAGCTTTGTGGGGTTTTTTTGAGACAAGATCTCACTAGTAGTTGAACGCACAGAAATCCTCCTGCCTCAGCCTTCCAAGTGCTGGATTACAGGTGTATCCATTTGTTTTCATTTTTTATGCATTTGGTACAGGGTCACACTACACAGCTCAGACTCATAGTGATCCTCCTATTTTCAGCCTCCCCAGCACTGGGATAATAGGCGTGTACCACCACACCCAGTTTTGTTCACTTTTAATCATATATGTCAATAACTTTTAAAAATCCATATTTTTATTTCCTCCTCCCTCCACTTATCTGTACAGTTAAAGACTATTTGTTTTTATATTCACAAATCATAGGCAGACACACACCTATATATATATGCATGCATACCTCCATATACATATATATGTAACTTTTCTCATTGGTGCTTTTATCAGTGAGATCACCTTAGGTTAGTTTCTTAAAGCATTTTATGTAACTACATGCAGAGAAAGCCCCTCCAACAAAGTGAGTTTTTCTCTGATTTATGAGTTTTACTCTCACAATCATGACCTTATAGGATGAAATATACCAGAATGTATTCAAACATGTTGTTTGCGTCTCCATTTTTTCTGCCTCTATACAAAAATGGTTGCAATCAATATTTGTATATAGGGCTGGCAAAATAGCTCAGCGGACTAAGCGCCTCCTTTGGAAAGCTCAGTGATCAGGGTTCGATCCCTGGTTCTGTATGCCGCGCTGCCCCTGCCCCTGCCCCTGGGGCACACTGAGCTGGCAACCTTGAGTCTGGGTGTGGTGGTGCACGCCTATAATCCTTGTGCTGGGGAGGCTGGAAATAGAAGGATCACTATGAGTCTGAGCTGTGTAGTGTGACCCTGTACCAAATACATAAAAAAATGAAAACAAGAAAATTTGTCCATAAGGCCTTGATTTGTTTTCAGCCCCAAATCCTCCTTTTCCCTCCTTCATTCTCTGGATTCAGCTACCACATCATGCATTTTATCCCTCACAAGCTCTGGAATCTGTCCTCACCCCTCTCCAGGGCTGCTGCCTAGTCTGGCCCTTCACAGCGTCTAGCTAGGACTATGGTCAGTAGCCCCTTAGCGGCGTCTGCGTCAGATGTAATCCTTCTCCTTCACCCCATCCCTCTCAGTCTCCCAATTATAATTCCCTCGGCTTGCAGGGTTATCTGTGTGATATGAAGACAGATCTTGCCTTTTCTCATAGCTCCTTAGGACATAAACAGTGCAGCTGGCTAAGGCCTTGGAGGTGACAACTGGAAACCAGAACCGAGAGAGGACAAGGCGAGGCTAACAGCAGTGACGCCAAGCTCCAGGGCAGGAGGACCCCATTTGTCCCCTCTCAACTCTTAGCTCCTGCTTAACTTCAGCTGACGAGTGTCGCAGGGAGTGCAGGCCAGACTGGCTGCCTCTAAGTTTCCACAAACAAAACCCCCTGGAAATCGGTTTTACGGACATTTATGGAAACTTTCCAGCTGGCTGGTCACACCCACGGTGGCACAGGCTTGGAATCTCAGCACTCTAGGAGGCTGACACAGGAGGATTGCCAGTTGGATTCTAGCCTGGATAATTTATACCTGGACTCAAAATTTATTTTATTTTATTTTATTTTATTTATTTTCTTTTTTAGGACAGGGGAATGTAGCTTATTGTAAAAGTCTTGGGTTTAAGCCACCCTCCCCAAAGAAATTTGTCCAGGGTCGTTTTGACCCGAATTGATAAAGATCTTTATTGAAGGCTTGCTCATGTCCTATATTTTTGTTGTTGTTGTTTTTCTCATTCTATTTTCTTTTATTTATTTTTTAGTGTACTTGGTACACAGTCTCACTATGCACAGCTCAGACTGGTAGTGATCCTCTTGTTTCAGCCTCCCCAGTGCTGGGATTACAGCCGTGCACTGCCACACCCAGTTTTGGTGGCTAGCTTGGCACTCAGACCAGCATGCTGTGTGGTACCAGGGATCAAACCCGGGTCCTTGCACTTGCCAGGTGGGCACTCAGACTTCTGAGCTATCTCTCTGCTATGTCCTGCAATTATTTATCACAGGCAAAAACCATACAGTAATAATAAAAAATAAAAGCAGAAGTCATTATGAACTTCCAGGCTGTGATTTATATTGTAGGAACTCAGCTTCGCAAAGGTCTTGCCCCTGCCCTGAGCGGTCCCGGTGCAGGCACCTTTCAGCGGGGGCCCAGGGTTTGCCATCTTTGATCGCCTTCTCTGGAGTTCCCATTCTCCTCAAGTATTTAGATACCTAACTTCCAGAAACTATGCCTAATGTTAGAAATACAAAATGTTTACTCCCCTCAAAGTCTCACAGGCATGGAAATAAAATTTCTGAAACAATGTCCAGGCCTAGTGACATCACGAAAAAGTAGACATCAAACACTGCGGATCGGAAAGAGCAGATCCCAACAGGCCGCTGCACCTCAGCCCCACCAAGGGACCCAACTTTCAAATTGTTACAGTTTGTGACTGCGGCATGGTGCGAATGGTGAAAGACTCCTTGGAGCCAATGTCCAATTCCAACTCCAGGAAGGCCTGGGCGAGGGGTGACCCTTATCTGAGACCCCTCAGCATGAGAGAGACTCATAAAGACAGCCCTGAACTGAAGCGTCTGTGGCTTTTCATTGATAGGATCAGGAAGGACAGGCGAAGGTCAGAGTGGCCTGCTATGTGACAGACCTTAGGGCCAGTCTAAGTAATAAATCGTAGTACAGGCAGGATGAGGGCCCGAAGACTCATTCCTCAAAGCAATGAGTTTGGGTGCCCCTTGGACTTGTGGCTTTGTGGGGTATCTTCTAACCTGGCGTTCCAGGAGGTGCTGGGCTCGTGGCCCCAGGCGCCTTATCTCTGCACAGCCATCTCACATGTACCTCTGGCCAGTGTCTTCATATCCTGTGTCTTTCGGGAGCACATCATGGTTCCTCCTTGGGCCACACAAAAACAGAGAGAAAGCCAAAGGCTCCATGGCTGTACGGGGAGAAACAGAGAAAGCTGATGGCTCCATAGCTTTATGGGGAGCCAGAAACTGCTCCTCAAATTAGCTGAGCATAGGTGACTTCTAGCAGAGTGAATCTAAGCTGAAGACAAATGTCATCTCATTTTTTTTCTCATTATATTTGTTTAATTTTCTTAGTCTGCCTTAATCAAGGGGCCCTGAAGCTTTAAACATCTAGAACCAGACTATCTAAAGAATAAATTTCTGATAAAACCTCAAGATTCAAGGTTCACAGGGAAGATTCCAGCCACAGCAAGTTATGTGGTTTACAAGGCTGAGTCATCTCTTACATCCTGATCATGAACCGTGGTGTATCTTCTCCTGGCTGAAATTTTCCAAGTACATTTCCATTACAAAGGAAGCTTAGCCTGGGAAAGGAAAGAATTCTAAGTCGGGGCTCAGAAGGGATAGGTAGATACATAGTCTATGCATTAGGAGAGGCCCTGGGTCGTATTAAAAGTAATTTGATAGGCCAAGGATATAGCTCAGCAGCACAGTGCCTGCTTGGCAAGCGCAAGGACCTGAGTTCAATTCCATATATATATATATATATATATATATATTTGATAAAGTCTTTGGTCACAGTATTTAAAAGACCAAGTAGAGGAGTGCTGGGTGGGGAAACAAAGCCAAAAGCTTTTGATTGATAGGATCAGGAAGGACAGGCGAAGGTCAGAGGGGCCTGCTATGTGAGGTTTTTTGTTAAAAGATAACAGTCCCTACAAAGGGTTGCTTTCCAAAACAATAATAGTCATGTTGTAAATGTTCATTCCCATGTGAAAATATGGTTGGGAAATATTGGAAAATGGTAACGCCACCAAAATGACCAAAACAGAGACCTTGGTAAGTTGGGAAGCAGCTCTTCTGGTGTACAGTTGGGGACATTGTGTGGATTGCTCACACTAGATAATAGGAAATCTGAGCGTGGTCAAAACCAAGTGAAGACATCCTGGATAAGAAAAGCCTGAATCTTTACACAGAGGAGAAAATATCAGGCATCAGAACCAGGTAACATAAGGCAAAACCAAACCAAGCCAGATGGGTTCAGGGGGATGCTAAGACAGCCTGGAACAGGTACTGTTCTGAAATAGTACAAAGGTTGGGGGTAAAAGACTTAAAGGGGGGCTTTAAAATCTGAGGACACTTAGAAAGAACTTGATGTGATGTTGGTGGGGACGTTTGGTGAATAAAAGGAATCTGACCTGTGTCCACACTAAATCCTTCTGGAATTATGCAGTGTAAAGATCCCCCAAGTGTCTGTGGGGGACAGAACTCTTCCAGCTCAGCCTTTCAGCTTATAGGTGAAGAAGCTGAGGCCCGGGCAGGGGACACAGCTGTTCAGTGTCAGCCAGATTTCCCATTCTGGGTTCTGGGCTTTTTCTATGACTTCCACACACTCCAATTTGACTAGGAAACTTCTTTAGCTCAACACATAATTGGCACTTACTTTCAGCTAGATCTTGTAATAGCGATTAGTCAAAGATGCACGAATATTATAGTTGAATGGGCCAGCGCTTCCAAACTAGTTCTATTATATATACCAGATAAAAATTATCAGTAGGCTTGAACTATCTGGGTTCAAATGAAAATGCTAAGTGAGACAGGAGGAGACAAAATCATATATAAGTTGTGATCTCATTCTGTTAAAAATTCATAGAGACCCAGCCCTAGCCCAGGCCCGGTGAGTGTGTGGGAGAGCTTCCGGCTACCCTGCGCAGGTGGGACCTACTGGTCCCAGCCCAGGCACAGAGTGGGTGAGACCCTCTTCCACCCCCTTGGAATGCCCCCCACCACTCCGCAGCACCTCCCCTACCCTGCCTGCCCAGTAGGAATTTCTGCCGCTTTCCAGGAACCCCCAGATCCAGTCCTAACCCAGGCCTGGTGAGTGTGTAGGAGAGCTTCCAGCTATTCTGTGCTGGTGTGACCTACTGGTCCTAGCCCAGGCACAGTGTGGGTGACACCCTCTTTTGCCCTCTTGGGATGCTCCCGATCACTCCATAGTAGCCCCCACACCCTGCCCACAGAGTAGGAATTTCTGTTGTGTTCTGGGAACCCC
>NW_004524598.1:15492215-15495824 GCF_000260255.1 Octodon degus | reverse complement strand
CTATCCCCTCCTTGCTGTCGCCCCCCTCCACCCCGCTCCCTGCGTCATCGCCGCTCCCCTTCCTCTCTACTTCCCCGCCGCTAGGCTCCGCCGCAGTCGCTGAGCGCCCGGGCGAAGACGCCGGTCCCCTTGCCCGCCCGGAGCGCTCGCGTCCACCGGGTAGCGCCCTGGACGGCCGAAGACGCCTTACGGGTAAGGACGGAAGCCGGGGCAGGGCCGACCCTAGAGCCTGCCCAGCCCCGAGAGGCAGGACCCCCCTGCGGCGGTCCCTGGAGGGGCCCCGGAGCGAGGAGCTGCCCCGCGCAGGCGGCCGTGCGTCCGCCCTCGGAGCTTTGGGCGAACAGCAAGGACGTTTGCACTGGGCTAGACGCACCATTCGGGTACTTCAGCGGCGCCAGAGGGGACCCGCTTCATTTTTAGGATTATTAACAGATGCCTTTGAAAAGGGTGCAAAACCCATTCCTGGAAAGTCTGCTCTTTAAAAGCCTCCTTGGCAGAGTCACTGTGAAAGCTAGAGCGCCCCCCGCCTCTGAAATCAGTCTTGCTTCCAAATACCCCAGCAAAGACAAGAAAAGCTGAAAGGAGAGGGACCCATGAAAACTGGCAAAGAATTGCTAGCTGCTGGAGCTGAGCGACGGGCACACGGGGTTAGGGTTTGCTCTGGGCTTTTCGTAGGCTTGAGCTGGAAAAGTTGTGCCAGCGCACCCCCTGGTTTCGCTGACCACGGCTGGTTCAAAAAGAAGCGGCCTGTGGTTTCTACGCCCACCCCATGAACCTTTCTCATTTGTGAAATCAAGTTTCACCTTATTCCAAGTACATCTGTCTTGTTAAATCCTTTTGCTGCTGGGGGAATTATGCTTGGCATCAGGTTTATAATTTAGAAGAAACAATGGTAAAACTTAAGCCAAATCACACATCTCAGTTTGAACGTGATGACCAAGTATCACAGTGACTTTTATTTTTTTTTTTTTTTTGCTTTTATTTTTATTATAAAATGTTACAGAAGTTTCTTTAGGGAGAGAAGGGGTAAACATAGACACTCCCTTCTTTTCTTCCAGATAGGTGGGAAACCTGTATGCTTTTAAATATCTTTTTCACTTTTTTAAATTTGAGATTGTTTAGTATATGATTGCTACATGCAATTTGCTTTTTAAATGCTAAAATAACTGCTTGCTAGTGCGGGCTCATCTCCCTGCCTGAGTAAATCATTTATCTTTCTGCACCCGAGGCCTGAAGTATCCACGTGTGTATTGCATTTGAGCAGCAGGATCAGACTCAGGATTTGGGAGGATGAAGCTGCCTCACCTTAGCGCCGAATTAACTTCGAAGATGAGAAATCTGAGATGGGAGGTTGGGAACGAGCTGGATCAAATTGTTAGTACTCAACTCATTATTTTATAATTAAAAGTTAAAAAAATTTAAAAGCTTCATTCAGGTAAAGTCAATGAGTGATTAGGCAAAAGCCCTGGGACCGTAAGTTGTAGTAGAGCCTGAAAGTTGGCAACCCTAGTACACTGGTAGACACTCTCTCTTTTCAGACTTCTATTTAAAAATATATGGAGATATGTCAGGAGCCATAGAACACGCACTTCATAAATCAACAAATGAAAGAGCTAGCAGAGTTCCCATGGTGAAAGTCTAGTGGCATTTACTCCAAATTTTATTTACACACAGCACATCTATTGCATAAATTGAGATGTACGAGTCCTGGAAAAATAGCTCACAGAACAAAGAGAGGCTATTTTTTTTTTATTGTGATGAGAAGCAGAAGTTATGGGTTCCTGTAAAATAATTATCTGTGTAACTTGACCGTCTTTCTTTCCCTTCAGGGCTGCCAATCTTTTAAAGCAGACTTTATTCCGTCTTCATTCCTGAAACTGAGCTTGCAAATAGTGCTGCGGTATGATATTTTGAGCAGAAGCTGGCACACCGTCAATGAACTGTCTTGCCATTTATCCTCCGCACACAACCGGGGGAGCTTGTCCTTTAGTCATAATTAGAAAGTATTCGATAAACATCTGTGAAATACTTGGCAGAGTCGAGATTTCCCTCGGCGTTGAGATGAACTGCAGCGAGCCTGGCAGACCGTTCAGCGGTGCTGTAGGTCCCCGCGAGGGTGCTGGCGCTCAATCGTGTTTAAGAGAACCACCTGCCAAAAATTGTCTGGCTGTAGACAGTACTGTTATCAGTGCTCGGCTCGACAGGGTGGGCTCTGGAGCACCTAGGTAGGCTTTCTAAGCGTGAGAGATGTCCTGTGTGGGTACCACGTAGTACGCTATAAGCAGACCCTGTCCTCAGGGTCTCTTGGTTTAATATACGTTCTCTTTTACACCTGCGAGAAACGAAGCAGTTTAAAGGCCTGAGCCCATTTGCCCTTCACGGGCTAACTTCGCCATCTAGTGGTAGCAACCCAGATAGCATGTGTGCTCCTCAGCAGGACGGGCGATGGAACCTTCCAGAGGATCGCTGAGTGAGTTACCCATGTTGCTTCACTTCGGGTTTGCTTTGAAGCTGCAGGAAACTGTAGAAAATTCTATTTCAACTTATTCACGGAGAAGAACTATGGGAGAGATCTGATGGAAAGGCTTTAAAGCGATACACAGCGTGGTTAACAGTATGCGTTTGTTCGATGAACAAATTTATTGAACCTACTCGTTACTTTTTCCTCTACTACATGCTCCTTATCACAATGAAAATATGTCATTATCTTGGTTTTCAGCTCTAAAATTGAAATATGTACTTTTTTTCTTAAAATTTTTATTTATGTTCAGGGCCTATGAACTAAATATTCTTTTCTATTTTATACCACTTCTTCTTACTTCTTTCTTTCTAAACATACAGGGCTGACAACTTCAGAATTCCTGTGCCTTCCTTGAGCTGTTGCAACTGATTACCAAAACCTTAATGACAACTCCGATTTATTGCCTTAAAACTTTATTTTTTATTTGTAATTTATTTATTGATACAGGGTCTCACTACACAGATCAGATTCCTAGTGATCCTCCTGTTTCAGCCACCCCAGTGCTGGGGAGCTGGCATGGCATACCCAGCGTTCTGGGGCAGTGTGGCATGCGGTACTGGGGATCGAACTTGGCTTCTTGCGCTTGGCCAGGCAGGGATGCTTGAGGGACAGGGGCCTGCGGTAATGAGTGGCTAAATAAGGACAGCCAGGGTTTAAAAGGTGGTTATGGGCTGGGGAGATAGCTCGGCAGTCTGAGTGCCTGCCTGGCAAGTGCAAGGACCCAGTTTTGATTCCCGGTACAACATGCTGAGCTGGCCCCCGAGCTGTGCCAGCCACTGAAACCAGGCCTGGTGACACATGCCTGTAATCCCAGACCTGGGGAGGCTGAGACAGGAGGATCACTGTGAGTCTGAGCTGCAGAGCAAGACCCTGTACCAAATAAATAAATGACTCTTTAGAAGGTGGCTATGCACTCACTGGTGTGTCCTGCCATACTCACTAAGGTAGAAGCTGGAGTTGGCCCCACAGGGTCATTGATCTGACGGCATGGTCCTTGCCCCATGCTAGCCCTCCAGGAACTGTTTGATGAGTTAATGGAAAATTATATCCTGCAGCAGCATATGAGAGAGGGGCATGCTAATGCACAA
>NW_004524598.1:15462894-15491422 GCF_000260255.1 Octodon degus | reverse complement strand
TAAGTAGGTGCTTTAGACCACTGAGCCATCACACCAGCCCATGGAAACTCTTTCTTACCATTTGTATTTACCATTGTGTTTGCAGTACACAGTGGTCACGTTCATCCTGGGATTGGTTCGTGGGCCTAGCGCACCTTAATTAGTGTTTCCTTCCCTTCCTGGTCCCTTCCTCTCCTCTTCCTTTCCCTCCTTCCATCTCTTCATTACCCTGAAACTATCTTGAAATAAAAATATTTGACTGTAAATTTGTCTATTTAGGAACCAAATGCTGTCTATCTTTGGCTCATAAACACATTTAAAGTGCTGTTAATTCCCCCATTAGAGTAATAATGAGAACACGTGCACCGACTGCTTACTGCGCTGTGGGCTCGGTGTCCTGTGCTTCTATTATCTCATGGAACTTTACAGTAGCATTTGGAGGTAGACTCTGCTTTAATCCCTGCTTTGCTGATGAGGAAAGTGAAAGCTGGAAAATGAGCGAGCTACCAGAGTCATTCACTGACACTGCACCTGCGCATGAGTTCTGGCCCTTTTCCCCCTGTGGTGCTTCTGGGCCTGCAGGTCCGTGCAGAGCCGTGGACACAGGTCTATATTACACAGGCTGGGTTTTGTTAAGGTTGTCAAGAATAAGGCCTACTTTAAGAGATACCAAGTGAAGTTTAGAAGACGATGAGAGGGTAAAACAGATGACTATGCTAGGAAACACTTGGTAATACAGGACAAAAATGAGTACAACATGCCTAAATAAGGATGATAGTTCATGTAACTAATAGAGATATCATTCATCAGATTGCTTATGCCCATGTTGAAGGGGATATGATAGTGTGCGTAGCATATGCACACGAACTACCAAAATACGGTGTGAAAATTGGCCTAACAAATTATGCTGCAGCGTATTGTACTGGCCTGCTGCCGGCCTGCAGGCTTCTCAGTAGGTGTGGAGTGGATAAGTCTATGAAGGCCAGGTGGAGGTAAATGGAGATGAATACAATGTGGAAAGCTTTGCTGCCAAACCTGGTGCCTTCACCTGCTACCTGGATGCAGGCCTCACCAGAACTACAACTGGCAATGAAGCTTTTGCAGCCCTAAAGGGTGCTGTGGATGGAGGCTTGTCTGTCCCTCACAGCACCAAACAATTCTCTGGTTATGATTCTGAAAGCAAGGAGTTCAGCGCAGAAGTACATCGGAAGCACATCATGGGTCAGAATGTCGCAGACTATATGCGCTACCTAATGGAAGAAGATGAAGGTGCTTCCAAGAGACAGTTCTCTCAGTGCATAAAGAACAATGTAACTCCAGACATGATGGAGGAGATGTATAAGAAAGCTCATGCTGCTGTACGAGGGAATCAGTCTACGAAAAGAAGCCAAAGAGAGAAATTAAAAAGAAGAGGCACAACCATCCCAAAATGTCCTGTGCCCAGTAGAAAGATTAGGTAGCTCAAAAGAAGGCAAGCTTGCTCAGAGCTCAGGAGCGGGCTGCTGAGAGTTAAACCAAATTTCTATGAAGATGTTTCAGATAAAGACCAATAAACTTATTCATCGAGCAAAAACCAAACAAAGTCCAACACCCAATTAGTGCAAAGATGGGCCCCACCCTGCACGCAAATCTTCCTCCACTTGTAACCCTAATGCAGCTCTAAATGTACAGCTGTTCTGAATGCTAAGAGCAATCTTCCTGAGAAAATATAACAGGCAGTGGAAGAGTAATTAGCACACTGCCCCTCTAGTTGCATGTGCTCATTTCTATCAACAGGCTGGGCACTGGTAGTGACTGCGTCTGCGCCACCAGGGAGAGCACCTCACACCCACAGGCATTCCAGGGTTTCTCTCCGGGACCTTCCCCCGGTCAGGCACATGCTCGCAGTTCGCAGACACCGCGGAGAGCGACGGGTGCAACCTCACTTTGATTAACTGACATTGGAATTTGCAGCCCCAAGTTCAAGACACCTGAAAAGTGATGGTAGGCAGTAACAGCTAGAAAACAGAAAAATGGGTGGGGACAGAGGAAGCCACGGCCTGGGACAGCTTCCAGAACACTATGGCTGCGTCCTGAGTCAGGCCCACGTCTCGAGTTCAGGGAGTCAGTGTTCCTTGGATGATGGGCGTGGGTGCTCAGAGCCCCTGCGCTGCCGGCAGGATTGGGCCATCAGGAAGAGCTATCATTTACACTGACATTTTACCACAAGGCAAAGTTAGATTTTCCAAAGGAAAGCGTCCTTAAACACTTGTCCACTTTTAAATTACAGACCAAATTAGACAGGCTAACTAAAGTACTATCCTCTTATTACTGTGATGCAGAGGTCCTATTACAAAGCTCTCTGCCCGTGCCATGCACAAGGATAAATGTGGGCACGGCCTCCTTCCTGCCATACCCTGCAGTGGGGCACTGGGGGTTGGAGGCGCTGCAGAGAAGCCCACTCAATGTGATTCTTGCTCGGTGTATTAAACCACTATACAAAAGTTATGTTGTATTTGTTAAAGCTTGAGCCATTTGATATTATCATTTGCCAACATGGTGAAAGAAGAGAGCCAGAAGCAATGTCTTTTGTACATAAAGATGAGCCAATGTTATTTGAAACCCCGTTAAGCACTCGTCTCCGGCAAGGCTTCCCTTTAGGGTAGAGGTCAAGCTGCTACGCCAGGACCTGGGCTGCCACAGTGGATTGGAAACTTTCTTGAGTGTTAGGATCCTCTGGGAAGTCAGTTAGAACATAGCAGGGTGGACCTGCCTTCTAGCTGTAGGTGTCGGGTGGGCTCTGATAATGAGTGCTTTTCCCAGAATCTCAAGTGGTACTGCAGTTGCTGACACTGAGGCCAGTCTGAGAAATGCTGGTCTCATGTATTCTTTGGGCAGACAAGCAAAATTTGGGCTTCAAACATGGCCCCCTTTCTCTCACTGGAGAATGAAGCCAGGATCT
The DNA here is from genome assembly GCF_000260255.1 of Octodon degus. Classification (NCBI taxonomy): domain Eukaryota; kingdom Metazoa; phylum Chordata; class Mammalia; order Rodentia; family Octodontidae; genus Octodon; species Octodon degus. The sequence continues at coordinate 15,488,502 of NW_004524598.1, read as the reverse complement.
TCACACTGAGCTACACCCCAACCCTTTTTATTTATATTGTTATCTTACTAAAATGCGCAGCTAGGACTAAACTTGCCATTCCCCTGCCTCTGCTCCAGAGCGCTGGGATCATAGCTGACCACAACCCTTACCTGCCCCAAGGATGATTACCTGAGCATGCGCTGAGCGAGTGTTCCCCTGTGCATTTGTTGCTTTGTATCAAGTGTAATTTACAAGGGAGAGATGGGATTAAAAGTTTCAAGTTTTTGTCCAGTCCTTTGGTGAGATAATAGATTGAAAAAAATCAGTGCATCATACTCTGAACAAATGAAATTGTACTTGAATACAGTTGAACTCTGGTGGGTTTTTCTTAAAGGTCTTCAGAATTATAGTGAAAGGTACATGTTTTATTTGGTAAAGAGTATGGGAAATTCTAGATTTAAGATCCATACCCTAGTTCAATGGTTTGCATAGTAAACAGTCATCTTGGTTTTAAACAGCTAAGAGGTATGAGGAGATTGCAGCACAGATGTTGATAGCTCTATAAATTATCTGGAACGACTGGGGGAGAAAAGAACATAACCCTGGCATCAGCAGAGGGGTTAGGACTGGTGGAGCAAAAGCTGGGTAGAGAACAGTGAATGGCTCCGAGGTCACCTGCACCCGCTTAGCACGTTGTTTAATCTCAGTAAAATCTGAGGAGGGTGAAAAATAAGAATTCCTATTTGTGGTTAGGCTACTTTCAGGCTCAAAGCTTAAATGAAATAGGTAACATTTACAAATGAAACACTGTAAAGCTCCTCTCTCTCTCTTTTTATTTTTAAGGACAGAACAGAAGAACAAGATGGAAAATCTGCTCCTTTGGCTGGTGCTCTTCACCCCCGGCTGGACTTTCCTTGATGGATTGGAAGTGGCGCAGGATTTGACGTGGCGCGTGAGGGAAGTTCCGCAGGTGGTGAGGGAAGGCACTTTCCCCCTCGCCAGCCCCTGGTTTGAGGGAGATGCCAAGGTTCTGCCAAGCAGAATGTGTGGCATCGAGTGTCAGAAGGAGCAGCCGGCTCCCAGCCTTTCTGAGCTGGAGGATTCTCTCTCCTACGAGACGGTCTTTGAGAACGGCACCCGCACCCTGACCAGGGTGAAGGTTCAAGGCTTGGTCGTGGAGCCCACTCGGAATGGCACGGCGGCAGGGGCGCCCCCGAGGAGGAGGAGCAGGAGACAGGTGTACGGCACGGACAGCAGGTTCAGCATCCTGGACGCGAGGTTCCTCACCAACTTCCCCTTCAGCACCGCCGTGAAGCTCTCCACCGGCTGCAGCGGCGTCCTCATTTCGCCCACGCACGTCCTGACAGCCGCCCACTGCGTCCACGATGGCAAGGACTACGTGAAAGGGAGCAAGAAGCTAAGAGTAGGGCTGCTGAAGATGAGAAAGAAAGGCGGTGGCAGGAAGCGCAGAGGCTCCAAGAGGAACAAGAGGGAAGCGAATGATGGCGACCAAAGAGATAGCATCAGAGAGAGTCTGCAGGAGAGAGCTCAGGGCGCAAGACGAAAAAAGGGCTCTGGGGGGCGTTGGAGAGGAGCAGAGGGGAGGCCCACCTTCCAGTGGACCCGGGTCAAAAGAACCTACATCCCGAAAGGCTGGGCCAGAGGAGACAGCGGGGACCCTGCCCTGGGCTATGACTATGCTCTCCTGGAGCTGAAGCGCGCGCAGAGGAAGACCTTCATGGAGCTGGGCATCAGTCCGGCCATCAAGAAGGTGCCCGGCGGGATGATCCACTTCTCCGGCTTTGATAAGGACAGGGCCGATCAGCTGGTCTACCGGTTTTGCAGCGTGTCCGACGAGTCCAGCGATCTCCTCTACCAGTACTGCGACGCCGAGTCGGGCTCCACCGGCTCTGGGGTCTATCTGCGTCTGAAGGAGCCCGCCAGCAAGAAGTGGAAGCGCAGGGTGATCGCGGTCTACTCAGGCCACCAGTGGGTGGACGTGCACGGCGGGCAGCAGGACTACAACGTGGCCGTGCGCATCACGCCCCTCAAGTACGCCCAGCTCTGCCTCTGGGTCCACGGCACGGGGGCTGACTGTGCTTACGACTGAGGCTGCAGGAGGTTCCGCGGGGGCTGAAGCCAGAAGCCAGCCAGAGGACTGTTCTGATGATTCAGGAGGCCACCTCCCAGTTCTGCCTGGGCTGCAGTCTCTCAGCAGCATTTCAACATTTTCCCAAATTTACTGGTCAAAATTAGGCTATTTTCGCACAATCTGAAGTGTTTAGGTACCAAAAAAATGTTTAGATACAGGTATTGAAACAGCGGATGAACTCTTCAATGCGGCATATAGGCTCTACACAGTGGTAAGTTTTGTTTGCAAGATTTGTGTAGCCCTTTATCTTCCTAGAAGCTAGGCACGCTTTAAGACTCCATACTGCTACCATGACACATGACTTCTTACTGGACTTCTAAGAAGCCTCTAATAGGGTACTAGCTGGGCATAAAATGTGAAACTGCATATACAAAAAATAGCGATGCAACTCCATTCAGGAGGCGAGGAAGGCTTGCAGTGTGCCTTGCTTTCCGATGGAGCCAGGCAGCTCAGGCCCGCCGTGGTTGGTTTTCTCTTGGGTCGGAGAAATACAGGTTTTTGATTTTGTTTTAAAGAACTACACATCAGAGGAAATGGCAAACTACTGCTTTAAACAAGAGAAACTGCAGCATCTATTTAAAATGGGATACTTTGTTCTATGAAAAAAATTAGCTCAGACATAAATGAGACATTTTAAAGTGTCAAGCTTTTATTTAAAACTCAAAATATGAACTTTTTGTGTAGGTGTAGGGAAGAGACTTCACAAAAGATCATGTATTGATAACCAAGGTGCTATATTTCTAAGGTAAGGAATTTTGTAATTTCTTTCAAAGAGGGCTTTCCCCCCTTGACCAAGTTTTTCTTTTCTTCCTTTCATGTCCCCTCCACCCCTCCACCATCTGTGCTGGGATCAAACTCAGGGCCTCCGACTGGCCAGAAAAGTGCTCCAAATGAAACTTTCTTAATAGGATCTTAGAATACATTTTTGGGGTCAATTTCTGATTAGTAATTTTAGATGTGTCCTTTACTAAGTATTTTATAACTTACAAACAGAATTTTTTTAAAGACAGTATCTTGTTATGCAACTTAGGCTGGCCTTGAACTCATTATGTAGCCCAGGCTGGCCTCCAACTTGCCAGAATCCTCCCGCCTCAGCCTCCCCAGGGCTGGGATTCCAGGCGTGCGACACCATGGCCTCCTACAAGTAGAACTTTCAAAAGGAAATTCTGGCTATCTTCATTAGGGGCCACGGCTGCACCCCTTTCCTCACTAGCCTGTGGCACAGGCAGGGAGAGTTTAGCTGCCGTCCTGAGGCAAAATCCAGAGTGGACATCAGTGTATATGTCATGAATTCAGCCAATGTTTGCTGAACAGCTATAAAATGGAGTTAGGTTGGGGCATTATGCTTTAAGAGTTTTATTGTCCTGTGATCTAGCACACCCTAAATTCAGGAATTACAGGCCTAGTTCTTGGTCAGCTCTTCTCAGACACATGCCTTTCTCTCAAGACGCACCTAAATCTGATTGCTGGAGGACAAATTTATTTCAATGATGCTCTTTTAGATATATCCTAAGATGAGAGATTGCATCCTTGATTAGTATGTAAAGGAGTACTTCATTAGATTATCACAAGTGATTTTATAAAGTGCCCCAAAATAGCTGAAATTCAATATAATGAATATTCTTTTGTAACTGAGTTTAATTCAATAAAAATTCTTAAATCAGTTATAACTCTTACTGTATCTGTATATGTTTTAAAGTGTCTTAGCAAGTAGTAATTAATTCAAGAAGTGATTCTGCTTTATTCTGAGCAGATCTCACTGGCCAGTATTTTAGCCTCGGTTCTTGTGTAATAGAGCTACTGACACAAAAGTTTTGGTTGGAGTTTTTTTTTGTTTTTTTAGAAACAGTTATAGGATCATTGCAAGCAAAATATTTCAGGTGAATTGTGCAAATGCACCTACTTATAAACACATACACACCATCTTCATGTTAGAGTCTTCATATAATTTGTGGGATTTGAGTAAATTCAGAATAACAGTGTGCTTACTGCAAATATCCTTTAAATCATAAGCCCACAAACTTCTAGACAAGCTCTTACTATGTATTCCAGGCTCCCCCCAACTTTGTGATCCTTCTGCCTCAGCCTCCCCTGGACCTGGGGTCAGACATACCAACAGGCTTTCTTTTTCAATGCACTTTTCAAAAATACAAAATTTTGTTCACTTAATTGCAGAAGTTATGTTGATTCGCTCATGTTCTTGTCTTTACTAAAAGAATCATAAATCTTGCACGACCTAATTAGGACCACTACAGTGTACTGTATTAACCAGAAGGTCTTGTTTCACACACATTTTGCTATGCTCCTTGGATTTGAAAGTACCTGGTCACTGAGCTGACCACCGTCCCACACTCAGTGCTGCTGGGTCCGAAGGGTAGCCCAGCGCACTTGCTGCTTTGACAGTCTTGCCGCCAGCTTAATCCAAGTAACTTCACAAAATAAGTAAGGTTTAAGATTGGGGAGTTTTATTTTTCCTTTTACCTAAATGACCTTCCTTCCTTTTTTCTTTTCTTTCTCTTTTCTCTCTCTCTCTCTCTCTCTCTCTCTCTCTCTCTCTCTCTCTCTCTCTTCTCTGTCTTACTCAGGTGAATATGTGTGGGCAGAAGCAATTTTAACATTCTTTATCCCTTTTAATAGGCTTCTTAGCTCATTTTGAGAAAGATTAAGTGTGTGTATGACTGTCTTAGTCCTTTTGGGCAGCAGTAAAATGACCTTAGCCTGCGAATTAATAAACTGTAGAAACCGACTGCGCGCAGCTCTCGAGGCTGGGAAGCCCCAGGCGCAGGGGGCAGCTGAGGTGGGTCCGTTGAGGGCCTGTGCTTCACACATGACGACTGCCTGTGGTGGGAGCTGAGAAACCCCCTCGAGCCCCTCTGTCAGGGAAATCATCCTAAATGTAAGTGGGGACTCACTCTGAACCTAGTAACTTCCTGAGGTCCCAGCTCTTAATCTCGTTACTGTGGGGGCCGGACATCAATGTATGAATGGGGTAGGGCAGTTTCTGGATCATGGCAATAACCAAGCTCTGAGGGCCGGCCAAATAGCTCAGTGGATTAAAGCACCTGCAAGCAGGTGCAGGGGCTGGGGATCTGATCCCAAGGCCTGTCATTCTGGCCCCCACCCCAGGCATGCTGAGTCAGCAAATGAGACTGGGTGTGGTGGCTTAGGCCTGTAATCCCAGCTCTTGGGAGGCTGTAAACAGGTGGATCACTATGAGTCTGATCTAGTAGTGAGACCCTGAACACCCTGTAGACCCTTCCCTAAAATACAAACAAACAAACCAAGCTCGGAGTTAGGGGTAGAACTTTACCCTTAGATTTTTAAGGTGAGGTCTTTCTAAGTTACTAGGCTGGCCTCAACACTCAAGGTATCAAATAATTCTACTTCAGCCTTGTAAGTAGCTGGGACTATAGTCACATGCCCCATGCCTCAATAATTTTATTGTTTTTCAGTACTGGAAATTGAGCTACATCCCCAATCCTCTTTATCTTTTGAAATAAGGTTTTACTAAGTTGCTCAATTGCCCATGCTTGCAATCCTCCTGCCTCAGGTCCCCAGAGTGCTGGGACAGAGGTGTATACCGCAGGCAGTGACTAACTTCTACTCTTATTTGTAAACTAATATTTTTAATTGCAGAGATAGAAGCTCAGCAGTTCAAGGCCATGCTGGGTAATCTAGCTCCTCTTTCTAGAAGGTAATAAATGAAAGCTTCTTGCGGCGCTAGGCATCTTTCCTTTACTGGCCGCTCTCCTCCACTGGGTGATGGGAACTTCAACATTTTGCTTTGTTATAGTATTTGCTTTATTTATAATTTAAACTACTCTAAACCCAGACTTCAGATCACAAATCAACATAAACCAGAGAATAGAAGAAAAAAAGCATACTAGGACATATCAGAGCGAAGGTTGAGGAGGACACAATTGTTCCTTAAAAATAATGTGGTTCAGTTCTTTAGAGAAATTTCTAGTTCATAAGCATAGAAGACCCCATTGTTAGGCCATTTTCTTTATAATATCTACAAAATGTTATTTTTTATTTAAAAAATTAGAGTATGCTTAATTTTATTGTCATTTCCTAAAAGTAGAAGTGCAGCATTTTTGAGACAGAAATGCATCTAGTATTCTGCTACTGCATGTAGAACATTTACTGAAATGGGTTTGTGGTCTGGAAAATAAGTGACACGTTGACTGTACCCACCAGTGAGCAGCTGTGCCACTTCAGAGCAGCGTGGCTCTGTGGACGGATGTCCTGAGAGTAACTGACCCACCAATAGCAGCACGTTTGCCTCCAAACTACAGCTGGGCTTCTGGTGGGAAGCCACACATCTCAACACCACAGGACCACCTTTTCGTGACGACCAACTTTCTCAGCTCTTAGGCAGAATACTCTGGGCTTCTCATTCTTATTTAAGCATTCTCTTTCGGAGAACCGCGTGTAATACTGAAACGGTGCCACATACCTCGAGCCCAGGGAACCGAGGATACTGTAGGGGTTTCCCTCCACCTAGTGACTTCCAAATGTGGCTGTTGCAGACATGCTGTCGAGCAGGGCTGGAGAAGCAACCCATGACAACAGGTGGCCTGCTGCCGCACACGTGCCGTAGGTTCGCCATCAATGGAGAGCATTAGTTTAGGAAGCCAGTTGCCAGCACCCCACCAAGACTGGCCCTGTAATCTGAGCGGAGCTCACAAACCTTCATTTGATTAAGGTCTCCAGGTAATTACAGGGGGACCTGGGTTCATGGCCTTAATTCTTTCCATGATTCTGGAAGCAGAATTGGTTCTACAACTTAAGCAACCGGAATCACAGAAAGAATTAGGTGCATGAGCCGAAGTACCACAGCAATGATCAGCTACAGCTTGGCAGATTGTTGTCACAGGCTATTTTTTCTAAGTAAGTAATCCTCGCAACCTCCCACAGCTTCCTCTGTGACCAGTGATGATTGTCTTTTTCTTCTAGGTCTGATGCTCTTCTGTTATTTCACCTTTTTTTCTTGTAAACTATTTCAAATAGTTTGGAGAAAAGATTGGCAGTGTAAGCCATCAAATACACGGAGACTACTCTTTCCAGTATTTATATAAACGAAATACATTTCAGTGGTAACATCCTAATACTTCTGTGATAGATGAGTAAAATTACAGAACACCTAAATATGTTTATCTTATAAGTCAATGACATATCCAATCTTGTTTATGTCCTAGAAATTAGATACTGTATTTGCTTTTTAATTATAATCTATCCACAATGTAGATTAGATAGATATAGTCCAACAAACTTCTATTGAGTTCAACCTCAGGCACCAAGATACAGATTTAAATTCTACATTCTACTTGTTCTCAAAGAGTTCACAGTTTAGGAAGGAAGTCAGATGCACACACGTTTGGACAAAGTAAGTATTTACAAGGTTCCTTGGTGTAAGGCATACAGAGAAGTGGGTCAGGCCGACCAAGATGGGCAGGTGTGATGAGGAGTTAGGTCCCCAGAAGAGGGGACGGGTGGGTTTGCAAGGATGAGCTACAGCTTGCTACCCCATCAGAGGGCAGCAGAATGAACCCTTACAAGAAATACCCTGTAGAAAGCTGCGAATGGGTGACATTACACAGAATGTTAAACATCTTGAAGTTGCTGCTACAGGAAGTTACTGCCCCCTCGTAGTAAAGGACGGCAAGAAACGAGGCTTCCAAGTTAGATTCGCACTAGGTTAGTGACGGCAAACCTTTTAGAGACAGAGTGTCCAAACTGCAAGGCCAAACCAACTTATTTATCGTCAAGTGCCAAGCCTGCAAGTAAACCTCAATACTGAGTTAGGTTAGCAAACACTGTTATCCCATGCTTGGCCACTGGGCGGCTTAGCTTGTGCGCGGACAGAGGGCTCTGTGCGCTCACTGCTGCAGGAATGCCACAGCTTTGCCAGCACTGCACTGGGTTAGGGAGGGCCTTGAACGGACTCCCTCAACACGCAGACTCTGACGCAAGTTCTTAGGTCAGTGTAACACAGTCAAGTGGGATTTTGAGAGGAAACCCTCGGGCAGCACCGCTGAGGCGGGATGGGGTGAGCGTGGCTACAGATCTCAAAGGGCCCAACAGAGAGGCTGATGGGTGCTAAGAAACGGCTGTGGGAAGTGCAGGAGAGGGCGTCTGTGAAACATGCGAATAGCTGAATGTGTAGTAAACTCTGGCTACTGAATGCAGGAGACAAAGAGTTCAGGGGACATGCCACCCAGAGCCCTGGCTGGGGAGGTGACGGGGTAAGACCACAGTCCAGACAGAAAAGCTAGGCTTGAGAAGGTTACGAGGTCACTTTTAGACTCACACATTAAGCAGTGCTATATACAAGTGAGAAGGCTGAGAATGCCCATACCTGAAGAAAGCAGTGACTATAAAGTTTAAAAAATCGATGCGGTTCTATGCCTAAATCATTAACACACAACCAGTAAGTCATCACTACACTTTGTTCCGACAAATAGCACCCATACCCCTTTTTCTTCTCTAAATGGAATGTTCTTACAACTTAGCTTCGACGCTCATTTTTCTTGACAGATGTGAGAGAATTTCTAAAAATTTGACAAATTCACAGGTGAAATGTTACATACATGATCACAATTCCATCTCCTGTTTAATTTTTTTATTTTTTATTGTTTGTGTTTTAGGGAAGGGTCTACAGGGTGTTCAGGGTCTCACAACTAGATCGGACTTGTAGTGATCTGCCTGTTTACAGCCTCCCAAGAGCGGGGATTACAGGTGTGCGCCACCATGCCTAGTCTCAATGGCCATCTCAGCACGCTCCGGGGGCAGGACAGCACGGCAGGCCCGTGATCAACCTCGGGCCCATGTGCTCTTCCTCAGCAGGCACTTTAATCTGCTGAGCTATCTTGCCGACCCTCCTGTTTTTCAACAGTTTTACAATCCACATGTCCCAACCTACAGATGATTTTAAAAATAGCTTTAGCTTTCTTAGGGACATCATAGAGCTTTTCAGACTGTAAGATTTAATTTCTTGAACCCAAGGCACTCCATGCCAGTCCTGAAACCGGGCCTGGTAGCACATGCCTGTAACTGCAACGCTGGGGAGGCTGAGACAGGAGGATCACTATGAGTCCAAACTGTGTAGCAAGACCTCGTAGCAAAAGAAAAAAAAAATACCATTAGGAATTATGAAATCAGCTAACATACTGCAAAGATACTCCCTGCATCTGAGGAGAGATGAGCCACAAGGATGTAGTCTGTCTGAAGGCAAATCTAGTGTTAAATACTGTTTTAGCAACAGAGTAAAATCATCAGGTGATTTTCTTCTCATCCAATAAGGAGCCGGCCCTGCTCCTCTGTGGGGTCGCTGCCTGCAGACCTTGCTGCTGTTCCATGCTATAGTTTTGGTGACACGGACTTGCTCAAAATTATCCATTCTCAGACTTTGGTGGCCACAGCCTGCACCATGCTGTTAACTCTAGGTATTTTTATCTTTACCAGCACCTTTCAAATCAGGGTAATTCATCATTAAATATTTCTTGATTAAAACCATCACTGCCAATACACAGTTCATTCCTCAAACTGTTGATTTCTAAGTAGAAACACTTCCAATTATGCCACTGCAGAAGCACGCATTATCATCATTTATTTATGTTCTTAAAAGCTGCCATTAGATATTGGGAACTGTGATGAAGAAGGTTCCAGAAAATGGAGCTGAACCTCTGCGCTGGTGGCTGCCCTGCTTGGCCCAGACGCGGTTTCCCAGCTGGTGGCGCGTCGGCCTGCTCTGTTTGAACAGATGTGTTTCATGTGGAACAGACGCCGCACTAACTAAATTTCAAAGCGCATTCAGTGTTCCTGGTGACCGTGAGTTATTAAGAAATACTATTATGAAGTACTATTTTAATGCTTTCATCTTTATCCTTTAGTATTCTTACAACTGAGGGGGAAAAAAGAGAACAAATGCTATAGCACAGAGCCATAATGGAAACAGTAAAACCAGCAATATTTACTAAGCACTGCTCCAGCCACGCAGTTTCCACTCATTATCTCATTTAACACTGGGTCCATAGACAGAAATGCTCCCCATCCTCCCAGTGAGAAAACCAAGCTTGTTTAGATTAGCAGTGAGGGTTTGAACAGAGATTTGCTTCTGTGTAGTCTGAGGTGGGACACACATTCCGGCATCAGGCTGAGTCACTTAAAAAAGTGAAGAGGGGACACCCATGGTAGGCATTTGGAAAGCTGCTCACCAAACAGCAGGGATGGTAGAGAGGCTTTCGTGTTCACAGTGGATGAGCTAGCAAATATAGCCCTTTCTTTAGCATCTACAGCGATGGCTCTCCAAGCATGCTCAGGGGATCCCCGAGACCCTTGCGGGGGACCTTGTAAAGCTTTCAACGCTAACAGCCAGCTGTGGCATGTTTTTGCCACACTAAAACACGTATATTCTCACAATTCGGCATAAAATGAACATTTCCAACAGTTACCCAACCTCTTAGAATTCGATCCTCCTACCTTGATTTTTCTAGCAGCTGGAGTCACGCACGTGGAGCACTACCATGTCTAATTTTCATTTTGATTTTCAATTACGTCTATTAAAAAAATTAATCACTGTAGCACAACAAGGACCCTTTTTCACCATCAAAAATTTGAAGCTGCACTGTTACAGGTGGCAACTTAAGGGGCACAAAGACATTTTATCCTACTTTCCTGTGAGCCCCGTTCTCATTTCTCTCTTCATTCATATCCTTGTCTTCACACTCTCATCACAAAGAATGATCAAAATACAAAAAAGAACCACCCCATGATCCAGCAAGTGAAATGCACCACAAAGAAAAAGAATCATATGTCATTCACATGTGTAATAAAAAAGTCAAGCTTGTGTAGGTAAAGTGGATGGTGGCTATCAGAAGCCCGATGTGAGGATGGTGATCAAAGGTTACGAAGTTCCAGTTTAGGAGGCGAAAGCTTCTGAAGTCTACTGTACAGCACAATAACTTTAGTTATTGTATGTACAGGGTCTCACCACGCAGCTCAGACCTGTAGTGATCCTCCTGTTTTCATCCTCCCCAGCACTGGGATTACAGGCATGTGCCACCATGCCCAGACTTGGTGGCTGGCTCGGTGTGCCCGGGGCAAGGCCAGCATGGCCTGTGGCACCAAAGATCAAGCCTAGGTCCTTGTGTTTGCCCATGCAGGCGCTTAGGCCCCTGCACTATCTCCGCAGCCCTTGTCACTTTTTTTGAAACAGAGTCTCGCTATGCAGTTCGGGCTGGGTTTGAGCTTACTTTCTAGCCCAGGCTGGTGTGTAATTCCCAAGCATCCTCCTGCCTCAGCCTCCCAAGTGCTGGGATTACAGGCGTGTGCCACCATGGTTGGCTGTATTTTTCATTTTTAAATTGACAAAAATTCTATGAATTTATTGTGTTCAACATAATGTGTACACTGAAGGAGGGTAAACTGAGATAAATATCCAGGCATTGCCTCATACGCTTATCATGGGAGAATAAATTCAAATGTTTTTTCAGCAAAGAACAAGTTTATGAGGTGATCGGTAAGTTGCTTAGCTTAAGTCAAGCTAAGATACATTTGTATTAACATATATCTTGGATACATAGATCTTAACAGCACAAGGTACCCTGTTAATACATATAATTATGATTTGCCAATTAAAAATAAACAAAAGGGGCCGGGGAGATGGCTCAGTAGAATAAGCACTTGCCTGAGTTCAACCCTCGGTTCTGCAAAAAAACAAAACAAAACAAACAAACCTCTACTAACAATTAGAAACAATATATGAAGGTTATTCTTCAATAACGGGAACTCCGACCATGGCCCAGCCACATTCAGGTCGGTGGCGCCCCCCCAACCCCCCCAGCACTCCTCTGTGCTTACCGGCACCTCCAGAGGCGCCACCAGCCCCTGCAGGTGCAGGGCATTTCCTGTCTACGGCTCAGAACGGCCGCAGGTCGTGCCTCCACAGCAGCTGTACAGTGTTGAATTCCACGCAGGTGGGGGAAGGCTGTGTTTTGGGGGAAATACGGAGAGTGAAGCGGCACGCACTGGCAGGGGCAGCAAGGAAATCTCGAGCGGTAGGCCCCGTGCGTGCCCCCGGAACAGCTGCAGCTGACCACGGCACTGTATGTGCATGTGGAGGCACGCGGCGTGCGGGCTGAGGCAGGTGTGAGGCCAGCCCGGGGTGGGGGAGGCAAAGACCGAATCCACTGAGCAGGTGCAAGGGCAGCGCGGGCAAAGCGCACCTGCCCTAAGGCTACCCGGAGGTGAGTGTGTGCAGGGCCAGACCACCTCAGCCCGTTTCTCATGTGAAACACCATCTCCTGCGTGGACACAAAGAACGTCCCCACACGGCAAAGTTGCAATGTCTGACTTTAGATTAACTATGAAGGAAAGCAGCTTAATAAAAAGGTAATATTAATCTTAAAACTTATGATCTAAAATAAACCTTATAATAGGAACACAAAAATGTATCTAGTTAAATTAGAATATATAAAAATATACCACCAGTCACATTTGCTAGCACATACCTGTAATCCCAGGTACTTGGGACACTGAGGCACGAGGATCAGGAGCTTGGGGCCTGCCGTTTAGTGAGATCCTGTCTTAAATACAGCAAACAGGGTCAGGGATGTAGCCACCTGGGAAAGTACTTGCGATGTAAGTGACGGGCCCTGGGTCCAGTGACCAGGATGAAACCAACTGTATCTCATGAGCAGACCCTAGCTTCTGAACACTTTCAAGATAGAAATGCTAAGAAACTAAGGGAAAGGCAATTTAAACGCAGATAGAAAAATCTGCTTTGTATGGAAAATGCTTACATCTGAGTTTGGATTTTTCTTTTTCTAGTGGTGGGGATTACGGAACCCTGCACATGCTGGGCTAGCACCTAGGCCACGCAGCCCCAGGATGGGACTACTTTTGGAGACTTTGTGACAATCTAGCTGAAGGGTTCTAGTCACTTAATTTTATTAATATAGACCCATCTAGGGTTTGTAAGAGTAATGTACATAAAGTGTGGCATGAACTAGGAGTAAAAGGCATCCTCTTCTTCGTTTTCTAAGGGAGATTCCTGTGAGAATCAATACAAGAGTTGAACTGCATGCTTTAAAAAGTCACGCTACCAGGAAATCTAGTTTTTGGAACGTGTAACTTCCAATTAGCGGGCGGCAGCCAAGGGACCCCACAGCTAACCGCAGCACATGAGGACTGCTCGTCCTTTCTTACACTTCCGGCAAAATCCCTGAAACCGCACTGCACGGAGAGTGCTTCCAAGTATTCAGGAAGTCTCAGGGCTCCATGTGTGCTGCGTACAGATCTTCACCCTGCAGTGTTCCCAAACAGAGAAGCTGTCTTTGCGTTTTCTTTGTTCAAGGTGTTTATTGCATCTCAGAGGGCGTACATGCACTGGGTTTTTAAACCGAAATACAAAGAAAAGCCATTTTGAAATTGGTGTTAGGTATTTTTTTCCCCCATTACAGTGTATGTTATCCCCACAGTAAATTCAGATACAACCACTTTTAAATGGTACCATACATCTATTAAATGATTTGAAAAATAGGCAAGTGCCTTTCCAACCCAATGTTTTTACGAAGAGCTGCCAAGCCACTAGCAACACTGATCAACAGTGACCTCATATATGCATCAAAATCTTAAGCCAAGCCATCAGCACAGACAGTGTGACAACAAATTAAAAATCAAAGAATACAGTATGTACAGTAAAGGATACAATTCTCTGAATTAGTTTAAATCCTAATCACAATGGTACAACAAAACATACTTGGAGCCCAATTGAAGGATGAAAAACACTAGTCCATGGAACATACAAAGGAATACTAAATCAACAGATGTACATAAAACCCACAGTGAAATAAAAATATTAGTAATCTTTAAATTATAGATATATCTTGAGGTGGTTTCATAGTCACTTAAATAGCACATTTCTAATTCATTTTCATGGACATGACAGAAATGGACCCTGTCCTTTTCAGTGCATTTAATCAAGAATGAATAAATAGGTCAATTTAGAGGCAAAACCTGTCAAATATAATTAAAATATATATTTTAATATAGCAATGATAAATATGGAAGTCTTTCCACATAATTTTTCATTCTTGATAAGGTAGCTTCAAGGAGAAATATTATGGATGTTGACCTTTATATTTTTTAAAATAAAATTTCTTAACATATACAGCGCCACAAAAATAAACATTTCTCACAATAGTTGAAGTTTCTGTGATTTGAAAACTGTACTCCACACCAAAAACAGTTCTGTTTATTTAAGAGTGTTTTCCTTAATATTATCACATTACGCTTGTAACAGAGATACAGAAGAAAAGAGAGTTGATGGGGAGAGTGGAGGGTTTGTCCAAGAATTATATATACATCAAAACCTTCAGAAACACAGACACGTCTTTCCCAATGGCTCACCATACAACATCTGTGCCATCTGTCCATGGGCAAGGTCCAGAAAAGCACTAAAGGTGTCAGAAACATTCATTCATTGATTACATCATACAACACACAAGGAACCCAAATACACTACAATTCTGAGAGCAGGGATAACAGCTAAGGTAGTACACATTCCTAACGTTCACTTTCACGGCTGTGCTACGCGTTTTGGAAGAGGAGTTATGAGCAAGCACTGGGCTTGGTGCTGCTGGCCCATTTTGGAACTCTGAGCGTCAGTCTTATTTGAAGTCTCCAAATTCATTTAATTTTTCCTGTTCAGTCACAAAAATTGCAGCTGTAAGAAAAAAGTAGCTGGGTTACTACATAGACTATTACATATTCCTTAAGCATTTTTTTATCTCCAAATTTTACTTCATAGTTGTCACAAGCAAAAAGATTTCTAGGTCAGCAAATTCTCAATTCTATGCTTCCCACAATTTTAAAAAGTAAACTTAAAATGTCATGCTTACAACTTAACAAAAATTTCCATTTAGTTTCACCTAGACAAATACCATATCAGCAAAGTTTTGAAAGTCAGATACTTATTTGCAAACGCAGGCATAAGGTATTCAGTGTCCATTAAGACAGCTAAGCTTTAAAAAGGGGTTCAGGGCAGTAGGCATGTTCTCTTTTGGTTCTGTTCAGTCCTGGAGCTCAGTGGTCACACACTGAAGGGTGAGCACAGAAGAGCAGAGGCAGGAGGGCCTGCGCCGCCTCTCCATCACTCTCCACTTGCTCACGGGTCACTCGGGTCAGGAAACCTTTCCGCATTCTATCTCCATCTGGGCTGTGAACGCCAGAGGGAGGCACCGTCTAAAACATCTCTGCTTTCAGTGCCTACCGAGGTTCCTGGAGGCCACGAGAGCAGCATGTACCACGTAAGAGGCTGCTCCATGCAGTCTCCCTGTTTATGCCTGACGCTTCAGCTACATGAAGTAAAGGCCCCCGGTCTCACGCCGCAGCAGCCCAGGCCAAGTGGAACAGAGAGGGGGCAGGTGGGGATTACTGGCTTCGGATGGGAAGGCTTAAGGTGATATGTTGTTTCTCTTGTAAAAGGAAATAACAGAGGCTTTGACAAAAGTCTCAGCAGGCATTACAGAGAGTTTTAGTCAATGTTAGCAGCAGATCTATGATAAAGTAGCGCCAGAGGACAACAGCTCAGGTAGTCCTAATGGGAGGCCCTGCGCCAAAAGCTATGTGTACTTACTATTCCTTCTGCCCAGCCCTGTACAAATCACTTAATCAGTTCTTTTAGCTATAAAAAAGAGTGGGAAAATACCTAATTTTTTCTAATAGTCTACTTTAGCTCGCAGGTTTTGATTTCTTATTAAAAACTCAAAGAAGTCAATCACTCGGAATGTGAAACATACTGTGTGAATGGATAGCAATATTAAGCAGGCATTTTTACAGAAGCTGCTCACTATGTTAAGTGCTGGAGTTAACAGTAAATCTTCATCACTTTTTTCCCCCATAAGCTCATTACAAAGAATTTTATAAAATAAATGAAATTTATGAAATTTAAAATGAGAATATTAGAAAATTTAAAATTCTCCTTCAAGAAATAAATCAAAGCGGGAGGCATGGTGGCAGAACCCTGGAGTGCCAGTACTCTGGGAGGCTGGGGCAGGAGGATTAGAATGTTTGAGTCCAGCGTGGTTAAATTAACAAGGTCCTGTGTCAAAATAAAAATGATAAAGGGACTGGAGATGTAGCTCAGTTTGAATGTCTTGGCTCAATCCCCAGAAATTAAAAAAAGAGAGACAGAAACGCAAAGGGTAATAAAATAAGCTTTACTTAATAAGGCAAAATAAAGATATATAAAACAAAAATATGCTTTACAGTCAAATATATTCTTAGATGATTTCTAGATACAATATTGTAAATGTCAGCCTTCTATAAATTCTAGTCATCATGTACTAAAGTAGTCAACTTCCAATTAATCAAGTGGCTTGCATTACTTTTTTGCTTTTTCACTATATAATCTGTTTTCCAGAATAAGGGCAATTTAGAGGTTTATCTCTCTCTGAGCTTTATAGATTTGTAAGATTGCATAAAAAACACAGATAGTTTTGATATAAATTTTAAAACTCTAAACATTCAAATTATTATTATATGTAGCTACTCAAAATGCAGAAGTAACAAACATCTGAAATGGCTAAGCTCTGCACAGTTTGTTATGACAAGCCCACGGCAAAAGCTCAACAGTAGATACCTTCAATTGTTTACAAGAAATCCTTGATGTTAAGATCCGCTAATGGGTCCTTTGCTGGAGGCTTCTTGGGACTCTGAGTGGCAGGTGTAGGGCTTGGAGAAAGCTAATGGGGACAAAGCCATCCCAAAGAGCAGAAACAGCAAACACAGAAAGATAAGCATTAGGCAGGACATATACCACAGAAAACAAACAGCAGAAGAGTAGATGGCTAAAAGTTAAACAAAATCTACATTGTGCCATTTAGTCACAGGGTTGTTTAATTTTGTAGTGATAAAATAAATGCTGAATAGTTTGGTTTCTTAAAATTATTTTTGACTCAGATTTAGCCAAAGTAAAATTTGACAACTCTGATAGAATAAAATGGATATGAGTTAAGGAAGAAATGAAAAACTAGTCCCATGGATACTATGAATATAAACAAACATACAAAAAGCAATCAATTTTTCTGTACACAAGCATTTTTACTTTGAGTTAGTACCACTAAGTTAATAAAAAAGTAAACCTTTTTAAAGAGTGAAAGTATGAAGGGAAACTAAAAGGAAAGTTTACAGATAGTTAAGAAATTATTTAAAATTCTTAGCTGAGTGTGTTATAATTTCATACAAGTTATTTACTGAAAGTGAGAGTCACATTTTGCAGCACTATTTTTTTTCAGTTGGGCAAGCAGCTTCTTAGGCGTAAATGTCACTAAGCCCTCATCCCACTTGCCCAGGTAAACTCTACGGGAACAAACTGTACTGGGCTTGCAGAAAATGGAGCAAAGTCACTTATTTTGCTGTTATTAATCAATCCCTGAATCACAGAAGTAACTCAGAGGAGCAGGCCACCTAAGGTACGTCAGCATAAAGGACCTGAGAAATCTCACGTGGTCTCTCTACAGTAATAGCTGACACGCACCCTTTGAGTCCAATTCATCTTCTCGGCTTCTAAGGTGATAGGAACATCAGAAACCTGGGACTGGGAGCAGGGACTCAGGACTATATTAGCTGGCTCGTCGAGGCTGCAGAAGTAAGGACTGGGGGGTTTGTTCCTATGTTTAGAAACTACCAGCTGACTGATCATCTATCAGTCAGATCCCTGCTCATAACACTGAGAACATGCTTTAGAGGAATAAGGAGAACAAGCACATGTAAAGCTTACAGTCGTTCGGGAGGAAAGTGGCCTATAATCAGTAATTAGGTGAGATGACCATCATACAATGTCAAACAGTTGAAGAACAATGAGACAGTCCGGGCATTAGTGATAAAAAATTGTTATTATGAAGATAAAACTCACGCTTATTTTATTCTCCAGGATATTTATGCCACTTCTTTGGTATGGAAAATTGGACATAAAAATTGTACTAACATGGCATGCGTTCCCTGACTTGCTATACAATCAATCATTAAGACGATGTATGTTTATCACATCATCTATTTTTCATTTTTATTCTTTAAGGTAAGCAAATAATTGATGCTGAAACTATACGAGAAAAACATTTGCCTTAAGAAATAGATTACTTTATTTCTAACGCTTTCAACATACAAAATATGGATTTCTGATTTGAAAACGCTAGCTCGTTTTCAGTAACAACATACAAAACCTGGGGAAGACCCCAAGTAGCTTCTGTCCCCAGAGCCCACAGTACAGAGACAGAAGGGAGACAGCTCCTGTTCTCTCTCCTGATGCAAAGAAGGTTTTCAGAAGTCTCAGTGCTATATTTCTAGTTCATTAAAAACACAAACATGTTTCTCTTTTTTTTCAAAAAAGGTGTTAAATACTCACAGATGTACTCAACCATAAAGGAAATACAAGAACTGAGATGCACTGCGGTGGAAGAGCTGTCCACGAAAGTTCAAGGCTTCAGAGCCCACTAACCCAAGGCAGGCAGGGTTCATTAGTTTCAAGCAGAACAGGCAGTCTGAAGCCACTGAACAGTGGGGCGTCGAATGCTGGGGCTTTCCGTATCCTACACACATTTCGCATTTTAGGGCCCACAGTTGTTCGCCTGCTCACTGTGGTTTTGGAGGAGTCAGAGTGCAGGTGAGAATGAATTTTGGGAATTTGGGGAGGACGGATTTTAAGATAGATTGAGGAAGCAAACGGGATTAAAATATCCTCAACATCCTCAGGAAAGTGCAGAGTGAGAATGCTGCGGATATGATGGCTTAAATGCCAATTTGTCAGGTTAAAATACTGCAGGAGTATTAGCACCATGAACCAGCGTCATTAAATGCTACCTGAGCTGCCTGCTTTCGTCTGCTCAGCATGCAGTGACTCAAGTTGTAATTTGGTGTTCTCACTCTGCTTGAGTCAGTTTCCCATGGTGAAAAGCAATTTGGTTCAAATATTCTTCTACCTTGCCCAAGAAAGGGTGACTCATCAGTACCACTAGCATTTCGAGCTGCAAAGCAGTCGAAGAGAGTACACGCTGTAAATGGAGGTAGCACACCGTACAGGAAAGCATCTGGCCACACCTAAAGGCAAGCTGTCCCTTTGTGTTGCATCCTAGTAGATAATCTCTAAATTCTTACGCTTTCCTGAGTGACGAGAGTGCTTTTGTTATTGCTGGTGGTAGGCTCCCGGTAACCCACTGGGCAGTTCGAGCCAACAAGGTGACTCATGGGCTGGGGGTGGGGCTTTAACGGTTTACGCTAATAAGATGTTTCTGAGACTGGTCACATACTTAGGCCAACCACACGATTAGATGGTTGGGTCTGGTGGCCACATAAAACCAGCCTCGAGTTGAAGGCTGACTTCAACTCATGGGCAATAATTCCATCAATTTTATCCATGTAATAAAGGCTTAATAACACTGGAGTGGCCTTTCTGTAGAGTCGGTAACACTGTGTCTGCGTTGTTACACGTGGATACCAGGAAGGAAATACATCCATGAGGACAAAGAAGCGTCATGCTTAGAGTGCTTCAGCTGCCAGGCACTGTCGCCTCCTTTAGCGCATCTAAACTATCCTTTTATTCCAATAACAGGAATCAGAAATAATCCAGGGAACGGTCTAATCTGAAGGTGGTTGTTGAAAACCTCTAATCTATAGCCAGCTGGTCTGAAATGAGGCCATGGAGATTCCCATCCTAATTAAGAAAGAGGATTCTTATGGTAACTGCTCCCTCAGACTGCAGCTTGCCAAACTCGTCACTGCCAGTGTCACAAGCCTGGGGACACTTGGAAGCCTGGGAAACAGAGTGTTGACCCTCTGGGTTAATTCTGGGAACACATCTGAACCATGTATCAGATGTACTTATTTTGGGGGGACACATGCCTTGGATGCCCTAAATGTTTGATTGCTCCCAACCATTCAAATTAAGAAATTTGAATTAAGAAATTTGAATTAAGAAAAAGAAGAACAAAGGGATCTTAGGAGAAGTGTTTTTACCATTTTTTTCCAAATGTTACATTTTGTCAACCTGTCTTCCAGGTTCTCTTCATTTTTTAAGTAACAAGGACCAAAATGCCCTTTAACAGGATACAAAATGCCCTTTAAGCAGCTAGCCACCTGCAAGTCTTAAGAGTTACTGTCACCTTTCTATGGACGGTTAAGACACTGACCTGTGTGCCGGGCACGGCCGCAGCTCCGAAGGGCGGCCTCATCATGGGCTGCGCGAACATGGCCGGCTGCGGAGGCATCATGGGCATGCCTGTGCCGGCAGGAGGCTGCAAAGCAAGAGCTCAGGGCAGGACTGGGGGACCCCAGGCCATGGCCCCGATGCGCACGGCGGCCACGTGTTGTGCAACTTCCTGGGACTCCAGCTTGGGGAGAAACTGCGGTTAAGGATTCTGAATTCTGGATCCTGAGGCTGTCAGATGGGAAAGAGATGCTGCAGGGGAGGTGGGTACCACTGCAAGTCTGCTGCCTTGGGCACCGTTGCTCCCACAGACCCTGCAGCTTACTCACTTTCTGTCAGCATGACCCCTGAAGAGAGCAGTCTCTCTTTTTATGGACAATGGCCCTAATGTTTCCTGGTGATTGAAGTAAAAAGTCCCGGCACTGTGACGAAGGCCTAATTTTGATGACTGAGCTAAGACTGTACTTAGTAAACAGTGTTCCAAAAATGAGGTTTCAGCGTACTGTAATCTGATGGCAGAATTTAAGTATTTTATGACTGATTTTTATCACTTCTTATGTAGGCAAATTAAGGTCTAAAGCAAATGATAATTTTTCAAGTGCACTGTATTTTGAGAATAAGTCTGGAGTTACTTGTTATCTTGGGATCTGGCAAAGAATATAGGACAAGTTATCACTCACCATTCCAAACCCAGTTCCAGGCTGTCCAACAGATGGGGCCCCGGACACAGGAGGAACCGAACTGGCTGGAGGCACAGCTCCTTGCTGCACATCCACGCCCACAGAGGGACACAAAACATACGTACCCACAAAAGAAAAAAAAAGAACCGACATCATTAGTTTTAAAATAAGATATAATTTTGTGTGTATTTCAAATTTGCATATATGAATATATAAGGAAATTTCAAATTTTAGTTCCAAGTTAAAAATAAATAGCTTGCGTTCCACTCCAGTGACACAGACACTCTTGGTAGTGCTATTTGCACGCGCTGGCTGGCTGGCTTCTTATCATGTTGGGCTTCCTTCCTTAATCTTCTTGTACTCACCCTCACTGTACATGAGTCAAGCTTGTCTAAAGTCATCTCTTCCTAATGTTAAATCCTCTGACAAGTATCAGGTTAGGCATGGGAGGCTTTTGCTTTCATTTACATTTGCATTTCAGTACTGGCTTACGTCCCTGCATTATATTTTTATACTATTACTTTTCTGTTATACTTGCTTCCAACTTTCGGTTGTCGTACACGGGCACAAGGATGAACATTGCTTCACCACATATCAAGCACTGACAAGACTGCAAATAACGTAACATGCACATGACACTTCAGGCTCAGGTCTAACAGTTTCAGTCATATTTCACATACTCTATTTTCCTCTTATCTAAAATGTAACCCGACTATGAACTCTTAACTTTAACTAATACAGCAAATCCTAGTAGTGATGTCAGCAAAAATAATGGAAAAGGAACTCCAAAAGTCTCCTTCATGAAACAGTTTAAAAAATTGGAAATAACTGTCAGAGTCGACTCTTTTAGAGTGTGAAAACTAAAAACTTGGAGCAATCTATGATGCATGTGTTAAGGAAAATCTGCTGAACCATGGTAAGAGCAATGAGCTTTGCAGTCTTTTAACTCACCCTAGTTTCACCTTTTACTCTGCTCGGCAAGCGCAAGGACCTAGGTTTGATTCTTGGTACCACGTGCCATGCCACCCTGGAACTCAGGTGTGCTGTGTCAGCGCTGCAACCGGGCATGGAACCAGGTGCATGCCTGTAATCCCCATGCTGGGGAGGCCGAGACAGGAGGATCACTGTGAGTCTGAGCTGCACAGTGAGACCCTCTATGCAATTAAAACAACAACAACAAAAAGACAGGGTCTTATGAAGTAGTTGAGGTTTGCCTTGGACTCAACGCGTAGCTCAGGTCAATCTCGTGGGGAGCCTCCTGCCTCAGCTTTTCAAGTGCCAGTATTATGGCATAAGCCACCATGCCTGGCACTTAGGAGTATTCACACAATTACCCAGTGGTACCTTGGTTCACGAACTTGCTTTATAGCATGAGACAAGGTGGCCACGTTTGTGTTTGTGAGGGAAACCCAGGCTTCCGAAGGTGCCCAGGCCCCTGTGAAGGCTCCATAGTAAAAGCTTCTTATCTGCTGATGTAAAGACAGAAGGACTGATGGGACATGTCCAAGTTGTAAAATGTTTAAAATAAACATGTCTATATACCTAAAAACTGGCTTAAGAAAATGTCTGGTTGCCAAATTGACAAGGGTTGGATTGTACTGGTTGATACACTGTGTCAACTTAAAAAATTTAAAACTTTAATTGTGACTCAGCAGAGGGCTAGCCAAATAGCTCAGTGGGTTAAAGCACCTGCTTAGGCAGGCTCAGGGGCCAGGGGTTCTGATCCCCAGGCCTGCTGTGGCGCCCTTGCCCCCAGGGTGTACTGTGACAGCGATTGAGACTGGGTGTGGTGACACATGCCTGTAATCCCAGCACCTGGGAGGCTGTAAACAGGAGGATCACTACGAGTCCGATCTATGCAGTGAGACCCTGTAGACCCTGTCCTAAATAACAAATTTTTTTTAAAAAGGAAATAAAAAAAAGTGACTCAGCAGAGGGCCAGGGTTCTTACTTCGTAAGCATCCTCACCCTGTGTGAAAGGAGGGCATGGACATTGTGTGAGTTCTGCACCCCCAGCCCATTATAAAGAGGGGAGAGAGGCTGGCCAGAAGCCACAGCTGCTGCCCCTCCCTTTGCTCTTTGCTGTTTTCTGCAGCCAGAAATGCCTGCCCTCTGTTACTCTGCCTTGCAGCCAACCGACTAGGGAGCCAGTCAAGTATAGACTAAAACCTGCACAAGCTGTAAGCTAAATAAACCTTTCCTTCCTTAATTTGGAGTGTTGGATATTTTGTCCCAGGGATAAGAAGTAATGGAGACAATTAGTACATAGTTGCTTATACAATGATTACATTTGCTGTGGAGAGTTGATACGTCTACATAAAATATTGCAACTCTGCTTCCACTGCCCTTTCTTCCCCGCTCCCCATTTGATAAAGATATGTCTCCTTCCTGTTCTCTGTCTGCTGTCTTGCTCTTCACTCATGTTTTGAGTTTCTCATCTCTTGGTGTTTTTGACTGCGTCCCATCATATGGAGTCAGGTGTGTGATTTTCTACTTGTGGTATGTCCGAAAAACCTTTTAAAATTTAAAGCATTTCTGGATTCCATAGTTTCAGGTTAGGGATGGTCGACTGATGCTACAGAGTGTCAAAGTCTGTGAAGGAGGTAAAATTTGAGTCCCAGAGTTGCGACACTATAAAAGTAAAAATGCCCAAATTTCACCAAGACATTATGAGACATCCAAAGCAACAAGGATGTATGACCCATACCCAGAAGAGAAATGGCAAAGTAATACCTTAAGAAACTAGGAAAGAAGAAAACAAAAGGCCCAAGTAAACACAACAAGGAGAATGAAACAAACAGACAAAAAGAGATAAAAGTAACAAAAAGCTGTTTTTTTAATAAACTGAAAATCTTTTAGCTTGCAATATTAAGAAAAAACAGAGAAATTCAAATTCAGGAAAGAACTGGGGATGTAGCTACTAGAAATAAGGGTTATAAAGAAATATTATGAGTAATTATATGCCAAAAGATTATACGACCTAGATGAAATGGTCAAAGTCCTATAAAGATACCAACCACTCATGTGACTCGACAAGAAACAGAAAAGTTGGAATGTATCACAAAGAAATTAACTGTAATAAAAAACCATCCATCCAATAAAAGCCCAGAACTAGACTGCTTCCCTGAAATTTTAGTATATAGATAAAGGAAGATTAGTTTCAATGTTTCTCAAGCTTTCTAAACAATACAAGGGGGAGGCTCCCTCGTCCTTCTGGGCTGCTGGTGCTGCCCTGATACAAAGCCAGAGGAGTACATCTCAAGCAAAAGAAGACGGCTCCATGAAAGCTGGAGCGGAAGCCTCAGCAAGCACACTGATCCAGCCGCACGTTAGAATTATACACCATGGCCACACGGGATTTACTCCAGGAGTGCAAGGTTGGCTTAATTCGTGAACATTAATTTATGCACTATATGTACTGTATTGGGAGACTGAAAAGTACACAGTTATCTCAAAACCCACTTAAAATCTAGGTTTAATTTTTCATTCCGGGGGCAGAGCTCAGTACGCTTGACATAGTTTCCAGTTTCCCTCCTCCAGGTTCCTCAGTGTGATGCTTACTGTCACCTTTAGGTCCTTACATCTCCATGGGACAGCTGGACAGAATCCGCTTGCTCTGCCCTGCTGACCCTTGTGTCCTGCGGGGACCGTGCAGGCGTGCCGCACTGATGCTGCTATTACACTGAGACCCCAGGGACTGCAGGCCTGCTGGCGCCCACCACCAACGAGGACTTCCCTCGGTAAAGCCACTGGAGTAACCTCCCCGAGGGGCCTTGAGTAACAGAGGCCCACAGCGCTCTCGGTTCTCTTCTCCTGCTCCCACCTACTGGCTGAACATGTGCTCCCCTCTTCTCATGAGGTTCAAGAAGTCTACTGCCTTTTCCTTTCTTAGCTCTATAAGTAAGAAAACTGTTCCTGCTTTCCCTTGACACCCTCGAACTAACTTCTTCTCAGATCAATGCTACCCGAGTGGTTATCCAAGGAGGAGCAAACGACACAAGTCAGAAAAGAGCCGCAGAGATATCTGACAGCATAAGCCGTTTTTCTGTGAGGACACCTCTTCATCAGCCAGACGTGTAGGCTTTCGCTGCACATGGGTGAAGTATCTGTGAAAGGCACACGGTTGGCCTCCACTGCCACCGTCCCTAACAAGGCAGGACTGAAGCTTATGCTCATGTTTCCTAAGAGAAACCTCAAGATCAATTTAGAAAAATATCACAATGGTCACCCTGATAGACATACAAAAAGCATTTAATAAAATCCAACATTTATTCATGACAAAAACGTACTCAATAAAGTATAAAAAGAAGAAAAATTCCCTAATCTGATAAAGGATATCTACAAAAATGCCATAGGTAGAATCATACTTAGTGGTAAATTACAGAAAGTTTTTTTCCTGCAAGCAAGATAAGGATATACTGGAAGTTCTAGGCAGGGAAAACAGCAAGAAAAAGAAAGAAATTGCACCTATTGGAAAGGGAAGAATAAGACTATCTCCATTCACAGATGAATAGAAAGCACAAAAGAGTTCAAGCACAAAAACTACCAAGCTAATAAACAATTTCCCAAAAATTACAGAATAAAAGATCATTATATATATAATATAT
>NW_004524598.1:15450225-15462794 GCF_000260255.1 Octodon degus | reverse complement strand
ATATAAATCAATGCGGTGTTTGGCTTAAATGTAAGGTTGAAAATCATTCCATTTATACTATCATCCAGAATAAAATGCTTATGAATAAATTTAATAAAGTATAAGATTTATACACTGACAAATATAAAACATTGCTAAGATTAATGATTTAAATAAGTGTTAAGACATCTTGTATTCATGGACAAGAAGACATAAAATTTTTAAGATGGTAACAGGCAAATTTTATCAAAAGTTCAATTTCCCTTTTCTTTTGGAGAAATGGACAGTCTAAAACTGAAATTTTGTTAGAGATGCAAAGGTTAACAGAATATTAAAAAACAGTCTTGAAAAATAAGAAATTTGGAGGATTCATCCTTCCTAGTTTTAAAACTTAAGTTATATCAATCAAAACATTCTGGCACTGATATAAACAAAAAGCAGATCAACAAAACAGAATAGTCTGGAAACAAACCCATATGACTAAGGCCAGATGATTTTTTACATAGGCATTAAGAACAATTGCTGGAGAAAGAATAGTCTTTTAAACAAATGATGCAAAGACAAGATTTCCATGTGCAAAGTAATTGGGACCCTCACCTCCCACCATATGCAAAGACAACTCAGGTCAGAGACATAATGTAAGAGAGAAAACTCTTAGAAAGAAACAAGGCGAAAAACTCTAGGGCCTTCACTGGGCAAGGGCTTCTTAAATATGACAGCAAAACGACAGACAAAAAATAATTATGCTACTGGGAATTTGTCAAATGAAAAATGTATGCCTCAAAAGCAAGCATAAGTGAAGACAGCTCACAGAGATGGAAACACTCACAAATCATGTACTGGTGAGTGTCTACACACGCTAACAGAATGTATGAAGAGCTCTTAAAATGCCACAAAAAACTGAGTTATGAATGGGCAATGGGTACAAGAACATGATACCCCCAAATACGTTAAATGGTCTTAGATTATTTCCAGCTTAAGGAAGTTAAAAGGGATGTTAATCAAGAATTTATGCAAGCTCATTTTGTTTTGATAACTAATAACACTCTTCCTTTCACAGCCATAAGTCCCAGTGGTACAACTCAGGTTTGGCAGTGTAGGCAGCCTGCCATCTTAGCTGACCGAAATGGTGGGAGAAGTGAGAAGCAGAAATATAACCTTTCTTGTCATCTTTTTTCCCCAAATATTTTTCTGAAATAAAATTCATAACATTTCAGTTCACCATTTTAATAGTTTTAAAACGTACAAGTCAGAGATCTCTAGTGTATTTACCATGCAGTGAAATCATAACCATTATCTAATCCCAGAACACTTCAATTGACTTTCTCCCAAAACACACAGTCCCAGCCCCCTCCTCAATTCACTAGCAGCCGTAATTTACACCTGCTGTGGTCTTGCCTATTTTAGACACTGCACCTGGGTAACATTCTTTTTTTTGTTTGTTTGCAGTACTGGGGATTGAATTCAGGACCTTGCACTTGCCAGACAGGCACTTACTCTACTGAGCTATATATCTCCCTGGCCTCCTGGATACTGCATCTAAACAGAATCCAATATGACACAGTATTTGTAGCTGGCTTCTTTCACTTAGCACAATGTTTATATCCTAATTTGTATTAATTTAATACATGCTCTGCTGCAGTAGCTGGTGACTGTTAAGAACTAATGAAAGCAGCAGGAAAGGACAGTGGCAGGAGAGCTCCGAGATGGGCGTGAACTGCACAGGCGGAAGTGGTAAGCAAAGGTGGGACACTGCAAGTGGGCCAGGGAAACAGGCTCGCCTACTTCTACTAAATCTAGGAATATAGGGGAATTTAAAAATATAGACATGAATTCTATATAAATCTTACAGAAAAGATGATGTTAGTAGTTTCAATTTTTAAATGATGATCAGAAGCACCAGGGTTTTAAATCAAGATTTCACTTACACAATAGAAAATTGCCCAATCTTTCTGGTAAGCAAAAAGTTTTAATTACTTATTGAGATAACTGGGAAATTTGTGCAAGAAATACAATAAAATATATAATGATCAATAATATTAAATGCTTTGGAAAACTAATTTCCATAATTTTACAAATTAAGAGGAAAAACATTTCAGAACATTGAAAACAAAATAGGTTATAATCTGTATTAAATATAACATCAATGGAATTTGTATTTTGGTAAAATTTGCATCTTGCTTGCATTTCTTCAACGTGGACAAGTAAGCACAACCTCAGTAGCCAAGTTAAGCCCCACGCACTTTGCTCTACACACCTGGAGATGGGCACTGGAGCCACACCGCCCCGGCCCCTAGGGTTACGTACCAAAGGTGCACTTGGTGGGACACCTGCTGACCACGTGGCAGGTGTTACTTTAGGTTGCCAGTTGGCTCCCCCAGTCAACTTTTTTTCTCCAGCATTCCACTGAAGATCTCCCCTAAAAGCACATAAAACAGATAGACAACAGCAACAAACTGAGAATTAGAAAAAAAAAAAAAAAGTGGGGTGTGGCGCTTTGTATTCATTCATTTGGGTCTAAAAATAAACTATGTAGGTCAATTGATAATTAAGAGGGTGGTAAGGAACATCGCCATATTGTATCCAAGAGATTTTTTTTTTTCAATATGTATTTGGTACAGGGTCTACAGGGCGCACAGGGTCTCACTACGTAGATTGGACTCATAGTGATTCTCCTGTTTTCAGCCTCCCAAAGAGCTGGGATTACAGGCGCGCAACACCACGCCCAGTCTCAATTGCCGGTCTCAGTGCACTGAGGGGGCAGGGCCGGCCCAGCACACCAGGGATCTAACTCTGGCCCCTGCGCTCTGCTTAAGCAGGCGCTTTAGTCTGCTGAGCTATCAGGCTGGCCCTCTAAAAGATCTTAAACTCATTTGAAAAAAGTCATTTAGAAATTGGATCTCAGTGGTAGCAGGAATTTTCTGTTAACTATAACAGAAAAATAGGACAAAGATTCAGTTCCTCACTCATCACAGAAAGTTCCAAAAAATATGTATCATAAATCCCATACATTTATATATTGTTGAATTTAAGCTGCACTAATGAGGGCGTTTCTTGGATCTTAGAGGGCTTAACAAAAGCTGTCACACAATTGTACTGCACCTACAATGTGACTTCCGGTGACTATAAAACTACACCCAACGTGAAGTGCTCCTACTTGCGGTGACATGGCACACGCTGAAGGACACATATTATTCTCACCAACCTTCCTTAAACTGATACTCAACTGAGAATTTTTAAATTTAATGTTAGCTATGAATACTATAATGAACCTAGAATTTCAATCTACTGAAATACTCAAACCACAATCCCAGATATTTCTGTAGACAACACTGACACTCAGACAGAAAGAGATTATTTCTTTTAATTGTAAAGCAACAGTTTGGAGGTTTCCGTAGAATAACAACAAAAATAAAAATAAAACATAAACCAACTTTGAAATTATCTACCCTGAGAATGAATAATATACTCCAATGATTACAATGTTTGAAAGTCCCCAATAAAAATACCTGTCAGAAGGAAAACAGATGATTTAAAAGACTTACTTCTTCGATGTGGTGCCAGAAATCCCAAGATCTATAAAATACATAAAATAAAAAGAATGTAAACTTTTATATTCATTTTAGGGAGCATCTAAGAAACTGAAGAATTTGAGATTTAGAAAATTTCCATATTTTGTCTATGAATGAATAAATTCCATTACACACAAAAAAAACAAACTATGTTAGAACAAATCTATTACTTTGAGATTTTCTCTTAATTCCCATCAGACACAAGAATCACAGTTAGATGTGAACTGCTGTCCCAGGAAGAGCAGGTGTGACAGGCTTAAGACTGCTAGCTTCGGAAGGAGGACTGTTTGGTGCCTGGGACCTTGGCTAGCAGAAAGCTCTCTACACTGACATAAAACTTTGTATGATAACTAATAAACAACTCTACTGTTTATACAAGCAACGTTACGCTAAACACCACCTGCCTTCTTTCTGTAAGTGTAGAACTGTGAAGCATAGGAGGGAGAGTGCCCATGAAACCTGCAGTCAATAAAACCCCAGTGCAGAACTCCTCCAGGGATTCCTGGGGCACAGACATCCCACTCAGAGCCGGGGATTTAGCTCAGTGGCACAGCACCTGCCTTGCAAGTGTGAGGTCCTTAGTTCAAAACCTGGTACCCACAAAAAAGAAAAGAAAAAAACCCCATATCTCCCTCATACTCCTGGACTCCCATTGCTAGGGAAAAGCATGTGCCCGGTTCTCCATGGGACAGAACACAAGAGATCGCTGGCCTGGGGATCTTTCAGACTCAAGCCTGCATCTCGCCCCCTTGGGATCTAGTTTGCATCCTTCCAGCACTGCTGCAATAAATATCAGCAGAGTCCTGAGTGTGTAGATGTGGGGGTGGTCCTGGGAGCCCCCACACTCATGGCTTGATGGTCTGCTCTCATTTCAATTCATCGATTATTTTGGCACGCAGCTAGTTTGTTGAAGGAGCGTGTTAATATTTATCGCTTGTCAAATCATGGTATGACAAAATGATGAAGGCATATTTGAACTGAAACCCACACAGAAATTATTACACATAATTTTGGCCATGGTTTTGGAGACAGTGACTCAGTTTGCTGTCCTTGCACTCTAGGCCCAAGTGACTACCCCGCACGGCCTCCTGGGTAGCTGGATGAGCACCATCACACCTGGGTCTTTATTTTTGTTTGTAAAAGACAAAGAAACTTAATTTTTGAATTTTTCAAATGGACCACAACATTACAACTGTATGCATTACACAATTTTAAGAAATGTACCTATTAATGTAAAAGGCAGAAATAAGCATAAATATGTTGCAGACATGGGTGTGTGAATGGGTGTGTGAGTCCAGTTTCCAAATTCTGTGGTGGAAGGGAATGTAAGCCCAGTGCTGGGCCTTTGCGCTCAGGCATCAGTGTGCACAAGCCCCGCTGCTGTACGCTGCACCAGGATATAATCACTGTATAAAATGCTGGCTTTTAATATGGTGTTTTCATGGAAGCATATATTTTGATCAAATCTGTCCCCCTATTACTTTCAGCATCATTCCTCTATATTGTTCCTACTTTCTTTCTACTTTCATGTCATCTTATTTATTGATTGATTGATTGCTCTTTTTGAGACAGTCTGGCTATGCAGTTCAGGCGGCCCTTGAACTCCCTTTGTAGCCCAGGCTGGCCTTAAATGCACAATGATCCTCCTGCCTCAGCTTTCCAAGGGCTGGGATTACAGGCATGTACCACGACACCTAACGTTGTCCTTTTTAGATTACACATGTTAGGGAAAACATGGAAAGCTTGTCTGAGTCTGGCTTGTCTCACTCCTTAACACAATTAACATGATTATCTCCACTTCTGTCTACTGTCTTATAAAGGACAAAATTTTGTTTTTTATGGCTGAATAATATTACATTTGCCATTGTGGTTTTGATTTGTCCTACCCTGATGGCTAATGATGTTTAACATCTTTCCACATGTTTATTTGCCATTTATATATCTTTCATTTGGGAAAATGCCTATTTGAGTTCTTTTTCCATTATAGTTATATTATTATTGAATTGTAAGAGTTCTGTTTCTAGATGTGAGTTCTTTGTAAGCTATGTGCTTTGGGAATATTTTCTCCCATTCTAGGATTTTCTTTTCACCTTACTTATGTATTTATTTCTGTGGTACTGGGAATTGAATTCATATGTGCCCTGCCACTGAACTACACGCCCACCTTTTTTTATTTTGAGAGTGTCTCGCTCAGTTGCCCAGGCTGGCCTGAAACGCGTGTTGCTCCTGCTATAGCCGCCTGAGTAGCTGAGATTAGAGGCGTGTGCTTGGTTCAGTTTCTCGAGGATATCATTTGTGCATAAAAGTTTTAAATTTTGATGAATTCTTATTTTGTTTTTTCCTCTGATGGTTTGTGCTTAGGTAATGTATCTAGGAAGTCTCTGCCTAATCCCAGGCCAAGGGATTTATATCTAAGTTGTCCTTTTAGAGTTTCACAGTTTTGTATTTTACATCTTTGATTCATCTTAAATTGACTTTTAAGGATAGCCCCGCTTCATTCTTCTGCATGAGGCTAACCAGCTGGCCAGTGCAAGTTTTTGAAAAGACAGTCTTTGCCCTTACTGCATGGTCTTCGCAACCTTGTTGATATTGACTTGACTATGCATGTGAGGATCTGTTTCTGGGCTTTTTGTCTATTCCAGTGGTCATTATGTCTACTGTTATGCTACGCAACCAACTGTCTTGACCTTTGGACAAGTTGTGAAATTGAAAACATGAGACTTCCAAGTTTGTATTTTTCAGAGCTTCTCACAACCTTCTGGCTGTTTTGTTCTGGCTTCTTCTCAGGGCATAAACATACGACAGAATTAATGTTTACAGTTTTTCTCTGTCCTTTGAGAGAGTCCTAAGGATAGAAATTTTGTTTTGTTCAGTGAATTATCCCTAAAGCCTGGGAGAATGCCCACTGTGCAAGAGATTTGCAGAATAACTAAAATACAGATTGTCTTTTTGTACACAGACTGCATTTAATACCAGTTGCTCTCTGTTCTTGTTTTCAAATGAAAAGGAGACTAAAGCACTTAGCTGCACATAATGCACTTCATCTATACCCGCGTAGGTGCCTTACTGAGCTCTTAGGTAATATAATGGCTCGGGTTCTCCTAGACCACAGAATCGCCCCTGTCTGCCTGCCAAGGAACTGTGCTGGCTGGAATCCTGAGTATTTCCATCTACTCCTCAACATACTTAACCACAAGAGAAAGCAGAAGCAACAAAAATCAAAAAATAGAACAACCCAGCTCACATATGCTTCAGCTGAAGAAAACTAGGTTACTTACTGCCCACTAAGCTGGCAAGGGATGAATCAAGATCACTGCCCAGGGCTTTGCTGGCTGCCACGGCGGGACTGGGTGGTACCATGGAGACAGGGGTGGGCTGCCCAGCTGGCGCCACTGTTGGCATCAGAAGATCACCTAGTCCATCAAACACTAGAAATCAAGTAGACTAGGTTCAGAATACTTGACACAAAGATCACATGCGAAACTAAGAGAGTCACTGTCTTCTGAAAAACTATGGAAACAAACGAGTATATATTCTTCTAAGAGAAGGCATTTGTGACTGGAATACTCTGAACACATCTACATATGTCCACTCAAAAAAGTATGGGAGTACTAATGAACATGAGAAAAGAAAGCTGTATAATGCACAGGGGGAGAACAAAGTTGGGTTGCAATTCTCAGTAACTCTGTGGTTTTGAGAAAACTACTCTGAACTTTTTAGTTTTCTTAACTGTATATGGGAATAGTACTACTAATACAGTAAATAGCTTTTTTGAGACTATTAATTTGGATAGTATGTGCCATATGCTTACTACAATGCCTGCTTGTAGGCACTCAGTAAGTGGTAGTCATTGTTCTTTTTATTGAAAACAATAAAAACACTTTTCATTCAAAACCATAATGATTTATCACAAAGTCTAAATGATGTACTCCAAAAACCTAAGGTGCTTACTATAAAAATTGAATTTCCTTGTTTTCTAGGAGATTAGTATTCAAGTAAAATCTGATCTGATGTTCAGTGTCTAGTGATAAGTATCTGAAAAATAGTGGAATGTATTTTAGAGGTAACAATTTAGAATCTTTTCCTCATATATCAACCACTTCTGATTTTAAGGACTTAAACAGTATTTTAAATATTAGCAATCAAATTTCATCACTAATATTTATGATAAATACTACCTGTTTGGTTCCTAGAATAAAGACAGACCATTCAAAATTCAGACTCATATTACTAGTAACTACTTCAAAACTTTTTGGTTAAGTTTTATCAAAAACTATGCATATCTTCCATGAACACTATGATGAAGTAATTCTAAAGCAAAAAAGGACAGCATTCATCAGGCACTGGCAATAGAAGCAACCAAATTGTCAGGCAGAGGCTATATTGAAGGTGTTTCTGAAACACATTGAATTGCCAAAAACTCACCAATTGAAAATTTGTAGTAAGGACCCAGCATGGGAAGAGTAGAATGGAAGAGAATACAAACAAAATGACAGCAGTGATGAAAGGTTAAAGGCAGGCAAAGAATACTGTTTGTGTCCCCACTTCATACACTGAGGGCCATGCAAGCTTCACAGGGTGTCAGCAAGAGCAGGGGAGTGTCACATACTTAGATCCTATCTGGAGACTTAGTACAAGTATTTACTTTCTTTTTACCATTTCTACATTAGGTGCACGTAAGCTCATGCATATAGATGGTGTGCATGTTAAGCTAGATTTCTGCTAAAAGTAAGAAACAGAAACACAGAGAGGGTTTCAGGTTATTCTTAGTTATCAAAATATACCAGAAATTTTGATTTAAGTGACAAAGTAAAGAGACTTACTGAAGTTTTAAAATGAAGTTATTATCACTGAATATTTGCTTGTTGTAAATTTTCTGAAAATGCACTAACCTCAGGTGGTATATTTTATCGTTAGTACAGATGACGAGAACCTTTGAAAATCACTGCCTTACCTGACGGATCAAAGGAACTGCTGCTGGAGGTGGAAGGTGCTGCTCCAAAAGCGGCCTCAAAATTGGGCTGCAGCAGGTTATTCTGAGCTGGAGTGACAGGCGATGGAGAAGGGGCCATGAAAGTACCCCCAAAGCCTGGGGAAAATTCGCAAGGAAACATAAGCAAAACCAGCCAGTGGCAAGCAAAGGCCATAAAAAGAGTCAGAAAAAGTTAAAGGAAAGGGAAAAAGAAATGAGTGCATGTCGCTAACAGTCAATGAAACTGGGCCAGCTTTTTTTTTTTTTTTTAAGTTTTCAAGTATCTTGATAAACCTTATAATAATGAGACTTAATTTAATTAGAGATAAAGTAGCATATAAAAATACTGAGAACCTGTGGCATCCAAATTTGTTATAATGGAGCACGTTAGGTAAAAAAGGTAGGAATCATGTTAAAATTCAGATAGTCTTTATTACATTGAAATTTTGCATTTCTTTAAATCACAATGCCAGAAAGCTCAAAAATGTCCATTCAGTATGATAAAATAATTAGAACAATATGCATCAAATCTTCCTTAGTACTGTGTTTCTATGTTTTCCGGCCACTGTTTTTACCACCAAGTCTAGGCCCCTCCTAGCACGCTCTCAGAACTCCTACAAGCATCCCAACAGCTTCCTGGCCCTAGTCGGCACCTCCTCCTGGCTGGTCTTTGTAGTGGAGCCAGCATAACCTTCCTGAGGAAAAAATGCAGAGAAAGCCACTTCTCCAAAACACTTCACTGGCTCTCCATGACTTTCAGATTCCTATAATGCAAATCCCTTTTCAGCCATTAGCCCTTTCTGCGTCCACTCTCTAGCTCCTGCCCATGCCTGCAAAGTGGGCTGCGGCTGTAACCCACCACTTGTGTGCCACACGTTGGCTTTGGGAGGACTCTGCTGCCCTGAACAGCTACCCACGGCTGCTGGACAACCCACCCGCACTGCGCGTGTGTGCGCACACACACGCACATACACACACGCACGTCTGCAGCACGCGCATGTGGCTCCTTCCTATCTTTATTCCCATGATCCCCAAATCCAAATCACAGGGATGGACTTCTGCGGTCTGTCTTTCATTTTTCTTGTTTTTCCACTAATATTCAATTTGGCACAGTGCTTAAAACATTGAGTTAGTATAGACTGAAGGAAGAATACTTTGAGAAAGTATGACAATATCAAAGATTACTAACAATTAACAGAATTTATCTAGAGGCTAGAAGCAAGTAACCTGTGAAAGAAGTGGTGTCTTGGTGAGACGCTGGGTGTTCTGGTTTACATCTAGATGTCTCCCAAAGCTGGGAACGTGGGGAGGTGCTTGCATCATGGGGTCATGGTATACTTGGTTAACAGGTAAATGTGACACCAGGAGGCAAAGCCCGGCCTGCAGGACGGACGTGGCCTGGGAGAAGGCAACTCCCTCACTCTTCACTCCTTGCCCTTTCTGCTTCTCGACTTCCAGCCCTAACAAGACTCCTGCCATGGAAACTCCTCTGCCACGGTGCCCTGCCTCGGAGCTAGCTAAGGGCGGACCTAACTCCTACCAGCTGAGAGGCACCAGCAACTCTTTCCTCCTTTCATTCATGGGTGTCGACTACTGCATCCCAGAAACAAGAAAGAAACTAAGACAGCAGGCAATTTCCTACTATAAAGCAATTCGCTGCCAGTAGAACTCCTTCTCATACTCAGTTTGGGTACACACTTCCTTCAGATCTAGCCTCATCACCTCTTCTTCAAAAAGTTTACGAAGAAGTAAAAGAATGGTTTCAAAAGTAAGACTGTATTCCAGTTTATAAAATCAATTTGTCATTTTGAAAATAAGTTTCACTAAAACTATTTTCTAAAGGAAGTAGCAAAAATGTTCAAGTCATGCTGTCCCTGGGAATTGACAGTGACTTGGTTTGAGGCTTTCCTTGTATACACATACAAAGAACTGCAATTTGGAAAAACTATTACCAATTAGAAAATGTTCTTTTTAAAGTCCACAGTCTTAATCATCCAGCAGAAAAGTATAAAAACGAAATATAAGTAGTGAAGCCATGCTGTTATGTTGAGCTGTGGGGGACTCAGGTCAATAACTTCTGACATTGCCAGTGAAGCGGAAGACCCAATGCTATTATGGGCTACTGGACTCTTTTAGAATATTTGCTGAGTTTACACACCTATAATATTCAAATAACGGAACTTAACAAAAAAAGGGGATACAGATGAATGTCCATTTTGTATCTGTGCATTCAAAGTGGTTAGGACAGATATATAGTTACATTCTCTTAATGAATAGAGGGATTTGTTCTAATAGTGTTTGTAAATAGGATGTCAAGTCCGCATCTTGTACAGCAATTAACCACTAGGAAGAATGTATGCAATGTGTGAATTATTGAAACTGTCCTACCAATTTGGTTTGAAACTGTCTCAATTGCTATTTATCAATAAAATTATGGGGAAAAAATTAAAAAAAATAAAAGCCAGTTCCCAAAGATTAAAAGAATAAAAAAATAAAGTTCACAGTGACCCTATTAAGTAATTTGAGCATCTCCCTGATATTGGCATCACTTGTATATTTTTTTACTGAAGAAAGACACTCTCAAGATCAGTAAGAACTAGTAACTCTGTGAAGGAAGAAATACTTCTTTATGAACGGGTGTGAGTGTTCTGGTTTTAGGGAGATATTTGGGTGCTTTAAGACTGATTTCTAAAAATCATCTCACAATCAAATTGTAGCATACTTGTGGTTAATTCAGGCAACTGTTACCATGTGTGCTTCTCTTTGTAATAGATGAATGTGGAGATAGCTGCGCCTGAAGCAGGTTCTTAAGCCTGGCCAAGGAGGGACTACTATGTTCTAGAGTCAAAGCATAATCAATACGTCCAAAACCGTCAGATCCAGCCCTTTCTTTACATGGCTGGGAGGAATGGCTCAAAGAGAACAAACACACCCAGCCAAGATTCAGTAGAAAGAGGAAAAAGCGCACATTTATGCAGATCTAACCTCTTAGTAATAATGAACTTCACTTCAAGGTAACACACTCAAAGGTGAATAAATAACACTCTTCTCTGAAAAAGGTCCTACCTTCTATAAGAAAGTAAAACATAAAGCTCCCCACGTACCACCCAGTGTTCAAGGCATTCTTTTTAAAGCTGAACCTTGTGAACCATACCATATGCCCTCCCTGTATTTAACCATTTTGATTCATGTGGTTCAATCTTAAAGCATACATTAGCTCATCTATTCCTCGGGGCAACTCCACAATGCTACACAGAGGAGAAAACAGGCTGGAGGAACTAAATAATAAGCCATTTAGCCCAGGTCACACGCACAGGGTGGTGGCAGAATGGCTTTTTCTATCAAACTCTGTCCTCAACCCCCTTTGAGACAGGGCCTTATATAGTTCAGGCTGGCCTCAACTCACGACATAGCCCAGGCTGGCCTCAAACTTGTGGCCATCTTTCTGTTCCAGCCTCTGAGAGCAGGGACTACATATGTGTTCCACCACATCTGGCTATTCTCAGTTCTTTCATGAGAACATGCTTTAATATCATAGGATAATTAATAAGATATTAATTGACATAAAATGATCAACTATTTTAAATTTTAAAAAGTAGTGCAACACTTTAAACAAAGAACGTAACAAGAAAATTACAGACATTAATGAAGAGTTTGGGGAATTTTTGCTGTTTAGTAACTGAAAGGTTTTAGAGCTGAAACAATAGTAAGAGAAAAACCTAAACCACTAATCCTTTTACAACTTTCCAAGTTTCAAGGTGTCCTACAGAATGGAACAGGAAATAAGACAGTAACCCATAGGCTTCTGCACGTCCTGTAATTATACCTGAATTCTCCTGAACTATCACTGATGAGCCTGCCACCCCGGGGACGCCATCATCTGCAGACGCTCTGGCTTGTTCGAAACATGACCAATCTCATCGGCGTTGACTTCCTATTTTTTATTTTTTATTTTTCAACAAATAATACACTGCATATATTCTTCTTAGTGGTTAATTGCTGTACAAGATGCAGACTTGTGATCCTATTTACAAACACCATTAGAA
>NW_004524598.1:15448210-15450125 GCF_000260255.1 Octodon degus | reverse complement strand
TGCGCCTGGGCTGGAACTGGTCCCGCCGGCGCAGGGTAGCAGGAAGCTCTCCACACACTCACAGGACCTGGGGTAGGACTGGGTCTCGGCGTTGACTTTCTAAAGGGGAAGAGCCTGAACACTCAGTGAAGTTGTGCTCATATAGCAACCTGAGGCTTGCGGGCCACAATCTTGACACACTGCGTCACTTCACCTGGGAAAGTGAATTTTTTTTTTTTTTTTTTTGCTCCGAATGCCTTCACGGCATGATTGGCTGGCTTCTAGTTGTGGGGATCGAACCACAGCAACCTGAGCCTGACTGCTTTGTTGAAGCAGCCACTTAAAGAACTGAGCTAAGGGGCAGGCCCCCTAAAGGCAGAAGGTTTTTTTTTTCCTTAGGGAAAGTGAAATTGTAAAACCATTTGTACATAAATACTTCCATAGATATTTCCCAGACATTCACATTTATGCCAGGAGGCTGAAGGTGATATTGCTTTAATTATTCTGTGTCAGTTGTTGATACACTGTACTTACTAAAATGGACTAAAAGTACTTCTAGGAGCGATAATCGCAGCCTTCAGACTGTTCACCCGATCTACACGATCTACACGGGATGACAACTGTTTCTCTGTGAGCCTCCCATTTCAGTAAAGTTGTTTGCTTCTAATTCTGTTCTAAATGTTTTTTGTATTTTAAATTTGGTTCGAGAAACTAAAGGCTTCTGATAAAATTTATCTGCATAATAAGGCTACGAGAAAAAATGCAAAGCTATGAAGGGCCTCCCAAGGCCGGTCCATCCTGTTCTTTGCCTCTGGGGTTAAGACAGGACTGATGTACCCACCTGAGTACAGATCTACACTGTGGTACTGAAACAAGGATAGGAAATAGTTTCCTAATATTTTCCCACAAGCAAAGCAGAGGGAAGGATGAGAAACCAGCTCCTAAAAGAATCGTCATTTACAGCTTCTTCCGTGAAGATACAAAGTGAAATATGAGCTGCCTGTGGCAAGACGACACCTCCAACTGTCTGGTAAATTACTAGAATTGTTTTGAAAGCAAGCTAGACATTGACGCCCTTACATATCGATACACATCAAATATTGATCTCCCCACGCCGAAGCACAGAAGGACACAAATGTAACGTACATCGTCTCCCAACATTGAGAGGGTCTAGCAGAGAAAGAAATAGGAAGCGCACAGCAAATAAAACCCACGTACAACATTACAACTTGCATCACTAAGGCTTTCCTCTTTTCTGCCCAACTTAATAAGACTTCAAAATGGACAGGTCAGGTGTAACCGAGGCTTATTTCTGGTACAGCTCCCTCGCTTGCGCTGTTTTGCACACTCGCCCTGAGGCCCAGGCACACTTGGCACAAAGTGACAGAACCGCTCTTCTTGCTCCAGATGTGCTTCTGTTAGCTCCCCGCTCACCCCAGCCCTGAGCCTGTCTGCTGTCAGGGACCACTGGCTTGGAGCTGGAGGGGAATGCTTGCTCGCCACAAGCTTTGCCTCCCTGCTCCCCCTTTCCCCCTTTCCACCTTCCCACATTCTTTTAGAAACACAATATTCAGGTTCCAGCTCCAGGGTGCAAGAGAGGCCCCAGAGGGTCAGGGGAGCGGAGCAGACAGTGTGGCTGTGCAGCCCTGGAAGCGGTCATGGTGCCTGTGTCTCTACATGGCTTCTATCTGGTGGGCTTCAGCCCCCACTCTGGTGTCTGGGGCAGGGGGAGGGATAACCAGTAAAGAAAGGCTTCTCAGAGCTCTGCAGAAAGGCAGGCCACTTCAGGTACTAGTGCACCTTAATTGTACGTTCAAAACAAAAACAGTCATTCAAAACCCCTATTTCTTTTTTTCTTTTTTCTTTTTTGGTCTTCTTTGAATTTTATGCTTAGAAACATACCTTTGAAAACTAAAAGTAAGATTTTCTAGTTATA
>NW_004524598.1:15445539-15446905 GCF_000260255.1 Octodon degus | reverse complement strand
TTTCTTTCTTTTTCACTAGCTGCAATGGTGTCTTTCAGGTCAGAAAGTCTGTTTCCACTTTCCCTCAAATGTTTTTGCCAGTTTGTGATTGAGGTTTTAATTTCCTGTATATCACTTTGAACATGTTTCATAGATTCTATTTCTTTCCTAAATTGCTTATTCAGGGGTTCCATCATTTTTATATTCTGCTCTATTTTTTTAATCAGTGTATTTTTTTATTATTATTAAAACACTTTATTATAAACTTCTCCAGAATATAAATTGACTTTGTATCAATACTCTTTAAAACTTTTAGAACTATATGTAACATAAGCTTATTTTTATTATTATTATAATGCATTCATTTTCCACTTTCCAACCTAGAAAATATACTGCAAGTTAACGAGGAAAAAAATCTAAACTGCTTTATAAAGAAAACCAAAAAAACATAAAAATACCCAACTCAAAGCTAAAAACAAATCCAATCAAGAAATAAATTCTGCAAGGCCTATTAATCCTCCAATTTAAAATAAATTATTTCCCAAGAGAAAATAATTCCACTATCATGGCATTTTCAATATACCAGAACCACTCTCCTAAAGGGAAATTTTATCAAATGTAAGAAAAATGTAATGTTTTAGGAAAATGAGGAAAAGGAATTTCCGTGTTGGAGAACAAGCACACTAAGCGCTTCATGTTCACCTGGCCTTTGTCAGAACTCAACTACCTGTTCACATGAGTGATAGGAATACGCATATCACAAAACCAAACTCCTTAGCTATGTTTTCAATTTTAACCTTAGGAGAACCAACCACAGAGCTCCAAAGTCCAAGGATAGGCTGGTCCCAAAGCATTTCTTCCTGTTCTTTCTTCACCTGGCTTCTTTTTCTCTTTTCTGCGCTTCCGGTCCTCCTTCTTAGAGGCCAGCTCTCGGCTTTTCCTCTCCTTTCAATGCTTAGGCTTTTCTGTACCGCCCTTTGCAGCGTCTGTTTCCATCTCAGTTTTCTTTCTTTGGATGCTCTCATGTTCTTCCAAATCCACCTCCGCAAGACCTCTTTTCCTCTTATGCTTGGGTCGCTCCTCCTTTGGTTTCTCTTTGCCTTCCTCTGGGTGCCTCCTTCTTTTCTGATGACTGGCTGGATGGGCACGAGTCCTGGCTCCCGAGGAGAGGTGCTCAGGGCTTCCAGTGTCTATGCTGGCTGAACCGTGATTATATGCTTGCTGGCTGAGGTTCAGGGGCACTGGTTTTTCAGAGAAATGGTCTCTACGGTACACACAGCAGCTCAGAGATTCTAGTCTTGGCCTGTTGTTGTGAACTGGGAACCACTGAGGTAACCGGTTTTCTGTTTGTGAAATATTGTGTGGTCTTGGGTAAGTCTGGACAGTT
>NW_004524598.1:15378309-15445364 GCF_000260255.1 Octodon degus | reverse complement strand
TGCACTTTAATATACTCTTCAAGTTCATCTTGAAAAGAGACATATGACTTTGAATGCTTCATTAGGTTGACAAAAAGGGATTCTCTCTGTCAGGCTGAGGACTGGCTGGAGAGATCTGATCATATTTATCTAGTACTTGCTTCAGTTTTTCAGCATGAACTACCCGCAAATAGTGAGACTGCAACAATCAGGTAGCTCATAATGGACAATCTTTTATTATTCAAACTGGAGCACTACTCCACAGATGCCTTTTAGGAGAAGTACCTGTAAATTCAGTCTTTCTTCATTCAATATAGTATCTTCTCTGAGGCAGGGGCGGGATCTACAACTACTGTCCCCCTCCCCGCCAACGCCGCAGGGTGAAGGACAGGCGGCGGAGAGGCAGGAACAACCACTGCCGCCGAGCAGTATCAGTGTATTCTTTAGAAGCACTTAGTACTTCTCTGATTATAGTTATCACTAAATTTTTTTAGTTCCGAAATTATTTCTGATCTGATTTCTTCTATACCTTTCTGTAGTTGTTTCTTTACTGCCAATGCTATCATTTCAGAGATATCTGGCATGTGATATCCAGTTTCCTCAGTGCAAGTGTCTTCTGCAGTTGTACTGGGTGGACTCGGGGCCTGAGACTGCATTTTGTTCCTTCTCTTTGTCATTTTGTATACCTGTCTTCTCACCATTGGTGTAGAGCTTAGATAGAGTTATTACCTTAGCACCAGGTCCGGATCTATGAAGTTCAGATTCCTCCAGGTGGGTGCTGTTTGGATCTGGTTGCTGTGCTCCACTTTTTTCTGCTGCAGCCATTAGAGTTGAACCCTTTGTATCTCTCTGGCAAGATGTTCTGCTCCTGAATCAGCTGGGTGGGTCTTGCCTCAAGCCTCTTTGCAGGGAGTTCTGCTGCAGGGTTCTGCGCTAAGCCTGCACTCTGGATCGAATGAGGATCCGTGGGCCCCAGTTCGTCTCACTCACTCTGGGTCTATTCAGGATCCCGTGGGCCCGGGCGGTCTCACTCACTTGCCAGGCCTGCGCTCCTCCTGGTCTATTCAGGATCCGGTGGCCCCAGGTCGTCTCAAAACTCCTATTTCTGTTGTCTATTAAAATCTTACTGTTGGACAGTGACTATCTCAATTAAATATATTGGTTTAGTAAGAATCTGAAAGTTTCTGTGTTTTTTTAAACTACGATGACCAATATCCAGGCACAGAGAATAAGCCAGGGCTGCCTTACGTTTTAGCTTCCAAAGAACACAACACATCACAGTGGAGCTCTAGCTCTTAAGAGGTTAAGAAAATTACCGGTAGCCAGCCACTGGCATGAAGGACTTGGCACACAAGAGAGTCAGGTTTAGCCACGGAGCCTGGAAAGGATGGGAAAGATGCAAAAGAAGCGCTACGAAGACCCAAGGATGGAAGGCGAGGTTAACAGCTGGGCGTCTTTACTCCCTCTGGCCTTTTTGGTCTTTGTTATGGCTGACACACTGTGTCTACTTGAGAAGTCTAGAAACTTAACTAAGTAACTCAGCAGTTCACATGGAGGGTGCAGAGGACACACCTTAGCTCTAGTGCCTGTCAACCTGAGAAGTTTGCAAGAGTAATCACCTGACTCAGCAGGGGACCACGGCCCTCACTTTGCAAACATCCTGAGCTTGAGGAAGGGCATGCAGATGATGTGAGTGCTACACGCAACTGGGGGTGGGAAGCTGCACAGGATGTAAGGGAAGCTCGTTCTCCCCTTTTTCACTCTTGTTGCTTTTTGCTGTCTTTTGCCACTGTGAACTGCTGCTCTTTTGCTATGCCACCCTGCCTTGGAGCCTGTTCTTTATGGACTGAAACCTCCACAAATTGTGAGCTAAATAAACCTCTCCTTTCTTAACTTTGGGTATTTTGTTCCAGCAAGGAGAGAAAAGTAACTAAGTCTTTTTGAGACAAGGTTCTACTATGGAGTTCAGGCTGACCTCCAACTCAGTGAGCCTCCTGCCTCAGTCTCCCAAGTGCTAGGAGTCTAGGCTTGCGCCACCACACATGGCTTCTTTCACCTCCCGAAAGAAAAATTTGACTTAAAGTCAAATGTTCTGCAACTCTGAAGGTTGACAAAGGTCAATCAGGACCTTCAATTACAAGTAGAAGAATGTATGTTCCTTAGTCTGCTGTAGGTGGTGTTGAGATTGTTTGCTGATTACTTATACTATATAAGCTATGGCTATATTTAAAAATTGGTACTGGTTACACTACAAAGGGCCACATGACAATCAGGGTACTTAGGGTGAGTGACTCTTGATGGTATGGCTTCATTGTGTTGATGGGATGCACACTGTCATCAGCCCTTTGCCAATCTGAAGATCAAAATGCAGCCCTGTGGCGAGCTGGGGAAGAACACCGGAAGCTGCATCTGAGCGAAGGTTCTGGGACAGTGCGGCTGCACTTCCTTCAGGCACACTTCTAAGAAAATCAAGGCGGTAAGGCACCAGCAGCTCTTGAGTTCCATGACAGCCGAAACTGAAAATGGGGTCTTACAACTGGTACTCTTCCAGAACTTGGACTAAGCACACTTTGCTTTGTTCTCAAGGAAGACCAACACTTGCCTTTTACTGTCTTTGAGTCTGTGACCCATTTCCTTTCATTCTACCTACACTAATCTAGCAACACACCAGGATCCAATACAGATGTGTCAGTTTCCTACATACTGTGGCCCTGTTGAGCTTGGTACACCCCATATATTTTCAGATAGAAAAATGATCAGCTTGTTTTTTAAAAAAATGACATATATAGCAGTGAACAATAGAAATTGTTGAACAATAGAAATCAGTAACTTTTCTCCTGCAGTAATTTATGTATTTCTTTTTTATGTTTCTTAACATTTATTTTTAAAATTAATTTACTGTCATCAGATCATCTTTATTCATACTTCTTGCAGCATATAATATGTACATTTCTTGACTGGGCTTGGTACACAATACATCTTAATTCTTTTTTTCATTCTCTTTTCCTTCTCCCTTATCTCTTTATTCCCTTGCGCTTTGACACAGATTTATCTCTGAAGTTCCTGTCTTGTCTTTCATTTTGTGCTTTATTCTGCTTGGGTTTCCCATGAAAGAGACCACAGCTAAGCTTGTCTGTCTGACTTACTTCACTTAACTTTACAGTCTTAGGCAACCTCAATTTTTCCTACAGACA
Source organism: Octodon degus (assembly GCF_000260255.1). Classification (NCBI taxonomy): domain Eukaryota; kingdom Metazoa; phylum Chordata; class Mammalia; order Rodentia; family Octodontidae; genus Octodon; species Octodon degus. The sequence continues at coordinate 15,442,191 of NW_004524598.1, read as the reverse complement.
ACTCAAGACTATGTATTTCAAAAGTAATTTCCAAACATCACAGCATATTTCCCCACAAATTCCTTCAAAACAATGAGCACAGATATTTGAAGATTAAAATTGCTACCCAGGTTTATATATAATATCTTGTTCATCAGTTTTGCACCTTGAAAGGAAAAGAAAAAAATGAACCCCGTAATTTATGCAATATTTCTTACTTCTGAAAAATAAATCCAAACTTAATTTCTAATGAATATCATTTTATTTTAATTACCAGCTAGTAGGTCTGCTGATGCTGATGAGCTAGAGACGGCCTGGGGCGCAGCTTGGGGTTCCGAAGCACCACTTCCAAAGGTGTCTGTCCGTTATCCATTATGCAGCAAAAAAGTAAGACAGTGTAAACAGTAAATACAGTAAACAGTAATTTAAGTGTCATGCAAGACATGCAAAGATATGACATTTGGTATGATGAGGTTATATTCTGTGGATATGTGAAATGATTCAGTGAAATGAACTATGCTCTAAACAATCTATTCTCTCAAATGAGTTCTAAAATATTTAGGAATTAACACTACTCTGGCAGACTAAATCTTTTCTTCTTCTTTATGAAAAAACAAATCTTTGGACTAACTCATGTCATTTATCAACACAAAACCAAACTTGGATTTTTTAACTAAAGGCTAAATAGTCTTAATTTTTTAAAAACAATTAGCAAACCTAAATGAAGCAGCTAGTGCTGCGCTACCTGTACCTGTACACGAAGATTTAATATCTGGGCCCTTCAGGACTCAAGGTTTTGTTCTGTTCTGGTCTGCTTCTGAGACAGGGTGTACTATGCAGCTCAGACTTGCCCTGAGCTCACTTTGTACTCCAGGCTGGTCTTGAACTTGAAATGATCCTCCTGCCTCAGCCTCCCAAAGTGCTGGGATTACAGGCATATGCCCCTACACCCAGCTGAGGACTCAAGTTTTAGTTCTGAAGTGTGAGAAGCTGTGACACCTCTGTACCTGCATGCGCTCATCATGACAGACACACAATGTCACTGAGCTCCAAGTATTCATCGTGAATATAACTTGCAAAGGACGGCATTGTAGCCCAAAGCCATATACGTGTGTGGGAGTTCATAAAGTCATTTTATTTTTTTCCTATAAGTTTACTGCTAAAAGATAATATTTTTCTTGTATTAAAATTTTTTTAAAAAGATAGTAAAAATACATTAGAAATGATACAGAATTTCAGTAAACAAAATTATAGTATTCAACAATGGTTGTCATATTGCATACTGTTGTATGTCTTCAAATTAGCTGTTCAGATGACCATTTGTAAGCATGTAAAATTGGTCAAAATGTTAAAAAGAAAAAAAATTGAAGCACGAACTGTTCCTTAGTAATTTAAAAGTGAATTCAATACATTTTCCTGCTTTCAAATAACATCCAAAGGAAGAAGAGAGTACTTTTAAATCAGGAAAACATTTTCCAATTATCGGAATCTGATCATTGAGTCTGTGAACCATTTCCTTTCATTCTACCTATACTGCTCTAGCAGTTTTAAAACTAATAAACTAGAGGATAAAAAGCTCTAGCATAATGTATAGCATCTAGCATATATGTTATCAGTCTTGATAGCTTATTTTCAATTTTGAATGACACAGTTCACATCTCTGTTGCTTTTTAAGAACTTAGAAATGTTGATTTACTCAACAGATCAGGACTAATGAAGTAGAACAGGAAGTGTGAATTCCAGTCAGTTGTTTATACATTAGGATGAACAAAACACTGAAATCACAAAGATGTCCTATGAGAAAGTTAACTGTTTTTGTTAGGTCATACCCTAAGAATTATGGAGAACCGATGGGGATGAGGAGGGCACCGAGGCCACGAGAAAGACCTCGGAAGCGTGAGTGTGCATGAGAGAGACAATTTCACATAGCGAAGAGAAACAATGAGGAAATGTAATGAAAGGGAAGCTCTAGAAACTCTGCTGAATAAAAAGGACGCTGTAAGTCTCGAAGGACAAGAGATACGCACCCCCAAAAAGGTCTATCACACCTGAAGACTCCACCTTTGCTGGAGAGGCAGTGGTTGCAGGAGAGGCTGCCACAAATGTATCCACTGCAGTGAAGCACAGAACATGAAAAGCGTGTGTCAGCTGGAGGACCAAGGAACTCGGAGCCCTGACACACGCGTCCTGAGAAGTTACGATCAGCTCCGGCCCCCCGAAGCCTAGACAGTCCCAACAGGTCAGAAGAGCAAGTGCATTGAAAAAGATTCCAGAACAAAATAGAATTTGACTCCTTGAAGTCAGAGGTATTAGTGTGATGTCTTCTCTTTTTAACAGCCTTATGTTTGACATATTAATCCTCATCTGCTGGTGACAGGTCGAGAATAAGATTCATTATCATAAGTGAATGTTACATTTAAAAGAATACACCATCAACCCGCAATGCCTGGGCCCTCCTCTCCACGCACGACCCCAGGCCTCGCTGTGAGACCGACCTTGCCCGCACACTCACCGGATAAGAGGTCAGCAGTGAGAGAACTCTCAGGCACAGGAGAGGCCCCTTGTGGCGGAGAGGAGAAAGCATCTTCCAAAAGGGAAACAAACCAAAACCAAGCAGAGGTAAGTAGCAGAAAGCTGACATCGGAGTCACAAATCTAACAAGTGCATTATCACAGGTGAGTACAAACAGCTTAATCATGAGCATATCTAAGAAAAATAAATTTAAAAAAAAGGGTTGCTTTGCCTTTACCTGTACCAAACAGGTCTATGCTAGGGGCAGCATCCGGCTTAGGCGCCGCCGCAGCAGCTTCAGGAGCAGTCTCAAATAAATCTAAGACCAAGAACACATGTGTCTTTACTGCACTGGAAAGATCAAGCCTGAAACGGCAGCACTTTCCACGTCTGATCTAGTACTCTGACGAATGCTGAGTTAACTATTAAATGGTTTCTAGAGAACCATCCTATTCCATAGTATTCATGAAGCAAGAGCTGTACATACAATACCTCCCAAGGACCACAGAATTCAGTATACCAGACAGAAACAGTGCAACAACAACAGATTACCACCAAAGATATCTAGAGCAGGAGGAGCAGTGGTGGTGGCGGCGGCGGCGGCAGAGGTGGTGGTGGCGGTGGCGGTGGCGGCGGCGGCGGTGGAGGCAGCAGTAGTGGCAGCTGCAGCAGCGGGAGCAGGAGAAGGAGCAGTTGCGGGAACTGGAGGGGCTGTGCTAGCTGTAGGGGTAACTACAGGAACGCTGGTGTCGGGTGGCTTCATTGCAAAGAGGTCCAGCTCAGGTGCAGCTTCTGCACTACCTTCAGACGGGGCAAAGGGGTCTTTTGGAAAGCAAAGTGGAGACACACAGAGCATCAGTAAGGAAGGAACAGGGGATGGCATCAAAATCACAGGGAGGACGCAGCTTGCTCACACACAGATCTACCCGCTAGCTACTCCTCAGGCTGCTTATGACTACTACCTATGTGCAGGGGTCAGCATTTGGGATTTTTTTTTTTTTCTAAAAGAAGAGACGTCACAGTCACAAGTTAAGAACCCGAAAGAATTTGTGAAGTGCTGAGAGATTAACCTACAGTCTAGATCAGAGATTGTCACCTCAAACCCTTATTTAATTTAGTTGCTTTGGTAGCTTTGGAAGTTCATTAAAACATGATGATATATTGGAATTCAATGCTACAAAAGAGTACAATATAGCATTAGAGAGAGAAAAACATTAAGAGAGCATACTTGCGCTGACACAAATTGTCAATCTGGAGAAATTGTCAATTTTGCTAAGTATGCGCCTTGTTGTCTTAATGTTTTAATGTCTTAGTGTCTTCATGCTGGCATTATTTACTCATTTATGATGAATGACAGTTTGTACTCAGAAGAAAAGAAAACTGGAAAAACATATGACCACATCTAACTACAAGGGTTTCATCACGTTAGGACAGAAAATTAACAGATTGGCTCATGACCGTAACCCACCGTGTCCTGAGCATGCATCAAGCGCTGCTGCTACGGGGGTGGGGGCAGCCGGTGCCGGGGCCCCTTCGGAGGCTGCAGGGGCCTCCCCAGGAGAAGCTGCAAAGGCATCTGGGGTGCGGGTTTTAAAACAACAGAAATTAAAGGAACAAAAAGAGAAGAAAATATAGTAAAAGAACCAAGTTAAATTGTGAAGAAGGCCCCCTTATACAACATGAGTATCTTGCGATGCGCCTGTGGGGCCCATGCACTGTCAGCCCCCAGAAAGCAGTCTCTGTGCACCTTCATGTCCACTAACACGCAAGTGGCAGAGCTGATACCGCCGAGCCTCTCGGGGGCCAAGGAGATTCTCATTGTATAAGGGCTCTGAGAAGCATGTTTTATGTTCATTAGAAATTAATGGATGTGAAAATTAAAAGATAAAAATAACTTTACTATTTAAGGCATCAAACTTTCATGCCCAGATAATACTTATTCACTCTTACTAGAAAGTCTCTGACTAGTGGCTTCTAGCGAACACCAATGTCTGTAATGCAAGTAATACTAAACAGATGATGGCAGTACGAATAATCCTAGTTGGAACCTTTTTTAGAGTCTAGCATAGACAATTATACTGTTATTATGAAAGGTTTAATACACAGTCATAAACATTAAACCTTTACTATCCTTGAAAAGCACATTAAAATACTATATAAGACTAAAAAAAGTAACAAAATTAGGACACAATGCTATATCTTTATTTTTATATAAATTTATTGTTTTCAAATATTTTTTCTAGTCATTTGGAAAATGATGTTTTTCATAGATTAAAAATATAATTTCAGGTTTTACAACTATAAATGCATTATTACTTATAGAAAAGTTCATTAACATACAGGCAGGCCCAATTTATAAATACTACTTTATAAATGACTAATATACACAAATGGTTCTAATACATTTATACCAGCAAAACATGTTAATTGTGCATAAACAGAACTTCCATGGTTTCAAAAGCAGTCCAGGAATCAGGCCATCAAGAGTATGATGGACTTAGAAGCAACCTTGAGAGTCTGACCAGCACCTACGAGGAACCTTCACTTATTGCTAGGCTTCCTTGAACTATTGCTCCTTGGCCATTAAAAGGAACTGGTCAAGTTTATTTGGAAATGTCATGCAGTGTATCCCTCTATAAAAATACAAATAGGACATCAGTTATTTATATGTTGCAGATAATTTGATCTGATTGCTTCTCTCAGCTATATGGGGGGAATCATGTATTCTGAGCACAGAAGCTGAGGCCAAATAAATCCAAGAGAATGAGAACTGTATCAAGAAATAGGGCAGCCTCCTTCTCCAGATATAGAAGACTTGCCGGGAAAAGAAAACTAAGAGGCAAGCAGAGCACACAAGAAAAGCAGAAGATGATGCCTGAGTGCTCTATGTGTTCTGTCACGAATCTGCTTTCTTCCTTTGCATCCCTGCATAATTGGGAACTAAGGCCAATAACGCCAGGAGGAACAGAAACTACCAGCAGACATATTTTTAAATATTAATGAGCTTAATCTTGTGATGCAGATTCTATTATTTCCATTTTGTAGAGAAAGGAACCAAAGCCTATAGATTTTAAGTGTTCATCATGAAAAACAGTTGAGGCAACTATAAATGGTAATTGGCTTAATTTACTTCAAAATTTACACATGACAAATAAATGTAATTATTATAATTAAAAATACATTTAAAAAGTCTGAGTGACTTGATCAAGGTCATACAGCCAGCAAATGGCAGAGTTAGGATTTGGCCTGCACCTTTCTATGAGATTTATCTGTCTATTTCAAATCTACGAGATCTGCACATTTAGCCACTACACCTCATTGGTCTGAACCAGGCTGCTCTCAAGTGACCTTTGCCCTCCAAGGATAATAAAGGCATTGGTGTTAGGGGTCAAGGAATATTCATGAAATGACTGTTTTTGGTTAAGTAGGTGAAGCCTATATTCTTGGCTGCTTCCCCCGCCTCCAACAGCAACACATCTCTTTTCAATGCTGCTTGTGTTACTTAAGACTAAATATTATGCACTTAGCACATCTACTTGGGCAAAAGTGATTCTGAAAGGTAAGAGCCCCAGCTGTTCCAGGCCATAACTGTCTGAGTCTTCCCAGCCCAGGAAAAGAGGGGTGACCCTTTTTTCCAGGTGACCCCGCCCAGTCACTGAGTGTAGTCATGACAGGGACCTCGAGGGAGCCCAGCCAACACCCAGAAATGTAAGAGAAAATAAAATTTTGATCCTGCTAAAACATTCAACTAAAGTTTCTTTTAATGTCTAATCTTTTCTCATCATCGGCGGCAACATTTACTTTCTGGAACTAGAAACTAAAGCTTTTTCCAATCTAGTTCTCTTTCCCTTGTTGCTCATTTGCAGTGTGCTTCTCCATTCTTCCAGTCTTCTAACACCGCGCTTCTCAAGAACTGCATGCTTCTATTGGTCTAAAATTATAGGCTCAGACCAGGCCTTCACCAGGACGCTGAGCTGACTGTTGCAGTCTTTTATATTTCTATTTTCCCTCTTATCACTGCAAAAGAATTTTTCTCTAAAACTGTTCATAATGTGGCCTTCTCAATTCTTCTGGAAGCAGTCGTTTCCCCAGCCTAAACTTCTCTCCCATTTACTCCAGTTACATACACCACCTGTAAATCCCATACTCAGCAACGCAGGAACTGTGCTCAACAGCTGAGTCACTTTCTGGTCCCCAAATCCCAGATTATACAGCTGTTTCATGAAATCTAGTCATAAGCACTTATGTTTAAGTACTGGTTTTAAGGAAGGCTAACTGACTTAATGTGTCAACCAACAGGCAGAAACAGTCAAGTCTGTGAGTTGTGTTTTTTGCTTTCCAAGCCGCTTGATTTCCTGCTTATAAACCAATATCCTCAAAAAGGCTTGCTCACAAATTGACCCAGGTAACAGGATGCCCTGGGTGCGGTCGGTGACCCAGGTAACAGGATGCCCTGGGTGCGGTCGGTGACCCAGGTAACAGGATGGCCTGGGTGCGGTGTTAAGGAACTTGCACGAATTTGGCATTCTAGTACTCAGAGAAATTCCTTGTTGCTAGAAACCAACACGCTGTGTAGTTTGTGGTTTACAAGGATGAAAAGTGGGATGCTTTAAGGCTTTTATATGTTTTTTAGAATGTAGAAAACGTTTCCTTGTATTTGCCTGCATCCTTGTGCAGGCGTCACGTTAATTTCTCTGCATCACTTCAATTTTAGTATTGTGTTGCTGAGGTGAGCAATGAGTTTTTCCTTTATTTTTCTCAATATCTACAAGTTTGACTAAGTTGTTGTTGCTGTTTTTTTTTTTTTTTTTTTTTTTTTTTTTTTTGCAGAACTGGGGATTGAACTGAGGCCCTTGTGCTTGCCAGGGAAGCACTTATTCCACTGAGCCATCTCCCTGGCCCCTTGACTAAGTTTTTAAGCACAACACTCCCTTCTAATCCTGTTTCATGTGAGCACAAAAAAGTCTGCTTCTTAAAAAAAATTTCTTCTTTTAAAGTACATCTTAGAAAAAGTCCACTTTTTTCTTCTCATCTTTCTGTTTTTTCCTCCATTCTTTTCCCCTTCCTTCCTCTCTCCTTTCCTTTCTATTTTACTTTGAATTGATGTCGAGAGCTGGAGACTGAACCTGAGGCCTCAGGCACCCTAAGCAAGTGCTCTCCTGCTGAGTACGCCCTTCCACCCCAGTAATAGATCTGAAAGGACAGTTTAAATGACTTACAAAAACTGCTTACATAGAAATGACTAAAACATTATGAGGAAGTCAACTGGAATACTTCCTTAAAAGTTAACAAATTACCAGGGCCAGGGAGATAGCTCAGTAGAATAAGCACTTGCTTGGCAAGCGCAGGGTCCTGAGTTCAACCCCCAGTACCCCCCAAAATAAAAAGAAAAACACAGATTACATACTTTCCAAATTTGTGATTCACATACAATACTAAAAAAAAAAAAAAAAAAGAGAGAGAGAGAGAGAGAGAGAAAAAAAAAATCTGGTATTTCATACTTAGGAAATTAAGTAGCAATTTCTCTGAAACTGAAATTCATTCATCTTGTTGCCAAATAAATCTTATTAGCCACTGCAAACATTATATAGAGCCTCCAGACAGCATGTTTTAAGTTCGTATATATAAAATGTAATAATATACATGTAATAAATTGCCCACATTAATCTGGAGTTCTACCACTTGCCCATTGTAGGGACAAAGTATTTTAAAATGACCATACAGAATGGCCAAATGAATCTGAGATTAGGTTTTTATTAGGGGAAGTTTATTTTTCATTTTTGGTGCCAAGGACCGAACCCAGGGCTTCCAGCTTGTTAGGCAAGAGGGCTACCACTGAGCCAAATCTCCAGCCCCGAGATTAGGGTTTTATGTAAAGTCAAACCTCTGAATGGTTTCTCATGAATCAATAAAGGGCATGAAAGAAATTAGGAAAAAAAAAATCACTAAAACCCACGAAGAGTGACACATGCAGACTCTTGAACAGAAAGGTTAAAGCTTTCAGAGATGTCAGAGAGCAGGACACACGTCACAGCACCACGCAGGCTGACGCACGAGGGCTGAGGTCTGCCCTGTGCCCCTCTGTGCGCACCGCCAGGCCACACGGCTAGGAAGGGCAGTGACGAGCTATCGCAAGGGCAGCCCTGTTCTCTGGTGTTAAAGCAGCATGATTGTTGGAGTCTTTGAAACTTGTAAATTGAAAGGTAAAAACAGCATTGTCATGAAAATATTTCCTAATGTTCAGATTTTTCTGCTTGACAAATAGAGTCAGAGCAGTAATAAGTCAAAAATGAAAGAAGCATAATGACCCAGAGAATATTTCACAGAAACATCTTGGGCTTTATTATCTGAGAGGATAAGCTTGCCATGAGAGAAACTAGGCAGTTTACGGATTCCTGAGAAGTAATCAAGCTCCTTAGAACTGGACTGAAAAATAAAAAAAAAAAAACTGAAACAGCAAAATATGTACAAGCATTTCTGTGCAAAACTGTTATCCAACTTCTCCTTGTTTTCCATTTTCCTTGCATTTTTTTCAAACCCAAGCCTATGAGAAATTCCCCGTACCCAACACCAATAATAAGGGCACAGAGAAAAAGGGCAAAGAACTCACTATTAGAAATAGAGGCTGAAACTTAAAATTTTTATCTCGAAATACACAGAGACATAGCTTTCAATTTGGGGTGATTCTGTTTAATGAAATAATGAAGTGTCTGTGAGCCTCTGTCCTCTGCTTTAAAAAATAAAAAACAAAAAACCCAGGCTTCTTCTTGTAGGAACAGAAAATTCCTTCTGTGAAACAGTGGTGACAACACTGTCCCACTGATCACTACCTGCCTTGGGCAGCCTTGCAGACCATGGCAAATGGCATGTGCCAGCGTGGAGGTGGATGCTCCCAGGGGGACGCACAGTCTGCCGGAGCCTGCCAAGCCTCCCCTTCCCTCCCTGCCATTTGCTTCCTCCAGTGTCTCTACTACATTCTCAGAATGCCCTGGAAAAGACATTATATGGTAACGAAGAAACACAAAACTATAATGAATATAACACCATTCGGTGCACGTATTTTATAGGCATAGCTTTCTAGGTTTGCAGACCAGCTCCACTCAGACAGGACTATCTGAACTGGCTTTGGACGCTTGCTCGGGTCCAGGCATATCATAGGATAGTTTAATGGGTCACAATTTACATTTGCCTGGAAAGCAGACTCCTAGACAATTATTTCAAAGACTGACTTAAACCTGTTTTCAATCAGCACGTCAAGTGCTGTTTCGGATAAGCACTGCAAGCACTAAAATTGAAGTATGATGTTCCAAAGTTTTACTTGGACACAACTAACTTAAAAGTTGCACAAGGGGGACCTGACTTCTCTGTAGAGATCTCCAAGTCTGAACTACTTTGGGACGCTTTGCTCTCAGCATTAAATTATTTAGGCCTGGACTGCCCTCACATTTTCTCTAAGTTTCCTCTGGGCTAGTCTTGCGAACGACAGAGATGTGTACACCCCTTGCAGCATTCCTGCACGGTGGGAAAGTGACGGGACAAGAGTTCTGCAACACCAGAAATCCTAAGGTAAGAACACCTGGGCTTACAGTACATCAACCTTAAAACACCAAAACTAGGTGGAAAGTTGCATTTGGCGAAGACAAGCATGCATGACTAACCACTGGAAAAGCATCTGAACACTCTGCCGTTCTATTATATACCATAGAAAAGATTTAACTGTCATGCAATTTTAATCTTTCTGAAAGGAAAAGTTACAGAACAGTGAAGTGGCAACCAACCTCCAAAGAGATCCACGTCAGCAGTGACAGCAGTCACCGTGGTGGTGGTTGAGGCAGAAGCGGACGCAGTTGCGATTTCAGGAGCTGTGGTGGGAGGGCTGGGTTCTGGCGCGAACGGGTCTGTGATCTGTACTTCAGAGGGAACAGAGGAGAGTGCGGCCAAAGAATCTGCAAGCCACCGGAGAGGGGAGCAGAAGGGACAGAGGGAGAGAAAGGAGAAAGGATATACCGGACTCCAGAGGTCACAGTGGACAGTTTTCAAGACACAGAAGCCTCTCAAGAGAGGAGTGCAAAAATGGTGGTGTACTCACCCTCTCCCAAAAGGTCTACGGGTGTCCAGCACGCGGCAGCATATGAAGGAATAAGAGCGAAAGCTGAGGCATTCGGTCAGACCAAAGCCAAGCAAGGTGTGCACAGGCCACAGACAGGGCAGCTCTCTGGGCCTCTCCAGGCTGTTTGTTATCTCGGAACTCTCAAGCCGGAAAGGACCTTTGGGATCCTCAGACCAAGGTTCTAATTTTGCAGATGCAAGTACTGAGGACAAGGGAGGTCAAGAGACTTACCTGAGGTCTAGCCTAAACAGCTGCAAGTAGCTCAGTGTATTTCCTATCAGATGCACCATTTCACCTGGCTTTTTTCTGATTTTTCTATACTAAAAATGTGACTTCTTAAAAAAAAAACAAACAACAGCTGGCTGTACTTTGTTGCTCCTCTTTGAGATCTCATTTAAATCCAGAACGCCAGAAAATAAGGGGTTTTTATCAGAGCTGCAGAGTACAAAATTGAACATACCAAACATACTCCAAGAACTGAATGCAAGGCAAGGCGTGAGAAAAAAAGCAGTTCTAAACTGTTTCCTTCAAAGCTTTCAGATTTTCAGATATTTTCAACATGATGCATAATCTTGACACTTGCAAGCACACTATATGACAGCATACAAAAATTATTTATAGGATGAATGTGAGAGATTGGGGCACTAAAGCTTTCAGCCTTTTGGAGGTCTAGCTGTCCCTGGGACATGGATTTTCTTAGCTCAACGATGGAATCGTAGTTTCCTTCTGAGGAAGGCACCTAAGAGAGGCACTTTTCAGCTACAGAGCGACTTCATGTTGTGCATCGGAGGGGTCCCTCGGCATGCTCCAGTGCTTAGTCGTGCAATGTGTGATACACCTCAGGACTCGTGTTAGAATTCATGAATAGCGTAAGAAATCTGTTTGAACTATGAATTTATTTAATTTCATTTGAATTTACCAGGGAGTTAATTTCTAGGGTCTTAGAAACAATATGAGAACTCAGTAAACTACAATTTATAGAAGAAATTTACAAAACTGAAAAACATAAATTTGATTTTGAAAACAATTCTATTTATTTATTTATATTAAAATTCAGTCTCTGAGTCAACACAGGTTTTTAGAAAGATCTCTTTATGGGCTGGGGAGATAGGTCAATAGTCTAAGTGCCTGCCTGGCAAGTACAAGGACCTGGTACTGCATGCCATATCTGGGTAAGAGCTTAGTGCCAGCCCCAAAACTGGGCATGGTGGTGCACACCTGTAATCCCACAGCTAGGGAGGCTGAGACAGGAGGGTCCAATCTGCGTAGTGAGACCCTGTACCTAATAAATATATAAATAAATAAAAGATTTTTAAAAATCTCTTTACTGCTATTTGTCAGACATATATTTTAAGATTTAACAACTAAAATACAACGTGTAATCCCAATAAATATTATTTGAAGCACCCCACAGACACATTAAGATAATCAAGATTCATGTATTTTATAACATTACTAAGCAGTTGTAGCACACATGGTACTTAACACTAGAAACACTTTTTAAATTTTAAACTGCATGCCTAAGGAACAGCAGGCAAGGGGTAAAAGCAAGCCCTGTGCTGACCTGAGGGCAGGGGTTTTCTGCTGGTCAGCGGTAAGCTCCAAATTCCAGAGAATAGTTTTCCATGATTCCTCAAACCAATAGTTCCTGGCTTAATAAAACTGTCATCTCACAGTCACACATTTAAAAAATATGAACTGGAATGGCCAGGCATGATGGCATACACCTGCAATCCCAGCACTCTGGAGGCTGAGGCAGGATGGTGACTGTGAGTTTGAGACCAGCCGAGGTGACAAAGTGAGCTCAAGGCTGGCCTGGGCTGCATAGAAAGACCCTGTCTCCAAAAGACAAAAAACAAAACAAAACAAAATAAAAAACCAAAAAAACCACACACACCCCAAAAAAACCTGGAAATCAAGGTGGGTCATAAAAATCCAGCTAGACTCTTTCCCTCTTGTGGTATCAGTAACCTCTTACCAGGCCTACCTTCATCAATGCTCCTTTTTTTTTTTTTTTTTTTTTTTTAAAAAAACCTTTTATTTGCATTTATTTTATGCTTAATTTATTTCCATGCTGTACATTTTTGTTTCTTCAGTTTCTTATGGGCTATCTTTTTCTTGTGTGCAACTTCCTCCTCTGGTTTAGGAACAACTTGTTCCTTTTCAGTAAATAGCATCTGAATATGGCAGGGGAGCTCAGGGATGGGTTAATCCGGCCCTGAGCTCTGATGCATGTTGGTGCATCTTGGGTGCTTTGTTCACCTGGATGTGCTCAATGACCAGAGAATCTACATCTAAACCCTTAAGCTCAGCATTACTCTCTGCATTTTTAAGCATGTGCAGCAAAAACTCAGCACTCTTTTTGGGCCACCGACCCTGCGTCCAGCCCCGCTGTTTGGCCTGGGCACACCTACCAACTCCACCATTGAAATGCTGAATGGCACACGCTGCTCTTTAATGTGACATCCTTCAGGTACTTGGTGACCTTTAGGATATGCATACCTTTGGTGGCCTGGGTAGTTTTACCATGTTCTTAAAATGAACAGGAAGATTTGAGCCTCTTGATTTGTGTGACTTTATGGGGTTTGCTGCGTCAAGACAGCAGCAAGCCATTTTCACAGGTCACCTCAGGCCACTCACAGGAAGAGGAAGAGGAAGAGGAAGAGGAAGAGGAAGAGCGGTGGTTTCTGGGACAGTTCATCTCAATGCCCTTTCACACTGCAGGTTAGGGTTAGGGTTAGGGTTAGGGTCACCTAGGAGGGGGCTGATGACCACATAATGTAACAGTTCCAGATCTGTCACTGTCTGTGACGGTAAATGGACAATTTAGCTCATAGGTTTGGTAAGTGGCAAAGGAGAAGAACATGTGTATGAGAGGAGCAGGAAAATACACAAATAAGTATATTTTAGAAAGAAGTATAAAAGATTAAAATATTAGGTCCTTGGTTTTGACAGGCATTTTTGTGTACTTTGAAAAGGATGCCGAGACTGCCCGCAGTGGCGGAAAACGGTCAGCGCATTTCCTTTGTAGCATCTTAAGAAAACACCCAGAAGCTAAGCATATTAATAGATATATCAGGTTTTCCATTTCTGGAAACCACAAATTGTAGTCTTCCAAATCTGAAATTTTCTTGATGAAATATAATTTATGTTTGTAATTCTCTTGTTTTAGCCAAATTTTGTACAAAAGGAAGCCCTTATCTTAGGATGATCGGTTCAGTTCTTGCATGTTATTATAACCTCCATTTTATAAAGGATTAAACTATACATAAACTACAGCAGAATTCATTAACAACATCAGATATACTTTTCACCAGAGAAATTGCTAGTAAATGTTCATTATAACCTAGAAAAAATTGCAATTATATTAACAGGAAACTATATTCTTCAGTTAGATACAGCTAGATATTTAAGGTTACTATGAAGATCAAATTTGTAAATGTTGTTAAAATACCCATACCTAGGACATTCTAAAGCTTGATGATAGCTAATTATAGTAACAGCTAATATATAAATCCAGCTAAAGCTTCCATTTAAGAGTGTGATTTTCAATGCTTATGCATGTGCTGTAGCTAACAACCCACACAGAAAATATGAGAGTCAAATGTTGACATAATCTTAATTAGCTTTCAAGTGAATATGTTTTTCCCCCCCTGCATTTTAGGGAAGGATCTATAAGGTATTCAAGGTCTCACTACTAGATTGGACTCATAGTGAGTCTCCCATTTACAGCCTCCCAAGTGCTGGGATTACAGGCACGTGCCACCATACCCAATCTCATTCGCCATCTCAGTGTGCCCCAGGGGCAGGGCCAGTATGGCAGGCCCAGGGATCAAACCCCCATCCCCTGCATCTGCCTAAGCAGGCGCTTTAATCCGCTGAGCTATTTGTTTGGCCCTCTTCAAGTGAATATTGTTAATTGATTTCAATTCTAATAAAGCTCTCGCAGCAATCCAGCGTTTCTCAAAAAGTAGAAATTTCACTTCAAACATTTATGAAACAAAATTGTTTTCCTACTTCTAGAATAGAGAAGTATTTTGCTTCTATATTGTGCTCCTAAAATATGCAATAAGAGCTCTTCTTTGTGCTCCTGAGCCATCCATTTGTTATGAAGAAAGTACAACACTCTTCTTCTTATGAGAGATTTGGAAAATGCTCTGCATCCTTTCAGACAGGTCTGTATAACTGTCAAATCTCATATGCATCACCTTGATTTTGCTTAGAAATTAGAGAATTTGTTTATTAGCATTTCTCCCTAAGTTTTTCTAGTGGTATGAAATGCTGCAGTTCTACATGTTTGCTGAGAGAAACTCTATGTGGTGAAAGGTGACAGAGGCCAAGGCTGCTGGCAGCCTAGGGGTGCCTCTGTATCATTTATGAAGCGGGCTCCCTCTACTGGGGAAGGTTAAAACAATGCTTTATTTGATAAGCCCAAAGGTTTTTTGTTTCGCTTTGTTTTCTTTTTTTGTGGAGCCGGGGCTTGAACTCAGGCCCTTGCGCTTGCCAGGGAAGCGCTTATTCAACCGAGCCATCTCCCCAGCCCCATTAGTAAATCGAAATAATAAAACTTTAAAAGATAAAGCAGAGAATGAAAACATGAGCACAAACGATGCCCTTATAAAATCTCCTTAGCAAAATTTTCTGCTACCAACTGAAATTTAATAAGAATAAAATTTGAAGATTAACTTTATTTTAAAAACTGACAGTTGTAGGTCTAGTAGTTGAACATTTCAATACAGGAAGAGATTTAAATAATTAAATAAAAATAGACCAAAATTTAACATGTTCACATCTATAATATACAACTTTATTTCTGAACTGGATATCTTTCTATTACTTTTCTGATCAAATAGGTCAAGAGATTACAGGGTACCCCTTACTGTTTAATAAACCCATCCTTCATTTGACATGGCTATTAACTGTTAATTAAGCACTTTAATTCTGAAATGATATACATACTAAGTTACAGTTCTTTTTGGCTAGCAGTGCCCATCAGTTGTTTTTGAGAAAAGACAGCCACAAGGTCATGACTGTTATTACCTGGTGGCATGTTAACAGATGTGTAGCTAGCTGTTGTTTAGATCTAGAATGTCCCCCAATACACTGATGTGTTCAGAGGCTGTGCTTTGGAAGGTGGCAGGATTGTGTGACACCATAGCTGAACATGCTGTGAAGGAACAGGGCTTGGATGGAAAAGGCGGGAGAGGTGGGTCCCTGGGGCGGGCACGCCCCTGGCCCTGGGTTCTTTCGCTGATTCCCAGCTGCTGCGGGGTGAGCTCTTACCCTCCTCCACGCCAACATGGGCTGAATCCTCCGAAATCCCTAAGTCAGAGTAAACTTCTCCCACTTTGGAGTCAGGTGTTGTCTCGGGAATGAGAGGGTGCCAGAGACCTGGCCAGCCTGTTCGCTCTGCATTTCCGTTCGAATGCCTGCAAATGCTCAGTTCCCTAAACTGCTCTGCGTCAAGCTGTATCAGGTTACTGGTTTCTCCTTACTGAGTCACTAAATCTTTTACGAGTGTTGCTTCTATAGTTATACAAGGGGGGATCAAAATATACACTGCATGATTAAATTTTAAGAAACTTACTACAGTTAAAAGACACATTGTCAAGAATATGGGGTAAGTGTGTTTTTAAGTGGGATGGAGTATTTTGAGCTAGAGCAATGTATCTTTCACTATAATACATTTTTTTTTGTGTAAAAATTTACCGCACTGTCTTATCTTAAACTTTTTGAAAACTTTATTGATAGTCTGATGCAACAGAGTATAGTACTAAAAAATAACTGTGTACCTTCGAGAATCATGCATAAATTGTCATTTTTATTAATATGCGATGTTTTCAATCAAATATTACTAGAAGTTTAATTTTTCTGAGATCCACAGACAAAACAGGAATCAAAGGCTAAAATGTGGTTCCTCTCCATCAGTGTAGTTAAGATCTTTTCTGACACAAATTGTAATGGATTTCAATAGTATGAAGTCAAACACAATGTGCGTGTGACGGTTCCATTGGCCCGTCAGCCTGACTGGCTTCGGAGCTACCTCGGGCAGGAGCAAGGCCCACTTCCTCGTGTCTGTTGGGGGCACAGAGCTCCACTCCGGGCGGTATTTCTACACATAGCCCCTGCCTCTCTGGGCCTTCGCTGCCTCTCTGGGCCTTCGCTGCCTCTCTGCTTCCCGGCTGCCACGGGTCGAGCGGCCTTCCCCTGCCAGCCCTCCTGCCATGGGGCCAGCTGTCATGCGCTGAGTCCTCTAGACTATGCGCACAAAGAGGCCCTTTCTCTGCTCTGCTGCGTGTGGGCGTTTGGTCCCACCGAGGAAAAGCTGATTAACACTGAATACATAAAAAAGAGGTGGTATTTCATACACTGGAGGACCACTCAGGTATAAAGAAGGATAAACTCGAGGCTTTTCTAGGTAAATGGATGGGACTAGAGACTGAACAGTACATAAGACCCAAAACGTACAACAGATACCGTGAAAGGGAAAGAAACTGCTCCAAAGAAAGGACAACTGGGATGGGGAGAAGGACAAAGGAGGGAAACACATTCTTCACACAGACACACTAGCTAAGATAATTATACTATTAATTTCTATTAGTTCATTGAAAGGAACAGTTTGAGCTTATATTCTATGATCAATTCTGCATGCCTCTATCTTGTAATCTGAACAACTACTTTGAAGATAACCATATGCAATACAATACCATTGCTAATTTCCTACTACCTTGTTTTGAAATTCTGTATTATTGTTATTTTTTTCTTTTTAAAAAAAAGATGAATAAAACAAATTCAGGCCTAAAGGAATCTAGTAACTATACCTAGCCAAATCCATTTAGAAACACTGCCTTGAGAAAATTCAGAAACTCATGGGAACACTCAATCCTCTAAAGCCTGAATCTCTACAGAGCACTAAATAAAAATAATTTGAATTTTAAAGTGGCAATGAAAAATGCAACCTTCACTCCAGCTTCTAAAACAGAAGCAGTAGGAGTACTTGAACACTGAACCTGCAGATGACACTCTTAGCGTCTCGCCTCCAAGCCTGCAACACCACTATGCACAACCACAAGATAAGCACAGTTGTAGCTGAACAAAAGTAAGGACACAGCAGCCCAGGGGCCGCGGGCCACTCACCTCCCCACGCGGTGGCTCCTCCGGCGGAGGGCGCGGCTGCTGGCGCCGCGGCTGCGGCCGCCTCCCCAGAGAAGTCTGGCTGGAGGTCCAGGAGATCACTGGATGGTTTAGCAGCGCTGGCAGAAAAACATGACTTTAAAATCGGATTCTGACATTTTATAATGTAAAGTTGCTTTAAAACAAAGATTTATGTTAAAAAATTGGGATATTTTAAATCCAACCAAAAAATTCTGGAGAATATAGCATGAGTAGCATATAATGAGGGTCAGAAAACTACTTTTTTTCTTTTTTTTTACCAGCTCAGCCTGCCCTGAGGGCGGGGCCCGTGTGGCATGTGGTACCTGGGACAGCATTGCGGTCCCCTGAGCCTGCCTGAGCTTGCCTACACAGGCGCTTTAGACCGCTGAACTATCCTGCTGGTCCCAGAAAACTACTTTTTAAAGGAATAAACAGTATATATTTTAGACTTGGAGGGACAGATGGTATTTACCATAACCCAACTGTGCCTTCACAGCGTAAGACACAGACAATACGGAAACAAATCAATATGCTCCGATTTCAATGAAACTTTGTTTACAAAAGCAGAAAGTGGGCTGGATTTGATCCAAGGGTAGTATTCTATAGTTCATAAAAATCATAACTGTGGGGCTTTTCTCTAGTCCATAAAATTTTTATATAGAAAAAAACTGTTGTCTTGAGAAAACTTCATAAACAAAACTAGCAAGGATAATTACCTTTTTCCCAGATTAGACTATATCGAGTTTTGCTATATGAAGACTTAACTAAGATTACTTTTAATTTTTATTCTTAGCTTTTCAAAACTTCTTTACGTGCAAATTTCAAGCGAAGCCTAAGTGCTGGTATTCATAGTGTGGACTCCAAACTAGTAGTATTCTTTTATCTTGTTAGAAATACACAAGTCTCAGGCTACACCTAATGTATCTGAAGCATCATTTTAACAAAAACCTTGTATGATCCAGAGGCACACTCCAATCTGAGGAACACTGGTTTGAAGATTACCACACAAAGTATCAAGCCATCAGGGTCCTGTATTCTCCAACCACCATAATAAACAGCAGTTACATCTTTGTCTTTTTTTTTTTTTTGGTGGTACCAGGGATCAAACTCAGGACCTTGCACTTGCCAGGCAAGCACTTATTCTACTGAGCTATCTCCCCAGCAACCTTCCCCTCTTTTTTTTTTTTTTTTTTTTTACATATTAGGTTTCTAAGTAATAGTTTTTCATGAAACGATTCTGCTGTTTTCAAAAATATTTCAAAATGCCAGCAAACAGTGCCTAGTTTTAAAGTCTGCTTCTTAAAAACAAGGGAAGTAAGTAACAAAGAAGGAAAATGTATGTAAGTAGCAGCTTAACTACAGCTCAGCATTAGAGCCGTGTTACAGCACTTGCCCAGCATATATGAAGCCCTGGGTTTGATTCCCAGTACAGAAAAAACAAACAAACAAGAAAAGGTTTTATTAGGGCCAGGGAGATGGCTCAGTAGAATAAAGCGAGTTCAATCCCCAGTTCTGCAAAACAAAAAAAGAAAAGAAAAAAGATTTTATTTATTTATTTTAAAAAAGCTTTTAAAAAAATCAGTTTATCTTAGTACTGAGAGCACTTGGTTTTATTAAGGTTGTTACTCTAAAAAGTAAAACCAAGCAAGTAGAAAGTGAAGTACACAATTAGCAAGTGCCCGAGGGCTGGCTAGATAGCTTAGCGGCCGAAAGCTCCTGCCTAGGCAGACCCAGGGGCCAGGGTTCTAAGACAGGGACTGAGACCGGGCGTGGTGGCGCAAGCCTGTAATCCCAGCGCTTGAAAGGCTGAAAACAGGAGGATCGCTACAAGTTCGATCTGTGTAGTGAGACCCTGTAGACTCTGTACTAAATACATTTTTTTTAAAAATGTGTCTAAATTCTGAATTTATTGTTTTCTTCAAAATTCAAGTCTCCAAATATAGGCATTCAAATGAGACTAAAACTGCATCAAAGCAAAAAATCCAGAATTGACCCGAAATTACCATTTGCAGAGGCTCAGATGGGCAAGCAACTCCTGCAGCATCTGAGGCCCACACAGTGCACGCTCATTCCTGTCTTCCTCATCACTGTTCTGACACGTAGGTCCCAGGAAAGCCACTGATTTGGGGTACCCCAAGGCCTCTTCCTACCCCCAGAATTTGATTCACTGGATACACCAACCAATTGGCTACAAGTGTGCTACAGTTTTTATTTTTATTATTATTTTTTAAATATTTATTTATTTGATACAGGGCCTCACTATGTAGCTTAGACTCATAGGGATCCTCCTGTCTCAGCCTCCCCATTGCTGGGATTATAGGCATGTGCCACCACGCCTGATTTCAGTGCCGGCATGGTGTGCCCAGGATTCTGGGGCCGGCACGACATGCGGTACTGGGGATCAAACCCGGTCCTTGGGCTTGCTAGGCTGTCGCTTAGAACACAGAGCTATCTCCCCAGCCTCTGTTGCTGCTTGTAAAGCATTTAAAATACCTTCCGCCTTTCTTATAAAAAGTAACACTCCAACAGATATTTTCCGTATCAGCCAATTTTTTAAAAATTTGAAATATGTACACTATTTTTCTACTCCTTTTCCCAAGTGTGTGAGCAAAAAAGTTGATTTCTCTATCTTTGACCCAGTGATTTAAGAGATACAGGCCTCAGTAACTTAAGAGTGAGCTAAACTGTCACAGTACTAAGGTTACCTTTTATTTGGTGAAGTCACTCGGGTACAGTACATAGAGATCTAATCAAAATATGAATGAACAGTTCACTAATACGCATTAACTCACCTGACTGGGACGGCTGCAGACGCAGTTGCAAATAGGTCGACTGGTGGGGATGTGTCGATAGTCTTCGCTGGTGTAGAATTAGGAGACGTAACAGTTGTAACTGGAGAAGACTGAAAGTAAAAATTATAACATACTCCAGTCAAATATGAATCTATAGGACATGGAGCAGCAAAAGGAGTTTTGCTTTGTAGACCCATACCATTCCCAGATATAACCCCATAAAAAAAACCAAGCCCCCCAAGAACTCAGGAAAACTTGAAATTGAGAATTATAATAAAATAATCACTACTAGACAAAATAGCCCTTAAATTTTAAAGTTCAACTTAATTTACATAGAATTTTTGTGTTTGCCCTCCCATTGCAGTGACCCCTATTCGTATATTTAAAATCAAAGCTAAATGTGTATGTTGAAAATAAAATTTTGGGGAAACATAGTACCAACTGCCAAAATTTCAAATACTATCAGTTGTAATAACTGTGGTAACTCAATGTCGCTCTCCTTCTAGCACATCCTCAACAGACTTTCTGTGGAGAGCAAACGGGCTGTGCTTAGGCTCACAGGACTTCATACGTGGACAGCTAACTCAACAAGCCGTCCATGGTTGGCAGAGAATAAGTCCGAAGCACATTCAGTTACTGCCAGCATGAGGATTCTGGGCCCATGTCCTATCAGTAATACAGAATACATAAAAAATTTAAAAAGTGAAATAAAATCTAAACCTTATTTTTTTAAAGAAGAGGATTTTATAGTAACTCATACATTGAAAAATAAAATTTTTCATGGAGAAATTATCCTAAGTGTATTTTATCTAGTATAGTCTGTTTTCCATACAACTACAAGAGACAGACTAATGGACTATTTCAAAATCATCTATTGATGCTTAGATTTGTACATGGAAATGAGAAATGCCAGCAAGTGAACACAGGAAGACCAAGACCTATCGGGTGCTATCAGTCACTGCCTAAACTGGGCATCGAGCTTCAAATGGACCAAATTTGAAGGAAAGCTTAAAAAGAAAACATAAGAAAAAGGATGGATAAGATAAATTCAGAAAAAAATAATTTTAGAAGAAATTCTAGGGGCCAGAGAGATGGCTTAGTAGAATAAGTGCTTGCCTGGCAAGTGCAAGGGCCTGAGTTCAATCCCCTGTTCTATCAAAAATAAAGAAATTCTAGACTTAAATATTTTTGTTTAATATTCATCAAATAATAGAAGCTGTCAAGAAGTCAAAATTGAATAGATACAGAACTTCCGAACAGTTCTTCGAGAGACACAAACACAAGAGCAGTGTTGATATTACTGTCATGAAATTTAAACTTAAACCTTTTTAGTCAATAAAACTTGAAAATTCCAAATGTAATGCAAAAGATCATCAACAGAACAGAAAAAACAACCTAAACTAAAATAAGCTGTAGTTTGCCCATGGTGTGCAGACAACTCCTTTATAGTTTTTCTTTTTAAGTGATACTTGTAAATAAGCTTAGAAAAAGCAATGTTTTTGAAACATTGAGAACTTCATTACTGTAAATAAGTGCTATCAATTAGATGCAGAAATAATGGAAGTCCATTAAAAGCACCTTTTAGCAATAATCTGAGATCTGACAACTAGAACAACAGAACCCAAATAATCCTATTATTACAAAGAGACATCAGTAAAATTTTAATCAGCCAGAATGTCGAAAAAGACCACCCTCGAGGACACCACAGCTGCAGCTCACTCACAAGTCTACGTTGAGATTTTTCACATAGACACCGGCTTTGTAACGACTCAGAAACTTTTTACTTGTCTAGATCCCAAGGGAACTGTGGGCAAAGAGACATTGGCACAATACCTGGTGCCAGATGCACCAGCACAATCAAAATGACACCCTTGAATGTCCACAACAGCAATCAACATTGAAATTTGCCACAGGAAAGAGCACATCTCTCAAGTTTTTGCTCAAAAAATACAATAGCAAATGGGAACCACAGATCTGGGGAAGTAAACATTCATTGCTGGTAATGTTTTTTTAAAAATGTACTTAGTACAAGGTCTACAGGGTCTCACTACACAGATGAGACTCATAGTGATCCTCCTGTTTTCAGCCTCCCAAGTGCTGGGATTGCAGGTGCGTGTCACCACACCTCGTCTAATTGCTGGTAATGTTAATCCTGTCCTTGCATGTGCTAAAAATGAGATGGGGAGGTCAAGGAGTTTTTCTCTTCTTTCAGTACCAGGGATCAGACTCAAGACCTTGTGCTTGCCAGGCAGGAGCTCATGCCTGGCCCCAAATTTTAAAAACTATTATAGTTATTCACCTAAAAGGCTTGCTTGTGGACAGATACCTATCTAACATTATTCCTTATCATTAAAAAACTCACAACATCATTTGTGTCACTTATCTCACATGACTGTGACTTGGAATGTGTTCAAGAAAAAGCTCTGGAACTAGTCAAACATTACTCTGTTTTCACTTAAAACATAAATATGTGAAAATCTCTACTTTAAAAACATTTTCCCAATAGATTGGACAAAATGGCACATAGTATATATTACAATGGCTGAAAATTTAATATAAAGGATATAACATGAGAAACATAAGATAATTAAAACTGAATATACACAAATACATTTGTAGAATATTTAAGTTAGATAGCACCTTACTGAACATTACAGTTCACTGAACATTGACCTAAATACTGACAATGAGGTAAACATGTTATAAGCATGAACTAAAATAATAATAATGATAATAAGAAAATAATAATGATGAAAATGGCGAAAGGGAATCTAGGGACAGAGGGTGGGAGGAGGGTGGGAGATAAGGGGAATAAAAAGTCATGTGTACGTGCCTACTCCCTAAGATAAATGTAAACTTTGTGTACTGTAGACATGTACTAGTAAAACTTAAAACGTAACATACCCTTCTCAAAAAAAGTTAGGTGATAAGATTTGCTATTTCACTCCTAGGTAGGTACCCAAAAGAAATAAAAGTAGGGACTCAAGCAAATACTTTTAGACTGTACTCATGTCCCCAGTAGCACTACTCATCATTATGCAAACGTGGAAGGCTCTCAAGTATCTCCTGAGAGACCAATGGATGAGCAAACTGTACATACGTGTAACAGTACACTACTGAACCTTACGAAGGAAGGGAATGTTGGCATCTGCTGCATCACAGCCGAACCCTGAAGGCACATTCATAAGCCACACCAGTCACGAAAGGGCAGACACTGAATCTACGCATAGGAAGCATCTACAGTAAGCAACTTCATGGACACAGGAAGCAGTATTGCATTTCTAGGGACTGGAGATGTAAAGGAATGGGAAGTTATTTAATAACTTTCATTTCAGGAAGGTAAAAAGGGTCTAGAAATGCACAGTGAAGACAGTCACACGACAACATAAATATACCTAAAGCCACTGAGGTAAACGTTTAAAGGTGGTAAAACTGAAAGATTGTAAAAAACTAAGAAACAAAATCACCCTTACCTTACTTAATGGGGAGGGAGCACCAGATCTAAAAGGCAACAGAAGAAAATTAAAACTGAATATACACAAATACATTTGTAGAATGTTTAAGTTAGATAGCACCTTATTGAATATTACAGTTCACTGAGCATTTAAAAAACACTTAGAAAGCTATTAAAATATTTTCAATATGGTTTTACTCAAATATTTCATCTTCTTTCAGTGTTTCCCATTGACTTAATTTCTAGTACTAGGCATTTTAAATTCAAAATTATTTTCTATCTAGCAACTTTTTAATCATTATTGTCCATGTCCACCAAAAACCAAACCGTCCAATTTTCAGTATTTAAAAATCTGCAAAAAATTCAGGAAAATCATGCTATGTAGAATTTAAAAACTTCTCTGGTTGATTATTTTAGGAAGTCAGAAAGCTCACAATGGTTAATGTATATCATCATTATTTAATCATAGTTATGATGCATAAAAGAAAAAACCCCAGGGCCAAAATCTCTTCTTAAGTCCTGCGTCTGAGCGAGGCCTCACATTCAGATTCATCCTTCTGAACTGTTTTTAATTCCACTGCTTTCATGAACACTTTCTAGGAAAAATATTCCCATCATCCTGTTATAACTAGTGGGATCTTGAAAAAGAGCACCAACTTGCATGCTTTCTTTTTTTAGTGGTACCAGGGATTAAACTCAGGACCTTGTGTTTGCCTGGCAAGCACTTACTCCACTGAGCTATCTCCCCAGCCCCTTGCACGCTTCTTTCCAAGGAAGCGAGAGAACGCGGAGGGGAAAGTAGTTTTTACAGTTAGATTACTGGCAGCACTGACCATGGGGCATCACTGGGCAAACAATCCAGAAACAACTGCCTGAGTGCCTCGGGAGGCAACAGTGTGAGTTGGAAGGAAAATGAACAAGACAAAATAAATACAACAACAAACTTCACTAAGAAGCTATATTCAGGGTCTTACTGGAAAGGGGAATTCTCTATTCATTTACAAGGAAAAAAATCACACATAGTGGGAGCAAAACAAAATTAGTAAAAAGTAACTTGCATTCTGCCCAATATTATACAGTTTTAGAAATTTATCGTTTGTCAGACTAGTATGCTTTTATGTATCATTCATATATATTAACCTATAACTGCTTATTTCAAAGGCTCCAGAAGAAAGGTGATGGAGTTGTCTCTGTCTGAAAAGTTACTTATATATCTAAAATTCTAGTATAGCTTAAGGTTGAAAATTCTCTAAGGAGTTTGGCTAACATCTTTACATTAATCATTGTTTCTTTATACAGACAGACATTTAAATAAAAAGAAGTGCAAGAACATAATAGCCTTCAGTCTTCAAAACGTAAAACAAAAACTTGATGTGGTTACTTTGTAAGAATAAATTTAATTCCTCTCCGAAGAAAACTTCATAAACCAATTCTTTGTTGCACCAAGACAGTAAGATACATTAATACATAAAAGGGATTTGAAAATAAACAAGATCTTTTGAAATGTATTTCCCAAGAAGTGCATAAAACTGATAACCTATCTTCTTCCCTATAGGAAAAACTATAAAATTGCTACTTGCTGTTAAAGAATATCATACTCAAAGCCAAGCGTGAAAAGTCGTAATTAGCCCAAAAATCAGCGTGCCCAAATTCTACCAGGACGGTGTTACTAAATGATACTTTTAGTTATTGCACAGATTAGCCAACTGAGACTTCTATTTTCTCTGTGATGCTAGCGTCCTACTTACCACAGTATAACTTAATTGTTTAATTATCTGTCTTCATCACTAGATGCTAAGTTCCTAGAAAAGAAGGAACTCATTCCATTGTTTTATATTCTTTGCAGCTGGGGTTTTCTATATTATTTGAACTTTTAAATGACAATAGATTTGTGTGTCTCTTCCATTAGAAATAACTGGAAGTTACAAAATGATTTTCTGTGAAGTCAAGCTATCAAGAGGGGGACCTGTTCCATGAACCAGATCTGACATTTTCAACATAATTTAATAAAAAAGATGAGAACCAGAGGATCATTTGCCACAGCGTTCTACAGCATCATCAGACACTGACTGAACTCTGAGGACTCCTAAGTTTAGTGAAGCTGACACAGTAACTTGCCCAAGTCTCCCAGGCTTTGGTGGCAGACCAGAGCTCTGTTCCAAGTCTGTCTGCTTCACCCCACTGCAAACACAGATGAACCCAGAACAATCTTTGTTCTCTGATGCAACTCTTAGATTACTTCATCTTACAAATTCCTTGATTAGTTTTCCATCTTACGGTTGGTCATTTCCCTTTATGAAAGAAATACTACATTCTTTTATACATAGTGATATTTATTAAAAACCAGTACTTACATTTCTAATTTCATCTACAGAATCTAGTACATAGTGAACTGACTTAGGAAAACTAAGGGACCATGATAATTTTGGAAGAGAATGACCAATATAATGTAAATTCCTAAAATGGTACAAAGGAATCCATAGGTTTTTATTATGAACACAGTAAATGCCAAGGTTTCCTTCCAAAATGGTAAGAATAAGCTGTCAAAAGAGGAAATTTTGTTAGTTCTTAGTTGACTAAAAACAATAAGCCCTATGTAGCTGAGTATACATATGAGCCAGAAAATATAGATATGAAAAACCTACCTACATACTACAAATAATTTTCATTACAAAAGACAACCATGAGTTTCCTGTACTCTGAACACTTAGCAAATCCACATGCAGAATAAAGTTGTCTTTTATCTTGTAGAATCATAGAAATAGAAAAGGTATATCATACTGTATACTGCATTACATATAATTTCAAAAATAAACAGTAGACACAAGTCATAAATATAAAGACATGCATATTTTCATAACAGACATTTGCAAATCCTTCATTTTATGTATACATTTAAATTGAAGTTAGGGTACTTTATACTGCTAATGAATGGCAAAGAAATGTCAAGTAATCAATTTTTGTAAAACTCAGTAATTCTATCATATTCCAGGGGGAAATCTGTTTATTCAACAAATCAAAATTACTTTATTTTCCAAATTGAAGAAAAATATTATATTCCTCAGAGTGTAAGTTTTTATCTAAGAAGACCAAAAGAAAGTAAAACCATTTATGCTAGTCACTGTGGAAGACAAAAATATAAATGTATAATAAAAAATCTACACATGTATAGAATGGAAAGAAATTGGTTTTAAATGTTATCAATACCAAATGTGGGGTATTAAGAATGTTTTTTGCATTTTGTGGAATTACCAAATGCAAAAGTCATTCAATATAGTACTCACCCTTCACTTAAGTTCCCAGGTAAGCACAAACATACAAAGAAGAAAATCGTTAACTACTATACTCTTCTTTTGTAATAGGGAATAAGCAAAAGACAGATTTAAATGCGTTCCCAGCCAATTCAGAAAAGAATTCTGACAAGCATAAGATGATTTTAAAGTAGAAAGAAAAAAAAAACTAGGCAGAAGGCAATCCAAATAAAATATTACTGAGCTTCTACTCCGCTTCTCTAGAAATGTAACTCAAGGGCCACAGCTAATTTTTCCAAAGACAACTAGCAGTGGCCACAAAGGGGCGAATTCAGATTCGAAGTTGGTGCTAAGGAGATACATGGTGGCTGCAGAGAGGAAGCCAGCTTCAGCAGGCGTGTAACGGCACGAAGAAGAGACTAAGTGGGAGCATGCGTGCTTCCCTAGCTACCTAGGTCCTCCTGTGACGGTGCAGAAGCGCTTCCCAGGCTGCTGTCTCCACCTGTGTAAATCTCGGGTAACTCATACCCGGCCAGAGGGTGGCCCCAGCAATAATTGGAGGTAGGCGACTGAACGCACATTCCCATCAAAAGCCAGGTCATTCACAGCCATACCAAAATGGGGGGCAGACTGGTGATGCCCTGGCCAGGACCCTGCAAAGCCCATCAATCCAAGTAACTCTGCCATGATTACTTGAAAAACTCCTGCATTATTATCATTTAAAAATACAGTAACTTCTATACAAAACTGGAAAAGACAGAAATAACACTTAGCCAATGAAATAAACAACAAAAAGGTAACATGGGGCCACACAAGCCTAAATTCTTGGAAAATGTTCAAAACGAAGAAAGCCAGAAGTTAAATTTTGATAGCTCTACTATCGGCAAAGCTGACGGGCAGCCTCTAGCCCTGCATCCCTAGGTCAGTGGTTGTCTCTGCTAAGTCCTACGGTCAACCTAAATAAACATAAAGCTGGTATATTACCAACAGCAGATTTCAAGCTGATTCTGTACAGACCCATGTTAAAGGTTGACATAACGAAGTATAAAATTGTTTCTAAACTTCAGAACCAGAAAAGCTATTAAAATATCATAGGTTAAAGAAACATATGATATAGGCAAGTCTGTGAGGAAAGCAGGCTCCATCACAAAGCAGGACCACAGACAGCTCTACTCAATGAACAGGATTTACACTAGAGAGCAAGGATAAACTTGCAAGACCAGCAGAATTATGGTCTAGACGAGGTGCAAACGCTGGACGGCACCAGCTCCTGGGAACAGACAAGTTTCAAGCCTGGTAGGAAAACAAAAAAACCCAGAACCTGAATGTTGTTTTTGTATGCGATGAGGAAAAATACTTAAAAATATGAGTACCAAATACAAAACTATGAAAATCTAGAAAAGTTACACTTACTGTGTTCTGGTTGCCACATGCTCTATAAAAAGATCTTTGAGTAAAATGTCAGTAGCTGTGACACACCTAATGTTTCCAATGAGATATTTGTATCCATGCCAAAAGGCATTTGTATCCATGTGAAAAAATAAGTGTCCAAGTACAAATTTATAGAAACTTGGAAATACTGTAAAATGTCACTTATCCGTATTTGACTAAAATGGTAGGAAAAATTGCTATCTAATTCAAAAAGGGGGAGTGACAGCTGTAGGGAGTTGCATACAATTTTAACAGTCAATAATAAGATTTTATTGTTGAGTAACTTGCTTTATACTCACAACAAAGTATTGTGTTGGCAGGTTTCATGCAGTTCAACTCTGATTAAAAGTTCTTGAGCATTTCAGTGTTTAATAAAAGTTTAGACGCTACAAAGTGATGGCATTTTTGAGTGAGGAGAGACCAGAGTCCTGAAAACTATGCTTGAGGCTTCCGCTTTTATAGCAAAGGTGTTGGTAACATAAGCGCGTTTAAGGCTCATACTGAAACTGTCTTGTTTGTACACATAAACGACCATAAAAATGTTAATTCTAAACACAAGCAGTTCTGATTCTCTGTGTCGGGAGTCCTTTTGGAGGGGCAATTTGCTGAGCCATCAGATTCAGTAAGCGCGGGCGCGCCCTGCTCATTTCCTAGCCGGTTTGTGGCCAGCTCCCCGTACGTGAGATGCCACTGCCGCAAGTCAACTTAGGAAAGGCAAGGCTCTGAGGGAACCCAAAAGAACGACCGCGTAGCACACCCTGAAACTGTAGGAGTATAAGTTGTACCTTCACAAATCTTTCTTACAAAAAACTCTAATTAATTTCCCATCTTATAATACACAACTAATGCATACTTGTTTCCAGGTTTCTTTCCTTCTAATGTATTTAGATGCTGTTCAAGGGTCTCCATTAGACTGCTGGGAGCCTATAATAAGAAAGTAAAAATAAATGTCTGCATTTCTTTTTCTTTCAAAATAAACACACTGAAATATCACTAGCTTTTTATGGTAGAGGCCTGGGGGGGGGAAATCCCAATATTTATGTGAGATAACTTCATGCCAGGTTCTACTGGTATTTAAATATTACAAAGTCCATGGATTTTCACTTTGTTTCTCACTCTCGAATACACTAACAGCACGGCATGCCCCACCACAGCCTCACAGTGTGACTTCAGGGTGAGGTCACGTTGGTACACTCTCACCAAGATATATAGATGCAGTAAACTCAAATCAAATTCACTATAACCTTCCCATGAAACCACAGTGAAAAAGGAAAAGGCATTTGCATCCATGGCAAAAAAAAAAGTGCCCAAATACAAATTTACAGAAATTTGGAAATACAGTAAAATTTCACTTATCCGTATTTGACCAAAATGGTAGGAAAAATTGTTATCTTATTTAAAAAGTAGGAGTTAAAGCTGTGGGGACTAGAATACAATTTTAACCATCATCAATAATAAGATTTTATTACTAAGTAACTTACTTTATATTCATAACAAAGTTTTGTGGTTTTTTTGCAGTACCAGGAATTGAACTCAGGACCCTGCGCTCGCCAGGCAGGCTCTTATTCTACTGAGCTATCTCCCCAGCCCCTATAACAAAGTAGTGTGTGTTGGCAGGTTTCATGAAGTTCAACTCTTATTAAAAGTTCTTGAGCATCTCAGTGTTTAATAAAAGTTTAGAGGCTACAAAGTGATGGCATTTTACTATGCATTAGAGGGAGAAATAATAGGGTCATACAAATACTCTACTCAATTTATTCCTAGACTATTATTTTAGTTCATATTTCTGAAATAAATTTAACTCTGGTTAGGTCTTAAAAGCAACATAGACATTCATTTCATGTTTGAAACATCTCACTGTATGCACGCACATATTTAATTCTAATAATTTTTCTTTAATTCTAAACTAATGTTGAAGGACTTTATAGTAATTGTGTGTCTAAAACAGCTGCAGGCTGGATGTGCTGGTGCCCGCCTGTAATCCCAGCACTCAGGAGGTTGAGGCAGCGGACTGACTCTGAGGCCAGGGTTAGCTACAAGTAAGTTCAAGTCCAGCTGAGCTACATGGAAAGACCCTGTCTCAAAAAAAAGGAAAAAGAAAAACCTTTCAAAATTGAAAGAAATTCATAGCAGCACACATTTTATATTATACTCTCTATTACAAATTAAAATAAGATTTTTAATTGTAGAAATTCATTTTTCATTAAAATTTTGCTAACAGATGCATATATTGCCAACATTTATGTTATACTGAATATGTAAGTATATGATCATTAGAAATGTAAATTACTAAATGAATTAGAACCTGTAAATTCACAAACATAAAAATTACTAAATACACAAAAATAGTAACTTTCTAAAAGTGAAAAATGTCAGGCAGATTAGCATTATCTAAAATGTTTTGGATTAAAGAATAAGAAATTATCAAGGAATACAATTAATTTAGAAAATGCTTGTATTTTAAAAACAAAACTCAGATGAAGATAGATTAGATCCACAAATTCTAGAAACTGCAGCTAAAGATATGTTTAAAAATGTAAAATTTTAAGAAGGATAAAGAAATTCTCATTGAATGAACATATACTGTAACCTTAAAAAATGTACAAGTGCTCCAGAATTTTAGATGAATTAATAACTTTAAAATGGTCATAAATTGTCAATGGTGATGATTATGATTATAATGATAGAACTATAAGCCTGAGCATGTAAATGTAAAGTTTTTCAAATTTTTTGGGAGATCACGGTAAGAAAAAAAAATATACCATGAACCTTTTTCCAGTGAGAAGACTCAGGTCCTCCAAATGTTAAGTGAAGGGCCAGAACCATGATTCATTACTAACTCTAAATTTAAAACAATGTTTAAGAAAAATACATACTGTTCATAGTTACAAAATAGAGAAAAATAGGCCAAGCAATGGTCGTGACTCATCCACATGGCTGCACTGATAAAGGTTCTACAATCGGAGGTACAGGATCTCAGGACAAATCCTGAGGGCATTTCACTGACCTTCTCAGACCAAAAAGCTACAACTCTTGTTGCATAGGTCCTGCTTTACCTTGGTCTTAACCATCCAGTAGAAAAGTATGAAGACGAAATATAAGAAATAAAGCCATGCTGTTAAGTTGAGCTGTGGGGGACTCAGGTCAATAATTTCTGACATTGCCAGTTAAACAGAAGACCCAATGCTATTATGGGCTACTGGACTCTTTTAGAATATTTTGCTGAGTTTACACACCTATAATATTCAATAACGGAACTTAGAAAAAATGGGGTATACCGATGAATGTCCATTTTGTATCTGTGTATTCAAAGTGCTTGGGATAGATACATAGTTGCATTCTCTTAATGAATAGAATGATTTGTTCTAATGGTGTTTGTAAATAGGATCGCAAGTCTGCGTCTTGTACAGCAATTAACCACTAAGAAGAATATATGCAGTGTATTATTTGTTGAAACTGTACTTCCGATTTGATTTGAAACTGTCTCATTGCTATCTGTTTATCAATAAAACTTTGAAGAAAAAAAAATAGAGAAAAATAAATGAGATGATAACATTGGTAATGCTTTGCACTTTAAATTTCCTTCATTACCCAAAATATCAGGAAAATTATTAATTCTTGCAGCATTCATTCATTAATAATTTAAATGAAAAAATGAAGAAGTCATAAAAATCTTGAGTTGAAATCTGACAAAGAAGTATAAAAACGTAAAACTGACTAGTTGTAAAGGGAGTTGACAATGTACTTCATGTAAAATTCAGTTTGGAACATCTTATCATAAGGTTTTAAAAGTGGCTCATCACTTATCTTTCTTATGAAGATATGGAAAATCTAAGAAAAATAAATTCCTCTAATGTCCTGGAGAAGAAACTTATGTTGGCAGTAAAACCCAGGAGTGAAGGATGAGAAGTCTTCTTCTCAACTCTGTTTTTGGCTCCAGACATTCTTACACATAGTACAGCATAAAAGAAAATGATTTCCTACATTTCTATGGAGTAACACTTGCAGAACACCTCGACTGTTATAAAAATAAGATAACAAAATATAATTAGCAGCATATTATTTGCTCATTTTAAAATGGCAAAATCAACCAACCAATCAGAGGAAATCCCCAATCCAAGGAAAAAGTCAGCCTCCAGAAGCTAACAGGGTTAGCAACATACCCAGGGTTGCCAACTCATCAACAGCGTCATCTTTAAAGGGAGAGTTTTCTTTACCAATAGTTTTCAGATCAACCAGAATTGGCTTAGATCAAAACCTAAGATATTTTTCCTATTTAGAACACATAAACATACATATGTATCAAATAAGAATATTCAAATGTTATATTCTTGAGAAATTCACAGCGGATTATGATGCTCGGGATGAAAAGGAAAGCATCCATCTACAATTCAGATGTTTCAGATTATAAGGCATCATTAAAACCAAATGAAAAAAATTATTTAAATTTATGACAATTAAACATAAAAATTTTGAAAGTATTTCAGTTCTGACATCATATTTCTTTATGTCCAAAAGTATTTTTAAATATTTTATAAAAATTTCATTGATAGTCAATAACCATTTAAATGTAGTTACTATATTATCTGCACCAATTAAAAAAGGTCAAAGATGATCACACTGGTATTTACTGTGCCTTCTCCCACTTAAAAGAGACACACTGAATTCATACAGATCCTCATTAAAGTGCTTGTTCAAGTTTTCTAGAAGAGGATTTCTAATTCCTTTCTAGTCCTGAGTATCCTGCTACAACTTGAAGTCGATGGAAGTCCCCCTTGGTTTTCATCATTTCCTTAACCCTTTTCTAGCACTTTTTTTTTTTTTTTTTTTTTTTTTTGCCTATTGTCCCGGCTAGATTCAGTTGCCATGGTAGCCATGGAGAAACCCGGCACAGAGTAGAAATCTAATCTCAAAGGAGTTGAGCTGAATTCGTTCAACCTGGCATTTCTGACCCACCTCTCAATTTGCCCCAGTCTAATGTATTAAGGACTCACGACAGAGCATCTTACACGCCGGCTCAGAATGACTGCGCTGTCACAAAAAGTCCTGAGCTCAGTTAGAGACTTTTATCAGCTCTGTTGAAGGGGCCTTAAGTA
The DNA here is from genome assembly GCF_000260255.1 of Octodon degus. NCBI lineage: Eukaryota > Metazoa > Chordata > Mammalia > Rodentia > Octodontidae > Octodon > Octodon degus. The sequence goes on along the minus strand of NW_004524598.1, from coordinate 15,408,412 downwards.
AGAATTATGGAGAGTGTTTGGCTCTATTTCTCACAAACTGAAAAGAAACCATAATTAGGCTACTTGAGAAGCAAACTATAATCCTATAATTTAAAGGTACACTAGAGAATTAACTAGATGCTTTTTATGAGGAGATAATTTAAAAATATATGTTAATGGAGTTTATGTATCTCTAAAGGTCTAACCGTAGCAAAGGACAGAGCACGACCACATTTTAATGAATCTCTACCACTTAACGGCTTTCAGGTAGACAGAGGGCAAGATTTGTTTTTTGATGGTGAAGTTTGTTCCCCTAATTATGAAAACATACGCCTAAATAATTATACTAAATATGTCTCTGGACTACTAGAGAGAATATATGGACATAATGAATATAATGACATCATTAAAAATTAAACCCATGTGTGTGAACCTTTTCTTCAATTATACGCTATCATTTTTTTTCTTATTTATTTATGTGGCCAGCTCAGCCCACCCTGGGGGTGGGGCTGGTGTAGCATGTGGTGCTGGGATTGAACCATGGTCCCTGCGCTTGCCTAAGCGCCTAAGCTTGCCTAAGCAGGCGCTTTAGTCCACTGAGCTATCTCACTGGCCCTCATTTTCCAATTTAAATAAAAGAGTATTTAAGTAGTTTGTTAACTTTTTCCTAGTTTCTTTTTCTTTTCTTTTTTTTGTATTTAGAGAAGGGTCTACAGGGTGTTCAGGGTCTCACTGCTAGATCAGACTTGTAGTGATCTGCCTGTTTATCCCAAGAGCTGGGATTACAGGTGCACACCACCACGCCCAGTCTCAATGGCCATCTCAGAGCACCCCAATTTATTGTTTTTTAATCATACTAATTCAGAAGACCATTTCTTTGGTTGTTCTGAATGTCTAATAAAAATTTAGTGAACATTATTAAACATACTTTGATATCATTAAAAAGTGTGTAACTTCATTATGGCAATTTTTCTATTGCAGTGACCTGAATTTACAAAGACAAACCTACACATTCTTCACTGGCATATATGACAGCAGCTCCGTATTGTTTCCTAGCATCCCTTCAATATCATGTCTCATTAAAGAGCATGCTTGGAACAGGAATTTTTACAGAATGACTAAACAGAAACAGTTTCTGCCAATTATGAGAAAAATCATAGAATATCCCGTATCTGTGAATGACCTAGTTCTCTTCTGCCTTAGAGGCTGCACAATCTGGAGGGGTGGGACAACTGAGGAAGGTCTATCACTGTCGTCACACTGAACGGGCCCCCCAAAGGTCACTCACCCACCACCGCTGGGAGTTTTTTCAAGAACTCTTTATTTTATTTCCTACTACCATTATTATTATTATTGTATTTAGTACAGGGTCTACAGGGTCTCACTACACAGATCGGACTTGTAGTGATCCGCCTGTGTTCAGCCTCCCAAGCGCTGGGATTACAGGTGTGTGCCACCACACCCAATCTCAACTGCCATGTCAGTGTGCCCTGGCGGCAGGCCCAGGGATCGAACCCCAGCCGCAGCAAAGAACTCTTTTTAAGTAAGAGAAATTCCTCCTTTCCATAAAGGGGACTAGAATCAATGTAGTGCAACTGTGACAACTGTGACAGCTGAGCTTCTCCCATCCAAGGTCCTCCTGATACAGGGACACACTGAACTACTAAGCACAAGCAGGAGGAAGTCACAGGCTCTGGCTGTCATGTGTATGCGCAGTTGCATTTCAGAGCAAAGCCATTTTTGTTATTCAAGGCTTCCTTTAGATTCCTGTTCAAGAAAGAGATGAGCCTGACTGCTAGGCTGACTTGCCCTTAAAGAAGAAACTATCTCAGAGGCAGGAAACCCTTTTCTTACTTCCTGAAACATAGTCAACAGCTGAAAAAATAAGACAGAATAATTTCCAAGCGAGCTGGTTGGCCTAAATCCATTAGATGCTTCAAGACAACACGCGGAGGGATATTTCGTGCGTGACGTGTCTTGCAGCAAGAGCACTGCTTACCTGCGTGAGGTCAGGAATGTCACCTTTATCAATACCAACTTGCTGCAGATTAAAAAAATGAGAAGTTACTTAACAAGATTAAAATATTTTTGCATTTAATGAAAGATCACTGACATAATTTGATAAAACCATAGTTAAATTTTGGCATAAAGGGATTACATGTATCCCTTTAAAATATGCTCTTTAAGCAGAACTTCACTCAACAAAACAATGGCTTAATTATTATACTATTAATGTATTTAATCAACATATGGGATTTTGTTAGAATTAAAAAATGAAAATAAGTTGAACCACAAAATTTAAAGATATCTCTGGTCCACAGCAACTACAAATCCAAGTAACTGCTTAGACTAAAGTAACAATGCCATTAAGTTTTCTGGAAAGGGAATGTTTATTTCATTTAAAATTTTTGCTCATAGCGTAGCTTCTATCCAGCCTCCATAGACAGAACTACTGTGGTATTTCTTACTTTCTCAAAGTTAATGGATAACCAAGAAACTATGAAGTAGATATTTATTTCCCTATTCATATACAAATAATAGCATATACACAGACTTTACATTTTTCATGTAACTATCATATATGTTATAGATACAGCCACATCAATACATAGAATATCCTCATTTTTTAGACAGCTGCATAAAACTTGTCTCATAATTTAATGAATAGTTTAGTAATAGACATTAACATTGCTTCTAATCTTACTCTCTTTTTTTTTGTGGAACTCAGGATTGAACTCAGGCCCGTGCGCTTGCCAGAGAAGCACTTATTCCACTGAGCCATCTCCCCGGGCCCGCTTCTAATCTCTTGACACTATGAAAAATACTGCACATGCACATTTTGCATCTGTAAGGTTATACACTGGTAAAGGAGAAAGAACATATTCAAACTGACAATTTGGGTGGCATGGGGACAGGTGGTGGAAGGAAAGCAAATATGGGAAAATATTAATAAGCTTGAAACAAAGAAGAGAACATACTGCATACATCAAACTATCAAAATTTGTTTTTAGGTTTCAAAATTATTCAAAATAAAAGGTTGAGGAAAATGCCAAGCATAACTGGAATTCTATCACTGTATAAATCATAATAAAATTGAGGGTCGTGGGGGCTGGAGAGATGGCTCAGTGGTCTAAAGCACCTACTTGGAACAAGCTTGGCAAAGCACAGGGACTGCGGTTCGATCCCCCAGCACCACATGCCAGCCAGCCCCGCCCCCTGGTGGGCTGAGCTGGCCACACACACACACACACACACACACACACACACTAAATGTTAAAATAAAAAAAAAAATTTAAAAAAAAATTGAGGGTCGAGGAGACAAAACAGGCTACCCCAGGTTCTTGGGAAATGGACTGCTTTCTTTTATTTATTTATTTATTTATTTATTTATTTATTTATTTATTTGTGAGAGAGAGAGAGAGAGAGAGAGAGAGAGAGAGAGAGTGTGGTGTGTGTGTGTGGCCAGCTCAGCCCACCAGGGGGCGGGACTGGCTGGCATGTGGTGCTGGGGATTGAACCGCGGTCCCTGTGCTCTGCTAAGCCTGTTCTAAGTAGGTGCTTTAGACCACTGAGCCATCTCTCCAGCCCCGACTGCTTTCTTCCTAGCGATGGAAATGGAGGAGCAAACATGGAGAAGCCCTGGGCGCCTACAAAAACGAGGCAAATGGGAGACGCCATGGCCCCATTTGTGTGTCAACTGCTTCGTTTCCTGTGCTTTTCCTACAGCTGAAGTTGGCATTTTGGAACATAAGTTCCTTGTTGGCGCTGTCCTGTCCATCACGGGGTGTCCAGCAGCAGCTGTGGCTTTAACCCGCAGGTGCCAGCAGCCACTCCCTCTACTGTGAGCCCTAGAGCTCCCTGGGGGCGGGGGAGCACAATCCCTAAGGACTGGCTGCAGAGCACTGGCCCTCTTCTTCTCTCTGGATCAAAGCATACTGGGATCCAGAATTCCAGACTTCGCCTTCCAATAGCTGAGTTCTGGCTTTGCAGAAGCTGTGTATCCCTCCCTGTGCTTGTTTATCTTATAAATTATGGAAATGATAAACTGAAGTGACTTCATTCATTCCCATACACTAACACCTGTTTAGATGATGAATTAAAATATTAATATAAAAGATAAAGGTATTTTAGCATGAATATATTAGGGACACCTAATACTGTTACAACTTTCTGTTAAAAGACAGGGATTCTTTATAACCACTGCTATTTTTACTTCCATGAACATCTGAATTACAATGTAAGTAGAAAGTTGAGGTAAAGCATATGACAGAAGTCTCACTGCTTTCTGTCTATAAATATTCTGGAAGTCACAACTCCCACAAGTCTGATATTTACCTCATAATAGCAAGCTACTAATAATGTGATTGTATGACAGGGAATACTATGGTATTTAACAGAAATTCCTACTACCTCTAAAACAGCCATTTTACAACATTTCAGCTGTCTGCCTTATAAGACTTACACTAAAAAAATCGAAGAGATGCTGGGCTCTCTGCACTTCAAGCTATTTCTCTGGGAAACTCGAATACTACTCAGCATAATGGACAATTTATTGTTACTATTTTACAACCCCTCATGGGACTGAAATGCAGGGCCTTGCATATGCCAGGCAAGCACTCTACTACTAAGCTACATCTCTAGCCCCAGTGACATTCTTTTTCAGATTTTTATTTTTTATTAGTATTTGTGTGTAGCTTACAATGTTTACATCCCTTGTGGAGAGCCTACACCTGTACTGTAATACATCTTCATTGCTTTTTCATCTCTCCTTTCTCTCTCTTCCTTTCCTGTATCTTTTGAGCTCTTTCCTTTTTGGTGCATGTTTGTAGTACATAACGTTCACATTCCTTGTGTGGAGCTGGTACCCGCACGACACACCTGAATTCCTTTTTCTATCCTCTTTCCCTCCCCTTCTCTCCTTCACTTTCAGTTATCTTTTTAAAGTAACATCCAAAAGTCTTCCAATAGACTCTTCAGGCAAATGGTAGTAAGAACAGAAGAGCTACCACACATGAACCATAGTTGCGTGTACCACACGAACACAGTTTGGTAGGGAAAAGGTCTATGTAATTTGTTGAAAATTTTCTGTATTAACTCAACCATAGTGAAACCACTGAGCACTCTCTTCAAGCAGTAGGTGTTTAAATTGTGAATAATGCAATTTAAATATCAATGAACAAATAATTTGTGTTATCCCACTGAGGTATATGTGTTTATTCTAATAAAAATAATGCCATAAATTAATATCCCCCTTAAGATGTCTTATAATGTTTAAATAAATACATTGTATCCAGTTATTTAAAGACAGGCTCTTGAAATGTCACTGGATTTCAATGTACCTTCTCAGTGGGAGAAATTTGGCTTGTGCTAGTATAGACACAAAGTCAAATATCATATGTAAAGAGCTGGAGCCAAGAAGTAGCCTTGTTCTTTCGGAGACGTTGAATCTGGCTTTATTATACTGACCAGTGAAGTGTGTACCACAGGCTGTCACACCCCAGTCGCTTACTCACACACAGTCACAAATGGGAAAACCAGGGATCACGCTCTCTAGGACTTAATGGAACGATGAAATAATCTTCTGCGAGTTCTTGGGCATAACTGATCCTTTCACACAAAGAAATTAGACTAATTTTATTTTATTTATTTATTTATTTATTTATTTATTTTTTAAGATTCCCTTTTTATTAAGCGTCCAAAGCAAATTCATAGATTATTTTATTTACTGTTTAACTGTGGGAAATAGGAAGAAAGCTGTTACTTGAGATATGCTTGTAGCAGGTATCATTGCTATACTAAGCAGTTTTGTTACTATTGTTGTCACAACCAAAGGTACCTAGAATGCTGTCCAAACCCCATTCTTTCAATAACTTGTTGTTCTTTGGTGCCAGGGATATAGCTTAGCAGCACAATGCCTTCCTGGCAAGTACAAAGTTATGAGTTAGATTCCTGGTTAGACTAATTTTAATACATTGTATTGATAATTATATCTAGACTAAGGGCAAATCATACCAAGCACAAACCACAAACCCCGTGCAACTGCAAAAGGAAAACTTTCAAGCTATTCTACTTTTCCTTAAAGACAAGCAACACTGATAAGTCTATGAGGATACAGACATGAACATACTGTAATATAAATGTGATTTACATAAGCTAATATTTACCTTGTGTTTCCCATGTCAAGACATAGGTTTTTAAAAATTCTGATTGCATGTTCTATTGGTCAAAACTCAGGAATCCACTTTTTTTGGATTTTAGTTTTAACATATGAATGTGACAATTATTACTTCTGTGAGAAAATGAGATTTGAAAGCTCATGTATGCCCTGTAGTATTTCTGAAACTGTGTTTTACATGCGTGTTCTTATTCCATACTCTCAAGATGATAAAGCGGCCTGCATATGACACGAACGTCCCTTGTCCACGCTGCTGCCGGGCCTCAGAACCTGCCTCACAGCACTCTCCACCACGTCTGTAGCACTCACTTTGTGGCTATATAAAGCCTCACGAGTCCTCTTGCCGAAGCAATGCAGTAACCACATCAAAAATTTCCGATACTAGAATGAACCAATAGTTGGATTTTACATGAAAGACCTCAACTTTCAGATAACCTCAGGAACACTACCTGTACTGTTATGCAGTTATTAAGTATAAATAACTCAGAAATAATTTATAGACTTTATAAAATAAACTATATTTTTACTGTGCATTGTGCTGAAATCACTGACGACAATGCAGAAATGATAAGAATTTATGATTATACGTTAAGAATTTTTAAAGGCAAATATTTAGTTCAGTAAAGAAGGAAGTACTTTCCTAGAATTAGAAAGAGCCGTCAGGGAGGATGGAGGAATGTAGCACCTCGCAGAGCCACCAGCATCTTATATACTGTCTGGGAAGCTTCCATCTGACTGTAGAACGAGCACTTGACTGGGAGAGAAGTGAGATGACTGCTAAGGCCTCCTCTGAATCTGAGATGCTGTCACTCCGTGGCAGATGTCTTGCCAGGCTCTATACTTCATTACACACTACAGATGCACGAGCCAACAGTCTTAAAATTAAATTACATTTCCAACAAAGCTTAAGGCTACTCACCTCAGCAACCTTGAGAAATTCAGACACTCGTGTCATTCTAGTTAGAAATCGTTTGTAAATTTCTAGAGCATCTTTACATTGTCCTTTCTTCATTTCAAAAAACTTTTCTAGAAGAGACAAAATGATAAGCGATTTGAAAAGTATTCTAGTTTAGTCTAAACCTGTATTAACCCTAACCCTGACCCCTACCCTAGGTTTCTTACAGCTTTATTTTTCCAGTACCACAGAAATGATTCAGGAGCAGTGTTTCTCTGGGTAGCTCCGCAAACCAGACCAGTGTCAGACAATACCTCTGAGTGGACCCAAAGGTGCCAAAAGAAGAGAACAGCCTAAAAGTTGAGGCCTCTGCTCCTGGTCTTGGTTAGACAGACTCTGTTGACTATACCACACTTAAATCGCAACACTGCTCACTTTCCACTCAGGCCCAGGCAACAATGATGCCGCCTCAGATCAACTGGGGGCAGGGCTTTTCCAGTGAGAGAGACATGCCCAAGGCCGACAAATTTTATTCTTAAATCTACTTAAATTATCACTTGAACCTTGAGGTTTGAGTCAAAACACTTGGGCACAGCAACCTCTATGAAGTATTAAAGGACCTCAAGGAGGGGCCCTGAGCAGCTGAAAAAATGCGTCCTGGCCCCAAATAACCACTGGCCTCAGGTGAAATGATTTAAATCATGGAAAAGAAAGCAGAATTCATGAACTGTCAGAACAGGTCACGTGTGCATTCAACAACGTATCCCATTATTTAGTCCTGAAAACCACCAAATTCTTTCTGATATCAACTTCAAAACATCACAACTACATTCTACAGCGTCCTTATTTTCTTATTAGCTCATTATAAACCAATATTATATGTAATAAACTAGTCTCTGAACTAAAGAATTCTCTAATTTTTTTTCATTGATACTTATTTTGGGTCAAACATTATTTCTTTCAAGCATTATATAGTAACATATCTTTTAGTTACAAGAAAGTAGAGTTTCATGAAACAAGTATTTGGCTTATCAAGCTCTGTTGGCTTTCTAGACTGTATTCCTACTCTCTTTTTCAATCTTTAGCTTTACAGACAGATAAACAGGGTCACTTCACCAGGATTCAGTCAGGAAGGTACTATATAGAGCTCCACTTGTAATTGCAACAAGAGAATAATTCTCCCCTATATATTTTTTTTTTAAATCATTATTTTATTAGTGTTCTGCTAATTGGCGGCGTGCACCTGTAATCCCAGCGCTTGGAAGGCTGAAAACAGGAGGATCACTATGAGTCCGATCTGTGTAGTGAGACCCTGTAGACTCTTACTAAATACATAAAAAAAAATAAAAAATATAATTAAATCATTTAGTCAATATTTTTTGACACTGCAGATGGTAGCACAGTACAGCACTGTCTACGACAGCTTCTAAGCAATCTAGATTATAACTGAAGGCCTAACACTCTCTTTATAAGTGTATTATTTTATATTTGCACAGGGTTAAATACATGCTACTCTTATATTCTCTCATACTTGAGAGTTCTTTAGGGCATTCAGCATATAATTTTACTACCTCAAGAGTATTCTTAATTTTCTCAAGGAAAGTAGTAATATCTAATTATGTAAAGAACGAATTATCCAGGGCAGCCACTCATTACCTCCTGTTGACAGTCTTTGGGTAATTTTACTTTTAACGCAGACCTCCCCTGCAGGGAATTTAAGGAAAGCAAAAAGATCAAGAAAACAGACACCCGTACTCTGCTGTTTTCCACTTGTTAGTGTTTTAGAGAAAACAGAGAGTGGAGGTGGCCACGTCTGAGGACAGTTACTATACCTATATGTCATTTTCTAATGCTACCAATACAATCACGATGATACCACAGGCAAAGAAAGCATTTTTAGTCTAAAAAGTTAAAAATAAAGACATTGCAACAAAACGTACTTTTCTTTCTTTCTGGATCAACATCTTCCCATAAACAATTTCCGTTAAAGATCTGAATTACTTCTTTTACTATAACCCAGGTTTAGTTCTTTGTGTCAGGTCTTTAGCAATAACAAGAAGAGAAATCAAACTGCATAATCTCAACTTTCCTTCCGAACAAAGGCAGCGGAATTTCAGGCACTTTGTCTCTGTCTCATTTGGATGTCTGTATTTCTCATGGTAATTTGGGATTCACCAACAAAAGGCATTCAATCACTATGGCTTCAGGTTTTAATCTCATAATTGTTTCTGTAACGATGGTAATGACGCACAAAGGCTGCGCGAGCCATTTTTACTGATACATGCAAGCTGTGAGTTTTGCTGTCCTTCAGAGACCTGGGCGGGGTCTAGAAATGACATCTCAAAATGAGTCTGAGCCTTTCTTTCATACCAAGATAACCTATGTTGATTTTTTTTTGTCTTTGGTGTGATCACATCTGATGTAACATGAGTATTTGTTAAATTATAGTAAATTCTTGTCTGCACCTTGGTACTGTATTAATTTGCAAAGGATTAAGAGATACATCAACTGAAAAGGACTCTTATCCCTGAAAGACAAACTGAGATTTTCCACGTGGTGTATTACTAAGGACCACCAGTCAGTCACTTGGAAATCAGTCCCATTACAGTGCTGAAACATTTGTGGAAGTCTGTAGCACTAAAGCCCATGCCAATAATACACAAAGAATCCGCTAGGAAGCCCTTTGTTAAAACTAACTTGCAACATAGTTAGAAGGTTAACTCCCAACACCATCTAGTAAACAAAAACCCTGCCTCAAAATCATCAGCATACTATCTTCTTTCGTGTTTATATTCATGGCGGGGAACCAGTCCATACGTGTAACATCTTAATTCCTTATTTTCGTCCCCTACTCCTACATCCCCTCTCTCGATTCCCTTATGTCGTTCACATTCTCAATGCATAATGTTCACCTTTCCTGTATGAAGTCCACACACGTTCACCACACATCTTTTTATTTTTTATTTTTTAATTTTTTTGGTGGAACCGGGGATTGAACTCAGGCCCTTGCGCTTGCCAGGGAAGCGATTATTCCATTGAGACATCTCCCCAGCCCCACACCACACATCTTAACACTTCTAGACTGCAACTACAGCAAGAGCAACTCTGACAAAAATACCAAATGAAACTGAGCATGGGAATGCTGCAAGACGAGAGCGCGCACGCCCTCGGTCCTTTGAACAGTCTTTAGTACGAAAGGGTGTGATTCTCTTTCTCTTCTGCTCCTGACTTAGCCAGCAGACTATCATTTTCAAATTAAATTTAAACAACATTTCTTTTAACATAAAAAGAAACTGCAGTCTTAATACCATCTACCTGTGAAGTCAACATAAAGGGGGAGTACGGCGGCGGAGCGCTTCACCGCTCGATGATGGAAAAGAACCGCAGGACGGGACCCGTTTAGTTGCTAAGTGAGAGACTCTGGGTAGCAGTGGGAATAAGACAAGGCGAGAGTACGAGAATAAACGAACAGAACTTCGTTTCTGACCAGCTGTGGATTTCAGAAGATGAGTAACTCCAAGATAACTGAGGTCTCAGGATTAAAGGACTAGGGATACACCAACAGAAATAAGGACATTAAGAAGGGTTCAAGAATTCAGTTTTAAAGGTTCTGATGTTTTAGGTAAGAACACAGTATCTAGATACAAATGCCTACAAAATTAATAAAAATGCAAAATTGAAGTTTAGGGGAAAAAGTAAGACCTGAAATAGCAGATTTGGGGCTCATGATATGGAAATGACAGTTTTCTTCCGATGAAGAATACAGCGGTGCCCCTTCCCACAGCCTTAACTCTGTCCTTGTTTCTGGCTATAAACCAAATTGGATGAGAACAGAATCATGTTCAGTGGTTAGGCTCAATGTTGTCCTTATAGAGAAATTAGATTTGATTCTCATCCAATTCAGTTTGGGACCAGAACTGTGGAAAAAAATTAAGTTCATGAACTAAGGTATCACTGCAGACAGAAAAAGCAGAAAAGCAGATGCCAACAAGGAGCACTTCAGCAAAAGCTGACATTTATGAGCAGGAACAAAGGCTAAGGTTAGTTAGTAAAGGAGATAGGGAAAACGTCCTATCTGGCCTCCTGATATTAGATTATTTTGCTGAATTCACACACCTGTAATATTTAAATGGCAACAGAATACCCATCTCTGACAAAACTAAACAAAAGAGGGGATACAAATGAAGGACCATTTTGTATCTGTATATACCAAATAGGATAGATATACAGCTACTTTCTCTTAATTCAATGAGAAGAAAGATTTGCACTCATAGTGTTTGGACAGGATATCATGTCTGCATCTTGTACTATAAATAACCACTACGAAGACAACAATAGGCAATGTATTAATCATTGAAACTGTCCTATTGATTTTGAAACTGTCTCATTGCTATTTGTTTCTCAATAAAATAAAAAAAAAAGTGCAGGACCTGAAATAAGAATCTACTTAAGTTTGCACTCCACGTTAAGGGCAGGAAGCTTTGCCCAGTAAAGACAAAACGTCGGAGGGTGCCGTGTGTGAGGCTGATGAGGCCCCAGCCAGCGCCCCTTCCTGCTTCTGAATTCATGTGACGCCAGCGTTCTGGATTTAGACCTGTGCGAGACCTAGAAGGTAAAACTGAGGCAAAAGCCATCATCTAGGTCTCGCACAGGTCTAAATCACCATCTGTGCTGAAATACGGGATCCTCGTAGTCTATATTATACTGGAGCAAGACAGTTATGTAAATTACCACCTAAGCTTTTCTAAAATGAGTACCTGAGACAAAGCTTATCAAACTATGGCTTAGAACACCACAATGAGGACAGGCAAGCAGAATTGTGGAGGGGTGGCTGCTTTGTCTCCACTAGAGTTCAGAAAAGAAAACACAGGATTTTAATTATTGGCTCAAGGCAAACTATGGCACTGTAAGACTGCCCTAAAGTAACCTTAGCTCTTGTAGCCACAGAGTTCTCATAGCTAAACTTCAGATAGTCTGATATTATGTGTCGCTCAATTTTAGCATAGGAAGGGAAGTTCTAGTTAGAGGCTCACAGGTCTCCTCTGTGAGAGGGAGGCATTTATTCAGAAAAGAAAACTGGGAAGGGGAGACCTTTGGGAAGATTCAAGCAAAAGTAAGTTTCCCTTCCCACAAGATTTTCCTCCTGTCTGAAGAGGCTGGTCCTGCATCACTTGGAGATCACATTAACTCTTATTTCATGAGGAAATAAGTTTCTCCTCCTAAGCTATACTCTGCTCCCTGTATCTTCTTCTCATTGTCAATTACGTCAAAATACAGCAATTCCAATGAGCCTCAGGGAGCCCAGTAAGGTAACTTTTTTGTTTCCTGCCTAAAATTAATATAGCTACTCCTATACATTCTTTATTGTTACAATGGGATGATTTTCTCCATGCATTTACTTTAGTTTGTATTAGTCTTTATAAAGTGGATTTCCTATAATCACCATATACCTGAACTTACTTTGTTTTGATCCATTCTGACAATCTGTCTTTTAATTAGTGCATTAAAAACACTCAGGTTTTAAGTGATTATAGATACACTATGCAATACTAGCACATTAATTTAGATTACTACCTGCCATATTTCTTTCTGTTGTTTTGTTGTCCATGTTCTGCGTTCCTACTTTTGCCTTCAATTCTTATATTCTTCTACTGCTTTGTGGATGTATATGTGTGTTAAGAGATGGTGTCTCACTATGTTGCTCAGGTAACTCGGAACTCCTGGCCAAGAGCAACCCTCCTGCCTCAGAGCTCTGAAGTACCTGTGGCCACAGTGGTGCGCCACAGTGCCCATCCCTTTTGTAGTTCCACCTACCGAGTAAGTTAATAACGCCATCATTGTAGCAAGCGAAAAGTTTGATGAGATCTTTGAAGAGAAGCATAAATGCAGCATTTATGACACCATTTGTTAGTTCATTTGGGTGCACCTAGGAAAAGACAAAACTTGAATGTTAGTTGCATATCATCAAATCAGTATTTTCTCAAATCATACTAAAATGTCTCAAATAATGACTAAAAAAATTCATATTCTACCCATGTTGGGTAACTCTTTTAGCAACCAAAGGATGTCAAAAGATGGACTGCAAATGTGGTTTGCAAGTCAATAAAGTTAGACTACCAATTAAAAGACATACACATTTGACCAGTGGTACACAGGGCACCCAAATCCCGCTTGCGACATTTAGTCTTCCATGACTACAGCTTTTCCATTTCCCTACCTAACGTCTCTGTCAAAGGGGTCAGTCTCCGCAGCACCCAGAGTTCTCCGCGAGGAAGACAGCACAGAAAGTATCTTACTCAGCTCCATTTAAAACACTTCCTAAGACTAGCAGTCATTTGCCCATATACTGTCACAGACACACTGCTGGCGGCACAGAAAAGAATAACGTCTCCCCACTCCCCGATCCTTTTTCACAACTCCTCAGGTTGCTTTTTTTTGTCCTCTATATAACATGCTTCCTTTAAGAAGAAGCCTACTAAGGGCAGGGAAAGTAAATTAAAACATATGAATAAAAAGAAAAAATTAAGAGAAGCAATTACAGAGATCTAATAATGTGTTTACTGTAAAATCTGTCAAAAGAACAGTAAGATGATTTGCTGATTTTACTGAAATTTCACAGAACTTAGGTGTTACAGGCCTCAATTATAGACTAACACACTAATCTTAACACAGACTTTAAGCTACTAATATTTGAGGAAAGTTTTTTAGGCAACCACGAAAATACAGAAAAGCTGACAATGCGAGTTAAGAATTTTCCTACATGTCAAACAACACTTTCATGAGTCAGATTTTCAAACTTTTAATTGTGAGCTAACTGTCAAATTCACATGCAGATATAAACCGTAAAACAGGGAGCTCCCAATTAGACTGGGGAGCTATCTCCCCAGGCCACAGATGTGACGTTAACAGACAAATCATCCTAATACTGCCAAGAAGGACTCAGAGTTATTGGAAATAAAACAAAAATAACTATCTTCAGGGGAGCGCGTCATGCAGGAATCCCACAGAGAACAAGGCCAGGCTCCCTTCCTGCCTGCGCACGCCTCACGCAGACATCTCACTGGTTGAGCCCATCACGCGGCCGCCATCCCACTCAGAATGCAAGTTTCCAAGAGCTCAGCAGTCATATTTTTCTGTAACTCAAGTAAAACCCCGGCAAACTCCTTCAAAATCTGGGGAAACCTCAATCATCTCTATGATCACAGCAGTATGAACTAAGTATTGGAGGGCGATCTCAAGCCGCTTCCCGAGGACCCTCTGGACTTGCCTAGAGCTCAGCTTCAAGGCAAAGACAACACTGGCTAAGGGAGAAACACTTTTTTTTTCCCTCTAGTACCAGGGATTGAACTTGGGACCTTGCAAGACAAGCGTTTATACCGCTGAACTGTCTCCCTGCCCAAGAAACACTTTTCGATGAGATACATACGTCAAATTCAAGCAGTGCGTCAATCTGTCCCTGCAGTATGGGCATACTCTTTAGTAGCTTTTCGGGAGCCATTGTCCTCATTACCCCATCAGCCCTGGAATAGTTTTTAAAAAGAAAAGGATTAAACTTCCTTGTATATGGAAAATCCAGTACCACATGTACTGTCCTAAGCGGGGCCTCTTCCCAGTTTGCTCATTAACCTTGCAGAACCACTACAAACACGGAGAGGCTGTGGCCGTTCCTCATGCCTCTGTCCCTCCCGCCTGTGCGTCCCATTCCTCTACCACAAGGGCAGTGCTGGCCAGCCACACTGTCCTCAGAAAGAAGGCGCCACAGCCTGGACAGCGCGGGCCAGCTGAATTTCTGAATGGATTTTTAAAACCTGAAATAGGAGGAAAGTGGCAGAAATAAAAGTTTTCTGAAAAGGCAATTTTTCTTTTGTGAGAAAGAGAAAACAGGTCTTGGAAGTCTCTGAGACCTGTAGGACTGGGAGTACAGTTTAGGATATTCACAATCAAGTAAAGAAAAATACATCTTGAAATGGACAGGCTGGGCCAAACGGAGGTGAGAACTTAGGTGCAGGATGTCGAGTGAGAGCTGGCGCTGAGAAAGCATCAGAGGGACCAGCCGGGCCTCTAAAGGAGCTGCTGCAAACAGTGATGGTCAGGAGCAAGCAGTGTTGCTGTAACTGAGAAAAGTACCCAGGTGATGTGAGCAGGGTGATAATGGCAAATGCTGGGGTCTCTCCCACCGTAGTAGTGGGGAAGCCACAGTGTTCTTAAATGTCCTATACGGGTGCAGGCCATACATCTATTTTGAAAAGGCCACAATACAGCTGGGAGCACCAAAACAGGTGCCTCAGGCCATGCAAGAAGTCAGAAGGAGGTGTAAGACCTAGAGTGAGCTCTAGTGAGAAGGAGATGAAAGAAAAAAAATTCTATGGTGTATTCACTCATTAAAAACTGAACTGTTTTGAACACCAAAGTTGATATTTTCATTGCCATAATGAAAAAAATAGTTCAGAGCTAAGGTTAGGTCAACTATTATAAAGATAGTTATATGTTTTCTTTTGGATTCTTAAAACTAAAATATTAAAGCTCCAACAATACCTTGTCCTTAGCTCAAGTTAGGAACAGTTAAATGATCTGCTCAGACTTCTGGGTGAATAATTTTGACTTGACTCAAATATCTATTTCAAAGGAAGTAAACGGTTGCCATGGGTTACAATTCAAGTGTTTCTGTGTCAACGAAGCTTTCTTAATCAGCTGTTGGTATTAATAATTAAAATTGGATTATGACATACATGTGTTTCCTAGGACACGCCGGCTCTCAAATAAAGACCACCATACATATAAGTTCATTTTCACCTCAAACACACTGAAATAAGTATTGTCACCTACAGCTGCCAAATGAGCTATGTCAGTAATCTCTCTCTTAAAGACATTTAGATACTTAAGAATTTCATATTAACTAAAAAAATTTATTGATATTTCATACTTTTCTAGGTATGTATATATGTATTTATGTATATACTTATTCACTTGGTACAGGGTCTCACTACACAGCTTGGACTCTTAGTCACCTTCACGTCTCAGCCTCCCCAGTGCTGAGATTACAAGCATGTGCCACTCCTGATTTCGGCGGGTGGCATGGTGACCCTGGTTCTGGGGCTGGCATGGCATGTGGTATCAGGGATCAAATCTAGGTCCTTGCATTTTCCAGGCAGTGCTTAGACAGCCAAGCTATCTCCCCAGCCAAAAATATCCTTAATCTTATACCATGTACATACTAAGCAGCAAATCAGATATTTCTGCATGAAGATGTAAGTAAAATAATATATATTACAACCTTAAGGCTAACTTCTAACATACTAGTTATTTAGCTGCTTCTTCAGGTGATCATAAACAGGCTTCATGATGAAAATTAGTCAGCTTAGTTAAAATAAATCAAGTATGTCTTGGGAACTATGCTGCTCATGTAAACACACAAAAATAGAAAAACTCACCCTTTCTTTACTCGGGCAAAATCAAATGCCATCTGTCTGTAAGAAAAGGCCTTTTCATTCAAATATCTACTATAGCGCCTTATGAAGGTAGACATGTCATAGCCTGAGAAAGAGGAGGGAAAAAATGGATAAAATACTTCAGTCACCTTTTGCATAGCCCTATTTTTCTTCTAACCCTTCAAACGTATACATTTCTAGGATAAGGTCAACAAGTGTATCTGCAGGGTTCATTTAAAATTCTCCTTCTATGAGAAAATGCGTTTGGCATGAGACACCTCCTGCTACTCCTTGTACAGCAACTCTTTTCTAATTATCATGAGTAGTTCCAGTTTCAAATGAAAATCTGTGTCACACACAGCAACAGCCACCCGGCGGCAGGCTGTTCGCGGGGTGTGATCACCCTACATGTAACAGACGACCAGCAAACACGACGGATGAACAAGTGACTCAAATTCTATTAATTCAGAAGAAAAATTTCTGTAATACTGGAATCATTTAAGATTTGAAGGGCATCTTGATCATTTCCTCACCTTCCTAAACAGTGAGACTAGCATACCCACTGTTACTTTTAAAAGTGAACACTGAAAATGTGAATACCATTTAATGTTTCATACGCTGAGTCTAGAGGTATCAGTGAAATGATTTTGGATTAATAACCATCCATTAAAACATAAGGTATTAGCAAAAATATGTACATAAATGCACAAAAGTTTTCATATTCTCACCATGAGATCCACTTTTGTCCAAAAAATTGCTGAGATTGAACAGTGTATTTCTAGAGGCCAAATACTGAATAAATCTCTGAAAAACAAAAGTTAGAATTAAATACTCCTATTTTCAAATCATACTTTTAAATTATTGCTGACATTGAAGGGAAATTTTTATAAATTTTTATTGCAATCTCTTCTATTTAGTTATAAAGATTTCTATTTTGCTGAATTCCCCAGGAAGGAGGCAAAACTCAGACTAATTTTTAATTAGAATTAAACTGTATCAGCTTTTTTTTTTTTTTTTTTTTTTTTTTTTAGGTACTGGGAATTGAACTCAGGACCCTGTACTTGCCAGGCAAGTGCTTATTCTACTGAGCTATCTTCCCAGGCCCTGAGCTTTTATTTCTGTATGTAAGAAAAACTATATTCAATATGATTCAGTAAATATTCCACATAAAAATAATTTTATCAATACTTTTAATGTATTTTGGTACAGCATGTACAGGGTCTCACTGCACAGATCGGACTCATCCTGATCCTCCTGTTTTCAGCCTCCTAAGCGCTGGATTACAGGCGCTCGCCACCACACCCGAGGCTCATCTGCTGTCTCAGTGCGCCCCGGGGGCAGGGCCAGCATGACATGTTGGGGGTTGCATCCTGTACCCACGCCTTCCTAAGTAGGCACCTTAGTCTGCTGAGCTATCTGGCTGGCCCTATCAATGCTCTTCAAAATGAAATATTTATGAAAGCAATTTTCATTCAGAGGCATGAAGAACATTTCCTATGGAAAAATGACTTTAGGGTTCCTTTCCTCTAACACTTTTATTAACAGGTTGATTATATGGCACATGTTTTACGCGTTTTATTATATCTATGTATGTTTTAGGCATCAGTAATGTGTAATACTTCTATATCTCTAAGACAAAAACTAAAAATTTATTTTAAAAGATACCTAAACAAAGGATGAAAATTATACTGCAGCTGATTTTGAATTGCAGATTTCTTTTTTTTCTCCTGCTTAGTGAAAGTCAGAAGAGCCCCACGTCATCGCCACATTCTTCCATGCACACCTCCATTACCCCAGTTACATTCACTTAGCTTACCTCGTTTCCATGCACCATGAGATGATGTGTTGTCACTAGTGCTTTAAATACCACCACCCAGCTACTGTTGGTTGCCCGCTCAAACAGTGTGTCCGCCATCTGAGGGATATTAACGTTGGTCTCGTTGGTAGCCTGGATCAGATCTGGGAAAACAGGAGATACGGAAGTAACCGCCACTTGCAAAATTTCACTCAAAGCTTCACTTCACACTTTAAACATTTAATCCTCTTTTCTTTACAGTGGCTTCCAAATTACTCTGGTGAGTGCTCATCTAAAAAAAAATTCAACCGCAATATTTTTACATATTTATATACCAAATAATTTACACAATGTATTGATTTGTTCTTGACTTTATTTTCTTCAATCAGTTCTCTTCTGTGTTCTTTTCTGAATTTTGTTTGTTGATGCTGATACTGTTTTTTGAAATCATAAAATCCAGATCTAAACCTCATGTTAATCTTTGATACTGATCCAAGCACAATTCCACAAACACATAGACACTTATACACCATTTGAAGGAAAATACATAAATGTACCTTTGGAACATGATTAAAAAGCCTAACTTTCTTGGATTTTAACTTGCAAGAGTGCCAATAAATACGTTTGTGCGTGACAGAACGAGTGCAAACAATGAGAGAGTCCCATTAAATAAAGCTAAACTGAACATCATGCATACATTAAACTATCACGATTTGAGCTGAACTCAGAAGAGAGCAAACATTTAAAATGTGTTCCCTGTCCACCTGCATATGAATGAGGTGCAGGTATAGGGTGTGGCACAAACACAGTCAACAGAAGGTGCTCAGGGTTCATTCACAAAGTGCTTAGTGTCAGACAGCTAGCTCAGCTAATGGTCATGTGCTCAGGAACAGAGGCTGCGCCACGCTGGGCAGTACAGACTTGAGCGCTTCTCACAGTGCAGGCTGACCTCTTCAGGACAGCAGATGCTGCAGGCTACACCTAACCTAGAGAGCCATGGGTGCCACACGAGCTATTCGGACATCTAATGCAGCAAAGGCAGAGACAAAACCATCACTTCCTTCCTCATTCAAAGCCCCCCCCCCCATAATCATTAAGCGGTACATCTGCTTTCTGCATTTCCCTATGTCACAATCAATGGTTTAAAAAGTGACAATCCATTACCGAAAGAGCTCTTACCAAGTAGGCATAAAAAAATCAGTAAGTTCTGAATTAAAAAAAAAAAAACTAGACTGATTTCTTACTTTATTTCAAATTTCAGCCATCGTCCCCCTCCCCCCACCAACACATTTCCCCAAGAATGTCCTCTACTGCAATCCTGTTCATCCTTCAGGAAAGCTTTCCTGGGGGCCTTCTCAAATGCAGCCCCATGTGCCCTCCCTCTGCTGTGAAACCAGGGCTGTGCTGTTCCTGCTGGCTGCTCACGCGAGACGGGCTCCCACCACACCAAAGCTGGCTGAAGGTGGACCCGGCCACTCACACCAAAGCCTGTTTCTTGTGCAACGCTTCAGACTCCTGGGCAGAATGCATGCTGTGGAGCAACACGTACAAGACACAGTTTTTTGTAAGAGAAAAAATCACTATAATACCCTGTTCTGAAACATCATCATGAGGCTGTTGTATATCTGAAATTCTGGGTTAGTCAAAAGTGTTTCTATTCATTCATCTATTCACTCGGCTTTGGAGATACAGAGAAGAATGGAGACAGATATTCTTCTGATGAACTCATGAGCATTCATTTCATTAGATCTTCTTTTCAACTTTTATGTTTTATCAGTCCTTGTTTATAGCACACCGTGATTCCATTCCTCGCGGGGAGTCGGTGCACGTACCTACAATGCCTTCTTTTCTTATTCCCCTTTATTCCCCTTCCCTCCCTCCATCTCTTAGTCCTTACATTTACAAAAAATCTCTGCTTCTGTCTCCTTATTATCCATCTTTTATTTGGGGCTTCTCAGTGAGAGAAGCCACTCGATATTTAAGCTGAGTGTCTGACTTCACTTACTGTCATGGTCTCTAGATGCATCCAGTTTCCTACAAGTGACTCATTTATCCTCAGATCTTCACTCTATGTGCTCAATTCTTTTTTTTTTTTTTTTTTTTTTTCGGTGCCAGGGATTGCGCTTGCCAGGTAAGTGCTTATTCTGCTGAGCTATCTCTCTGGTCAATTCTTTTTTGATACAGAGTCTCACTATGTTGTTCAGTGTAGAGGAAATATATATGCTCACATAACAGGGGAATCTTATAGGAGATCAGTAAATTAAGGCAAATGACAGACTAAAAAATCTAAGTTCAGAGCCCAGCTCAGCGCCGGTCAGATGTGTAATTCTGGGCAAATCATTTCACTCAGGCATTCATATTTGAAATGGGGGTAATAATTACTGCCTTTCAGAACATTTTATGGGCTGCAAATGTCTGAACAGAGTAGGTAGAATCTAGAGTATAATGGGGTTATGAGGAAAGAACGCACGCAGATAGAAAGCTGAGAGGGAGTGGAGCACAAAGGCATTTTTGACAGATGGGAAAGTGCTGATGCTTTCAGGGGTCCGCGTCCCCGAGCGAGCGCGGTGGTGGTCTGAGGACTGGGTCTGTGTGGCCGGGTGACGAGTGGGACTTACACTGCGGAATGAAGGCCCAGCCAGCAAGCTGGCTCAGACACTAAAGAGTCTGGGTTTTATCCTATGGACGAAAGAAAGTCCCTTTTAGTGACTTCTAAATATTACCTGCCAAGTACAATAAAGGCAAAGACACGGAACCATCACCATTACCCGGAAACGGCTGGTGAGAGAAAGCAAAGCAGGAGGCTGGACAGTGCGGCTGGAATCAAGAGATGACCCAAAGCCGCACCACTGAACACGCACCGAGGATCGGCGGAGACAAAGGAAGAAGCAGAAACACACCAAGAACCGTTGAGAAGATCTGCAGGCAGGCAAGCACACGCCAGAGGCAAAGAGAAAAAGAAATGGCGAACAATTCCAGACTCCTGCTCTGGGGTGTCAGTAATGCCATTTACTGAAATTGGAGGAGAGCTGGTTTAAAGAGAGAAGCAAACTGTCTTAGAAATCATAAAATGGAAAGAGCGGTTAGAGATTCAAACTGAGATGTCTGGCGGAGGACTGAAAATGGGTTTTAAAGCTCTCGAGAGACATTGGGCCTAGAGAGAAAGTTGAGAGTAATACAGAATTAAACAGAAATTGAGACTATGCATTTCGAAGAGGCAATGCGAGTATTATTCAAGGAAAAATGAGAATTGCAGGTGTACATAAGAATCAAAGTTAGGAAAGTTCATCATTTAAGATACAGATGCAAGGGAAGTGAGTGTAAGGAAAAGTATAGGGAGTTCCAGGAAAGTGAAGCAGTGGCACCAATTAAGAACTCCAAAAATTTCGAGAAACAATTAGTGGCTGCAAGGGTCAAGTCTACAGCAGGTCCCAGTAAGCCAGATTGTAAGAGCAGAATATGTGAGTAGAGATTGCTACAACATTTGGCAGGGAGGGTCCAAAGCTCAGGCTCACTGGACATAAGGAATAAATGGGCAAAGGAAAGGCTTTTTACTGTTAAAAAAAAAGGGGGGGGGGAACATTTAAACATTTTTGAGCTCAGGAAAGTGCCTAAAAGAGGTGATGTTGACAATAGAAGTAGACATAACTTATCGGAAAACTGAGGGGTTAGATGAGCTCCACATTCCAGGGCTCAGGGCTCAGGTGCCAAGCCAAGGTTACTCTCAGAGGGAGAGTCACACGCTATTCTTCTGAGAAGAATGTGTTGATGAAGCAGAAAAATGTATTAATTTCCTTACATCTTAAACTTAATCTTTTTGAGAGATTGGTTCTGCTATGTTGCTCAGACTGTGGGCAACTCCCAGGCTCAAGGGATTCTCCTGCTTCAGCCTTATGAATAGCTAGGAGTACTGGCGTGTGCCTGGCTATTATACTTACCTTTTTACTGTTCTATGTCAGGGATTGACAAACTACAGCCTTGTGGGAAAATCTGCCTTGATTTCTATTTTTGTAAAATTTTACTGGAACAGAGCCATGTTGCTGTCCAAGGCTGAGTTCATACTACGACAAGGTAGCAGAACAATTGTTAATACTCGGCTCAAGCTCAATTCAGTGATCCACAAAGCCTAAAGTACTGGGCTTTGACAGAGAGGTGAATGGGCCTTCATAGAGAAGGTCTGCTGACTGCATCTAAAAAGAATTGGTGACACTTAACAAAGACCAGTGGCCATCTCAAGAGAAGGTAATTGTGTGACTGAACCATTGTGTGAAGTATTTTGTTTCCCTGGACCAAGATTTTAACTTGAAAAAACCGCTTGACAGACTTTCAATTATGATGATTTAGAGATGGTATTGAACAGCAGTTACTTTCTCAGAAATAAGGAAAGTCAGCTTGTATCTTTAAAAAAAAAAAATTGACAGTACTGGTTGCCAATGACAGAATTTGATCTTTTATATGAAAACTAGAATTTTCACACATTCTGCCACATAGGCTTGACAGCTTTGTCATTTATGCTGACTTCTCTGATACTACTGGTGGCATTCATGAATGCAATTTATTCATAATTATGTAATGTATTGTATCAACATTTAAAAGATGTGAATATTTCCTAAATGACTAGTGCATAATGTTAGTAAAAGATCCATTTAAAGTTCAAAGAAAAAAAAGCACAAGGCAGACCAATAAACTTTAATATAACGTAAGTGTTGAGATTTAACACATCAATTTAATTTAAGAAACTACTACTTGGAAGTTGTGTAGTAACAAAGAAAAACATGCAAAAGTTTCTTTTAAAAAGGCTATTTAAGGGGCTGGTGAGATGGCTCAGTGGTCTAAAGCACCTACTTAGCTTACAAGCTAAGCTAAGCAAAGCACAGGGACCGTGGTTCAATCCCCCAGCACCACATGCCAGCCAGTCCCGCCCCCTGGTGGGCTGAGCTGGCCACACACACACACACACACACACACAAATAAAAATTTTTAAAAAAAGGCTATTTAAAAGAGTCTTTATTTTCCCGCTACATATCTTTATGAAGCCAAATTTTATTTATATACCTCAAATAAAATAATATATCCCAACAGATGTAATACAGAAATAGGTATGAACATCAGTTTTCTACTGGGTAAGACATTAAAGAGATTTGTGAAAATATAAAATACTACTTTCTTCCTATTTTTTACATCTGGAATAATATCATCTATAAAACTTTACTTGTGTTAACAAGTCAATAGATTTAGTATCCTTATTTAAAGGAATATTCTTATTTCCTGTGTTTTTTAACCTTTCAATTATTATTTCTTCTTTTGAGTTCTTACATTAGGAAGACTATATGATATTTACACATTTGGGTCTGGTTTACTTCACTTATGAGTATATCTTCAAGTGGCATCCACTAAATATAAAGGCTTCGAGTTTATCATTCTTTATAGCTGAGTAATACTCCATTGTGTAAAAATACCGCATCTTTTTCATCCATTCCTCATGTGACGGGCATCTTGGTTGTTTCCCAGATTTGGCTGTCACAAATTGTGCTGCAATGAACATGGGTGCACATATATTATTATGATACGACGTTTTCAGTTCCTCCAGGAAAGTTCCCAGTAGGGGAGTTGCTGGTTTGAAAGGGATTTCCAGTCCTAGTTTTTTGTGGCGTCTTCACACTGATTTCCATAATGGTTGCACCAGTCTACATTCCCACCAGCAGCGGAGAAGGGTTCCTTTTTCCCCACAGCCTCTCCAGTATTTGTTGTTGGGTGATTTCTTTATGACAGCCATTCTTTCTGGGGTGAGATGGCATCTTATTTCCTGTTTTAATTTCTAAGACAGTAAATACCTCCCATAAACAAAAACTCTCCGAAGGACACCTGAAGGAGCTCACAGTTACTACACGAAGGACTCCTGAAGCCAGTTTGACAGCTGCTGTTTTCATATACACCTAGACAGAGAATTTCCCAGTTGTAAGGTAGGCACATCTTTAATCTTAAAATGGTTTTATAAAAGTGATCCCACGCATTTATGTTCTCGCTAGTAGATTTTGTTTGTATTGTCCCACTTCCTCACCAAATAAACTGGTTTCTATTTTGAGAATTTTTTAAAACATTAAACAAAAACTGGGCCTTGGAGGTAGCTCATCGGACTAAGTGCCTACCTAGGCAAGGGCAAGGACCCATGTTTGGTCCCAGGCACCACATGCCACAACAACTCTGCCCTGGGCACCCTGAGCTGGCCAATCAGACAGGGCGTGGTGGCACACACTTGTAATCCCAACACTGGGGAGGCTGAAAACAGGAGGATCACTACCAGTTAAGCTGTGTAGTGAGACCCTGAACAAAATACATAAAATTAAAAAAAAAAGTTAAACAAAAAACTATAGCTACAAACATGGAGGAAAAAGATGCTTGAAAACTGAGTACAAATATTCTACATCTGTCATGTTTTAAGTCCTTAGAATTCAAAGTTTTAGTTGAACTTTGGAAGATATAGCCGGTAACTTTTTGACAGCTAAGAAAATAGCTTTACTAAAATATAGCTTACACAGAAATAGTGCATGTTTAAAGTAAACTACTGAATAAGCTTAGACAAAGATGAGTTTATAAAATTATCACCAAAATCAAAATAATGAACACACTCACCACACCCAATGGTTCCTCATTCTTCTAGTCCTTCTTGCCTGCCCCTTCCTAGTCTCCTTCCTACCTGAGCTTTAGCAGCTACAAGTTTTCTGTCAGTACAAATTACTTTGCGATTTCTAAAGTTTACATGAGGAGAAATCTGTTTGCTCTGGTGAGGAAGAGGTCTGGTCTCTTTCATTCAACATCATTATTTCGAGATTCATTGTTACTGCACGTGTCAACAGTTTATACCTTCCTATGCCTGAGGTGTATTCTACTAACACGCGTGCCAACGCCACTCATTCTCTTACCCCGTAATAAACACGGGGGATTTCAGTTTTGGCTGTTATACACAGAGTTGATGTGTGCACTTATACAGAGTCATTTGCATGTAAATATACATATTCATTATTATCCCGTGAGTTATTGCCTAGGAATATCCTGAGTTATTTTGGGGTTAAACTATTGCCAAAATGTTTACACCACCTTACGTTCCCGCCAGCACTATGCATGCACGCTGCAATTGCTGCACATCTTTCCCAAGACTATGTCTTTTTAAATTTTCTTTGTGTCTGACAGGTAAATTGTAATATATTATAAGGTTTTTCTTTGCATTTCCCTAATGACTAATGATGTTATTTAATACACATTTATTTAGTTTTTGAGATATTTCAAATAGGAGAGTAAAATATTGTTAGTCCATCTTGCCCCAAAGTGTAAGTTTCTCTTTTTGTTTTAAGCAATTGAAAAATTTATCTTAGAAAACCTGAATGGGATTAAAAAAAAAAAAATTTAAATGGGAAAACAACTTAACTTTTAGGAGTTGTAAGTAATTGTTACTGGATAGATAGCTCAGCAGACTAAAGCACCTGCTTAGGCAGACGCAGGGACTGGGGTTTGAGCCCCGGCCTGAAGTGCCGGGCCCGCCCCCGGGGCATGCCGAGACGGCGATGGAGACTGGGCATGGTGGTGCGCGCCTGTAATTCCAGAGTTGGGGAGGCTGAAACAGGAGGATCACTACGATCCGGATCTGCGCCATGAGCCCCTGTAGCCCCTGTACTAAATAACATAAAAAAAGTAATCGTTACTAATTTAAGGAAGTAGGAACAAACCGAAATGTCTTTCAAAATCTACTTCTAGTACTATGTAAGACCACTTAAACTATGTGAAAATTAGCTCACGACAGGGCCCTTGTTACCTCTTGCTTGGACTGCTGTATAATCTCATCTCTGGATCACCTCAAGCATGACTGGACAGAGCTGAAGAAAAAGCGCCGGAGTATGCTTCTGATCGGAGTTCCTGGGGCCTCCTGCTGCCCCCTGAACTAGACGCGAATACCTCCAGTACGCATCTGGTACCTTATACTTACACCTTCAGAACAAGGCCTTTACTTATACCTTAAGTGTAAGGTTCATACATTATACTTTACTGTGAGAACAGGCCTTTCATTAGAAGACTCCAGTACATTCCTAATCTTTACTTTGCCAAACATTGTGTTTCAACAAAATTATTCTGATCCCTCTTCATGCTACTCTCCCTGCCTAGACAGACCAATGACGGCAAAACTTCCAGAGACCGGTGCCCAAACTTCAACCCAAAACCCACTTCTCTATTGCGAAGTGCAAACACTGCAATTAAACCCAATGCCTGGCAGCTCGGGCGATGCTGGGGTGGCCTGGCGCAAGCTCGACAGAGAGGGCTCTGCGGGTCTGCCCTAGCACGTGGGCCACGGGCACACCCCACTGGCTCGAAGGGCTCCACCATCACCCTGCTGCCATCTTACTTCCGAGGGTCAGTCTCAAATATGATGCGCTCTACCATGTCTTTTCTCTGCCTTCAAGTTGAGAAGAGGCTCACACCCGCTCTCCCACAGCGCACAATGAAGGACACTGGACTGGGAGAAGGGACCCAGCTCACCCCAGCCCGCTGCGCAAGGACAGGTGAGGCTGCTCACTGTTCTTGACTAACAATGAGGATAACACTACCCCTTACAGGACAGACACTGTCACATGGGATAATCCATACTTTATACACCTCTGTTGTGGTCTTTATTAAACACATATACAGCTGCGAGTTTACATATGCCCACCGTCCACTGGAGCTCCAGGCCCAACAGGTAAGAATAAGGTCATATCTGCATCTTTTCATCTTTGGTACCTAACATAGCCCTAGAGGCAGAAAAAAGTACTTAATAATTTGAGATGGCTGTTACTGATTCATATATGTTTCAATATAAAATAATTTTATGCTAAAATTAATGGTAGATATTAGAGGCCAATTTGTTTCAATAACTCTTACTGGATACAACTGAATCAACAAATTAGGCTTAGCTACTTTCTATTCCATTATTATATGTACTGTTATTTAGTAAAGCACCCTCTATTCCATTTAATAATTTCTTATCAAGTTTAATACTATGAGTCTGTCATGATGCTATACACCCATCTTGGTTACTTTTCTCTCCTTGCTGAGACAAAATACCCGCCGCCCCGAATTAAGAAAGCCCAGGTTTATTTAGTTCACAGTGTGTGGAGCTTTCGGTCCATCATCAGCTGGCTCCAAGGCAGGGTGGCACGTGGCACAGGGGCAGGGCTTCAAGGTGGCACAAGGCAGCAAAAACAATAAAAGCAAAAGCGAGGGAGAAGCAGCCTCTTTTCCTCCCTTATACTGTAAGCTCCCTGCCTTGGGGTGGGTGTAGCACTCACACAATCCCCCGGCCCTTCTCTTGCACAGAATGAGGTTGCTTACAAAGTAAGCACTCTGGCCCCCTGCTGAGTAGCTGAAACTTCTTCTCAAATTGATATAACCTACGAGCCATTATGGCACCAAAATCCAATGACAGGTTAATACGTAAATTTTAAACAGTCCTATCACAGAGTAGACCAGATTATTTGTCACATGAGCTAACACATAAGCAAAATTACTGACTCTGGTTCCTTTAAATTTGTTCCTTCCCTCTCTCCCTCCCATCTGGTATGCACCAGGTGGTTACGGATGTTTAACATTCACTTATTGAAATGCTAACCTGCAATGTATAGTGCCAGGGGCTGGTGCCTTGGGGAGTGACTGGTCCAGGAGGGTGGAGGGCTCATGAAAGGAACTGGCACCCTCAGAAAACAGAATTGAGGGAACTCTTGTTGTAGCTAGGTATGATCAGTGTCTTCTGGGCCAACTGAGAAAACATTTTTTTCTTCTTGTCATGTCATGAAGAGATGTACATTAAACAAAATAGAAATATGGCTCCGCTCCTTCAGTGAACGTGTGGGACAAGCATGCTATCCCACGGCAAGCCCAAGACAGGAGGACAGACTTCAAGAAGCTGATGTGAGCAAAAGGTCAATAGAAAGCCAGGTGCTTCGAAGCTGCTATTCGGACCCTATAACCACCTGACTGCCAACTTCTTTTTGAGGAGGACTGCAGATAATTTGATCAAGTCTTTAGTATGGAGACAGAAGGTAAAACGGAAAAGATCACATTTAGAAGACTACTGCAGTTTTTCCACGTAGACAGAAGACATAACAATGCAAAATAATTTTATAAATTTTCATTTAGAAGTTCTGAGGCAACACTGAGGTGGGGGCTGGAGAATACTCAGAACAAGGCACCTTCACTTCCCCAAAGAAGGGAGGCTGAGGAGAGGTCCTGGAGGGCCGGGCCCATTCCTGGGGGCTGAGCTGGTGGAGTTCTCCTAGGCAAAATGAAGTCACCTAGTGAGGACTCAGGCGGGGTGAAGCCTGAGGCCTGAGCAGAAGGTGCTTAAAGCTACACAGAAAACAGCAAAGGGAGGGACAGCAAGGCCCTCAGGAGATGATCATTAGCAGGAGGTGACAGGGCGAGATGGGGTAAGAAATAAGCATTTCGTAGCTTAAGAGATATAGGCGAGCAGCTTGTAAATGTGCCACTAAGACTTATTTTCAGAACTTACCTGCCGGTATCTTTTCTTAAATTTTTCTTTAAGTAGAAAGATACAAAATGAGGGCATTAGAAATTTCTCACTTATTTTACTCAATAAAATTGATTAATTTAGTTGCATACATGTGATCTTTAGTGCCACCTATTTTATAAAATACTTAGGTAACTTCTTTTATCTAAAATGTACCACACAAATTTTCTTTTATGCTGTTTGTTTCTAGTAGAATTTTGGCAGATTCAAAATTAGGAGATGTAATAGCTAACACAGTTATTGAGTAAAGGTCTTAGAGCCGAACCAGATCCAGTTGAATCACTTTATGTTATTTAATAACTGTGTGACTCTGAGCAAAGTGGCCTCCTGAATCTCCATTTTTCACTACTAGGATGGGAACAGTAACAGTGCCTATCTGGCACCTGTTTTATTAAAGTAGGTAAAGTAAGCAAAGTGGCACAGAGCTCAATACACTGTCAGGGTTACGTGCATACACATCTACATAGACACACGGGCTGCCCAATCAGAATTACAATCACCTATCGGCTATCAAGATTCATCATCTGGCATCCAATTTACTGTTACCAATTAACAAGTATTTACAGGATGCCTGCTACATGCCAGGCACTGATTTATCAGCTAGAGAAAGAACAGTGAGCGCTGCTTTCTTAGAACTTAGATTCTAACGCAGGACATAGACAAACCAGATGCACAATGTCAGCAGAGATAAACAGAATGATAAGAATTTTGAAAAGGGATGAATGGCTCGGTAGATGGCTATCTAGACAGGCAGACAAACGGACAGGCCATGCTGTTGTAGATTGGGTGATCAGAAAAGGCCTCTCCAAGGAAATGACACTCGAAGAGACCTAAGCGCACAGAGAGACTCAGCCATTCAATCATCTTGGGAAGATACGTTCCAGGCAGAGGACACGGTAAGTGCCAAGCCCCTGGAGTGAAGATGTGTCTGGCAGGTTCAAGACAAAACAGTAGCTAGCCAGGGGTGGTGGTGCACTCATGTAATCCTAGCACCTAGAAGCTGAGGCAGGAGGATCCATATTCGGAATACGCAGTGAATTCAAGGCCAGCCTGAACTACATGGTGAAACCCTGTTTGTGGGGGTGAAGTGTGGCAAATAAAGCCAGCATGACTGGAGAAGCGCAAGAAGGGAAGTGGAGCATGGAGAATTCACCAGGTTCCTGACACTCGTGTATATGAGCAACAGGAAAGATTTCTTATCTCATTTCCAGCGTTAGAGGGTTTTGGTCAGGGAGTGATGCGACACACTTTTATTTTGAAGAGTCACCATGGCAGC